>NC_044977.1:66093970-66693970 GCF_008728515.1 Papio anubis
AAGCTACCAATGAGTTTCTTCACAGAATTGGAAAAAACTGCTTTAAAGTTCATATGGAACCAAAAAAGAGCCCGCATTGCCAAGACAATCCTAAGTCAAAAGAACAAAGCTGGAGGCATCACGCTACCTGACTTCAAACTATACTACAAGGCTACAGTAACCAAAACAGCATGGTACTGGTACCAAAACAGAGATATAGACCAATGGAACAGAACAGAGTCCTCAGAAATAATACCACACATCTACAGCCATCTGATCTTTGACAAACCTGAGAGAAACAAGAAATGGGGAAAGGATTCCCTATTTAATAAATGGTGCTGGGAAAATTGGCTAGCCATAAGTAGAAAGCTGAAACTGGATCCTTTCCTTACTCCTTATACGAAAATTAATTCAAGATGGATTAGAGACTTAAATGTTAGACCTAATACCATAAAAATCCTAGAGGAAAACCTAGGTAGTACCATTCAGGACATAGGCATGGGCAAAGACTTCATGTCTAAAACACCAAAAGCAACGGCAGCAAAAGCTAAAATTGACAAATGGGATCTAATTAAACTAAAGAGCTTCTGCACAGCAAAAGAAACTACCATCAGAGTGAACAGGCAACCTACAGAATGGGAGAAAATTTTTGCAATCTACTCATCTGACAAAGGGCTAATATCCAGAACCTACAAAGAACTCAAACAAATTTACAAGAAAAAAACAAACAACCCCATCAAAAAGTGGGCAAAGGATATGAACAGACATTTCTCAAAAGAAGACATTCATACAGCCAACAGACACATGAAAAAATGCTCATCATCACTGGCCATCAGAGAAATGCAAATCAAAACCACAATGAGATACCATCTCACACCAGTTAGAATGGCGATCATTAAAAAGTCAGGAAACAACAGGTGCTGGAGAGGATGTGGAGAAATAGGAACACTTTTACACTGTTGGTGGGATTGTAAACTAGTTCAACCATTATGGAAAACAGTATGGCGATTCCTCAAGGATCTAGAACTAGATGTACCATATGACCCAGCCATCCCATTACTGGGGATATACCCAAAGGATTATAAATTATGCTGCTATAAAGACACATGCACACGTATGTTTATTGCAGCACTATTCACAATAGCAAAGACTTGGAAGCAACTCAAATGTCCATCAGTGACAGATTGGATTAAGAAAATGTGGCACATATACACCATGGAATACTATGCAGCCATAAAAAAGGATGAGTTTGCGTCCTTTGTAGGGACATGGATGCAGCTGGAAACCATCATTCTTAGCAAACTATCACAAGAACAGAAAACCAAACACCGCATGTTCTCACTCATAGGTGGGAACTGAACAATGAGATCACTTGGACTCGGGAAGGGGAACATCACACACCGGGGCCTATCATGGGGAGGGGGGAGGGGGGAGGGATTGCATTGGGAGTTATACCTGATGTAAATGACGAGTTGATGGGTGCAGCAGACCAACATGGCACAAGTATACATATGTAACAAACCTGCACATTATGCACATGTACCCTACAACTTAAAGTATAATAATAATAAATAAATTTAAAAAAAAAAAAGAATAATTTACTATAAAAAAAATACACAAAATGGCAATGTAATATCTCATTTACAAAGATACCCAAGTGTTTTTAATATTTAATATGCATTGAAAAGGAAACAAATTATCAAAAAGTTTAAAAAGCACAAAGATTCTTGTTCATCCTCCACAATATAATTTAAAATTTCTTTCTCTTCTATGCGCACCCAGTCTCCTGATCTGCCCACATAGATCTCCAAATAGGCCACTACCCTTGAAATGTTTATAAGCAAGTTGGTTGCCAGAAAGCCACTACCCCACTCTACCCAGATGGTAGTGTTAGTTTGAGGACCATTGAATACTGGGAATTTCTCCAATTTATTACAATTAAACACCTGTGCTAAATAAGTGGTGCAGCTCCACTGAGAAGTTAAAGCCATGAAACGGTAACAGTCACAATCCCTTTTTTATTTAATAGGATGAATGGTGTGAGGACCCTCCAGATGTTGGTTACGTATAATGTATGATATCGAGAGCAGTGAGATCCTCTGGAGGCTTCTCAGACGTTGGTGACTCCTCCTGCTTGCATCCTCCATGCTGTGACTCTGATAGGGGTGACACTGTGTTTAAAGATAAACATTGAGATTCTGCATACCAACTAATCATATCCTTATTTTCATATCATGGCAAACCCACCGTATGTTGTTCTGGAAAAGGCATAGAAATTGTGTACAGGATTGCATAAGGATTAAGAACATGGGCTTGAACATCAAACAGAACTGATTTAAATCCAAACTTGGTCATTTACCAGCTTTGTGACCCTGGACATGTTACTTAAGCTCTCTGTCCCTCAATTTCCAGCTGCTCCCCTGTTAAAAAGAAAATAATGCAAGGCTTTTGTGAGGATCAGATATGATGATGGATATAAAAAGGGTCAAACACAACACCTGGCAACAGGATATATTCAGTAAAGGTGACAGTCTCGTACTCGATAAATCTGTAATTATGATAATAAGTCCTGCCTCATGTTTTACCACCCTTCATAATAATTTCCAATGTAATGGTTATTTTCAGAGTTTGATGAGCCATCCATTTTAAGCAGCTGATATATTGTCCTACTTTTCTCAAACAGATGTCTCACATTGCTGGTCCACAGGCAAATTGCAAATGGTTTTAAAATGTTAGAACCAACATTTAAAAAAAGAGATTTCCCATAAAATCCAAATTTCAATAAAAATTCAGATTTCTGGCTTCTCTGAATGTTTGAAATATCTTTGAACAGAAGATTCACAACTCCACATGTTACAATAACTGGAAACTGAGAACCAGTTGTCAATTTGAGCAGGGCAGTGTTTGTCAACTCACTATGGGCCCCAACTGTTCCACTTGCCTTCCCTACACTGAATTGAGAGTTATCCAGCACAGAAACTCTTAATTTTTCCACCTGTTCCCCATTCTATTTGTGACTCTGCTTTAGGCTACTCATTCTCCCTAAGTGAGATTCAATAATGTACACGAAGCATTTAAATATAGAGAGCTGTCTGATATAGAGAGCAGAAAACCTGTAAATATCCTTTGCCCGAGAAAATAATGAAGTTATTTGTGGAGCAGTACTGGGCATTCTGCCTTTCAGTTGTTTGGGCAGTGACCACATGAATCCTTCACTTGTTTCTTTGGAATAAAACCCCTAATATGAGGTAGACTCTTTGCAGAACCAAATATTGACTCCAAGTATCCCTTTCAGTTTGGTATGGTGATGTGATTAAGTGGAAGAGGTATATGTAGCTTTTGGATCATTAAAGAAGGAAGCATATCCTTCTCTTGACCTTTTTTTCTCTCCTTGGGGTCAGAATGTGTGTATGATGGCTGGATGGGGACCAGCCATCTTTTACCATGAGGTGGGAAATATGACTTGAGGATGACAGAACAAATTAAAAGGGATCTGGATTCCTGTTGCTTTTTGTGCCACCTTACCTTTCCTGGACTACCAACATTCACATCAGAGAGATATATTTCAACAATATTTAAAATACTATTTGTAGATTTCAATCCCTTGTAGATGAACTTAAATGGATACTATTATGTTGCTAATCAATGTAATAGTAATTGTGTCACCTGGAGAGTATGAAATGAATATCCCAGAAATGTCATAATTCATGAGCATTAATTATATCTTCCCTGAGGCCTCTCTACATTGAAATATTTGGGTCTAAAATACATGTTACTTCTTCCACTCACATTCTACTGGCTTAAGCAAGTCACAGAGCCTCGGATAGACAAGACTCCTATAGGAAGGGGTCTCATATTGAAAGGCAAATATTTTGAATAATACAATCCAATGAAATATTATTGCCCCCACTAAATGTGTGTTTGGGGTCATCGCAATAGAATGTATGTGGTAGAAACGGGGAGATTTGACTAGGTTCTACTACAAATTTCTGGGGTGAATTTGCTGATACAAGGAATAGCATTAAGAAAAACATTCATTGTAAGTTGATGTATGGAGGAAGAAAATTAACAGATCAGGTGGGATAAAAAATAAAGCATTTTTATAAAAGAGGGAAATAATTTTTTTACTTGGGAGTGGTAAGTTAGAGTGTAGTTAATGTGAGATGAAGTATATTGGAGAATTTTGAGTGACAAGCTAAAGTTGATTTTGAAAATCAATTAAAAGAACACTAATTAAAATATGAAAATAACAATAATAGCTGATATGGTTTGGCTCTGTGTCCCCACCCAAATCTCATCTTGAATTGTACTCCCGTAATTCCCATGTGTTGTGGGAGGGATCCGGTGGGAGATAATTGAATCACGGGGGAAGTTTCCCCCATACTATTCTCATGGTAGTGAATAAGTCTCATGAGATCTGATGGTTTTATCAGGGATTTCTGCTTTTGTGTCTTCCTCATTTTCCTTTTGCCTGCTGCCATCCATGTAAGACATGACTTGCTCCTCCTTGACTTCCGCCCTGATTGTGAGGCCTCCCCAACCACATGGAACTATAAGTCCAACTGAACCTCTTTCTTTTGTAAATTGCCCAGTCTCGGGTATGTCTTTATTAGCAGCATGAAAACAGACTAATACAATAGCAAACATGTGTTAAGCTCTTTCTCTACAATAGGCACTGTGCTACGTATTTTATCACATATCTCCTTTAATCACAAAAACCATTGCAGTAAGTCCTGATATTATCTCTATTTTACAGTTCACTAAAGTGAAATTCAAAGAGGTAAAGTTGCATGCCAAATGTCACACCGTACGAAAGTTTCTACTGCTTCCAACCAAGAACCATAGTTAATATTGAATACGAAAAAAATCTAAAATAACATATATCAAACTGGTAACAGTGAAACTATGTCATAGGTGAAGTTACCATTTATGTATGTCTTCTTTAATTTCTTTCAGCAATGCTTTGCAGTTTTCAGTGTACAAGTCTCATACCACCTTGGTTAAATTTATTCCTAATCATTTTATTGTTTTTGATACTATTGTAATGGAATTGTGTTCTTAATTTCCTTTTCATATTTTTATTGCTAGTATTTAGAAATACAACTAATTTTTATTTATTGACCCTGGACCCTGCAACTGTGCTGAATTCATTTACCGTCTCTAATAGTGTTATTTTCTGTATGTGAATTCTTTAGGATTTTCTCTACATAGAATCATGTAATCTGTGAGTAAAGATAGTTTTTCTTTCCAATTTGGATGCCTTTGTCTCTTTTTTTAAAAACTACCTCATGCTTTAACTAGAACTTCTGCTAAAGAACTGAATAGCTGTGACAAAGTAGGCTTTCTTGCTTTGTTCTTGATCACAGGGGAAAAACTTTCCATCTTTACCATTGCATCAGCATTTTATTTTAAACACAAGAAACCACATAATTTTTTAGACAACTAATAAAATAAAGGCAAAACCCATTTAAGAAGTTTTTCTTAAAATACAAAGCCACTATTGGCCTCTTAGTGATCTGTTGTGGAAGAGGACAGATGAATACTGAAAGGAAAGCTCAAGGAATTAGAGAGGAAGAAAAACATGATCATAAAGGGATAACTAGACATATCTTTCTTAAGGGGAAAAGAAAGACCAAACAATCACTTGGATAGAAGGAGGCCCGTGACCTTTGATTACTTAAAGTTAGATAACAACCTAGAGATATGATAAGAGAATAGGTTTGCCTGCTGCCTCCACAAAGAGAACCAGAAACTTGTTTGGGAAAGCCCAGATGAAGATAAAATAATAGTATAGTTCCTAGTTGCCACTATATATAGTTAGCAAATTATAAAACTACCATGACAAAACAAGGGCCTACCAGAGGACCTCATAATTGAAGGCTTAGACTTTTAGGAGAGGGAAGCAAAATTGGGGAAGACAGCAGAGAGCATGACTTGTTGATCGGATCTATTTTAGTGATGGTCAATATCTCATTACAGTTGAAACTGTGGATTCTGTATTTATAGCTTCCATTTAATACATTCTTAACAAATTGCAAGCACCAGGCAAAGTTTTCTATTAATTCTTATAACAATTATATGAGAGATATATTACTAACTTAATTATATGGAAATGGATATTGAGACTCAGAAAGGTTATATGTTTTACTCTATGCAGTGGGTAGATATCAGAAATAGAATTTAGATCTGGAATTTTTATTAAAGTTATAATTTTGGTAGGTGATATAAAGGGATTTTTAAATGTAGGTAACTATATTTATACTGTATGGTCAGGATAGGTAAGACCATGTTGCAGTAGCAAAGAGCCCCTGAATTTCAATAGCTTAAAACAACTTTTCACATCTTCTTCACTATGCAACTCAGGATGAGGAATTATCTAACTTCTATGCTCAAACATCAGTAGGCCATGATGCTGCCATCTCACTTTTTGTGTGGTATGACAAATTAATACTTTTTTTGTGTGAGCAGTCTAAACATATTTGAACATGGAAGGATGTAATATAGAAATCAACATCTACCTATTTCACTGATATTTTGAAGAATAAAATACTATATATGAAAGCGTTTAAGCTCCTTAAAGAATTATATCAAGTTTCAGAAATTATAATAACAGTGCTTCCTGTTCTTTTCAAATTGTCTAGTTTCAATATAAAGCATCCAACTCAAAACTGAAAATAATACTTGACCACATGAACTTTTCCAGGAGAGTTTTTATTAAAGTTTTTATTAAAGGGCAGAAGTTCAGCTTAATCTTCAGCAGAATGAAGGATTGCAACCCATTACAATGTCCAAAAAAGATATTGAATTTGATTTTTACACATGGGTAACGTGAATTCTGGCCTTATGTGTGTGTGTATGTAGAAGAGGTCTCTGAAAGGAGAGAATTAAAAAGGCTGTCATTAGTTGTCATACTGTGTGCATAATACCACCATGTCCCTGACCCATCACTATAAATTTGTAGTTTTTCTCCTCTGCCAGGACTAGTCATGTGCAATGCATTTAACAACTAAATTTGCATATAGAAAGTAACATTGACCTTTGAATTTCAAAGGACAAAGATTTACAAGGACACTCATTCCAATATAACCATTTAATTTGTGTCTCTGTGTTCTCTTGAAGCAGCAACAGAAATGCAACACACTGCCAGTTCACAATAAGAAAAATGAGAGGAAATATCTTCCCAACTGGGAGATAGACCAATACAAATTGGAAGCCAATAGAAACAAAATCCAGTTTCTCTTGATTCTTACTTTAAGCCATTTGTTTTGGTTCTATAATTACAAGTGTTAAACCAGCATATAATCACAGTAAGATGGTTCTCCAAAATAAAATAATTTTAAAAGCATGCATTTTTTTTTCTTTGAGCCATATATTCAGGTAGGATAGAAAGAATTCATGCTTTTGTTCCACTGTTTTCTTCAATGTTGACCATCTAGAAAGAAAAATCTGTGTCTTCTCTCTTTCATAGCTGGCTGCCCCTTGTTTCTTAGCTATTTGTTATCTGAGTTTACCTTAGAGTTATGTAATTGTATTCATTTGTTCATTCCTTCCTTATGGTTCATTCATGCATTCATTGATTACTGTTGAGCACATTCTCATGTGTGTCTGATAGCATCCTAGATCCTGGGAATGTAAGTATAAATGGATCCCATTGAACTTGGTCCCTTAGACTTTACAGCTGTCAGAGGATGAGAGGCAAGAAGACACAACAACAACAACAACAAAATGAACAAATAAATAAAGAGGATAATTCCAGGGACTACAAGTGCTATAAAGAATATAAAACACAGTGATGTGATAAATGGGCTGGGGAGCAATGGGTAAATGCCATCAATTAGGAACTTAAGAAGCTGCTCTGAAAATGTAATATCATGTTCGGGATTTCAGGTAAATTGAAGAGTAAAACCAAGACCCAGGAATGAGCATAAGCCTGCCTTGTTCATGAAAGTGAAAAGTTCCAATCTACAGTGGCCAGTCTGGCTCTCTCTACATCCTGTTAACCTTCCTTCCATAACACAGGGAAGCAATATTACAGAGTGGATGAGATCTTGGGATCCGGAACCTGATGAATTAGGATTGAGTGTGAATTCTGCTACTTCCTGTTCTGTGAGCCTCAGTTTCCTTAACTGTAAAACAGGATTGTGTTCATCAGAGTTTCAACAAGAAACATATGGTGTATCCAAATTAGGTTAATTTGAGGAGACTTATTTGCAAAGGAGATAACTACAAAGGTGTGAGTAGCGTGTAGAGGAAGCATGAGGAGTTATACCAGAACTCAGGGTAAGTAGCAGCAGAACTGTCATTACTTTTAGGTTCTAAACAACAAGGTAGAGAGACGTGAATGGAACGCAAAAAAGAGAAAGAACAGGAGCTATTTTGAGAGAAGTAGTGACATAGCTATGAATACCATCATGGGTATGTGACATGAGGCTGGTGACTACCATTGTGAATACTTGATACATGTCTGTGAACACCATCGTGAGTACATGGCAGATGGCTGCAGATGCCATCTTGATCTCGGAATGAGAGAAATAGACTCTGACTTAGCTCTCCTTTCTGCTTCCAATTTCCTGCAGATGCCGGAACTCAGCTAGGGCATAGAAGACAAGAGAAACCTCGGTGTGATCCATATAGGTGGAAATTTTGGGACCCAGAGCAGGATGCAGAATGCCCCTGGAAGGATAAACCATTTACAGGAGATAACACATACACCTACCACATTCAGTGGTCTAGAGGAACATATGAAACAATGCATGTAAAATGCTTACTCTGAACTCTATTATTTAAAGTAATTTGAAACAACCATGGCAAAACATAAATATTTGCTAAATTCACATTGGATCAGTGGTGTATTTTCTGTAGTTTCTGGATGTTTGAAATATTTTCTAACATTAAAACATGCTTTGCATTGTGTCTGTGACATAGTAACATAGTAAGTGTGCATTCATGTTAGTTACAAGGATAATAAGTATTTTACCAGCATCTGCCTCTAGATATTTTTTCTTCTCTTTTCACAATCATCTGTTTTGAAAACTCTCATCAAAAGTGATAGTTAACCCTACCTCTCAAAATATGCATGATTTTCTGAGAATTATTTCTAGCCTCCCTCTATATCCCATGTTCCAAATTTTTTTAAACCTCACATGAACCCATCTCTAAAACTACTTTATAGGCATTCAAAACTCAAGTCATCTTCTCCCTTAACCTGCTTTTGCTTCTGTGTCCCTTTTTGCTTTTAATCAGAATAACTGTTGAATTCACCTACTAATTCCCATTGGCCCTGACACCTTTCTAGTACGAACTCGTGTCACGTATTTCTTCAATATCACATCTTACAGGTCTCCCTGCATCTAATTTGGCTCCTTCGCACAGCTGCCAGAGTGATCTTTTTTTTTTTTTAAGTGTATCAAATGAGACCATTTCCTGCTTAAACCCGTTTCTTGGGTATAGTTTGAGGATCTGCATTTTAAGTAAACTACATAAATGACTCCACACAATTTCTATACCCTTTTGCTTCCAAATTAATTCTCTTCTTTTCTTCATTTCCTTTTCTTTCCTTTTATCTTCTTTTCTTTCTTTCCTCTCTCCCCTCCCTTCCTTCCTTCCTTCCTTCCTTCCTTCCTTCCTTCCTTCCTTCCTTCCCACCTTCCTTCCCTCCTTCCTTCCATATCAGCTATGGTGTCCAACACACTTGAGTTTAAACCCCAACTTTGTTCTTACCGATATGGAGTAATACACTTAATCTCTTTTTACCAAAAAATAAGGATAAAACACCTATCTCATAGGGTTGAGGTGAATATTGAAGGGGAAAATATCAATGCAATAACTTTCATAGTGCCTGACACACATTAAAGACTTAATAAGTACTTGCTGTTGGTGCTATATTATGGCTGTTTTTGTTCTTGTTATTTACCTCTTTAAAGTCAATTGTCATTAACTTAATTCATTATGAAATCCTTAGCCCGGCATTAAGGACCACATTCCCATTATTTCTACCTTCCCAATATTATTTTCCATTTCACACTTTAGGCTACCCGTTTCCTATACTTGCTGGCATGTTTTCTTGGCCACTACTTCATTCGCTGTGTATTCTCCCTGCTCTTGCCAGAACCCCACCCATTCCACAGCCAGCTCAAAGGCTAATTTCTCCAGAGTCTTTTTAGATGCCTCAGCAGAATAGAATCACTCCTTTCTTTCATTTTCTATAAAATAGCATTATCTCTTATCTATGATATTATATACTTTATGAGTTGTATTTCTCCTATTAGACTATGTATTATGTAAGGATACAAATTATATCTCAACTATCATGTAGTCCCCAAATTTATATCCCAGATGTATACCACTCAGTGAATATTTATTGATTTGTTAAGTAAAGAGATTTAAAAAATCACAAGTCTTTTCCCTACCTTTCATCTCAGGAATTCCAAGAGGCTACAAGAAGATACAGACTGAAAATCAAACATCACAATGGGATAAGTATAAAAAGATATTTCTTTTCTGCATTTAATGCAAGGACTTTAAAAAGATTTCTCAAAGCTGGAAAAGTAAAATGAATTAAGCACATTCATATACTGATGGTGCAAGAACAAAATTAGAACAATATTTGTGAAATAAAATTAGAAAGTATATTAAAGGCTATGTGTGTGTATATATATGTGTGTGTGTATATACATATACATATATATTACTATATATAGAAAGAAAGAGAGACAGTCATATAGAGTCATATAATACAACAAATACCACTTTTGGGGATTCAACTGACTGAAATTATTAGACTTAGAAATTGCAGTGTTATTGATAATTAGAGAAGAAAATGGAAACAATGTAAACATGCATCAATAGTTGAATTGCTGGCCGAGGCGGGCAGATCACGAGGTCAAGAGATTGAGACCATCCTGGCCAACATGGTGAAACCCCATCTCTACTAAAAACACAAAAATTAGCTAGGCATGCTGGTGCACACCTGTAGTCCCAGCTACTCAGGAGGCTGAGGCAGGAGAATTGCTTGAACCCAGGAGGTGGAGGTTGCAGTAAGCCAAGGTCGTGCCACTGCATGCCAGCCTGGTGACAGAGTGAGACTCCATCAAAACAAAAAAAAGTTGAATTGCTAAGTAACAATATTCAAAATATTTTTATTGAGTGCCTACTGTATGCCTGGCACTATGCCAAGAACTACACAAACACTAGTAAACAAAACAATCCCAAGATGTGCTCTGTGACTATTAAAATTTTGATTTCAAAGAGCAATTTAAGATATGAGCGATGTCAATGTTAGTAACATTAAGAGAATTAAAAAGAGAGTAAAGTTCCCTATATAGTCATTATCTGATTCAGTACTTTAAAAAAATATATATGCTTACCTAGGGGGAAAATGGAAATAAATAAAGCAAAAATTTAATAGTAACTAGTCTTCAGTTTTAACATAAACTTTTTTGCATGCTTAATTTTTCTACAGAAATATATACTAATTTGTAATAAGAAAATAAAAGATGCTGTCCAAAGAAGAAAAGGTTAGTGGATTCAGGGAAGATAACAGGAAGAAATAGAATAAGACTCAGGATGTCGAGGCAGGTAGAGCTTCACTTTTCCCCACTGCCCCACTACTTAGCCAATCCTTCCTTCTCTGAAAAATAAACAATTTCGACTGTTGGTACCAACGGTACTTCAGAAGTCATTTTCCAACTTATGTGATTCTGAAATCTTCATGAAGCTACAGTGTTAGTGTTCACACCAGCATCCTTTGTATACATATGTATCAACAGAGATTCTCAAATTTTAAGACACAAAAGACTAATTTGGATGCTCTTTGAAAACTCAGATACAGCATTCCACCCCAGCAGTTGGTCTGGAAAGAAACTTTGAAATCTGCATGTTTAAAAGCACTTCTAGATGATTCTCTTGTGAATTGTTGGTTGACCATTTATTGACCATCACTGAAACAGACAATTTTGGTGTGAACATAACTTTTCAGGTGTTATTCTCATGCCTTCCCACTGCCTCTCATGAAATAATAAGTGGTAACCTGGGAGAATCAGGGAATGCTGTAAGACCTGGGTGCAGAGGTAGGCAAAGTGGGTTAGATTTTGGTAGGTAGACAAAACCAGGAATGTAGACCTAGTGAGAGGGAAGTCTCTGGGCTTAAGCATGAGAGCAGGGAAGGACCTGATGCTTTTGGGCCCAGTGGTCAGTCCATGTGGGAGATTGGGTTAGAAAAGCAGGTGAAGGCCAGATTAGCCAAGGATCTGAATGCCCTGTTTTTGTAGGCAATGGTGAATCATTGAAGATTATGGAGCAAGAAAGGAAAATGAATTTTTATTTGTATTCTCACAAAGCAGTAAGCATGTAGGCCAATGACACAGGCTTTAGAATTCAAAAAACCTGGGTTATTAAAACATTCTAAACCTCGGTTTTCTTATCTCTGAAATGGGCTTAATACAAACTTAAGGTTACTATGACTAACTATTGCAGGATCTGGCCAGCAGCCCACAATGCAACTGGGCTCTCTCTTTGTTCCCAGGCAGATCAGCAGGTCGAGAAATAATAGACACACACAAGATAGTGAAAGCTGGGTCCAGGGGTGTCACCGCCTTCTGGTCCCATGGTGCAAACAATGCACTGGATATGCCAGCATTTTTTATTAAGTTTAGTGAGGGCAGGGGTAGGTTACTGAGGGATTTAGGGTCATTTGATTATGAGGTGAGATGGTCACATGGGGATGAAGTAATTCTTTAACACAACATCTGTATGCAGAAGTACAGTATACAGAGATAAGAATTTACAATATATTGTGTGCATCAGTAATTTTTAACAGAGGCTTAAAACAGAAACATAGTCTTTCCATAACCTATGATTAACAAGATATTAATCAGCAGCAACAGTTGCAGCAAAAGCTGATAACAAACAATCCTTAGTAACAGGATGTGAAGCTAGACAACCAGTTAGACCAGAAATTCTCAGAAGGGAGTATGCCTGAACCCTAAAGAGGCCTAGAAGAGTTGTGGCAAGATGAGGGTCTTCATAGCCCTATCTTATCCACATGGACAGGTGCCCGCCCCCCCCCCCCCCCCCCCGTGTCCGTTTATAGGCTCTCCACAAGGGTTGCATTCCATTCCCAGAGCTATTGAACATCTGCTTTTCTGGGATAGGAATCTTGGTGATGTGAAACCTCCCTGACTGCACATCTATTCATAAGCTCTCTGCAGGGGGAAGCACATCATGCGCTGTTGGCTCATTCTGGCAGTCCAAGCTGACATTGCCTTTACACAATCCTGCATGCAATTTTGTATTTACAATAATCAGGAGCATTTCATCTTTTATTCCATAGCAATAGTTCCAGGGGGTCTCCCTACAACTAACATATACTTTTATATAAATTCAGAATGAAGCATCCAGTGAATATGCAATAAATGATGCTTTAGAGAACTTCTCATCAGAATGGTGAAACACAGGTAAAGATGAAAAGATTGGAATCAGAGAGAGCGAAAGAATGCAGCCTGCAAACACCTTGCAGACTGATATGGTCATTCCCTCATATATTCATCTTATCTTCCCTCAAAGATGGCAAGACTTAGGGTGAGAACAGATCTGTGGAATGGACCATTCGTTGCTCAGCAATAGAGTTTCTCAAAGTAGAGTTCTCCACTAGGTCTCTGATCTAGTGGTCTTTGTGTAACTCCTATTACAGATGGTTCAGAGATTTTTGGGAGAGGTAAATAAATTTATTTTTATGTACATTTCGCAGATGTAGGATGTAAGTCTTATTTTATTAGTCCCAGACTTCCCATTACATTGTAGGGTTTTGTATATTTCACCAAGATTGACGATCAGTTCATCTTAGCAAACATGCAGCTAACTGTTAAATTTGCATTTTATTCCTATTGTATATGTTATATTCTTATTCCATAAATATGTTTAAGTCAAAGAAGGGGTTCATTGATATATAAAAGTAATACTGAAATTGGAACATAAATACTACAACTCACAAAGTATTACCAATATAAACAGTAACTGGTGCTACAGTGCAAATCTATAATATGAATGGATATTGTGCTAAAAAAATGAATCTTGTTTTTTTTGTTTTTTTTTTGAGACGGAGTCTCGCTCTGTCGCCCAGGCTGGAGTGCAGTGGCGAGATCTCGGCTCACTGCGCGCTCCGCCTCCCGGGTTCACGCCATTCTCCTGCCTCAGCCTCCCGAGTAGCTGGGACTACAGGCGCCCGTCACCTCACCCGGCTAGTTTTTTTTCTACTTTTTTAGTAGAGACGGGGTTTCACCATGTTCGCCAGGATGGTCTCGATCTCCTGACCTCGTGATCCGCCCGTCTCGGCCTCCCAAAGTGCTGGGATTACAGGCTTGAGCCACCGCGCCCGGCCTAAAAAAATGAATCTTAAGCAAATTTTTATCTACACTGAAAAAATTAAAATGTGGATGGCAAGTATAAAGATAAATATCTTTAAAATTGCATGTAATAACACCAGGAAACAGTA
The DNA here is from genome assembly GCF_008728515.1 of Papio anubis. Lineage (NCBI taxonomy): Eukaryota > Metazoa > Chordata > Mammalia > Primates > Cercopithecidae > Papio > Papio anubis. The sequence continues at coordinate 66,108,441 of NC_044977.1, forward strand.
TAAAACTTCATTATAAAACTTTATCCAGTGCTGGAGCAAAGCCATAGAACTGTTCACTTCAAAGCTGAGTGACCTTTCTGTTTTTCCTGAATAAGCTCAAAATCATGCTTTCTAATGCAAAATTGATGACTTTTGTTGTCAGTGCTGGAAAAAAGACCAGAGCTGCAGAGACATCTTTCAAGGCTGCATTCATCTTAGCAAAACACAGGTACAAGTCACACTAGTGCCAAGAAGCTAATAAAAGAAGCTGCCATGTTAATGACAAATAGTATGATCACAAGGAAAGCAGAATGAGCTATTGGCAAAATTCCCTTATCAAATAACACTGATGGATGTTCCAAAATATCAATGGCATACATTGTGGAAGAGCAATTACACTCTGGTGCATCTGCTTGTAGATATTTCACTTTAGACTTCGGTGATGCTGCTGATGGAGAGGGTATGAATTAGTTGCTCTTGGCATAAATGTAGTGCATAAACGAGGGAGAAGTGCTTGACAAGTTTTATTCTGTTTATCCAAGCTGTAGGAGAAGAGATGTATCTATTGGTTCACAATTCTTTTTGTCATCTATGAGCAGCATAGATTTTGTCATCTACGAGCAGTATCCAGAAAATATGCATTCAGATCTGTCCTGTTGGAGTCCAACCATCTATATGCAGTAAGGGTGGGTTTTGATTTGCAAAGAAAAGGATTTGTGCCATGTCAATTCATACTTTATTTACCAATTTTTTGGTGAATAAAAAGTAATTTTACTGACTTCAAAATTTTAAAAAATTACACAAATGGTGATATGAGGTTGGAAGAATGAACGTAAGATTCTTATCTTCTACTCTGAAGTATGATGGCTTTCAAGAGAAAGTTGTGCAGACAGCAATTTTGAAATGAAAGATGATATAAAACCATTCTTTTGCGGTACTAATAAGAAGAGGATCTGGCTATGATTTTAAGTCACTTGCTCTAGTGGCATATGTCAGAAATACACTCAATATTATGAATACATTGAACCTATTACTTTAGGGCCAAAGGTAGCATCTCTGGGTTTTGTGTTGCTGTTGTCGTTATCGTTTTGCTTTTTTTTTAAATGTAGAAGCTTAAATATATTAAGAGGACAAAACCATGGAGTAAACAGCTCAACTACAAAGAGTTTAACTCTTCCCAACTTAGGTTATTTTCTTCACAGATCACAAAAATAAGTTAACAGTATATTTTAAGAAATGTTTTTAAATGATATTCAAATGTAAAGCATAACTGAATTATTTTAATATGTAAGTATAATCAAGTGGTGAATTAAGAATCCATCTTCTGCTAACTTCCAAGGTAAATAATCAGCTATACAGCTTTTTGAGGAAATACGCTCATCAACTTTGAATTGCCTGGCATTCCAAAAGTAGTCTTCATTGAGAACTCCTTTCATTCTGTGTTTATATTTCACATGATTATCTGGAACTATCAACCAGATGCACAAAAAGGTTGGTATCATTTGTAACAGAACTAATTGCGATTTGGAATTTTCTAATATGGTAGTAGTAAAGAATAAGAAAAGCTACTAACTGAAAGTAAAACCTGGCCAGGCGCGGTGGCTCATGCCTGTAATCCCAGCACTTTGGGAGGCCGAAGTCAACAGATCATGAGGTCAGGAGTTCAAGAATTCAAGACCAGCCTGGCCAACATGGTGAAACCCCAACTCCACTAAAGATACAAAAATTAGCCAGGCATGGTGGCGCATGCCAGTAATCCCAGCTATTCAGGAGGCTGAGGCAGGAGAATCGCTTGAACCCATGAAGCGGAGGTTGCAGTGAGCTGAGATCCTGCCATTGCACTCCAGCTTGGACAACACAGCGAGACTCTGTCTCAAAAAAAAAAAGTAAAACCTGATCAATATCTACGTCTTGAGCTAAATATAATTTGCTAAGAGATTACAAATGATATCATCACTCACAGATTTTTTTAAAAAAATTATCTTCAGCGGTAATAGCTTCTGATATTTTTCGTTTTCTATTTGAGTGCCAAATATTCAATAAGAATTAAAGATCTAAGTGCTATATCAATCTTATCATTGATTAGCAAGTGAAGTAGCCTCTCTGGGCTCCAACTGTCCAACCTATAAAATAGAGGCAATTATGTTTCTCCTTCTTTGTGCTCTAAAACTTTATCTCCTCTGTTTTAAAGTATCTCCAAAATTTGTAGTCCCTAAACAAAAGAAACGGAAATGAAATGTGTTCCATGTTGGAAAATTTTTAGGGCCTGGCGCAATGGCTCACGCCTGTAATCCCAGCACTTTGGGAGGCCGAGATGGGCGGATCACGAGGTCAGAAGATCGAGATCATCCTGGCGAACACGGTGAAACCCCGTCTCCCCTAAAAATACAAAAATTAGCCGGGTGTGATGGCGGGCGCCTGTAGTCCCAGCTACTCGGGAGGCTGAGGCAGGAGAATGGCATGAATCCGGGAGGCGGAGCTTGCAGTGAGCCGAGATGGCACCACTGCACTCCATTCTGGGCAACAGAGCGAGACTCTGTCTCAAAAAAATAAATAAATAAATAAATAAATAAATAAATAAATAAATAGAGGTAAATCTGTAGCTGATTATTCATCTTGGGAGACAGCAGAAGCCTATAGTCAAACATGTAATCAGCTACTCAGCTTTTTAAAGGAGACAGACTCATAAACTTAGAATCTCATTGCATTCCAAAAGTAGTGCGAGTAAGAACTCTTTTCCTTCTTGTTCGTATTTCATATTTTATTAACCTTGGAAATACCACTAAATGCTCTATCTAAAAGCCTTATTAAATAACTGACTCAGCAGCTAAGAACCTCCAAAACGGATTGATAAGAAAAGTAAGAAGGCAATAATTAAGATCATTCTCTGAACTCCTGTCATCAGGCTGGTCATTCTTACACCGATCAGACTTTAGAAGAAATATAAAACCTGTGACCTGGAATGACAGATTTTCTCCTTGAAATTGTCTAATTGACTTGAGTATATCTGTATTTCTCAACATTAGCAAGATACAGACACAGGGATTTCAGTGTGCACATTTTACAGAGATTTTAATATAACATTTGCTATGAAAACCAAATGAAAGAGAATGTGAAAAACAAAAAAATCAAAACTAAATTACAAAGAAGAACTTCGTAATCTATTGAGAGTAAGAATTCAAAGACGAATTGTTGTAATAAGGTAGATTCTATAATGAAACTTCCGTAACAACGGGCCATACCGAGCTAAAGAAAGATCAAAATTAGAATGATAAATGACAAAATTCAGAAAGAAAAATGGCAGTGAAAATAGGAGCAATCACTAATGAAGTATCTAACTTTCAGTTCAAAGTTTAAAAGTCAACATAAACCCAGTATTTGAATAGGTCAAAAAACATTTATCTTAGATTTGGTATGAAAGACGACGTCAAAATCAAACCAAAGTAGTAACAAAACTTGAAAAAAGTGGAAGTCAATGTGATAAAATATGAAGATGTTAAAAATTTTTAATTTTGTATAGTTTATTTTAAACTGGCGATGCTTACTTATGCAATACATTACATTTTATACCGGTTCATATGATCTATCTATTAGAGAATGAAAGAATACTCCAATTAGGCTAGACTTCTTTTTTTTTAGTAAGGGAAATATTCCGTTATGCAGAATACATGCAGACATCATCCAGTTTACCCACCAAGAAGGTCACCCCTGCCCTTGGATTAATCCATAAGACATGAATATAATGATTTATGAACCACCAGTGACAAATTTACCTTTTTATAAGCTCATCATTGCTATTAATTTGTTAATTGTCATTATGTTACAAATTACGTTTGCATGAATATTTCAATAGTGTTAAATATTTAGAATTCTTTAGAAATAAAAAAGATGAGACAAGTTTTATGTCATATTATTTTTACTAAAGTTTTGTAAAGTCAAATAACAATATAGTACAATTAAAGTACAAAGTTGAATAATCAGGACATGATCACACACGCGTGCACATGCACACACATACACACACGTACACACTTACTGTAACCATAATATCTCATTTGTTTTGGTTTTAGTCAAATGGCTAAACAGAAATAATGCTCAGTACCAACACAAACACACACACAGACACACACACACGCACACACACACCCTACAAAAGTAGGTAAACTTATGTTTGAAGAAGTCGGCATTCATAACAGATATAAAGAGGTAAAATTCACAATAAATATTTTACATGTATAAAGGTCTATATACCAAGTAGCATGCAGTCAACATTTATAAAGCAAAGCAACAGGAGAAATAAGCAGACAATTTTATTCACTTATCTAAGTCCACAACAGAAGTAAAGACACATATAACGATTACAGAAATGGATTCTATATGTGTCTGATATACATAAAGATAGTTATGTATATATAAATATATATGTACATAATTCTGTATGATGTAAAAGGAGAGCATATTTGCTTTAAAAGTTTCCGTAGAACAGTCATGTAAATGTTCTTATCATAGCTCACAATCTCATTACTTCCCAAAATGTACAATTAGAATTAAGAGTTTCTGGTTACAATGAATATAAGTAGAATTTAAGTATAAAATCACAAAAATATTTCTACAACATGAACATTAAAAAAAAAAAACTTTATCTCAAGCAACCATAGGTTCAAAAGGATGCGAGGTAGGGATGTTGTATGTCTAAATTTCAAGGGAAGGAGTTTTTCTTTGCAAATAGGAGGAGCTTCACTTCCCAAGAAACTGAAAAGGAACAAATAAAGAATACATTGAGATGAAGTTAAGGAAACATACAATTGGTGCCTGAATTTTACATGACATTAAAATGTTATTTTATATAACATTTAAATTAAAATTTTGGGTATTTTCTCTGTATATACAGAAAATTAAGAATTTCAGCATGACAAAGATACCCAACATAACTTAAAAGACAAAAAATGGAGAGTGAGTAACCATCTAAATGCAAAAAAAGGAATAATATTGCTCATGTAAAACATGCACATATAAATTGAAAAAAAGCAATTCAACATTAGGTAGACAAAAGTACTCAAAAGAAAAATTATAGAATAGTAAATGTAAATAACTAGTAAAAGATGCCTTTAGGGAAAAGTGAGAACATCTTTTCACCCATCCAGTTAGAAAAATCAAAGATTGATAACCTTCAATGATGATAAGTCTTTATAAAAGTGGGCATTCTCATTCCTTGCTAACCCATTAACCTATGAATAACATTGGTATTACAAAGGGATAAAATTGGAGGAGGGGGCAGTCAATATATATCTATATAATTTTTACTTCGAAAATGAACATGCATTCATTTGTAGTTTCAAAATCCAAGAACAAAAATCTGATTTTAAAATTGTTGACTATAAGTTGATGCTACCTTACATCAGAAAAGAAAAATTGGTAAAACGAATGAGGTAGCTACTCATGACATGGAAAGACATACATTGTAGGGTTCTATGAAACAAGATTCTTTCAGAATATTTTGCATAATAGATGCCCCTCTGTGTAAAAATATTTGTGTGTGCACGTATGTAAAATAATTTGAATGAAATATATGAAAAATTTCAAGTTTTCTGCTTTTCTGGAGAATGAAGCTGAAGTGACTTCAAAGGAGATGGAGAGTTGAGATTGGGGGTCATATGATATTTCTTCATTGCCTATTTCATGAAAAAACTGTATATCAGTGCTCCATCACATAATGTAATAAGATAAAACTCACCATTAAAATGGAAAAGCAGTTAAGCAAACACTCTGAAGAACAAAAACGACTGCAGCAGAAACAGGCAACCATGAAAATAGATGTGCAAGAAGAGAAAGATGAAATCAAAAAAGAAGTAAGGATTGTTATCATCATTAATAATCATTGTGATTAATAATCACTATAAGGATGATGATGATTGTAGTGGTAGTCATAGCAGTAGTAATAAAATAATTCTGGAGATTAGAATGCTAACAGACTGCAAACAAGAGTATTGAACATTAGACCACCTTCACATAGTTTGCCACTGAATTATCTCAATTATCTCAAATGGCTGCATGGAGTTATGACATAGAAAAATAAAAACAATAATTACAAATAAAAAGTCACCAAATATATATGTGTGTGTGTGTGTGTGTGTGTGTGTATGTATGTGTATATATCTAGCGTACGTGTATTTAAAAATTTTTAACTGTTTTTTGGGAGGTAAGGTGAGGCTGGGTGAGAATAAGACTAACTGGTGCTCTTGTAATGGAGGCACATAAATCGCGATGTCCTAATGAGATCACAGGGAAGCAACGAAACTAAAATTCGAATGAAAATCAGTCAAGTCTGGGGTAAAGACATTAGTGGGCTCTAGGAAGTGCATGTCTAGACATTTCTTGTTTCCAGCCAGAGATAACAACCCCTCTTTTTTTTTCTTCCCATCTCCTTCTCTCCTTTTTTCTTCTTTCTTTTATTTTTATTTTTTTATTTTTTGTTATTATACTTTAAGTTCTAGGGTACATGTGCATAACGTGCAGGTTTGTTACATATGTATACTTGTGCCATGTTGGTCTGCTGCACCCATCAACTCGTCATTTACATTAAGTATAACTCCCACTGCAATCCCTCCCCCTTCCCCGCTCCCCATGATAGGCCCGGGTGTGTGATGTTCCCCTTCCCAAGTCCAAGTGATCTCATTGTTCAGTTCCCACCTATGAGTGAGAACATGCAGTGTTTGGTTTTCTGTTCTTGCGATAGTTTGCTGAGAATGATGGTTTCCAGCTGCATCCATGTCCCTACAAAGGACACAAACTCATCCTTTTTTATGGCTGCATAGTATTCCATGGTGTAGATGTGCCACATTTTCTTAATCCAGTCTGTCACTGATGGACATATGGGTTGATTCCAAGTCTTTGCTATTGTGAATAGTGCTGCAATAAATATACGTGTGCATGTGTCTTTATAGCAGCATGATTTATAATCCTTTGGGTATATCCCCAGTAATGGGATGGCTGGGTCATATGGTACATCTAGTTCTAGATCCTTGAGGAATCGCCATACTGTTTTCCATAATGGTTGAACTAGTTTACAATCCCACCAACAGTGTAAAAGTGTTCCTATTTCTCCACATCCTCTCCAGCACCTGTTGTTTCCTGACTTTTTAATGATTGCCATTCTAACTGGTGTGAGATGGTATCTCATTGTGGTTTTGATTTGCATTTCTCTGATGGCCAGTGATGATGAGCATTTTTTCATGTGTCTGTTGGCTGTATGAATGTCTTCTTTTGAGAAATGTCTGTTCATATCCTTTGCCCACTTTTTGATGGGGTTGTTTGTTTTTTTCTTGTAAATTTGTTTGAGTTCTTTGTAGGTTCTGGATATTAGCCCTTTGTCTGATGAGTAGATTGCAAAAATTTTCTCCCATTCTGTAGGTTGCCTGTTCACTCTGATGGTAGTTTCTTTTGCTGTGCAGAAGCTCTTTAGTTTAATTAGATCCCATTTGTCAATTTTGGCTTTTGTTGCTGTTGCTTTTTGTGTTTTAGATATGAAGTCCTTGCCCATGCCTATGTCCTGAATGGTACTACCTAGGTTTTCTTCTAGGGTTTTTATGGTATTAGGTCTAACATTTAAGTCTCTAATCCATCTTGAATTAATTTTTATATAAGGAGTAAGGAAAGGATCCAGTTTCAGCTTTCTACTTATGGCTAGCCAGTTTTCCCAGCACCATTTATTAAATAGGGAATCCTTTCCCCATTTCTTGTTTTTCTCAGGTTTATCAAAGATCAGATGGCTGTAGATGTGTGGTATTATTTCTGAGGCCTCTGTTCTGTTCCATTGGTCTACATCTCTGTTTTGGTACCAGTGCCATGCTGTTTTGGTTACTGTAGCCTTGTAGAATAGTTTGAAGTCAGGTAGCGTGATGCCACCAGCTTTGTTCTTTTGACTTAGGATTGTCTTGGAGATGCGGGCTCTTTTTTGGTTCCATATGAATTTTAAAGCAGTGTTTTCCAATTCTGTGAAGAAACTCATTGGTAGCTTGATGGGGATGGCATTGAATCTATAAATTACCTTGGGCAGTATGGCCATTTTCACGATATTGATTCTTCCTATCCATGAGCATGGTATGTTCTTCCATTTGTTTGTGTCCTCTTTTATTTCACTGAGCAGTGGTTTGTAGTTCTCCTTGAAGAGGTCCTTTACATCCCTTGTAAGTTGGATTCCTAGGTATTTTATTCTCTTTGAAGCAATTGTGAATGGAAGTTAATTCATGATTTGGCTCTCTGTTTGTCTGTTACTGGTGTATAAGAATGCTTGTGATTTTTGCACATTAATTTTGTATCCTGAGACTTTGCTGAAGTTGCTTATCAGCTTAAGGAGATTTTGGGCTGAGATGATAGGGTTTTCTAAATATACAATCATGTCATCTGCAAACAGGGACAATTTGACTTCTTCTTTTCCTAACTGAATACCCTTGATTTCTTTCTCTTGCCTGATTGCCCTAGCCAGAACCTCCAACACTATGTTGAATAGGAGTGGTGAGAGAGAGCATGCCTGTCTTGGGCCAGTTTTCAAAGGGAATGCTTCCAGTTTTTGCCCATTCAGTATGATATTGGCTGTGGGTTTGTCATAAACAGCTCTTATGATTTTGAGATACGTTCCATCAATACCGAATTTATTGAGAGTTTTTAGCCTGAAGGGCTGTTGAATTTTGTCAAAGGCCTTTTCTGCATCTATTGAGATAATCATGTGGTTTTTGTCTTTGGTTCTGTTGATATGCTGGATTACGTTTATTGATTTGCGTATGTTGAACCAGCCTTGCATCCCAGGGATGAAGCCCACTTGATCATGGTGAATAAGCTTTTTGATGTGCTGCTGAATCCGGTTTGCCAGTATTTTATTGAGGATTTTTGCATCGATGTTCATCAGGGATATTGGTCTAAAATTCGCTTTTTTTGTTGTGTCTCTGCCAGGCTTTGGTATCAGGATGATGTTGACCTCATAAAATGAATTAGGGAGGATTCCCTCTTTTTCTATTGATTGGAATAGTTTCAGAAGGAATGGTACCAGCTCTTCCTTGTACCTCTGGTAGAATTCAGCTGTGAATCCATCTGGTCCTGGACTTTTTTTGGTTGGTAGGCTATTAATTATTGCCTCAATTTCAGAGCTTGCTATTGGTCTATTCAGGGATTCAGCTTCTTCCTGGTTTAGTCTTGGGAGAGTGTAAGTGTCCAGGAAATTATCCATTTCTTCTAGATTTTCTAGTTTATTTGCATAGAGGTGTTTATAGTATTCTCTGATGGTAGTTTGTATTTCTGTGGGGTCGGTGGTGATATCCCCTTTATCATTTTTTATTGCGTCTATTTGATTCTTCTCTTTTCTTCTTTATTAGTCGTGCTAGCGGTCTATCAATTTTGTTTCTCTTTTCAAAAAACCAACTCCTGGATTCATTGATTTTATGGAGGGTTTTTTGTGTCTCTATCTCCTTCAGTTCTGCTCTGATCTTAGTTATTTCTTGCCTTCTGCTAGCTTTTGAATGCATTTGCTCTTGCTTCTCTAGTTCTTTCAATTGTGATGTTAGAGTGTCAATTTTAGATCTTTCCAGCTTTCTCTTGTGGGCATTTGGTGCTATAAATTTCCCTCTACACACTGCTTTAAATGTGTCCCAGAGATTCTGTTATGTTGTATCTTTGTTCTCATTGGTTTCAAAGAACATCTTTATTTCTGCCTTCATTTCGTTGTGTACCCAGTAGTCATTCAGGAGCAGGTTGTTCAGTTTCCATGTAGTTGAGCGGTTTTGATGGAGTTTCTTAGTCCTGAATTCTAGTTTGATTGCACTGTGGTCTGAGAAACTGTTTGTTATAATTTCTGTTCTTGTACATTTGCTGAGGAGTGCTTTACTTCCAATTATGTGGTCAGTTTTGGAATAAGTGCGATGTGGTGCTGAGAAGAATGTATATTCTGATGATTTGGGGTGGAGAGTTCTGTAGATGTCTGCTTGCTGCAGAGATGAGTTCAATTCCTGGATATCCTTGTTAACTTTCTGTCTCGTTGATCTGTCTAATGTTGACAGTGGGGTGTTGAAGTCTCCCCTTATTATTGTATGTGAGTCTAAGTCTCTTTGTAAGTCTCTAAGGACTTGCTTTATGAATCTGGGTGCTCCTGTATTGGGTGCATATATATTTAGGATAGTTAGCTCTTCCTGTTGAATTGATCCCTTTACCATTATGTAATGGCCTTCTTTGTCTCTTTTGATCTTTGATGGTTTAAAGTCTGTTTTATCAGAGACTAGTATTGCAACCCCTGCTTTTTTCTGTTCTCCATTTGCTTGGTAGATCTTCCTCCGTCCCTTTATTTTGAGCCTATGTATGTCTCTGCATGTGAGATGGGTCTCCTGAATACAGCAGACTGATGGATCTTGACTCTTTATCCAGTTTGTCAGTCTGTGTCTTTTAATTGGAGCATTTAGTCCATTTACATTTAAGGTTAATATTGTTATGTGTGAACTTGATCCTGCCATTGTGATATAAACTGGTTATTTTGCTCGTTAGTTGATGCAGTTTCTTCCTAGCCTCGATGGTCTTTACACTTTGGCATGTTTTTGCAATGGCTGGTACCAGTTGTTCCTTTCTATGTTTAGTGCTTCCTTCAGGGTCTCTTGTAAAGCAGGCCTGGTGGTGACAAAATCTCTAAGCATTTGCTTATCTGTAAAGGATTTTATTTCTCCTTCACTTATGAAACTTAGTTTGGCTGGATATGAAATTCTGGGTTTAAAATTCTTTTCTTTAAGAATGTTGAATATTGGCCCCCACTCTCTTCTGGCTTGGAGAGTTTCTGCTGAGAGATCTACTGTTAGTCTGATGGGCTTCCCTTTGTGGGTGACCCGACCTTTCTCTCTGGCTGCCCTTAAGATTTTTTCCTTCATTTCAACTTTGGTGAATCTGGCAATTATGTGTCTTGGAGTTGCTCTTCTCGAGGAGTATCTTTGTGGCGTTCTCTGTATTTCCTGAATTTGAATGTTGGCCTGCCCTACTAGGTTGGGGAAGTTCTCCTGGATGATATCCTGAAGAATGTTTTCCAACTTGGTTCCATTTCCCCCCTCACTTTCAGACACCCCAATCAGACGGAGATTTGGTCTTTTTACATAATCCCATACTTCTTGCAGGCTTTGTTCATTTCTTTTTCTTCTTTTTTCTTTAGATTTCTCTTCTCGCTTCATTTCATTCATTAGATCCTCAATTGCTGATACTCTTTCTTCCAGTTGATCGAGTTGGTTACTGAAGCTTGTGCATTTGTCACTTATTGCTTGTGTCATGGTTTTCATCTCTGTCCGTTCGTTTATGGCCTTCTCTGCATTAATTATTCTGGTTATCAATTCTTCCACTCTTTTTTCAAGATTTTTAGTTTCTTTGTGCTGGGTATGTAATTCCTCCTTTAGCTCTGAGAAGTTTGATGGACTGAAGCCTTCTTCTCTCATCTCGTCAAAGTCGTTCTCCGTCCAGCTTTGATCCATTGCTGACGATGAGCTGCATTCCTTTGGAGGGGGAGAAGCGCTCTTATTTTTTGAATTTCCAGCTTTTCTGCCCTGCTTTTTCCCCATCTTTGTGGTTTTATCTGCCTCTGGTCTTTGATGATGGTGACGTACTGATGGGGTTTTGGTGTAGGTGTCCTTCCTGTTTGATAGTTTTCCTTCTAACAGTCAGGACCCTCAGCTGTAGGTCTGTTGGAGATTGCTTGAGGTCCACTCCAGACCCTGTTTGCCTGGGTATCAGCAGCAGAGGCTGCAGAAGATAGAATATTGCTGAACAGCGAGTGTACCTGTCTGATTCTTGCTTTGGAAGCTTCCTCTCAGGGGTGTACTCCACCCTGTCAGGTGTGGGGTGTCATTCTGCCCCTAGTGGAGGATGTCTCCCAATTAGGCTACTCAGGGGTCAGGGACCCACTTGAGCAGGCAGTCTGTCCGTTCTCAGATCTCAACCTCCGTGTTGGGAGACCCACCGCTCTCTTCAAAGCTGTCAGACAGAGTTGCTTGCGTCTGCAGAGGTTTCTGCTGCTTTTTTGTTGTTGTTGTTGTTGTTGTTGTTGTTGTTGTTTAGCTGTGCCCTGTCCCCAGAGGTGGAGTCTACAGAGACTGGCAGGCCTCCTTGAGCTGCTGTGAGCTCCACCCAGTTCGATCTTCCCAGGGCTTTGTTTACCTACTTAAGCCTCAGCAATGGCGGGCACCCCTCCCCCAGCCTTGCTGCTGCCTTGTGGTTAGATCTCAGACTGCTGTGCTAGCAATGAGGGAGGCTCCGTGGGCTTGGGACCCTCCTGGCCAGGTGTGGGATATAATCTCCTGATGTGCCCGTTTGCTTAAAGCGCAGTATTGGGGTGGGAGTTACCCGATTTTCCAGGTGTTGTGTGTCTCTGTTCCCCTGGCTAGGAAAAGGGATTCCCTTTCCCTTTGCGCTTCCCAGGTGAGGTGATGCCTCGCCCTGCTTCAGCTCTTGTTGGTCCGTCTGCAACAGCTGACCAGCACTGATTGTCCAGCACTCCCCAGTGAGATGAACCCAGTACCTCAGTTGAAAATGCAGAAATCACCTGTCTTCTGTGTCGCTCGCGCTGGGAGCTGGAGACTGGAGCTGTTCCTATTCGGCCATCTTGCTCCGCCCTTTTCTTCTTTCTTTTAAATCAGAATTCCACTTGAAGTGACTAGAGACAGCATTCAACTTACATAAAAGGAGGAAGAAAAAGCTGGCAGAATATTCATTTATCATGTTGCTGCTATTCTAATAAATCTCCTTTCTATATTTCACCTGACAAATGAACCCATCTTTATGAGCAAGCTGGACCTATAGCTGGATCTGTGTGGAAACCAGCAGCTCATGTTGCCTGATGCACAGGTGTTTGATTTTATTTTTATTTAAAAGTCACCAGTCAGCATACTGATCTTCTGGAGCTTGATTCTAGGTATTGAGTGGACCAGGAAAGCCAGAGGAGATGGCTGCTAGGGATCTTCTCCCGTGTGTTCAGATTTTTCCTCTAGTTAATTTCCAAAGCCTTCATAGTCTCCCAAAGCAGTGCCTTCTTTTCACAGCTGGAGAGATGCTTGTTTGGAGCCCATCTGAATGGCCCTTATTTGTACCTTACTGTGTGTGATAGCAAAATGCTGCACATTCTTCTGCTATCTTGCAATGCAGTCAATTTCTGAACTTCCTTGGAAATTTTCTAAAAAGTGTATTCTGCTGAGAAAAAAAGCCGTATTTTTGTGAGTTCTTCCACATTAACATTTCCACATGACATACTTTTGGACTGCATTTGGATTGTACATTTTGCCTTATTTTCTTAAACCTGAATGAAGGAGAGATTTTATTTTTCATTCCAGTATACTGCCTTGACTGTTAATTCATTCATTTACTAACTTGTATCGTTATTTATATATTCATATGCTCACTCAATCAGTGTTTCATCGTAAAAAAGAAGATAGCCTTTTAGCCTCTTCCTAGCTGTACAATATTGGGAAAATTGCTTAACCTTTCCACACCATTGTAAAGTGGAAAATTTCCTACCTTCCTTGTAGGATTATTGTAAGAAGTGAAGGGGATCTCGTATGCAAAGCACCAAGAAGGGCTCCCAGCACATTTCAAGTTTTGCATAAGGTGTTCTGATTCATTCATTCATTCATCCATTCAACAGATTTTAATTTAGCAAATTATCGGTGCCAGGCATTGCCATACATGTTAAGGATGCAGCAGCTGACAGTATAGACAAGATCTGCTTTAATGAAATTTATGTTTTATGGAGTATGGCTTGAATACATATAAGTAAAGAAGTCAGATGTTTCTGATTGCAGAAGTGACAGATTAGATTTGTCATCATATCATAGCCTCCCTAACTTTCTTCCTTCCCCTATGCTTCAGAAAACCTTGTCTTACCATCCTCTGCTCACACCTCTTTCCCCAGATTAAGGACACTGTGGCCCAAGAGAATGTATCACCAAAAGCTAATGCTCCAGGGACACAGAGCCCCAAAATTCCAGGTCCAAATATCCCCAGCCACTTATAAAAAGGAAAACCAGGGCCTTTTTCTCACCCTGTGGGACAGCTATAGGTATGTAGGAACCCCCTAGATTTGAGGGATATCCAAGGAGCAGTTGTTGTGTGAAACTGAGGTCTTAGATACATGTGGGGTTGGGTGAATTGTCCATTTGCACATGCTTGAGGGTCTATCAGTTGGAAAGAGGCAGAACTGGACCGGTATTGAGTAGAGAAGCAAGAGTCCTCCATTTGAACTCTTTCCCCAGTCCTATGAATTATAGGACCAAACCTGAGGTAGATAGTACAAAGAGAGTCTGGAGTAAGGGTACTAGAGGAGGGGTCAGAGAAGGCCCCTGGAAAGAGATGACATTGTAGTAAGTCCTGTGTGATAAGGAACCAGCCTTGTACAGAGGTCAGAACAGTGAGTGCCCAGGCCGTAGGACCAGACTAAGTCAGGTCTGTTGGGGCAATGCAAGAAGCCAAAGATGTTGAAGTTGAGTAAACTTGAGGAGAGCTCAAGAAGCATGTGGAGGCCAGATTAGTGTAGGCCCTCTGTGGATGGGTTAGGGATGTAGGTTTCTAGGTCCTAAAAACATAGATTCCTAAATTAAGCATCCAAATCTTTTAAAAGGGAAACTGGAAATCCCAAGGAAATTTGGGGACACATTGAAATTTGAGAACTCCTATGTAACTTCTTGTCAGTAATAGATAAAGCTATATCACTATCCAGATTTAATCAGCAGCAACATTAAAAATTTTTTGTATTGAAGTATAATGTGTTTTTTGTTCTTTTTTTAAGAGTTGGAAAAACCCTTAACATCTACCTTAAATAATCTGCTCTCTAATTGGACTCTTTAATGTGTTAAGGATTTGGAAAGGCAATAGTAAAGGAGCAGCTAGGAGTAAAGGAGGGGCCATCTATTTTTGAATATTTCAGAATATAGCCAACTAAAATCTTATATCAGAAAATAAAAATCTACTTTGTAGATTAACCAAAACTTTATTTTGTTTTTACCTAGAATTTTGTCAACACTGTGTGCCCAAGTTGGTTATTACTTATGTCCTTGTTTTAAAATATTGAAAATCATTAGATACTAACGATGATTCACAGAGTGGTTAGGGGGAACTGACTTTCACTTTAGATAAGTGAGTTTGTATTATGGCTATGCCTCTTACTGTATTGCTTCCTGAAGCCTCAGTGTCTTCATTTGTAAAATTGAATTTTAATCCTATTCTCAGATTGTTTTGAGGACTAAATGAGATAACTATATGAAAGGCTTAGAAAGTATCTAGCATATAATAACATGCTCAGTAATGAAAAAGTCATTAATATTATTGCTATTTAGTAAAGGCATTTTGTTTCGTAGGCAAAATTCTTTCAAGCTGTGGGATGTCCAGTATTCTCAGTTTTCAGCCGGAAAATGGAAGTCCAGAGAGGTTGCTGGCCATACCAGGGTGATATCTTACCTTAGGTGTGGAATTCAGGTTCCATGACTCTTCTGTCCCAATAGAAATTGCTACCTTAGAATTGTGATTTCTTTCTGATGCTTCTTGGAGAAAACTCTGCGTTGAGCAGCAATTTCCATGCCTTTCTTTAGATCAGTTCCTCGACTTTATGTAATGAAAGACACCTTAGAAATTTTACTTTCTTGCTAAGTGTGACAGATGTTCCAAAACCTAGTAGTCTATTGGGAACTAAATTTATAGTCAAGTAATGACCAGAAGGGCCATTAACTTTCTCTTCGGTTACCTCTTCTTTTTGACTATGCTTGATTTGGCTTGTTAGTTGCGCATTTGAAACTGAGACATAAACCCTTGGAAGAACTGCATGAGATTTCAGCTAAGCTCTTTCGTTTGTGTAAGTATTTCTATTAGAAACATATTCTGGACCTGTTGAGCATTTGACCATATTCAGAGTGGTCCCACTGGCACATAGGTAGCCTTTGGAAAAAGCACCTAAGAACTTCCAAGAAGTCTAATTAGTAAAGAAGTATATTGAGGTATAACATGTTTTTATACTTTTATTTCACTAAAGAGTTAGTGAAAAGTTTTCCAAAGCATATCTCAATATATGCATAGAGTTGTATAACACAGAACTCTCACTCCTCTCCAAGGCATTTCAACTGCTCAAAATATGTTCCTTAATTTTGAGTCATCAGAGGCTACAAAGCATTGAGGTGTATATAAGGAAGACCTGTACCATGCATGTTAAAACTACACTTGTAAGAATGTTCTGAGCCAATGCTTTTACTTTTTTATGAACTGCTATGACATATATAAATAATTCATTCATGATACCAAAAGTGTAACCACAGAGGCTTCCTCCCCAGGATGTCTTGGTATAGCTATTGACAGTACTAAAATAAGTATTAACAGAAGAACATCACCAGAGAAGGATAGAAGGAAATCATCAGCAACCCACCTCTTGAGATTGTCTGACAGCTTTTACAGACGGGGCTCCTGTGTAAATTCAGGTCTGCTGCTATAAAGCTAAAAAAGCCAATGTAGATTAAAATGCTTCCAAGGGGCCGGGCGCGGTGGCTCAAGCCTGTAATCCCAGCACTTTGGGAGGCCGAGACGGGCGGATCACGAGGTCAGGAGATCGAGACCATCCTGGCGAACACGGTGAAACCCCGTCTCTACTAAAAAAATACAAAAAACTAGCCGGGCGAGGCGGCGGGCGCCTGTAGTCCCAGCTGCTCGGGAGGCTGAGGCAGGAGAATGGCGTAAACCCGGGAGGCGGAGCTTGCAGTGAGCTGAGATCCGGCCACTGCACTCCAGCCCGGGTGACAGAGCCAGACTCCGTCTCAAAAAAAAAAAAAAAAATGCTTCCAAGGTATGTTTGCAGGGAACTATATATGGCTAAAGGTTATCTTGTATATTTTGGGGGGTTATGGGTAAGAAATAGGAAGTAAAATATCCCCTGCCTTGGCGGTTTCTCTTGGGAGTCTAGAATTCAGAATTCAGACTCAGGAAAAAAAATTCATAGAATTCAGGAAAAAAAAATGCCTTGAAATGAGATTCAGACATCAAATGGTACAGGAATTTTCCTATCACAGTGGCACAGTGGGTCATATACTTCATACATTGCTTTGGGCAGACTGAAGACTGTGAAATAACCCATTTGCTGCCATACCTATGGTTCCAGTTATAATAGCTAATATATTGACCTCTTCATGTGCCCTAACTCATTTAATCCACACAACCATCCTATGAGGTAGACTTGGTTATAATTACTACCCTATTTTAAAGATTATTCAACTGAGGCTGGAGTAAGGAGAGTATCTTGCTCAGAATCACCCAGTAAGTAAAGGTGTATGTCTGGATTTGAACACGTGTCTGTCTGACCAGAGTGTTTGTTCCCTGGAATATAGTACAAAGAGGAAGGTTACAAAGAAGACAGGATGCACAGTTTTTGTTTGGTTATCCCGAATGGCAGTAGAGGTTACACAATTATCATGAATTCTACAAGTTAACTCCACCGATGAAGAGTAATACCTTAGCCAAGTCAGTCTTCTGAACCCCCATTTTATCATTTATAAAGTGAACCTGCTGGGTTTTCTGTGAAGAATAAGTCAGTTATCATGTTCAAGAGTGCTCTGAAATGCAAAAAGGTACAACACAGATGTGAGGTCCTCTTACATCTGTAAGTCGCTCCCTGTAAGAGGAGTTTACAGGGAGCAACTTAGAGGCAGAGACCTTGCCCTCAGGGCACTAGATCCACTTACCACAATGTAAGAAGGATTTGCTTCAAGAGATATACAACAGGTTGGGCATCATGGCTCATGCCTATCATCCCAGTGCTTTGGGAGGTCAAGGTGGGAAGATAGCTTGAGGCCAGGAGTTCAAGATCTATTTGGGCAACATAGTGAAAATTTAAAAAAAAAAAAAAAAAAAAAAAAAATTAGCCAGGCGTGGTGGCGCACACCTGTAATCCAAGCTACTCAGGAGGCTGAAGTGGGAGGATTGCTTGAGTCCAGGAGTTTGAGAGATATACGACAAACTTCACTTAAATGATTATGCCCAAAGAAAATGTCCCTTAAGGGGATTGAAGGCTCGCTGATGAGTGCCTGTGTCAAATTCTCTGAAATGCAAATCATCTGGCATGGTTTTGCCTCACCTGTGAATCAGTCTTATATTCTGGGGGAGAGAAGCCTTTTTTGAAAAGAAGAAAGGAAGTCTTACGAGCCGAGGAAAAACAAGGTATAGAGAAGGATAGGTTAATCAGTTCCACTGTCAGAATAGATGAAGGCAGGAGGGAGCTGTGGTTTCTCACCCATAACCACAATGGAGAGAGTTACGTTTGTTAAATTTTCCAATATCCCCAAGCCTTTTAGCAGGGTTTTTGCAATATCCCCATGCCTTTTGGCAGCCCTTTTTGTTTTTCCTTAGGAATCTGCAGTAAATACTTTAAACCAAAAACACTTGTCATTAATGAGAAGTTATATGTACTATACTCATCAGCCAGTTCTAGAAACTGGGCTGTGGAATAACCTGGAATAGATATTCTTAGCTTTAAAACAAAATTGAGGAGTGAAGCAAGGCTAAACCCCTGATGAATAAAGATATGTACGTGGATTCAGTCTGAGAGAGCTGAGTGAGTTGTAAAGCTAAGAATCAGAAGCTATCACCATCACCATTAATATCATCATCTTCATCTCATCATCATCATCACCTTCAAGCTGCTGAATGTTTACTATAAGGCATCCACCAAGCTGTCATTTCACTTGATACTCACAACAACCCCATATTATACAAAAGGCAACTTTAATAAAGGAGATTGAATAACTTACTCCAAAACACATGAAGTCAATTTCTGTATTGAACTTAGACCTGTCTAATTTCCAGATCTTAAGGCAAAACTTCTGTCCTATGCTGAAAATACATCTTTTCCCAACACTGACAAAGTCGGAAACAAGGTCAGTGTAAACTGCTTTAAAGGACTTCCCTAGAAAAGAAAACACTGATAGACTTAATGGTATAAATATTAAAGCTACTGTAGTTCCCACAAAGCATCATAAATAAAGTTCAAAGGCAAGTAACAAGAAAAACATTAAAAATATGTGTGATGAAAGATTAACTTTAGCATACAAAGAACTCTTCACATCTTAATAAGGCATTTAAAATGTAAGTAAAGAAAAATTAATAGATAATAAAAAGAAGCAATGAAATGACCCATAAACTTATATTTTGAAAATTTATCCCTTTTCTCTAGTAATCAAGTAAATGCACATTAAATCAATGATACAATATGGATAAGCTGATCATCAACTTATACAATGTTGAAAATAGCACTTGTACACAGTCTTAGCAAAACTGTAAGACAAGCACTTTCATAATGGGGTTCTATAAAGGAAGATAATTTACCAATTTAAGGTTAAACTCTGAAAACATTCAAATTATTTAGCACAATAATTTCACTTATGGGAATATATCCTAAGGAAATTTCAAGGATGGGTGCTGTGATTTAGCAAACAGCATTTTCAATGCAATGTTATGTATAAGGATGTGTAATAATTTTTACTAGAAAAAAAGCAGGTTAGCTCTAGAATACAGAGTTTTAAAAAAATCTATGCATCAATAAAAGAACAGTAAGGATAAACAAAAAGTGGTATTAGGTGCATTATGCCTAATATATTCTTTTTTTCTGAACTGAGCTCATTTAACTTGAGAAATAAGAAATTACATACTTCTTTTAAAAGGAGGCAGTGTGCTATGAAAATGTTCTAAAAAGAGGCAGAACCAATTCCTTCCTTAACTACAAAAATCTATAAAATAAGAATACTTTTTAAAATCAGGAAAACTCATTGTAACAACATTATAAATGTATAAGAGGAAAATGTGATAAATGAATCATATTTTATGCATGAAATTTGCGGTAGTCCAAGCAATTAGAGATAATTAGCCCAATGGCTCCAGATGGAAAGGGAAGACTTTGTTTACTCTTGCTGTAGAAGGGGCTGGGAGCTGAGGGTTGCAGCCAGATTTTTAATGCAGCTTGTCATAGAATAGAGTAAGAATTCTGTAACTTTCTAACAACAACATAGTTGACAGTAGTTATGATATTACTGATAAACTTGGTTGATCTACTAAAACATTCACAGACTCAATTTTTATGATCTTTAATTGTAGTAGAAAAAGACGTATAACAAAATTTACCATCTTAAGCATTTGTAATTGTACAGTTCAGTAGTGTTAAGTATATTCAGATTGTCGTCAACTGATCTACAGAATTTTTTACCTTTCAAAGCTAAACTTTATATCCTTTTAAAAACTCCCCATTTTCCCTCCTCCCAGTCCCTGGCTACCACCATTCTACTTTTTGTCTCTACGAATTTGACTAGGTCTCTAATATAAGTGGAATCACACAGCATTTGTCCAATTCTGTCTCGCTTGTTTCATTAGCATAATGTCTTCAAGCTTCATTCATTCCTTCCTTTTTAAGGCTTACCAAGGCATTCTTACAATTGAATTACTTTCCATTTATAAGAACCCGTAAAATGCTTACTTCAAAATTTTTATTTTAATTAAAATTGGAGAAAATAAAATTTTTATTCTTTATATCATGGTTTGTGCTCAAATCAAAAATATAGTTAGATGTTTACACTGTAAACTCTACCTATAAATTCTTGACAACGATGATGGTTATTTCACAAAATTTCATTAATTCATCATGCATTAATTCATCATCCTAGATATTGGGGGAATCAAAATAAATGAGTCAGGGAGATGATCAGGTTAACTGCCTTTGTGTTATTTGTAAAATTGTATGGTTTTGCTTACTCGATAAAATGGTAAGTTCAAAGATATCACAAATTCATCCAAGAAAAACTGAAGACAATATTGGGCAGAAATTTGAGGTGTAGATAGTAAGTTCATAAAATAGTCAAATGTGTTTATCCCTGGTATACTCATCTGATAAAGAAATTTTTAATGTTCATAAAATACTTTATACTTATTCTAAAATGTAGATTCAATTTTTGGTAGATCTGGCTTGACACTGGTTACTTTAAACACCTTTAGCTGTGAAAACCTATTTCCAAATGTCACATTTTAGTTGGAAATTTCAAACTGTTTCCAAATTGAAGTTACCTATCCCAGTCAGACATACTCTCAACAAAGGACTGCTGTCAATAGAATCTTTAAAGAAATTTTCCTTCTGTACTGAGTGCTTCCTTTCTGCCAGCAAATAGGCTCAGGATTCATTTATCTTTAAAAATCCTTCTTTCATCAGGCTCCTATGATACATCTTCTAGTCCTATCACTTATTAATTCCCTTCCTCCTTTTACTACGTTTGTCCTCTTTAATCCCCTGCAACGTCATTTTCTTCTGAAACCTTGTCACCAAAGATCACGAGAGATACCTAATTATCGAAATTCAAGAGCCTGTCTTCATTTCTCATCTTAATTAAATCATCTCCAGCCTGAGAGCAATTCCTATTTTGAAAGTCTTGTTCATCCCTTAGCACAGCTTTATTCTAGTTTTCATCTTCTCTTTCTGCCCACTCCTCTTCTATTTCCTTCACTGGATTATCTCCTCCTTCTCTCTCCCTATGAAAGCACACCTCTCCACTTCTTAAACATGCTTTTTTTTTTCCCCCTCAACTGTACTTCATTACTCAAAGATCTCATCGCCTCCTTCAGCAAGTCACCAACTGGGTGACTTCCCGGTTGATACCCCAGTTCCAACCACTGTCCAACTGCTTAATCAGCCTCCCAAGCTTCCCAGCAGATACATCCAGCTGAATGCCTGGGAGAATAACTGATTATTCCATCCACTCATTCACTCAGTCAGTTTAAGAAATTGGATCCCTCTTTATGATAGACATCGTGGTCTGGCTTAAACAAGATTGTGACTATCTCTGCTTTCATGTGAAACTTACCATTTGATAGGGGGAAAATAACATAATAAGAAGGTGGCCCTACTCAAGCGAAACCCAGACTTATACTCTCAGATAATGGTTTGTTTCTCTTGCTCTACAATCACTCTACTTCTCTCTTCTCCACATTGCTAATGGAACCTCTACTCTCCATGAAATCTGAGAAAGAAAAATTAAAGACATATTTAACTCCTCTTTCTGATTCCTTCCTGGAATCAAATGATTTGCCATGTCCCTCAATAATGGCTCTCAGATGCATCTGACATTATCTCAGCCAGATCATTGTGATAGTCTCTCCTTTCATTCTAGCCTCCAATTCCATCTAGGCCATTTCCCCTTTCACTGCTGTCAATTTAAAACTCCTGAATTGCCACTTTAATCAATCACCTTCCTGCTCATAAAACTCTCATGACTTTTCTATGAGCTACCAAATTCACTAGAGAGCCTCATTCCCACTGGTACCCACTTACCTTTCGAGTCCTACCTATTAATGCTCCCAGTCTACATGCTAAAAGGCAGTTCCCAAACTTGGCATGTGTCAGAATCATCTGAGGTCTTCTGCACAGATTTCTCCTCCTTTCTCCCCTCTAATCCCCACTGAGTTTCTGATTCTGTAGATCTGGATGAAGCTTGAGAACTTGGATTTCCAGGAAGTTCTCAGATGTTGCTGATGCTACTGGTGAGGGAACTGTACTTTGAAAGCAACTGCTTGATTATAAATCAGCTGCTCCCTCTTTCCTTCTACATGCCCTTTATTCTTCCAAGTAAAATTTACTGCTCTGGTTTTTTTGTTTTTCTAACACCCTCTCTACCTGTTGACATTCTGCACATTCTTCAAGTTCCCTCCCTCCAGT
This sequence comes from Papio anubis, assembly GCF_008728515.1. Classification (NCBI taxonomy): domain Eukaryota; kingdom Metazoa; phylum Chordata; class Mammalia; order Primates; family Cercopithecidae; genus Papio; species Papio anubis. The sequence goes on from NC_044977.1 coordinate 66,131,146, forward strand.
TCATCTTTTTATAATGTGTACAATTCATAAAGTATGTGCTGAATGCTTATCAAAACTCCCCTTCCTGCTACCACCGAATCCAAGCCACCATCTTCTCTTGCTCAGACTCCTGCTGTAGCTTTCTAATTGGTCTACCTGCTTTTTGTTTTTGTATATTAGAGGCATGTATTTTAAGAGAGTCCTTCTATTCTTATCAAGAGTACCGTCAAAAGAGTAACTACTGCCAGTTTCTCTTACCCATTAAAAACATATTGAATAAATATGCCATTTTATTAAGAAGTTTGATCTTTGAGTCCAGTGAAATAGGAATCATGCTTTTCCCTTGGGTTCATCTCTTTTCTTCTGGTTCATATTGCTAACCCAAATCTGCCTATAAAGTTTGTGGGCTTTATAAAATAATAAAAGTATTTAATTTTTCCTACATTTTAGGGATCAGATATAAATGCTTAAAATCCATCATCTAGTCATTAGTGAAATAAAGATCAAAACCACAATGGGATACCACTTCTCACTCACTAGGGTGGCTGTAATAAAAAAGACAATGACAAGTGTGAAGAAATAGGAATGCTCACACATTGCTGGTAGGAAGGTCAAATAGTGTAGGAAGTCAGTCCAGCAGTTTCTCAAAGATTGCACATAGTTACTATGTGACCAGCAATTCCACTCCTAAGTATATGCCCAGGACAACTTAAAACATGTTTACATTAAAATTTGTACACAAATGTTCACAGCATCGTTATTCATAATACTGAAATGGTAGAAACCACTCAAATGTCCATTAACTGATGAATAGATACATACTATGTGGTATATCCACACAATGGAAAATTATTCAGCAATAATGATGAATGAAGTACTGATACATGCCACAATATGGATGAACCTTGAAAACATTATAATAAGTGAAAGAAGCTGGTCATAAAAGACCGCATATTGTATGATGTGGTTTATGTGAAATCCACAGAATAGGCAAATCTATAGAGGCAGAAAGTGAGTTATCGGTTGCTTAGGGCTGAGGGGAGGGGGTTGAAGAGAAATGCAGAGTGATTGCTAATTACGGAGGGGGCTTCTTTTCTGGATGATAAAAATGTTCTAAAATTGTGATGGTCACACAACTCTGAATATGCTGAAAACCACTGAATTATACACTTAAAATAGATCAATTGTATGGTACATGAATTATACCCCCATAAAGCTGTTATAAAAATAAAAATCAAAACAGGCACAACCTTAAGGTTTAAGGACATCTCCTTGGCTGGGTAAAAGTGAAATGAAAAGAAAAAAAAAAAAAAGCAATGAAACTGAAGCTGTGCTTTGAGGTTTGTTAGCATTGGGTCTGTACTGGTGCTTCAGTGCTTGGAGCAATTGTTAGTAATGGGTCTGTGTTATTCAATGTTTACATTGATCTCAATGACCTGAAAACATCTATACTTGTTTTTAACCTAGCACATGCATGCATTTCTCTAAGCTCTTTAATTCAAAGACTAGTTGACATGAAAGCATTTTCTTAGACCTTTCCTCTTAAACTTCTTTTTACAATCTAGCCTATGATGGCCCAAGGGATTATATTTAATTACAGCCTCTACCTGTTGCTGAGCATTTGATTCTCTTAAATAATTCTAGATTACACTGAACTCAGGAAACTAACAAAAGAATCTACTCAATGAAAAATACTCATTAAATAATTGTGAAAAAATGTTACATAAAATTTTTTAGGTTATATATAAAATATATTAACAAACATCTACCCAGACTTGAATATTATGTTAGAGTGGGTATTATATGATATTTATCTACTGAGTATATTTTATGAAGATTCTTCTTGGTACATATATTTCTATAGTTCTTCAGTTGATAAAACCTCCCATCACAGGAATTCGGTACTATTTTCACAGTCAGAAGTGGTTTTCTATAAGTACTAAAAATATGTATGTAGCTATTTTCACAGTCAGAAGTGGTTTTCTATAAATACTAAAAATATGTATGTAGCTTTTGAGGTAAAAAAGAAAATAAGTAAGAAAAAATTCTTAGAGTATTTGTCATTTCAAAACTTGGGATTGAACCCTAGCTATTCCATATAGAGAAGAAATGGGCCCCAGACAATACTACGAGACTGTCGGCTTCGTTTGGTGGCTCATGTTTGTAGTCCCAGCACTCTGAGAGGCCAAGGCAGGCTGATACTCAATGCCAGGAGTTTAAGACCAGCCTGGCCAACATGCTGAAACCCCATCTCTACTAAAAATACAAAAATTAGCTGAGCGTGGTAGTGCACATCTGTAATCCCACCTACTCAGAAGGATGAGGCACAAGAATTGCTTGAACCCAGGAGGAAGAGGGCGCAGTGATCTGAGATCATGCCACTGTACTCCGCCTGGGCTACAGAGCAAGACTCTGTCTCAAAATGGAAAAAAAAAAAAAAAAAGACTGTCAGTGTCGTAGTGTTATAGTTTGCCTGAAATTACTAAGAGAAAAACTATTAATGGACAACATAGGAGGTCTAATCACTTTAGACTAACTTAATTGCATATCTAATTTTATATGGCCAGATATACAAGACACAGTTTTGGAAAAACAGAAATTGCTAGAGAAAAATTTAAATGTCAAAAGAATAATGGACCAATAGAAGTATTGCCTCAAAATAGTAATTATGGCCAGGCACGATGGTGTGTGCCTGTAGTCCCAGCTACTCAGGAGGCTAAGCGGGGAGGATAGCTTGAGCCGAGGAATTCTAGATGATAGTGTGCTATGCTGACTGGAATTCTACACTAAATTCTGCATCAATATGATAACCTCCTGGGAGTCAGGGACCACTAGATTGCCTAAGGGGGTATGAACTCACCCTGAGTGGAAATGGAGCAGGTCAAAACTCGCAGGTGGATCAAAATAATAATTATGCACATATATTATTATCCCCTAGAGTGTGGGGAGGAAATGTTGAAAAGTTCATCTTAATTTTATAGCTAGATGATTAAAAGTTAACATTTAGTAATATTTGATTAATGATTAAAATTTAACATTTAATTAATATCATATTTATATAATTTTAATAAATATAATGCATTTGTACTGGTGCCATATGCTTAAAAAATTACTAGAAGAGTAATAGATCTACTCTATTATGTATCTATCTGTGTATGTTTTAAACTGGTGACCAGCGAATGAAGCTGGGTAGCAGAAATGGGTCTGTTTTTATTTTCTTGGTGCTTAAAAAGTGAAATATTTTTCAACATCTAAGAAACGAAAGATTCTACGTAAGATCTAGATGTCTAATGGTTCTTGAGAAATAAGAAGACTTGGAAACACAATTCAGAATCCCATGTGAAAATAGTTGGTTGAGTGATCAGTAACTCTCTCTTTTACTTAAAATGGGCTCTCTGGTTTGACCAAATCTCTGCCATTCTTTATTATATTCTGACTTGCTGACTTTATGACTCTATATTATCTGCCTGGCTCTGGTGCACATTTACATTTGTAGCATAAACTATTTCTGACCAGAGCCCACAAGCCCAAACCATGGCACTACAGGTATGAGGAAGAGAACAGATAATTGTTCACCACATCAGTTGACCCTCTCCTGAGCACACAGCTCAACTACTTTTTCAGCTTCTTCTACAATTGGGTTTGACCATGCAGTTGAATTCTATCTAATAGAAGGTAAGTTTGATGTCCTTTTCTTTATCTTCCCATATCTAGTGGCTAGATATCAACAACCTGGTGTGATCTTGGAAGCTACATATGCAAAATGCAATGATTCCATCAACCTGTGTTCCTACATGACTCCCAGGAGCAGACTTTTCCACACTCGTGTCTCCCATAGAAAACTGGATTCTAAATTAGCATGTGTTAAGTCTTCGATATTTGAAGAATTACCTTAATTAATCCAAGATGTAATTTTCTCTTCATTCATCTCTACACTATTTATCCCAGGAAATTCAGCCATCAATTGTGGCAAAAGGAAAGGAGAGAGAAAGATAAGGGAATATCTGTCTCCTCTCTTCTCAAGTTGTTTTCTTTCTTTCACTTATTTGCATTTCTTTGATGGCATCTTATCTGTCACTACATTCCTTACTCCATATTATGTTCATGAGGCTATGTTTGAAGGGACTTCAAAAAGTTCACAGAAGAAATAAATTAAACTCCAGGTTGGAGTTCAAGACCAGCCTGGGAAACATGGTAAAACCATGTCTCTACAAAAAAAGAAAAAAGCAAAAATTAGCTGGGTGTGGTGGCACATGTCTGTCATCCCAGTTACTCAGGAGGCTGAAGTGGGAGGATCACCTGAGTTCAGGAGGCAAAGATTGCAGTGAGTCAAGATTGCACCAGGGCACTCCATCCTGGACAACAAAGCAAGACTCTGTTTCAAAAATAAGATTAAAAATGTGAATAAACTTTATTTCTCAACATAAGCTCTATCACATTCAAGGCACTTTTGTAATTGATGATACCAGCCATTTAGGTCCTCCCTAAAGAAATGAGGGTCGTGGGAATGTAACTATGTCAATGCAGTAGTTTTTTACATTATTAACTGAAGAAATAAGGGTGCTCTTTAAATATTTTTTTAAATATTAGGAACAAAAAGAAGTCAGAAGGAGCAAAATCAGGATTGTAAAGTGGATCCCTAATGAGTTCCCATCAAAATTCTCACAAAATTGCCCTTGTTTAATGAAAGAAAGGAGCAGGAGAATTGTCATGGTAAAAGAATCTCTGGTGAAGCTTTTCTGGGCATTTTTCTGCTAAAGCTTTGGCTAACTTTCTCAAAACACTCTCTTAATAAGCAAATGTTATCATTCTTTGACCCTTCAGAAAGTCAGCAAACAAAATTTCTTGAGCATAACAACAGCAACAAAAATACCTATTGCCATAGACTTTTCTCTTGACCAGCTCACTTTTGCTTTGACTGGACCACTTCTATCTCTTGGTAGCCATTGCTTTGATTGTGTTTGTCTTCAAGATTGTCCTGCTAAAGCCACGTTTCATTTCCTATTATGATTCTTTGATGAAACGCTTCAGGATCTTAATCCCACTTGTTTAAAATTTCCATCAAAAGCTCTGCTCTCGTTGCAGGTGATCTGGGCATGATGTTTTTGTGCATTTTCCACATGAGGTGGAAAGTTTACTCAGTTTTACTTTTTCAGGCAGAATTGTGTGTTTTCCACATGAGGTGGAAAGTTTGCTCAGTTTTAATTTTTCAGGCAGAATTGTGTAAGCTGAACCATTTGAGATGTCTTTGGTGCTGACTATTGTTTGTGCTGTTATTTGTCAGTCCTCTTCAATCAGGGCATAAACAAGATGAACATTTCCTTGCAAATTGATGTGGATGGTCTGCTGCTGTGGGCTTCATCCTCAACGTTGTTCATGCTTTCTTAAAATGAGTTATTCATTTGTAAACTGCTGATGTCTTTGGGGCATTGTCCCCCTAAACTTTTGGTAAAGCATCAGTGATTTCACCATTCTTCCACCCAAGCTTCACCATAAATTGATGTTTGTTCTTCCTTCAATTTTAGTAGAATTCAAACTGATGTCTTTTCAAACTGATGTCTTATCCTGTTTTAGTGTCTCAAACTAGATCCTGTTTCAGACATGTTACAAGTCAGTATGAGTTTATTTGGTGTAAAGAAAATGTTGACATCCATGAATAGCTTTTTTATGATACACATTTTTCATGAACTTTTCAAAGACCCCTTATATAATTCAGGGTGCTTTTAGTTGAAACATCAAAAAGCTCAGTTCAAACAATAAAAGAAAGTTTTTGGCTCTCATGATTGAAATAGTCCAGAGGTAGGACAGGCTTTAGAAATAGTTGGATGAGGGCTTGCAATCTACTTCCCTGAAGCTCTAACCTTTGCCCTTCTCTGGCTGCTTTCTCCTATGTGGCACAACAGCTGGCTGTAGTTCCCATCTCACATCTGCACAATACAACCTCTAGAGCAGAAGTGCTATTCTATTCCTTTCTCCCTTATACAAGAAGTTTTGTGCTTCACTCTCATTGGATCAGTTAAATCCTGGGCTCACTCCTGAAACAATCACTATTACTCAAGAGTGTCTTAGGCTTGGGTATTCATCCCTGAACTAATACTGGCAAGAGAGATGAGCTTGTGCTGATTGTTTTATTCCAACTTGGAAGCTGGTCAATCCCACCCAAATGGTATGGCTGATGCTCAGTGGGATGAGGAAGAATGTCTTCTACAGGGTGAATGGGGTAGGAAGTGAAGTCCATGTCACACTCCAGGGTTACATTAGACTAGTTTCTGGTCCCATGACAGCCTAGTTCTTAATAAGAATGCCTTGTATTTTTTCAATGCTTTATAACTTCCTAAGATTATATAACTATATAGTTTATTATACAGGAGTCCACTAAAATTTTTTAGACCATATAGTACATATTTTATCAGACATTACAGAGAAATTTTAGGCCCAAAGTGGTTAAGAAAATTGCCTGAGATCACTGACCAGTTAGTGGCAGAACTAGAATTCAGCTCTTGTAATGTTTTGCTATGTGTTTATTCCACTATACAAGAATGCTTCCTGTCTTCTTCAGCTCTCTTTGAAAATGTGTTAGATGAAGATTGTGTTAAAATTGGGTTTCTGGTTCAGAAAATCTAAACTGCTACAAGGATAATTGCCCCCATAAAGTACCACTGTGGCTGCTTTTCATTCTAAATTGCTTAATCTTTGTGAGTTCAGGTGGCCAAATATACCCTCAATTAGGCTTCTTATCCATGAACACAAAGCTCCATTGACGGACAATGAGCAATTCAACCTTTGTTATGATCAAATCCTAGGGTTAAAGGTAAACACACAATTATAGTTAAGAAAGAAAACAGGCTTTCATTCTTTTATGCTTCTCTGAGAAGTCAGTGTACTGCAAATTAAAGGGAGTGATAGTTTGGCTGCATATAAGCATAAGGCATTGATTAGAGTATTATGCATTACAAGTTCATTGCTGTTGAACAGTGAAAGCATATAATTACTCTTCATAGAATGCAATGCACAAAAAGCAGAGAAGTACGTTTCCAGGCCCATATATTTAAATTACGAATGCAGAGCTCATTTTCACCTAAAGAGAAGGCATCATGATTCAGTTATTTAATCATTTTTAAACAGAGATAAGGATTCACCAGAATGAGAGAAATGCTTTCATTAAGAGTCACATTACCATATTCAATGTAGAAACTATTGAACCAGAGAGATATTTTTGGAAAATTGATTTGCCTACATTAAATCATACTGAACAAAAAAAACTAAAGAAAAGGTACATATTCCAGGTAGTTGAAATAATAGTTTGAAGAAACACAAAATTAGATGGGAATTTGGAAGTAAAAGGTTATAGTTAAACAAAGCAATCACACACAAAATTGATAATAAATCACTCACAACTGACTTAATCTCAGAGGTAGAGTATTTTAAGGAAGATGCCTGAAAATGAAGTTAGGAAACCTAATTTCTTTTCCACATCCACTGAAGATTTCTTATGAAGGACAGTAACTCAACTTCCTGTCTCACTCCACTGTGAAATAGAACCATAGAATCATATCAATCCTGATTTTTTGTGGCTTTTACAGTTGTTGCACTCTATTTTAAAGGCCCAACACATGACCACATGCAGCGTATGTAAGTGTACATTGATTATTTAAAGAACAATTGTTCATTTTTAAAAGATTTTTGAATCCTAAACATTTTTTAGGCTATAACGTTTTCATTTTTCTTTTTATACTTAAAAAGGTCACTGTAATGTTGTCCTTATGAATCTTTCTGGCATGCAAAGAAAGAAGCGAGGGGTCTAAACTTTATCTGTTGTTTTCCTTTAAGTTCTTACTCCTTCATTGACTCAATTAGTGTCCTTTGGTTGCAAGCAAAAGAAACTGGTTCTGGCAAACCCGGGTAGAGAAGGAATGTACTTGAAGTATGAGGCACAGCTTGCAGAATCCAAGGAAAGGTAGAAACCTTAGGTGAGGACAGGAGCCAGGGTGACCACAAGAATGACCCCAACAATGCTTTGATAACATTTCAAAGCATGAGCTCTGCAATGAAGGAACTTCCATGGATTATTCATCATTGTGCAACTTCCCACAGATTCAAATACCAGAAGAGAAATTTCCTTTGGACTACTTTAGGTTGCCTTTTGTCAAAAGGAGGACAGGGGCTCTTGAAGGTCTCCCCTCAAGAAGGCTACAATGGAGATGTGTTAGAAGAGGGTTGTAATTTTCCAAAAGGAGGCATGTTTGTTGGACAGTCTCAAATATAAATGCCCATTCAATACATTTTATTATTTCATTTCATCCAGCTTATTTTATAGTGTGCAGGGGTGATTGCTGGTTTGTTAATGTATTTGCCATATAATCATTAATTGGGAGATAGAATTTATACCTAATTGGAGACTGCCTGCTGAGAATTGCTAAAACAGTCTGAGCCACTGCCTGAAAAGGAACAAATATTCTGTAAGTTGTAGCCACACTGCCTTTAACATGAGGACATAATGGTTAAGGAATAGGAATTTGCACTGGTATTGTGTCCAAGAGCGAGAACAAAATGCTTCTTTTGTTGTTCTATTAATAAACACCTTGCTGTGGAATATATTATGTCAAATGAATTTGGTGACAGGCTGATTGCATGCCATTTCTTTGGAGACGAACTGCAAAGGTATGCTTCCTTGTAACTCCCACACAGGTAAATAGAGTTGACTCTTACCAGTTGTTTGGCCATCAATTCTCATCCAATCCCCGTGGGAACACAGTAGCTTAAAACAATAGGCTTGCATTGGGCTGTCATTTAAAAATAGAAACTGGTCGCTGCCTCCTAATTTCTGCACAGTGGGTCAGAACAGCTGCTGGCAGTTTAAAATGTTTTAAAAACTGTAGGACAGCCCCCAGATCAATCCATCCATCAATCAATCAATCATGGAATTTACATAGCATCCCTAGGAAACAGCTGTCTAAAGCGCTTTAAAAAACACAATAAACTCTGTGAAGGCCAAACCCCAAATCAACTCTAGTATTAATATGAATCTCTTCTGGTAAGGAATCAATCAGTTTAATTTCAGGGGAAGATATTATAAGCCCTTCTCATCTAAAACATTCTCTTATTATAGTCAATAATGTATTAGAGATTAAAGTAAGAAAAATAATACAGCTTTAAATGATCCCCCTGAATAATAAATTGGACCCTTCTGCTTTTACTCTTCCATTTCCTCCTCTTTTTCTTCCTTTTCATCATTTTCTCTTTTTCTTCCTAGCTCTATCTCCTATTCGTCTCCTCCATCATCAATAGTATAAAGAACTATGTTTACCTCTATAACCCTCAGTATCTATGAAAAGGCTCTTCAAAGCAAAGCTAAAAATTTATATGAAAGGAAGATATCCATGACATCTTAACCTGACATTAATTTTGTCAATCTGGTTACCTAGATGGGTGTTTTCTCTCTCCCTCTTTCCAGCATCTGGAACTCTGCTCCTAGAAAAATAGCTTTCTCGTATAAAAGTGAAGAGCTTATAAATCAGTGATGTACTAAGCAGAAGCAGTGGGCTGTCAATAGTTTTGTTGGAATCATTAGTCCAATTGCAATTAGACAATGAGCGCCTGTCCTTTTTGCCTAGAACAAAGCACAAACTGAAGTCCAAATCCAACTTGCCTCGTTTTTGTATATAATTTTATTGGAACACAGCCATACCCAGCTGTTTGCCTTTTGTCAGTGACTACTCTTGCACTGTATCAGCAGAGCTGAGTCATTTCAACAGGGACCCCATGACCCATAACACTGAAAATACTATCTGGCCTTTTGCAGATAAAGCTTGCCACCAGCTAGCCTAGGACTTTTCTAGGTAAGTACTACAGTAAAATAATGGGAAAAGTATTGTTTATTTCTCTTAAAAAGCATGTCATCTTATTGAATTGAGAAGCTGATTACAGAGGAGATATATAGTTAATAAGATGGAATTTAAGAAATGTCAAATTCGTGCAGTATCGATTGCATTTATATAAATAATTCAGAGACGAGAGTCAGTTGGTGACATTGCAGAAATTTCAGTGATGGAAATGAACTTTGTAGAGTGAGCAGGATTTTAATCAAAAAATTTCAGAGCTGGAAAGCAGCTTTGAAGACATCTGATCGAGAGGTTCCCAAAATCTAGGCCATAGGTCAGAGTCGGTCTGTGATGGGGTTTTCCCCTAAATATTACCAACAAAAAGGAAAAAAAAAAAAAAAAATACAGCTGAAGACTTAAAGGCGGGGCTTTTTCTATATCTGCTCAATGTGGATTGTGTCTCCTTATATGTGGTAAGCTTTATAAAGCTAAATTTACTCAAGAATTATCTCCTTCCTATGTTTGTATTGAGATTTCCTATTTTTTTTCCTTTTTTGAAATGACATTGAGAGTAGATAGTATGTACTGTTTCTGCAATTATTTGTACCCTTACTTCGTAGAATAAAATTTGACCACTTGGTATTCTATCTCTATTCTATTCTATTCTATTCTATTCTATTCTATTCTATTTTGAGACAGTCTCACTCTTTCACCCAGGCTGGAATGCAGTGGCACGATCTCTGCTCACTGCAAGCTCCGCCTCCCGAGTTCATGCCATTCTCCTGCCTCAGCCTCCTGAGTAGCTGGGACTACAGGCGCCCGCCACCACGCCCGGCTAATTTCTTTTTGTATTTTTAGTAGAGACGGGGTTTCACCGTGTTAGCCAGGATGGTCTCAAACTCCTGACCTCGTGATCCACCTGCCTTGGTCTCCCAAAGTGCTGGGATTACAGGCATGAGCCATTGCGCCCAGCCCTCCCTCAATATTTTTTAATGATCATTGTGCTATGAAATTGAGGAGACTAGGAATGACAGACCTAAACAGATTACAGCAGTATTTCAATGTCTTCTAAGTCAGTTGCACCAAATGGCTGAGGGAATCAATGAGAAGAGAAGGCTATGAAAACACCAGGAAGAGGAAGTAAGTTTTGGGTGGTGATTTTGTTAATTTCCTCTTAACTCAGGGCCATCACACTGTATTCTGCTTTCGCACTAAAACCTCTCAATGCTCTAAGGCTCCCACTTGCACTATGTATTGCTCCGCAGAGCCTGCCAGGGATTGTCTGAGGTTCAAGCACACATTCAGACTCAAAAACCCATCAGAGGCCACATGTGACTTCAGTCTGCTAAAAAGGTTGAGATTCAGAATGCACAGTTCCCAGGAGGGCAGCAGCAGGCATTCTGTGGAAATCCTTGCAGCAGCCCCTGGAACAAGTATAATGGTCATCAGAGCATCTCCCTCGAGGTGACAGTTCAAGTGCTAGGGGACCAGATTCATACCAGGCAGGTGTATAAGCAGCCCTGGCCCTACAGGAGCAAATAGCTGTTGTATCAACAACATAGGCAGAGTTCTCAGGGTGCATGCAAGGCATATGCCAGTTACAAGAGCACTCACTGCACTCAGGGAACCCCATAGCTATGGCTTTCTATTAGATATATATAGTTCTCCCTGTCTAAATGTAATCTTCCAATGTGAAGTCATTTTATCCTAGCAATGTTGCCTAGCAACAGTTGACATATTATCCTTATCAGGTTACCAGGGGAACAGAGCTCCAGAATCAACCAAAAGGTTAAATTCTTATGCAGAATGGGAAAGGGTTTTATTAACCCTTTGCCCATGGTTGCCTTCCAATCCCTTAGAACGGCAGGCGACAGGGAATATCTGGTCCTCTAAAGTTATCAGGGAAACTGAACAGCAGTATGTCCCGTTTAGACAAGGGAGAATATTGACCCTCTCAAGTAAGTCCCGGAGGCTCTGAGTTGTTATACAACTATGAATAAAAAGCAATTCAAATAACCACCACCCTCTCATTCTTAAGACCTCTTCTCAAACACCTCTTGTTCCCAGAAGCCCCCTCTGACCACTGTGATTAAAGTGCATCCATCTTGGCTATTCTCCATCAAGACACCGTCTTCATTTCCTTCCATATCTCTTCCATGAAATGCTAATTTTAAAGTGTCCTGCTTATTTCCATTTTGGGCATCCCCCTCAGTAGTATATTAGCCATGTTCTCCTAGGCACCTAGGTCCATACCTGAAACATTGTATGTACTCAAAACAAGTATTCATTTAATGAAGGAATAGATGAATAAAGCAAAGTGCTCAAAGCCATGAATGCTCATTGATCTAAGGTCCATGTTGCAGATTATATGCTGACCATTTCTCTCTTCCAGGCAAAGGTTAAGGCCCATGTGGTTTGCTCTCTTTTCCCCTGAAATTTCAATCTGGACCTCACATTTTAACTATCTCAGAGGTCTGAAAAAAAATGTCTGTAGGAAATCTTCCTAGTCAAACTTTAAACAGCTGCAAGTTTTATTTAAATGTCATTTCAAATGCAGAAGGAACATAGTTCAGCAATGGTGTGGCATTCCTTCGGGACCTGTGATTCTCATGAGCATTGACCAGGGTGAAGCACACTGGGTTTGGCACAGAGAACAGAGACAGCTTCTCTGTTTCTATGCAGATCGCTTTGATGAGACCCAAACTCAAAATTTAGCTAATCTAGAAATTGAAAGAAGAGATTATATTCCTTTGCCTCAAGTGAAAACCAGTACTTCAACAAAGATCTGAAAATTAAAAGGGTCTATTTTAAAATTAATTAGGGGTCTATTTTTAAAACTCACAACGTAAGGAAGGTAAAATAAGTTTTTTCAAAAGAAAACTTTTGAATATAGCATGCATTTTCAGGCAAATTCATAAAGGGGAGAAATTCTGAGAAAACATTAAAGAAAAATTTCTCTCTTACACATTCCTTAAGCTAGTTGATATCATAGCAGTAGTGCCTTTGATGATATTCTTTTGCTAATAAATTTTTAAACTGGAAAGAGAAATTGGCTTCCTAAAATGAGCATCAGCCCTGGGTTTCTGCAGCCAGAATTCTGATGTGATTCATTGAAAACACACTCTGGGGCCAATGAGGGCTATGTTAGGCATGAATAGCATGTCCAGGGATCCACCATCTAGTCATAATGCCTGGAGGTATTGATTCTCATAGAATGAGATTGGTCTATGTGGTGGGCTTGAATTTCAAAACCCCAAGCTGATGTCTTAGCTATCCGTGTACATTCAATTTGAATCAAAGTTTACAAAAAGCATAGAGATTTCTTTAAAGTTGGTTTAACAATTCTCATTTGTCTGCCTGTATTTACTTTGGATTCAAAAAAGAGTAGAAAGGAAGAAGAGAAAAGCATATAATGCTTTGGAATGCTGAGCTCTTGGTTTGCTTGTTAATATTGAATGATGGAGCATTTCACAGGTAACAAGGGTTCTAAGCAGCTTTCTGAGATAAGAAGCAGATGACCCAGTACTGGGGGTACTGAGAAACTCTAACCAGGTCCAAAGTAGAAACTTCCTCTGGAACTGCTCCATCTTGGGGTAGCTTGCTAAAAGATTTTTACATTCAGTTGGGTATGTAATGAAGATAGGGTGCTGCCCTTTGCAAACATGACATTATCAATCATTGATGCATGCCATCATCTCCAAGTAAGACAGTTTGCTATAGTCATATTTTGATTACAACTGATTAGAGACCAAAAGAGGACCAAATTCAGTCCGTGTGGCTCTTTTAGTAATCACTTCTTCCCATTCATGTTAGAGAATTATATAAAATAGTCCTACAGCAAACATTTTCCAAAAAGTAATGCGACTTGCAAAAATATGCAAATTAAAAACACAATAAGATACCACATTTTTAAGCCTATCAGATAGGCAAGAAGAATGATTATATCCAATGTCAGATGGGGTGTGAAGAAGCAAATATTGCAAATATTGTCTTGCATATAGTGATGCAGAATTATAAATTGGTTTTAACACAGCAATTTCACTTCTCGGAATTGATCACAAGGAAGTAATTTAAAATGTGGGCAAAATCGTATGTTCACAGAGGTTCACTGAAGTTTTATTTATTTTAAGTATATATGTGTGTGTGTGTGTGTGTGTGTCTGTGTCTGTGTGATATATATATGAGATATATATATATATATATGAAACCTCATGAGTGTGGCTTTGCCATCTTCCAGGTGAAAGATGATGGTGCTTTAAATCAATACAATAGCAGTGGGGTTGGTGACAAGCCATTAAAAACCATGTTGTAGAATTATTATCATGATAATTTAAATGCAAGCAAAACAAACAAACAAACACCTTATGACTACTTGTCATGATTTTGTAAACCTGGAAAAAATTAGTTTAAGAACATATTCCCAAATAATCACACTGGTTATCTTGGCTGATTGGTGCTTGCTTAAACTTTTTGAGTTTTCTTTTTCTTTTTAGACTGAGTCTTGCTCTGTTGCCCAGGCTGGAATGCAGTGATATGACCTCAGCTTACTGCAACCTCTGCCTCCTGGGTTCAAGTGATTCTCGTGCTTCAGCCTCCCGAGTAGCTGGGATTACAGATGCCCACCACCATGCCCAGCTAATTTTTGTATTTTTAGTAGAGACAGGGTTTCACAGTGTTGGCCGAGGCTGGTTTCAAACTCCTGACCTCAGGTGATCCGCCCGCCTCAGCCTCCCAAAGTGCTGGGATTACAGGCGTAAGCCACCACACCCATGCAACTTTTTGAGTTTTCCAATCAAGGGTAGAGGAAACTTCTGCATTATTTTTCTAATCAAGGGTAGAGGAAACATCATAATTTAGAGTCTCAGAAACCAAAGGACCAAGTCACTGAATTCTCATTACCAGAACGTTACAATCTTGGATATGTCTCTGGGGTTTTGCATTTCTCCAGATCTGGGCTCCATTTCCTTTCAGAGAATAGTTTTCTCTTCTTTTGCTTCAGAATATAGAGGAAAACACATTACAATTGGTTTTTCAAAAGACACTTTCATTGGTTAAGAACTAAGACTCTTCCTGCTCAGGTCACATTGTAAGAGCTGGTTAAACTAATAGTAAGTGAACATTGTGTGATGTGTTGGGATATTCTCTCGAGGACACAAGCAAAGACCTTATCTATTGTTCTTACACTGAAGAGAATGTCCTATTTGCTACCTCATTCTTCCTACCTGAGTCAAGAGCGACTATTCTGATGCTTTATACTGTCTAACAGCCAAGAATATTGCACTTCACCTGTTGACTAAATGCATTCTACCTATTTGAATTAAATTGTACAATCCTCTTGTTTTTCAAAAATAACTGAGTGTTTTTATCTACCAGAAGTGTTTTGCATTGATACTTCTGGGACTCCAAGGTTTTTTAGACACATACTTCTTTCAAGCTCATTAGGAAATGATTCCAGTTTTATTTATTTTCTTTGCTTAATGACTAGAAAGTGTATAAGAAAACATTTTTTAAAAAAAAATGTTGACAGAATAAACTTTTTGAATTGTAAAGATACAGAAATTCTGTGCAAATCCCAGTTTTTTTTCACGCAACTGTAAGAAAAGGTGGTTAGATTAGCATAGTAAGTTAATTCACACAGGTGGTTAAGTCAAGCTTCCTGACTAATGAAAAGATACAATTCGACAAATGTTTTGAGCATCTTTACATTTATATAAGGGCATTCTGATAAGGTGTTTAACTAGCTGAAAAGACTTGAGGCAACAACATATTTTAGTTATTTTAAAGTAAAGAATATGTATCCAAGAATTATTGTATATTTAAGGGCATTTCTTAAATTTAGTTGCAGTGTAATATCAGCATCAGAAATAGTAGTAATATTGGTGATCATTACATTAAAGTGCTGATTTTGTATAAGATCTGTGCTAAGCAGCTGACTTGTATTAACTCATATTGTTTTCAAAACAGTCTAAGGAGAAATATACCATTATTATGCTAATTCACAAATAAAAAAATTAATCTTAAAGAAATTAAAATAAGTATATTGCTATTTTGATTTAATATGTAGAGACTGAAGAGTTAAGATCAGTATTCATGGTAAGATATTCACTTGAAATTATTTAGAGTTCTTTTTGACATTTTGAACGTCTCTTGCCCATCGAAATCAGCACTAACACTTGATGAGTACAGAAAAGTGGCAAAGCTGACTTATGGACAAACTGATCCTGGCATCCTATGAACTGCTTATCAGGATGTGCTTTACTGATTAGGCAGCCAAAGGACCAAGGTCTGGAAGTCCCTTAATGTTTTTGGGTCTAAGATTCCCTAAATTAAAGTCTGAGAACAAGGATTTGGTGATCCCTTAAGTTCTTTCTAGTGATCACATTTAAAAGTGACGACTGGGTTACTGTCACCAGGCTATGAAGCCTGGCATATCAATGGAGGGGCCTTTGGTTTCACAGGCAGAAGCTTGTTTCATCACAGAAACTAAGATAAGAATGGGCTAAGCATCTAGCTAGGTCAATAATTATATTTTCACAGGGAAGTGACTGAGAAAAAGAATATCTAGGAGGGAACTTTGCCTTCAGTTGTGTTCGGCTTCATTTCCAAATACATCAAACTAAGCATTCCCTTGGCATACTTGTAGTGAATGGATTTCTACTGAACTTTTGAACATCAAATATATTGCTTAGTTTGATGCATTCTATATACATTATCCAAGATTCTTTCTGATGCAGTAATTTAAAAATTGACCCAAATTGTTTTAAACCCAAAGGGAATTTGTTGGTTCATATAACCAAAAAGTCCTAGGGTAGAACTCACTCCACATATGTGTAATCAGAGCCCCATCCAAGTCATCTCTCCATGTTCTATTCTCATTTTCTATGTGAAGGCCCATGCAGCTCTAGGATCTTTCGTCATCATGAAAAGGGAAGCTATGTTATGGCTCCTAAAAGCACTAACTGTGAATTTTTCTATGCTTCTTATTCACTGTGGTTAGATCACATGACCTTTTCTGAACCAATTACTGTAGAGAGAAACCTGTGATGTTCTGACTGGTTGGACTGAGCTACATCTCACTCCAGGCTATAGCAGAGGTCCATGAAGGTCCACCAGTTACTCTAATAACTGAGTAAAATCATAGTATTTCAGAGAAAAAAAGGCTTAGAAAGTCAATCTGTCTTCCATCTTTCACTGATGAGGAAATTGACTCCCTGAAGAGGTAAAATATTGGGAGCCACATTGCCTTTACCTGATTTAATTCAATATATTTTTAACATTTTCTCTCTTGGAATTTATAGAACAGTCTAAAAGAAAGAGAAAGTTCTGCTCTCTCTTCTTCGTTCCTTCAAAACCACCATCTGGAGAACTTAAGCAGAATTTAAATCTAAGTATGTATCATCACAGTTTTGATTTTTGTTTTCCCCAAGAGGGCCTTAATGGATATTGGCTTTGTTTTTAACCAACTAACCCTGCAGATCAGTAACCATTTCCATCTGCATTTAGTCACTTCATCATTTCTTCCTTTCCTCTTAAGTTAACCTATTGCATTCTGTGGCTAATTTTAAGAACTAGCTTGAAAACGATTAAAATAAATATAGGAAAAACAATGAATACAGATATGTCATTCCTAGAGGCCATAGAGCAAGAAAAAACAATTACCACTCCAGTCATCACCCTAGTTTTATTCTGTCAGATTATCTCCCAGTTATAAGGTTGTATTGACATGATTTATAAAGTACAAAATAAATCCAACTAAAAAAAACAAGGTGACACAAGATTCCTTAGTGTGCAAGTAAGGCCCTTGTATTACTAAAATTAACACACCATAAAAGAAGACTGTGGGTCTGTTCGCCTCAGGGACAGCTCAGAATTTAGAGGATATGAGAGGCAAGTCAGCTGCACCTGGAAATGGAATGAGGGCTGATGCTGTCGAGGATGTAGCCTTTGGAGGCCGGTACCCTTTTGGGCCCTCACATCTGTCAGGGATTGCCTGCAGGAATCAGCAAAAGTCGATGCAAATCCAGGCAGTTTCCCTGGCAACCAAAAATGAACTGTGGGGTCTTTTCAGGCCTAGGGACATTTTTGGAGAGCTGAAATAAAAGCATCCCTATGACAAAACTCTGGATGGAAACTAATAAGGCACACCAAGTCGAGACAATTTAAAATCAGGAATTCACTCACTTTCTGCCTTCTCTCCTCCCTTTTTTTTCTTTCTCTTCTCCTGCCTCTTTCCTTTATTTTTGCTAGTTACTATGGATTTGTGGTTTCTGGGTTTTTTAAAACTTGGGGGCTATCTCTACACTTGGGTGCATTCTACATACTTTTTCTGGTTAAACAGATTCTTTTCCCTCACATTTTCAAAATGATACTGATCTTTATGAAAAATTTAGCAAAATTTGGTATGTTACTAATGAAAGAAGAAACGAAAATTTCCTATTGGACTCCTGGCTGACTTTCTCCACAATCCTGCTCTCCTTGTTAACAGATGGAAAGTTTAGCGTGCACATTACTCTCTGCCCTGGATTTGCATTCTGCAAAAGGGTATTGTCCAACTTGCAATCCCTGTGGTATGCCTATAGCCTTTCAGAATGTGACCATCTGCATTGTACTTGGTGGCCAGTGATATATGGTGGCTCTTTCTTAGGCTGGTGGGCTTTCCTGCTGCCCTGTTTTTCTCCTGGCCTTTTAAGTCTGCTCCCAAACCCAGTGAAAGATGAACATACTCCAGGTTTCTCTGGGTGTGGAAAGGAGTTGTGGGGACCATGTAACAAACTGCTGAAGAGCAGGGGCTCTGGGATTGAACGGCCAAGGATGTGAGGCCTTCCAACCATTAGCAATGTGACCGTGGATAAATTTGTTAATAACACACTTCTTTCACACCCAAATTCTTCTCCTACAACATACGTCATTCTCTATCTTCCTGTGTTTTTTTAAAAGGCTTCTTTTACTAAAAAAAAAAAAAAACCCTGCCTTATACCACAAGTTCAGCCTGGCCCATGGCTGTTGAGAGAGTGATTATATTCTATGGCCTTTCTAGCAATTACCTGTGGCCATGAGATTTAGTTGTGGCCAGTGAGATTTGAGCCGAAGTAATCAGTCCATTTCTTACCCTTGAATTAGAAATACTGGGTGTGCACATCTCATACTGTTTCTTCTCCTTTGCCATGGCTTGGAAGTGGTGATGCCTGGAAAATCCGGTTTGGAACAGGGGCTTATGGTAGCAGAACCATTCTACTGGCTCCTCACCATTCACCTTTGTAAAATTATATGAGAAAAAAAAAAATCCTCTTGTGTAATCCACAAACCTTCTTTGTGTTAGTGTTTTCATGGTATGCTTTTCACATTTCTTTATTTGTAAATTTTTGGTGTCTTTATATTTAAGATTTTCTGTTATAAGCATATATATCTGAGTTTCTATTTCACTAAGTTGGACAATCTTTATCTTTTAACTGTAATATGTTACCTATTTATGTTTAACTGTTGGCATATTTGGGATATCTACAGCATTGATATTACTTCCTAATTAACTCAACTTTTCTAATGTTCTTAGTCTATTATATTTTAATGTCAATATTAATTTACATGTTTTCTCTTTCCTACTTAATATTTTTGGTATGGTTTGGCTCTGTGTCCCCAACCAAATTTCATGTTAAGTTGTAATCCCCAGTGTTGAGAGAGGGATCTGGTAGGAGGTGATTGGATCATGGGGGTGGATTTCCCCTTGCTGGTCTCATGATAGTCAGCAAGTTCTCAAGCGATCTGATGGTTTAAAAGTGTGTGGCACTTCCCCCTTCTCTCTCTCTCTCCTGCCACCATATGAAAAAGGTCCTTGATTCCCTTTCACCTTCTGCCATGATTGTAAGTTTCCTGAGGCCTCCCAGTCATGCTTCCTGTTAAACCTGTGCAACTGTCAGTCAATTAAACCTCCTTTTTTCATGAATTACCCAGTCTCAGTTAATTCTTTACAGCAGTGTTAAAATGGATGAATGCAATCCCTAGGGACAGATAAAATAGTTTGGTTAATCTTAGTAATAAAATTTGTTAAGCATTTACTCTTTTAAAACACTTTGCTAAGCATTTCATATGCATTAATTTATTTTACTTATCAATTAAGTAGGTGGTATTTTATCCCCATTTCACAGAAAGTCAATTAGATTTCCAGTAATAGGTTAACTTGTTCAAGATTAATCTGTAAAATGCTGGATAACTTGGAAACTCAGAATTGGTAGTTAGAAGATCATGGAAATAAGAATGAAAGGCCACAAAGAAAGTGAGCCAAACTACCCCACCTTCAACCCTGCACGAGAAAGTCTGTTTAGTAAGGGATTTATTTTACTTGTAGGAAATGGAATATTATTCTTAGAAAATCTGAGAAGTAGGTCCATCAATGTGGATGTTGATATCTTGGAGTAAATACTTCTGCTTTCTGGTATTTAGGAATTGCACAACAGGAGTTTGACTCTTTATCTACTCAGTTCATAGGAAAATCTGCCAATCAGTGAATGTGCTATCCCGTTGGCTGTTTAACTGCCTCATCTTTAAGTAGAAATAAACAATCAAATTTTAGACATTAGATGAAAGCTTCCAACCTGAAAGGAAAAACCAAGATAAAGAGAGGAAACTGGGATAATACCAAAAAAAAAAAAAAAAAAAAGAAGAAGAAGCTTAGACAATCTCCATTATTGCTATCAAGGAGAACCATGAGGCTATTGCAATCACAAAACAAGAACAGAATATGACTGAGAAGGAACAGTCAGGGAATAAGAAGGAAATCTTATAGATTAAAAGTAATTGCCAAAGCTTAAGATAATTCACAAGAGGACTGGAAAATGTGAAGATTTAAAAAAAGAGCTCACAAATGCCCACCACAATGAACAAAAACGAGCCTAACTAGACACATGTGAGATGGCAAGAAATTACAGAAACCCTGGAAGCCACATGAGAATTCACAGCCCCCCTTGAATGGATATGTTACAATTTCTCCATAAGAAAGATTGAAGTCAGGGAAAGAGCCTGAAATAAGCCTCCCTCCTGGTATAGGCATGGGATAGGGGAACCCAGCCTGTGTGGGAAGCATGAGGCCCACCCAGGTTCTTCTCCCCTGTCTCCCTATGGAACAAAAGTCTTAAACCACTGGGGAAAGGCAACAAAACTTGTCAACAAATAGGTGAAGTCCTACTGAATCCCAGGGGAGGAGGCAGGAGTACATTTGAAGCCCAGATGGTTAGATCTCCCTGAATATGGGAAAGGTGGGCAGCATTACTAACAAAGCCCCACATCATGGTCTAGAGACACAACATTCACTTACATCTGAGGCTGAACCAGGAAGACAGGGTACAGCCCCCTATCTCTACCATCAGGCTAGCAACTGTCCAGTAACAGGTGATTGTCCACAGTTGGAACGAGATCAAGAGCTTGGGAGAAAGCAGTCTTCTCTGAGGCACAAGGACACAGGAAACATCTAAAGCTGGGAGCGGAGGAGGTATTGAGAAAGCCTTGTGTCAAACTAACTGCCCCTTAAACACAAAGCAATACTTAGAGGAGTTTGGACACTTGGGTGTTTCAGAATAACCATAACAAAATCAAAACCCAAATCCAGTTCCACTCCAGGCTAACTTGATTCAATCCTGCAAACTAAAGTCCTAGGAATAAAAAAAAGTATACCGATTTCCAGGCTTACATATTATATACCTCATTTGCTACACTTTATACTCAAACCTCGAACTTGTCTCTTTTCCTATGTTCATCATAGACTAGCACTGCTGATGGTCAGCACTGTCCTCTTGTTCTGAGAGGCAACGGGGTGCAGTGGGAAAGTTACGCTATTGACATCAGACACACTTAGGTTTATACATTGACCATGCACCACTCGGTGACCTTGGACAAGCTACTTAACCCTAAACATCAGTGTTTTCATTGGTAAAGTGGGGGCTTTATACCTATTCCAAAGAGTTTTTATGACAATGAAATTATCTACTGGATATGAAGAACTTACACACACATGGCTGGTGGTCCCTTAGAAAGTGAGCAGAGACTGTTCATTATGGCTTGATAATCTAACAGGTCTTCATCAGGTTCTGCTCTCAGATGTCTCTCACTGGTTCTTAACTCTCTAGTTTAACAGTTCTAAATGGCAGCAGAGTAGAAATTGGGGGAACTAAGGTTCTTTGAGTTGCCAAGGCAATTGGTATATGAACCAGTCTCTCACTGGTTCTTAACTCTCTAGTTTAACAGTTCCAAATGTCAGCATAGTAGAAATTGGAGGAACTAAGGTTCTTTTAGTTGCCAAGACAATTGGTATATGAAGGGAATACTACTCACATTTAGTAGAAGGGAGTTGGGAGGTTAGATTTCCTGCATAGGAGAAACCACAGGATGAATTGTTCTGCATCCTGCTTTTGCCATGAGGTTTGAATGTCTTCCTGGGCATTCTTGCAGCTGAAAACCTGATTGTAATTATTTGAGTTAAGAAGCTAACTCCATCTTACCTATAAAGACAAAGTATTTTTAACACTCTTTTTATATGTAATTGATTTTATGTGTAATAGATGAATTGATTGATTTTTATAGGTAATTGCCAATAATGCAATCACAATACAATGTCAAAGAAGATTGTCTTTTGTTCAGAACTTTACTGAGCATCTTTAACATTTGGGAAAATTATATTGCTAATAGCTTTGGTGCCTCACTTTTGAACTGCCAACACAAAACACCTGGACTTATGCTTTTTACAGCTATTACATTCATGGTGGTATCACATCTCAGTGCACACGTGAACTGCTTCTCTGTATGCCAGTTTAGTTGTAGCTGAACATTTACATGTCAAAATGCATATTTATTATACATTACTTTTGTTTTATTTTTCTTTTTTATTACATTTAGGAATGCATATTGATTTTTTAGCACTATGTGCATAGGTAGGTTACAGTATCTAGAAATTATCTAAGATATTTGAGGAAGTGTTACAAAATACTACATATAAAAAGAAAAGAGTCAGACGGCTAGGATTGGGCTTGTAAAATCTTTCTTATGAATTGATTTCCTAGTTCTGTAGAAAATTGTATTAGATGTTCTCTATCATTTAATAATATACATGTGAACTAAAAGATATAAGTGCTGTGCAAAAGCAGCCAATTATGTTAAACTAGCATATTTGCCTTTATTGTGTTTATCATTAGCCTGAATAGAAAGTCCTTTAAAATTAATATTTTGGAAACCATTTGAATGCATTTTGTTTGGTATTATTTTTATTCTATAAATAATTTTTTTTGAGATAGAGTCCCACCTGTCCCCCAGGCTGGAGTGAAGTGGCACAATCTTGGCTTACTGCAACATCCGCCTCCCAAATTCAAGTAATTCTCCTGCCTCAGCCTCCCAAGTAGCCGGGAGTACAAGTGCCCTCCACCACACCCAGCTAATTTTTGTATTTTCAAAGAGATGGGGTCTCACCATGTTGGCCAGGCTGATCTTAAACTCCTGACCTCAAGTGATCCACCCACCTCAGCCTCCCAAAGTGCTGGGATTACAGGTGTGAGCCCCCATGCCTGGCCAATTCCATAAATAATTTAATTAGTGCTAAGAATAAATTGGACCCTGTTGCTATGTCCACTCAAGCAATCATATGCTAGATAGGGTTAAATCTCCACTACATTGCTATTTTGTAAATGTCTTCATAAAGTTTAAATGTTCAATAAATTGTACATTCACTTTGAAAGAAAAAGCAATTGGGGTGGTCCTTGGGTCTAATGGCTGAATCCAACAGCTCTCGTTGCTTGTCTAGGTTGGTCCTGGGTTTGTGTGCTTTAGTGCCAAGGATTTCTACATGGATGCCTGTTTGTAGATTTTTGTCTTCTATCCTAAAACTTCTGTCTTGTGGCCCAGGGATCTGTAGCTTTCATAAATACTTCATGTGAGGACACTTTCTACTATACTTTAAAACATTGTGCCCTAGTATCTTAAACTTTACCCAATGCTATTGCACCTCTCCCGAGAATACCAAACTGCCTCAACTTGTCTCTCTTTGCTCCCATCCATTCCCAATCCTCCTCACTTCTCTCAACCCTAGTCTTGGCCTCAATTCACTTCTAGCCACTAGTAGTTAAATGAAGGCCCCTACTTTAGTATAGAGTCCTCCCTTTGTGGGCTGAAAGCAGTACTTAAGACATGGAAGATGATCAGACGGTTCTGCTGTGGTTTGGATATTTGTTCCTCCAAACCTCATGTTGAAATTTGATCCCAAGGTTGGAAATGGGACCTTATGGGAGGTGCTTAGTTCATGGCAGTGGATCCCTCATGGATACATTAATGCTCTCCTAGCAAGGAGGGAGAGAATGAGTTTTCACAAAAGATGGTTGTTAGTGTGAAAAGAGCCTGGCACCTCTTCCATCTCTCTCTTGCTCCCTCTCTTGACATGGGATCTCTGCACACTCTGGGTACCCTTCCCTTTCCACCATGAGTGGAAGCAGCCTGAGGCCCTCACCAGAAATCGAACAGATGCTGGTGCCAGGGTTCTTGCACACCCTGCTGAACCATGAGCCAAATAAACCTCTTTTCTTTATAAATTATTCAGCCTCCAGTATTCCTTTATAGCAAAGCAGACTAAGACACATATGAAAACATTGTAAAGACACAAATATCTAATAAAGAGGGGGAAACATCCCTTAAATTCTAACAAAGTTTGACAAACCTTATATAAGTAAGGTAGATGGAAGCTAAATAAAATAATATTAGGAAGCTTGACCAAAATTGGAGTAAGAAAATTATTGAATAAATTCTTAAAGTGCCCCATCATTTTGGCTGTTAAAACCCAACGAAAGAGATGGCCTGGCTTGTTAAGCTTTGCAAGGTGAAAAGTGTCAGCATGCATTTTTTCCGTTTAAAATACAAATATACTCTTTTCATAATTTTTTTACATAACTGCTGACATTGAACGTAATGATTGCACTCCACAAGTATTTAGAATTTGTCATTGAAATTTTCACTAACTTGGAAATGTTTAAAAGAATAAAGCTCCAGGTAACAGAAGGAAAGCACTGTTAATCATCTGACCTGTTTAGTCTTTATGAGGCCAATTTGAAGACATGTAGGGAAAATTATAATAATAGCAACTATCAATTTATTCTACTTTATTAGACTGGCAACTGTACTAAGAACTTTATCATCTTTTATTTATTCACAATTATTTGTTGAGCACTAACTATGTGCCAATGCCCTATGCTAGGAACCAGGATATTTCAGTGAACAAAACTAATATTTCCTGATGTTAGGGAGCTTATATTCTGCACATCATCATAAGGGAAGGGCTTTTATCTTGGCAAAACAGATGAAGACACTGAGTAGAGTCATCTGGGGCTTTGCCCAGGGTCATATAGCCTGTTACCCTGCTGCAATAAGTGTGTACCTTCTAGTCACACACCCAGCCTTGGGTAGCTAGAGTGAGGCTGCCTAGTGCACACAGGACCCTTTCCAGTCCCCAGAAAGGTCTTCCTCTATCCCATCAAGTGAACGTAAACAGGCCCCAGAACACAGCTGTGACATCTCCCTAAGGAATAAGGTCATTTTGGGTTCCAAACTTTCTGCTCACTGGTTTTCACATCACTCCAGGCTACACTGTTCGAGGAATCAGGGATGGGTGAGTTGTTTTTGTGTCCCAAGCATCTCATGAGAATGAGGGAGAAATCCACAAAAAGCAGAGATCCTAGATCACAGAATGTTACTTTATACTTTCTTTTCTTTCAAAAGCCTTGAGAAATTGAGAAGCACACAAAAGGGGTGAGGCTGCCAATTGCTTTTCGTTTTTTTTGAACACGTTTGTTATTTGTTTTAATTAAAGTGACAAGAGGGAATGACATTGAAAAACAATGCCATTTATTTCAAAGGTACCCAACACCAGGTTTTATAAACGAATCTCACAGCATCACTAAAACAACTTGCCTTAAAATCTGGGGAAATTTTATGTCTAAAGCCCTACCCTCAACATCAAACCATGTGTATTGCCAAAAAGGATGTGAAATGCTCTTCCTGACAAGATTTGTATAGATTTTTTCTTTCCAGGAGTGACAGATGAGAGAGAAATGCTTCCCACAAAAGCCTGCCAACCACAAGAAAAGAAAGCATTTTCTCACCCTCCTCTTCCTCTAGAAATAAGGATTGTAACGATTTAACTTCTATTCCGATGCCAATTAAGATGTGATGGATAAAATCCCACTAAAATTAGGTACCTTTAAAAAGTGATAATTACTCTGGCTTTTCAAAGATCCCTTAATAAAGACACAATCAAAATGTTGTCTTTTCTCTGTTGTTTTGCTAGGTGGACGTTGTTAATAAACTCAAGGCCTTGCTAAAGGAGACTTGGAGGCTATGGTGCAGGAGTGGTCTCCAACTCATCCATGTGGTGGTCACTGTCCAGGAACTGGGACAAGATAAAAGTGAAGAGACCTAGCCCAGGGGCAAACTTAGAAGGCATGCATTCATTAGTTGCTTTAGTCACACTTTACTCAGGATAACATGAGTAATGATGTATGGTATGGCAACTCAAGTCAGTTGCTGATCGTGAACATCTGCATCTTTGGGTTCAGTTTCTTATTTGTGTTAATCCTATGCCTGGTCTGGCCTGGGGAGCTTAATGGGATTATAGAGGAAACCATGTGTGGTAGATGAAAGTTGACAAAGCCAGGTTAGGATTCAAATTCTTTTGCTTACAAGTTGTATAACCTTGGGCAAGTCACTTGATCTTTCTGAATTCATTTTCCCCATCTAATTTACAATTTATCAAGTTATTGTAAACAACAACAAACTCTAAAATTACTCACACATGGAAGCCATTACAAAATGTGCTCTCCCTCCCCATTGGAAAGCTAGAGACTGTTTGACGATGACCTAATAAATCATCCATTCATCATGTAATAGGTGATTAATTCATGATTCAAAAAAGTTGTATACTTGCCCCGTGGCATGTGAGGAGGCATACCCAACTTCCCTCTGAGGTTGTAGAGAGCTAGATTAGAGTCCTCTTTCTGCTATTTGCAACATATATTTTTTGAGCAAATTAAATAGTCTCTTAAGTCGCGGTTTTCTCCTCTGGAAAGTGCGTATAGTCATAATCCTACTTCATAGATTTGTTGGGAGGATTCAGTGAGATATTATAGGTGTGGCCTTAGCATAATGTTTGGCAAATAGTAAGCAATGAATTTTGTCAAAATAAAAAATATAGCATTATTCTGATAAGAAGCAAGATGTGGCTTAGGACTAAATATGAAGTGTAATAAGACTAGAAGGTGAGGGAAAATAAGGTACTCATGATGTAGGATGAGGAAACAGGGATGAGGACATGAACAAAGGATGAGCAGGGCTCAGACAAGCAACATGCTCTGCTCTGCTGGGTTATAAGATGGCTCAGTTGCCCTGTGCTTTGCTGGGCTTTCATCTGTGCATCCCAAGTAACGCTGAGTTCCAGAACTCTGCTGCATACTGTAGGCTCAGCTGAAAACAAGACAGACCCATTTTTGCCTTAGTCCTTGGAGCTGATGATCCAGCTGGGAAAAGTTGAATAAGCAATGATGGAAAAAGAGGAGACTGGCTTAGCTGGGAGAATTTTGCATATGACAGAAAAGGGGGTAGCTTGAGGGCACATTGGACTACTTGAATGGAAAACGTGGTAGCTTGGTGGCCCTCCTGGTTGGACCCATGTCCTATCAGGATCCCTATACTATAAACTAGTATTGGCAACACTAGTGTACCCAATAAACTTTCTTACACAGCTTGAGCTCATGCTCCATTTATTCATTATGAGACCTTCGCTTAGAGGATCGAGTTCAGTTTACTCTGTGACAGAGGCCAGGCTATTCACAGTAATCTGGAAATACTAGTTTAGGTCAGAAATTTCTTAAAATTTTCCATGCCATGGGTGCTTTGCAGCATGGTGATGCCTATGAATCCCCATTAGTATACTGTTTCAAAATGAATAAAATAAAATACATAGAATAGCAGAGGAAGCCAATTATAGAAAAATACAGTTATCAAAATATCAAAGACATGTTTGTGATATAATATATCCTTCCTTATAATGAATAAAATAATAAGAACTAGCTATGAATCCAATAATTCTAATTTCAAAATAGTAAGCATAAATGATTGTTTGAGATATCTGCAACAATTGTAATATGATTTGGCAATATTGCAATTTTCATTAGTAACAAAGTCACAGTTACTGTTTATCCTACTGTGGCTTGTTTCCAACAACTACAAAAACAAAACAAACAAACAACAACAACAACAAAACGCTGCATTTCAGTTAGAAGTTAGTGCAAAGAGAAATACCGAGTTTGCCCATCCAAGTTCATGGTCACTGGATTATATCCATGAAATTGGAAAGGTATGAACCGCAGGTTAAGAATCCCTATTTGGGCACAGACAGCAATAAAGCCATGACAAAGTCTCTCATAGCCAATGTTTCAGATATAGATAAATTATGACAGAATATCCATCTATTCAGATCTTCACTCCAAAAAAGACAAAGGACCTTTATTAGTCTGCTCAAGCTGCTATAACTGAATACCACAGACTAGGCAGCTGAAACTACAGAAACTTATTTTCACACAGTTCTGGAGGCTGGAAAGTCAAGGTGCCATCAAGGTTGGTGTCTGGTGGGGGCTCTCTTCATGGCTTGCAGATTGCTACTTTCTTGCTGTATACTCACATGCTTTTCCTCTATGTGCACACTCTCTTCCTCTTTTTGGGGGGGATTGAGTCTCACTCTATTGCTCAGGCTGGAGTGCAGTGGCACAACCTCGGCTCACTGCAATCTCCGCCTCCCGGGTTCAAGCGATTCTCCTGCCTCAGCCTTCCAAATAGCTGGGACTACAGGCATGCACCACCACGCCCAGCTAATGTTTGCATTTTTAGTAGAGACGGGGTTTCACGATGTTGGCCAGGCTAGTCTCAAACTCCTGACCTCAAATGGTCTGCCTGCCTGGGCCTCCCAAAGTGCTGGGATTACAGACGTGAGCCACCACACCCGGCCTCTTCCTCTTCTTATAATGACACTAATCCTATAGGGTTAGGGCTGCACCCCTGACCCCATTTAACCTTAATCATCTCCTTAAAGGCTCTGCCTGCAGATACAATCACATTGGGGTTGTGGCTTCAACGTAAGAATTTAGGGGAAACACAATTCAGCCCATAACAAGACCACTCAGCAGAGATGGTTAACAAGGAGCCCACAGTCAGACCCAAGTCAAAAATGAGATTTGTGTGTCTGCATAATGTTGGCCCACACATAGACTTTTGAACTCTGTAAATTAATTTCGAACATTAAGAAATCAGTATCTTTCAGCCAAACAGATGTGATTTCCAATTTCTCTAGATTTGGAAACCTCGGGCCCAAATTTTCACATCTTATTTGGTTATAGTCACTAAAGCATGGTAACGACTACCCCGTTTACAACACCAGGCCAGCCTTGCTCTCATAGATACCCACCTGGACCCTGTTAGTATTTGAGAATGCAGCCCCTTGTAGAGATAGTATTACCAGGAACCCTAAGAGGCCACAATGATGCCCAGAACAGCCTCTGATCGGCAGGTACAAAAGAGCAAACAGCTAGATCTTCATAGAGTTTGATTTAATAGACCGTTTAAAGGTATTTTTTACTTTGTGCTTCATTATTTGTGGGAAAGGGGAAGGGAGGCCAAATTACATATCTAGACTCTTATCTCATTACTGAATTATTCTAACATCACCACGTCTGTCAATTTTCTCTACTACTGTCCTGAATTGAACTGGGGTCTACATATATAAATATTCTTCCAAAACAACATAATTTGCACAGAAAGGATGAGGCTGCACAAGATACAAAAAATAATTTTTAGAAGAAAAGAGAAAATAACAGGGTTGATTTTTGTGAAGGTGGATGCAGAAGGCAGATTATCTTCTTAATTTCCTTGTTATAAATTTTACACACACTGAAAGGGGAAGTAAAAGGCAACACATTGTGTTCAGCCAAAAAAAATAGATTTTACCCAGACATTAGGATCAGCTCCTGTTGGGGCCTTGATAGTATCATTCTAGGAAACATAAAATTTACCAGACTCACTATTATATCTCAACTTAGCCTGAAAACAGGTGTTGGACTTCCCTTATTTTCCTGGCGAAATTTGATAACAGTCATCCTAGCACAACACACCTGTTCATCATCCTAAGCTTGGTAAACATGGCCTTTCATACTTGACTTTTCTTATAGCATGCATCTACGGTACAACATTTACATGCTCCATACTTGATTTTTTTAATTTTATTTTAAGTTCAGGAGTTCACATGCAGGCTTGTGACATAGGTAAACTTGTGTCATGGGGGTTTGTCATACAGATTATTTCGTCACCCAGGTATTAAGCCTAGTACCCATTAGTTATTTTTCCTGATCCTCTCCCTCCTCCCACCCTCCATCCTATGAAAGGCCCCAGTGTGTGTTGTTCCCTTCTGTGTGTCCAAATGTTTTCATCATTTAGCCCCCAGGTGGGCTATAAGTGAGAACATGCAGTATTTGGTTTTCTGTTCCTGCATTAGTTTGCTAAGGATAATGGCCTCCAGCTTCATACATGT
Organism: Papio anubis; assembly: GCF_008728515.1. Classification (NCBI taxonomy): domain Eukaryota; kingdom Metazoa; phylum Chordata; class Mammalia; order Primates; family Cercopithecidae; genus Papio; species Papio anubis. The sequence continues at coordinate 66,161,542 of NC_044977.1, forward strand.
CCCAGCAAAGGACATGATCTCATTCTTTTTTATAGCTGCGTAGTATTCCATGGTGTATATGTGCCACATATTCCTTAATAACTCATGCTTTTTAAAAATTTGTTCACTTTGAACATTTTTCAAGCTTGTAGAATATTTTCAAGAATAGTATAAAGAACTACTCTATACCTTTCACTGAGATTCACCAACGTTAATAATTGGATACATCATTTATACTCTGTCTCTTCCCTGTCTCTCTCTATACGTACACATATAAATAAACCTATGTGTATATATACACACACAAACACATGTTTTTATTGTAATTGTTATTCTCTAAAACATGTGAGAGTAAGTTTCAGTGAATTATTTTGCCCTGAGAATATTTCTATTTTTCCAAAGAGTGTTAACAATGGTTAAGTTCATAGAACTACCTAAGAGTCCGTTTAACCTATGCTGTTTGTCAAATTACAATACCAGTAGTAACACTGAATACTAAGAACACTGTAGAAAAAAGAGGGATGAAAGAGACCTTGTGTGCCTTTGGTGTAGCCCTAATTAAATTTTTGAGTAGGAATTTTCTTTCACATGACATCGCCCTTTATATCCTAGGAATATACTCTGAGATCAAAATGCACCTCTTTCCCCCTCAGATTTCTCTTGGACCACCCACCCCTTGACTTTCCTAAAGGTATTGCATGTTATATGGCACCTTTCCATCTCCAGGTACCCAGTCCCTCACTGTGATTGACTTTACCTAAAAGTGTTAAGAGCGGGTAAGCTGATTGACCCAGTTTATACTAATATGGGAAGGATGCTGTTTACATTCTCAAAGACATTTACATTTCCACAGCGACTTCATTGATACAAATTAATTTCCTCAGTGGTGAAAATAAAGGTGATAAATTAAAATCAAATGGAGAAATAAAGATAGGAGAGTAAGAAGACTTGGAAACTGCCACCTAAACATGAAAAGGCTGTCTCTGTAATCAACTATCTGAAACTATTGCTGCTGTCCAGATTTTCTTTTTCTTTCCCTGTATGTAAATCTAAGATATCACCAAAATATATGGACATTGAAAATTGGCTGATATTTCTGGCATTTAAATAAATCAATAGCTTCCAAATATTTGTCTGACATTCATTTAAAGTAAGGATTAAAACACTGCATGAGGGAAGAATTGGGAAATAAAACCACTTCCCTTAAAGTATTGCCATCCCAAGCAATTCAACTCTGACCTCAAATTTGCATTCTCCTTTCAGCCTAACGAATGGACCAACCTTCTTAGAAGGTGAATCATTGAGATAAGTTTTTGCCAGTTATGGTGACTCAGCTGTCCCATTGGCTGTATTTGACCGTTCTTATCACCATCACACCGCCCAAAGCACACGCACACAATTACACAAGGCTAGCTGATCAAATTTGCCCTGCCAGTCACATTCAGCAGAAGTTTGAAACTTGTGACCTGGGTGCAATGTGTTTTGCCTGATCACTGGTTTATAATAAAATTTGAGTTAGATGCCTGCTTTAAAAAATCATGAGAGTTTAACATAAGAATCTGCATTTCCTTCTTCTTTTAAAAACCAAACGATATCTTCACCCTGGACCCAAATTCTTGCACAACAACAACTAACTAGAGCTCAGCAGCAACATCACCTGGAGACCTTGTAACCAGGCAGAGTATGCTCCCCAATTGCCACCTGCTGAGCCCTTCCTCCCTGCCCTAACTGTGCCCATAGGTAGTTACATCTGCAATCCTGACATCTGAAACTTCCCCTGAGAGAAATCCTAGTAGAGATTATTTTTCCATGCCTTTACTTTTAGAGTGATATCTTATCTTTTCCAATGATATTCTTTGACATTGGCACCTTGGCAAACTGCCCAGATTGGCCATTAATTGGGGTCAGAAAAAAAGTCTCTAAAACACAGATTTTTAACAAGAGTTTTTGTGGCACAGCAGCTGTTGGGGTAGAGGGATGAGGAAGGAAGGCAGAGATGGGCTATAAAAGGTGGCCTTTATATCCTTGACAAAATTATGTCAAGGACAGGCTATAAAAATGGACTTCATGATTTTACAGGCCAGTTAAATAGAAGTGAGCATGCTGGCTTATTCCCTTTTCTTGAACGTCTAAGTGGAGTTCTTGTATTCACATTATTCTTCCTCTTAGAGCAATTCAAACAATTGATGGAGTAGGAGCAGTGGGAATCAAAGTCCAAATTCCAGAGTCCTGTCAAATAGAAATTCTCTCAATGATCAATTTCTATCATTTAATCAAATCATTTTTTAACTAAGCAGGAATCTGTCAACTGGTGTTCATTTCATGCCCCACAGCTCTGGTAGAAAGATTTTTTCCCCCTTTTCTGTTGCTTCCAACCGTGTTAAATTGGCAATTTTCAGAGAGGCGCCTCCTGCCAATTATTAACGAGAATCAGTCTTGACTCTTGCAGATTCAATTTTATAAATTGGTTTTATTGAAAGTGAAAAATAGCATAAAGAACTACAGAAAGGAGAAAAATTAAGAGTGTACCCAAAGAACAGAGGCCTTGTTATAATCTGTCTTTAGAAAAGTGATTGTGTGCTTTGGGTCTGGCCCTAGCATGAGATGGCTTATGATTCTCTTCCAGGTTCAGACGCTGACCTTTCCCACCCTGATCTATACACACAGGACAGTAAATTATCATCACTACATGACTCTGAGGTATTGCAAGGATTAATGACTTACAGATCAACCTGCATTCTAGGATGTGAAGGGTCTCATTGCAGAGAAAATTATTGTCATAATTCTTTGAACATTACATTGTTCACCCAAAGAGGTGATACTAAAGAACTCTACCCAAAGCTCAACCCAACAGAAACCTTTTCTCAACTTTCATTACTTACTGTGTCAAGATTATAAAGAAGCCAACTTTCTTTGTTTTTCCAATGTATATATATTTTTCATATTCTCTTTTAAAAAGTCAATTTTGAGGGTTGATGCTTTATACACAGAAATTTAAATTGGTCTAGCATATCTGACTTGTATCTAGTATTTCTTATTTCTCTTCAAAGAAGAAAAGATGATTTATGGGGCAAAATTTGACATAGAATATCAAATCCCGCTGATCTACTTTGACAAGAATGCTTCATCTCATCCAAACACATAAATCTACTTTATTTTAGCATGATGTGATTTTCAACACAATGTTGTCATGAAATGAAAAAGAATAGCAAATACGTATTGAATACTTTAGTGTCCCATGAACTGTGCTAAGCAGGCACTTTAACTGCAGTAAGTAGCTTTATACAACCCAATAAGGTAAAGATTAATATTCTCCTTTTTAAAAAAAGAATAAAGAAACTGAGGCTTGGGGAGATGATATAATTTGCCCAATTTCCCACAGTTATTTAGTAAAGGAGCTGGGAGTCAAACCAGATGGTCTACCTCCAGCACTGTACTACAAAATAAGGCTAGTGAACCTTGTATCCCGTGTGCCCTCCTCTTTGGGAGGATATAAGCAATGCCCTGTAGTATAGAAGCCTGTCTAATTTCCCTTTACCTAGCATTTCTATAAGTTACTTCACTGCAGAACCTCTTCTCCCCCAGAATGCTGATTAATATTAAGAATCTTCAGAACGTAGTCAGGGAAGTTCTGCCTTAACCATCTGAGTACAGATTATCACACCACACTTGCTCACTCACACAACTCTCTCTGCCTGGGACGCCCCATCTCCATATACTCAAACACCAGTCATTTAAAGCCAGCCTGGCATATCTTTTTTAACTTCCTTTGGGATATCTTTCCCAAGGATCCAGAATGTACTTTCCCTTTGCTTAACAAAAATGAAATAAGCAATAGCACTTTTCTAGCACTAGAACATTCTCTTGTTACTGCCTCGTTCTATGTTTTTCTCCTCTATTTGACTGTGAGCTCTTTAATGGTCTGCTTGAATTGTTGTATGACTAGTGGCAACCACAGACCTTGACACAAAATAGATACTCAATGAACACTGATGGAATAAGTTATTGGTCCTTTTGTAAGGAAACAAAGTATTTCACAGTTATTCTTGTTCAAAAAAACAGAGGCGAAAGAAAATGGTGAGAAGTTAAGAGGAGAAAAGAGATAAAAAAAAAATCAAGCTAAAAATACAAAATACTAATATAATCTTTACTTTTGAGATTTTTAATTTTATTTTTGCCAGTGTATAAATGTGGTATGCTGTAACTCATAACAAATGACAGGAATAGAATTTTTTGAGGATTTACTATGTGCCAGTCACCACTCTCCTCTTCACACATAGGAACTTGTGGAAGATCATCCTCAACGAAGTAATTGCAATTCTCCCACACAGTCTCCACGAACAAGGAAGAAAAAAGTGGAAATTTAATTCCCAGTTTATAGATCGCTCCAGTGAGTTCTGAAACAGCAGGCAAAACAGATGTTGCCCTGACTTCCACTCCCTGGAATGTGACAGCCACCTTGATTGCCCTTTTCCAGCCATTTAATTTGGTTATTTAGGAAGGCAGTGACATTGATGCATCTGTAAGAGGTAGGCTGACATAAATCAGATCCTCTTACATTTTCTAAGGAAAAACCTCCACCTTTCCATCAGACTATTGCATTATTTCTACAGTGATACTGAAAAAGGAGAGACGTGATTCGTATTCATCAGGATTCTAAAATAAATGAAAAATCTGCTGGCCTGGCAAATAGGTAATGCTGCTATTCAGAAGACTTGCACATATGACTGGATTACCAACAGATGCCCATAAAGTGCTCCTTCTCGCCTCTTGTCACCTAAGAATGAATTCTGTATGTTTCTTTTTCCTTTACTAATTTCCAGAACATCCAAATCCGTCTGGTATTGGTGGGCCCTGACATGCACAAATAAATAAAGGTCCTTGTCGTCAAATCATTCGCTATTGATTAGAAAAGGCAGATACACCAATAGCTAACTACCTTCCATATATACAATGGTAAAACTTCAAATGGCTCCCAGCCAATGAGGACCAACACTTTGCCAGGCTCAATAATGTATTAACCGTCCCATAATGAGGATGCCAGCTGTCAGCCACAGGAAATATTAAAACAGGGAACAGAATATTTTCAACAATTCAGTTAATGATTTCCAGAACATGCTTGCCAAAGCCCACGCAGCATCTTTGGATCATATTAAGGTCCCTGCTTTAAAATCTTCTCTGGCTCCTAATTGCACACGGGATAAAATGCTCACTCCTGTTCTGCATCCCATGGTGGTATGGTACTGTAATTAAGAGTTTAGCTTCTGGAGTCAGACATGCTCTAACTTACCTGCTATGTGGTCTGTAAATTACTTATATTTGGTCTTCTCACCTGTAAAATGAGGGCAATAGTAGTGCCTACTCAAAGGGTTTGGAGACATTTAAATGAGACAGTCTATGTGGAACGCTTAGTATGTAATATATGTAGAAATAATGCCGGTAGAGTAAGTTGTGGTGGTGGTAGTGGTAAAATAGTAGACAGGTAGCAATTCTAGTTTTTAGTTTTCCACAATATAATACAACGTTATATTAATATATTTGAGTGTATGTATGTGTATGTCATGTATTTATGTATTTATATATTCATATGCACATATGTATGTGCGTATATGTATTAGACTATCTTATTTTGAAATAACATTTCTTCCATTTATTTAATATTGGACATTTTATTTAATCTAAACTTTGCTTTGATTTTCTATCTATAAACTGGAAATCATGATAATATCTACCTCAGGGTTATCTTAAGGTTTAAATGGCATGAAACATGTAAAGTAACTGACGCGTAGTAAGTAAGGGCCCAGTAAGTGTTATTTTCAAAAATACCTTTTGCAAAATATCTTTTGAAAGATAAAGTATCTTTGTTTCTATGGTAGGAAACATTATTATTATTCTTATTATTTCCAATTCATAAAAATTATTTATTTCCTGACTCTCCCCTTGAGTTTGCAAAATTCTAATAAATTTGACAGGCATACACGAAACGACATACCAGCAGCTGTACTTCTAGGACACATATGCAATTTCTGTAGTATGAGAAACTTCCAGTTTAAACCTAGAAACTCTGAGTTATTGAAGTTGAAAGTATAGAAATCTACTCTGTCACAGTCACTTTCAATGAAAACTACAATTTATGACAAGTTCCATAAAACCTGCTTAATTCAACATTTACGAGAGACACTGAAGATAAATGAAAGGTATAGAAATGGAAACCTTTCTAATCAGTCATTTGTCAAGAATAAAGGACAAGAATGATAGGCATGAAAACAGACTAGATGTGCATATAAATAACCTACTGGAAATAAATGATTAAATATTTTTATAAATTTAGCCAAAATAGTCTTTGGTCCATAACATAAAGCTTCATTCACGTGCCTGTGAAAGATCAGGTGCACCGATTCGTTCAGCACACCTAGGCGGGCACAGGTTAGAGTTTGGGGAAGCATGTACATGTCACATATTTCAACAGGAGTAAAAGAAAAGATAACAAAGCTGATTTCATAAGACTAGAAAAAATCTCCTCTCTCCTTTAATTGCCATGGTAGGTGAGTTGCAGCATGTAATTAATCCCCCGGAGAAAGTTTTGTAACTGTGTTATATTGTGGGAAATGAGTTAACATTGAAGCACAAAAAACAACACTATCAAAGGAAGTGGATAGTTCTATAGAGTGAGGAAGATGCCACAGGTAGACCACTTTTTGAATGTCCCTTTCTTTAACCCAGTAGAAGGGGCAGGTGCAGGAAGATGACATGGCCAGATGACCGGAGCTCAGTGGGGAATGGGAATATGGTTTACCCTATACTGTGGGTCTTGGCCCCACAGGGGAGCTTTTGTGAAGCACCAAGGATTGGGCTTTCTCTGTATGTTCAGTATCCGTTTTCTCAGGACCTTAGGGAATGATAAACTGCTTGAGGAGTGATTTGATAAGTCTCCCAAGTCATGTTATTTTCCGCCATTAGAACTTCTGGTTTCTCACACTCTCTACCCCTTGGGTGAGTCCAATGAGTGCTGTTGTGCTCAGTGTGAGGAGTGGCACGAAACCACCCAGCTCAACCCAGCCAGGATTCTCCTAGCCCAGAGGTGCTTGAACACATTCCCCAAATGATTGTAATGTACACCCAGGTGGAGGAACACCACTCAGCCCTTTGTTGACTGAAGGCTTCAGCCTCAGGCTGCCTCCGTATCACTTAGCTCCCTTCTCCCTAAGAACTGATTGTCCCTAACAAGTGTATCTGCTCATCCACCAGTAAGCTTAGAAAGTCTTCCTACTGTTCTAGTCTCTTTGGCCAAAATGAGCTGACCTGCCTGTCTCATGGACAAGCACTCATTTGGCCCAAGGTAGCTATTTTAATTTTAATTATTTTTAATTTCACTTTTGGGCTGCAGGCTAAATAACAAATAAAACTGATACTTGCTTTTAGGTTTGTCTAGATTCTCAAAATGTGGTTCTCAAATGTGCTCCCCAAATCAGTAGCATCAGCATCAGCTTGAAACTCATTAGAAACACAAATCATCAGGCCCCACCTAGGACCCAATGAATCAGAAACGGTGGAGGTAGAACTTAGAAATCTGTGTGTTAACAAGCCCTCCAGGTGATGCTGATGCACAATCAACTGTGAGAACCATGGTTTAGCCTCCCGATGGTTCTCAGACTGTAGCTGGGTGGGGTTCAAAAAGAAAGTTTGGCATGTTCCAGCTTCTTTAGAGTTTTACAATGCCTACAAGAAATCTGAAATTTAGTAGGTGACCTACTTTTATTTAAATTTGTAGACAATCAGACACAAACTCAAACGTTTATAGAGACCAAGAAAGTAAATAAGTAGATTGAGCATGGGCACATCACTTAGGGATGCAGTGGGATCCGAGTGAATTACAGACCACTTGTCCCACTTGAGATATTGACAAAAGAATATTCAAAAACCACGATGCAGACAAAGCAAACCATTTCCTTGGGGTCTCACTTTGTCCTGCAGGTAGCCTGTTTGTGGTCTTGATTATATATCATATCTCCTGCTATAAACAGGAAATAAGGGTGGCTGTTCGCTGGACCAAGTTTTTTGGTTCATACAAAAGGGAATGGTTATTTTAAAACAGGTTTAGTCCTCTAATAAGGTGAAGAATTTTGCCTCAATATTTATAAATCCTGTGACCAAGGTGCGTGCTCACGTTGGTATTGAGTCTAATACCATGATGTCCTGATGAAGGAGGTCCTACAGCCCTGAGAGGAGACTTAAGGGAGAACATTCTGTGGGAACAGTACATGGATTACCTTATCTGTTGCTTGGGCATCAAAAGACGTTTCATTTTGCTTCATCTTCCTCTCAACAAAATTTACTTGCAGTATGTGAGCCTCCAAAAAAAGTATAATTAACTCACATGAAGGGGTAATATTTAGTGACAATATGTTACCCACAGAAGGGCCATTTGCATTTAGAAAGGATGGAATCCTGGAGAAGAAATTAAGCATCCTCTAATTCCAAGTATTGGCAGCAGCTTACGGTGAAGTTGTAATCAGGTCTATTAACTATATATCCATGTAGTGTCAGAATTTCTGATATTACTTTATGATTTTTGTGTACAATTAAATGTTTTAGTGTATTCACAGAGTTGTATAACCATCATCACAATTTCAGAACATTTCATCACTCCAAAAAGAAACCACATACCTACCAATATTTACCCCTCAATACCTCTCCCCAACCCCAAAGCCCTAGGCTACCATTATTCTGCTTTCTGTCTCTACAGATTGGCTCATTCTGGACATTTAATATAAATGGAATTATGCAATATTCAGTTTTTGTGACTGGCTTCTTTCACTTATAGTGTTTTCAGTGTTCATTTGTATTGTAGCATGTATCACTACATTATTCCATTTTTACTGATGAATAATATTCCACTGAGTGAATATAACACATTTTGTTTATCCATTCATCGGCTGATGAAAATTTGTTTGCACTTTGTTTATTATGAATAATGTTGCTATAAACATTTGTGTACAAGTTTTGTATGAACATATGTTTTCTCTTCTTTTGGATATATACCTGGGATTGAAACTGCTAGGTCATATGGAAACTATGCTTAACCTTTTGAGAAACTGACAGACTGTTTTCCAAAGTGGCTGCACCGTTTACATTTCCATTAGCAGTGCATAAGGGTTCCAATATGTCCACATTATTTGTCTTTTTGATTAAAGTCATCTTAGCATCCTAGTAGATATGAAGTAGTATCTGGTAATCTTGGTTTGCTTTTACCTGATGACTAGTGTAACTTTGCTGGTATTAAATACAAATAGTTGTAGAGGATTTACGATGTACTAAACACTGGGAATACTAGAGTACACAAGCTTAAGTGGATTGTGTACATGTCATATTCTATTGCCTTATGAACCATGTATATCTGAACAATAGTAAAGATTTTGGTGGTTTAATGGAGCAACTTATATTCATTGGGTGCTTACTATGTGCCATGGAGTATGCTTTAATGTCTCATAGGTATGATCACAATTATCTCCCACAATAATTCTATTTTTAAGTAGTATTTTAATTCCCACCGAACCTATAAACAATCCAAGGGATATAGAGTTTATGTGATTGTTCCAGATGAAGGAGTCAAATGTTGATATTGCACCCATACAAGCTCAAGTCTGGTTGCCCCCAAATTACGTGCACTTTACTTCTAAACTGCGCATCTCATATTTTCAAGTGAAATTTTACATGTAGAAAAAATAAAGTCAGTAAAATTTGCTGCTTGACATTGCATTTGGTCATTCATTTCACGAGAACCAAGCAAAGAGTTGAAGCTACGAGTTTGGTTACTTGGGCAAGACCTGAACCAAAAATTCAAGAATATGGTCTTAATCTCATTTCTGGGTTTAATTGAAAATGAGCAAGTTTACTTATCCATCTCCCTCTCCACACAGGGAGTGTTATTAAGTCCAAATTTCCAAGTCTGAAATAGAAAATATTTTGATATTGCTCAGTGAATTACCCACGGCAACCTGTCGGATTTAAAATGGGTTTTCTTGGGTTTGTTTGCTATAATTTAAATTTAAATGATTTCTGTGACAGTAACCAAAGCACCATGAAATTTCATTTCATATCAGTTTTATTATTAAATTGACAATGTTACATATGTATTTATATGCTCATCTTCTGACAACATTCTCTTTACCCGCCCACCATTTGCAACCAGTTTACTGACTCGGAATGAATGACAGATTAATTCTAATTATAAATATGAATACCCTTTCTGAAGTTTCCATTGATTTGTTTTTGTCAGCTAAGATACTGTAAATGTCAGTGCTCCTTTTGATTCTCACAAAAATCTATGTGTATAAAAGGCAGCAATTTCCTGAACATACTGATTATTCCTCATTGACCAATAACAAGAGGATTTATGATGTCAAAATAACATGGGCAAAAGTACTGATGACAATACATTTCTTCTCTAATTTTACACTAACTAAATTAAGCTCTCAGAAGATTTTTCTCTTGGTGCTTATTGCATTGATAATTTCTCCTTCTAACAGGCTAGGAATTTTTGTTTGTCGTATTTTTGTTAGTGGTTTTCATTGTCATGTGTGCCATTTAAATTCCCAGACTCCCTCATCTAATTTCTTCATGAGTGTCAGTTTGGTATCTCTGCTTGTTCAGTGAGTTCACAGCTTAGTTAGGCTTACTTCTTTCAGTCACTGCAAGGAAAGTGATATACTTTAAAGATTTTTAAAAGGCCAATTGCTAAAAATAACCTGAATAAACCCTTTGAACAGACCAAGCATATTTTGTGATTTAAAAAAAAAATTCTGGCATTAGAATAGCCAGTTGTAACTATAAAGTTTACATATTATTTCTATATTATGTTTCTAGTCAAGATTTTATTCAATGTCACCTTCCTACTGAGATATCTCAATTCCCATTATACATGTTCTTCTTCTCCGTAATGACTAATAATCCCCATGTGTTAATCACGGATGTGTTCCTGGTGGTCTTTGGCTAGAGGTCATTGCCAAGGGAAAATTGTGGACTCTGCCAGAGATGTCCTTAGAGTACAGGGAAGATGTGACAGCACACAGTCGAAGGCAGTTATTGCAAAAAAAAAAAAAAAAAAAAAAGTGGACCATTTCATGCTGGTGTCCTGTCCTGTTAACACTGTTCAATCAACTGGTTATGCTTATTTTACTCTTTGTTCGCTAAAACTGAAGATACAAGAGTAAACTCCAGTCTAGTTTCAACCTACAAATTTCAAATTGGTCATGTCCAAATTAATTGGTTGCAGCTGTCTGTTACTCATTAATGCACTTCAACTGTTAAAAAATATTTTTTGAAAATAAAATGTAGCCTTGGGAAAATTTAAAAGCATGAACACATCTAATCCTCACCAGCAGGAGTTAATGGCTTTTATTTCCTCTACTTCCAATTCAAATCTGCCTTTGTCCCCATTTACATAATCACATGTAATAAATGTTACTTGACTTGCATTGGCATGTATAAATGCGCAAAACGTACTTAAAAATCAAGTTTGCGATAATAGCATCAATGAAATGAAAAAATTAGAAGAGCCAGGCTAGCTTGAAACTGTGACCAATTTGATCCAACTAAATCCTTATTTGCATGCAAGTAACCTTATAATTTCTTCCCGGGGTTCATTCCACCTTTCTCTTTTCCTTACTTCCTAATAAATGGACAGGTAAATAAAAATTAAGATAAGCTTATTGTTAAGCTAGAATATTTCCCCTTTTCTCTCTTTTAAAAAAATCTTAGTGTAGTACTTTCTCTCCCTACTCTTGGTTGCATCTCTGGGTCCCCAGTTTAAAATATTTTGTACTTCTATTAAGATATAGACCTCTTGATACCATCATTTCCAAATAGGCTATTTATCCCCCTCTTCCCCACCCCCCACCCATAGCACCACTTTCTATTGTTTTTAAAAATGTATACACATCATGTATAATTCTGGCTCTGAGTTATAAATAGACACAACCAAGTTATTCATTCAAATGGCTTTCTCTTAAATTTTTTAAGACTAGAGATGGTGACGAACTTCAACTTGTTACTCTCCATATTCCTTTCCATATAGCAGAATACTGGGGAGATGATAAGTTTATGTCAAGGATATATTTTTTTGCTCAATAAAGCTAAATTTAATCCTCAATATAACTGTCTGCATTAACCCTGCCAGGCCATTTGAAACCAATCTCAAACTCTTTTTGAAATAACACTAAGTATAAATAAAATAACAAAGATTTTTAATAAATACGTGACTAGAATGGATTTCAAGAAGCAAGCTTGATATTAAATCAACACTTCTTGACCTTAGAATCAAGTAAATTCTGTAATTTTTATCCTTCATTAAAAATATTGTTTTTTTTTTGAAGGAGCAAACATTTAATCCTAGAGAGTAAATATGAATTTTAAAGAAGTTATTTTTATCTCCCTCCAGATTTCTGGAGTAACTAAATTCCTCAAAGGAGAAAAGTAACTATTGTCCATTTAAGCTCTTATTGAGATAGAAATAGCACTGGGTAGTTGCAGGTGGATGGAAAAAAACAAAAACCAGCTAAAACAAGAACTAGGCAAAGAAACCGCAGGCTAATAGAAAACCCAAAATAAGGAAGAGAAAACAGCAAAAATCCCAATCAGGGTGACACACCATGACTCTTCCAGGCAAACCCAAACAAGGGAGAAAGGGAGTGGCAAGTGGAGGGGGGTCCCTGAAATCCCCTCCTTTTCCAGAATACCTAATAATTTATCTCACACCCTAATTAAAGAAACACTCATAAAATTAGAAACCCAAACTCGTTGTGAGTGACTCCTCAGGACCACACCTGCACTTCTCTGTTAAGTGTGTACTTTTGCTTTGCAATGAAAGCTTCTTCTGACTTGTCCCTGAATTCTTTCTCGAGATGGTGTCAATAATCTGGAAAACTGGCTGGGGCTAGAGTCCCACCAGCATCCAGAGGCCCTCCTGAGCCTTCCAGCAACATTATAATCATACTACTTTATGCATCAGGGTCTATCCAAGTATGATATGGAAGGATGTACTAATGGGCAAAACCGTACGTTTGATTTGTCTCAATGAAATATACAGTGTTTAGATTATTATGAGCTGTTATCAATGTGGACAGACTGTCAAGATGGCTTTCCCTGTCTGTTTTGGCTCTGGTCTTGAAGCTGAGAACACCACAAGAAGTGCCAGGCCACCATAGCAGCATACAATAAAAAGTTTGTAGAACTAGTTTTGTAAACTTTTAGGTTATCAGCCACTAACTAAAAAGGTATAAAAAAGAAGTATTTGCAGACACAAAAAAGACGACATATGTTGTTTGACTCCACTCATCTGAGGTACCTAGAACCAGCAAATTCAGAGACAAAGTAGAATAGAGCTTACCAGGAGCTGTCGGGGAGCGGAGAATGAAGAATACAGAGTTTGTTTGGGATGATGAAAAAGTTCTGAAAATAGATAGCGGTATGGTTGCACAACATCATAAGTGCATTTAATGCCATTGAATTGCACACTTACGAATGGTTGGAATGGTACATTTTATATTACATATACTATATCACGAGATAGGTATGTAGACAAATAGATAAATGAATACATTAACAACATGGAAACTTAAAAATAAAAAGTGCCTGGAAATAGAAGAAACAGGCAGCTTTTTCCTCCTCTCAAGAAAAGACAACAGATGCTATCTGTGGACGTGCTCCTTCTGAGTACGCACTACCCAACAGATCCCACATACAAGCATGTGTAACTCTTTGACTGCAGGCTTTCTCTAGCTGACTTGTCCTGTACACAAGGTGGGCAGAAGTGCAGGGGATATAACACCCTCAGTGAAAGGCAGGGGATCTATAATACCCTCAGTGAAAGGCAGAAAGGAATTGGTGGATGAATGCCCCAGCTCATCTTTCCCCAATGGGGATGACTCCAAGCATGTGCAACACTATCTCCCAAAACTCCCCAATGAGAATGAGTCCCAGTTGCTTTCAGTGGTATAAATTGCTTGATAATTTTCCCCTTATTGGATTCCTGTCTTTCCCTGTCTCAATCCCCTAATAGTTCTTCCTGGGATCACCTCTCACATAAATAACTTGCCCTTAAATCTTGGTCTCGGAGTCTGCTTCTTGGAGAATCATTCTGAAACTTGAAATGTTGAACTAGGATTTGAGGATGCAGGGTTGGTTCCTGACACACACCAGAGAGACCTGCCTGGCAGGTGAGGAGAATCTGAGTTGCCAAAGAACAGCTTGTCTTCCCGAAGCATGCAAGTGGCAAATGTGCTCACCGACGTGGACCAGGGAGAGAGAATCATCATAAGAGCAGTCCTTCCAAGAGGACTCCCTGGAGCCCAAAAGAAGGCGGTCTGGCAGAAACCAGATTCTGAGGGGCTGATCATGTCTACAGTGGGCTCTGCTTGTGTTAGGGACATTTGTAAGGTTTCTGAAGAACTCACAAAATTACCCAGAAAATACAGAATTAGTTTTGGACATTTGACATACCAAGAGGTCACCAAAGCAAATGGTAGTTATACCAGCCTGATAATGTATTTTTTGACACTGACTTCTCTCTCCTTCTGCTCCTGCCCTGGGGAAACGAGAGGCAGCACAGAAAGTCAGACGGTGGATATCAAACATAAGGTGAAGAAATTACAAAAGAGCCGGTGAGACTTTCCCCAACTCCCTACTCCAACCCGACATCAGATTTAAAAGCCCAAGCAGGTCTGAATTGGAGGAGGCAAGTTTTAAGCTGGATGAGAATCTGGGATATTTATATGAGATGGGTCAGGAAATTTGTGAGACTAACCTGAGATTTCAACTAAGAGGTGGAAAGGCACATGTTAATCAGAATTAGTGAGCAGATGCCATTGTAAGAATGAATAAGCTTATTTTCTGCTTGATTTCTATAGATTATGGTTTGCTCAACAAGCTACTACATAAATATTTTTTTCCATTTTGATTCTTTAAAATAATAGCAAAATTACATCTATAGGATATCTAACAGAAATGTTAAAAAGGGTTATCAAAGTTGATTCACACCCACATTGTGCACAGAGAAAAA
This sequence comes from Papio anubis, assembly GCF_008728515.1. Lineage (NCBI taxonomy): Eukaryota > Metazoa > Chordata > Mammalia > Primates > Cercopithecidae > Papio > Papio anubis. The sequence goes on from NC_044977.1 coordinate 66,176,579, forward strand.
CTGTGATGCTCTAAAATCTCATAGTATTCACAGTGTGCTTTTTGCCATAGTTGCACTAATAGAAAATGACCTAATTTTCCTTTGTTCCTTTGGAACATTTAATCTGTCTTCTACAGCATCTTCAATGAACATGTGTTGCTTGTATAAGTAGAAAATAAAAAGATATTTAAAAAGAATATCATGCTATAACAATGAAGATGAGATTGAGAAAGTTAAATTAATAGAGGCAACATTGATATCCATCATGTTATTAACCAGAACAACAATGACCAACAGACTGTATTCCATCACTGGAAGAAATAATTCCTATTTATAATTTTAAAAAACCCTGAGGCCACTGGAGGATCCTGAAGCACCTTCCAATTGTTAAATGTAGATTGATTTCCAAAGCTAATTCTTTGAAAACTAGTCTAGTTTTCGTACGCAACGTAAAAAAATACAAGGCTGCTCGATTTACTAGAAGACCCCGTAGCCTACCCTGCCAAATCACAGAATATAGTATATCTTCTTTTAAGTCCTAGTATACACGAAAAACATTTTATGATCAGAAAACAGGCTCGTATTACTCAGAGTCCTCTACAGTTCTCTATTCTCAGAAATTCAATTGACTATTTTGGCTACCAAACCTTCTTATTTGGACATCCCTTTTGTACAGACATCTCTAAATGTTCAGCTGAGAATTTCTGCTAATTAATTTTCTTCTTCTACAATAATTAAAGACCTTTAAAAGTCATGATCTTCTATTTTCTAATTAGATGCAATGATTAGAAAATATTTTATATTACACAGCACTTTGCCTCTAATTGACTACATTTTCCCTTTAATTAATTTTTGTGCAATGATAAAGCATTTTTGCCTTTGGGCCCTTGTAAATGTTTGTGTGCACATAAAAACACACATGCAGTATATTTATAAGTGCTGCTAGTTCGCTGACTTTGCCCCAAGTACAGTCTTGAAAGGAGAAGCAAATAAAATACATGTTATATGTGATATGAATATTGTCACCATATCTTACTGTTTGTTTGTTTGGTCTGGTTTGAGGTGTGTCTTTAGCACTGTTTTCATTAATTTTCTTGAAGCCCTAAGCATTTGAGGAATAAGTATTTATATGGCATTTTCTAACTTTTTCCACCTTGTTTTCATCCCCAAACTATTAAGAACAGCTCATCATTTTGTGCTTGGATGGGCTTGCAATCTGGGGCTTTGAAATACCATAGAACCCAGTTCATACTTCAATGACCCCTTGTAGCTCTTCCCTGCCCTAGTGAGAGATGCTGAGTTTGGGGTGCCCAAACTACCACCCACGGCACTATTTCCCTCTCTCTGCATCTTCCTTCTTATCTTCACCAGAGATCTTGGTGACTTCACCTATAGAATTTCAGATTGCATGTCTCAGAGCTCTCCTAATCTCACCATTATTAGGAAGAGCTGTTTGTTTTGGCTTCTTGAGATGGGACATTATATGTATAGTGGCCTATATGTGAGAAGAAAACAAATGCCTATGCAATAATCACCACGGTCAATGGAAAGACAGCAACTTCCCTCCCCTCTCTGTCCTGTAGAAGCACTGATTTCTCATTCTGTACACTTTTGCACTTTATTTTATTCACCTTTGTATTGCTCACATATACTTCTTATTTACGTGTGCTTTGTCATTCTATATAAATTGTAAATTTCTCAAAGGAAAGACCTACATTGCATAGCTGTTGACTAATGTGGAGGTCAGGAAGTACTTGCTCAACAAACTTGACTGAATCAAGTTTAATAGTCCAACGGTCAAAACACAGGATTGGAAAGCAAAAATTCTTTCCAAAGAATATGATTACTGCAAAAGTTGCTATACTCTCTTTATTCTCTTCATTTGAAAAATGATCTGAATATTTTTAGTATTATTTTTTATTTTTTTAATTCGTAAAACTCGAGAGTGTCAATCATACAGTCTGTGGTCTTCAAACCAAGTGTGGTCTTCAAACCAGCAACATCAGCATCACCTGGGAGTTTGTTAGAGATAAAAACTATGGGACGCTACTGAAGACCTACTGAAGTGCAATGTGTATTTTAACAAGATATCCAAGTGGCTTTCACATACATTAGTTTGTGAAGACCTGTTGTAAAATACATGGCCAATGTTTTCCACCAACACCATCACCACCACCATCTCTACTAGTAGCATTGCTAGCACCACCACCATCGCCACTATCATCACCAACACCACCATGACCAGCAACACCATCACCACCACCACCATCTCCTGTTATACACTGAGTATAAACACATGCCAGAAACTGCACTAAGCCCTTCATAAGTCTAGTAGTACATTCTCACACTGCTAATAAAGACTTACCTGAGACTGGGTAATTTATAAAGGAAAGAGATTTAATGGACTCACGATTCCACATGGCTAGGGAGGCCTCACAATCATTGTGGAAGACAAAGGAAGTGCACAGGGCTCATGGTGGCAGGCAAGAGAGAATGTGTGTAGGGGAACTTCCCTTTATAAAGCCATCAGACTCATGAAACTTATTCACTATCACAAGAACAGCGTGGGAAAGACCTGCCCCCATGATTCAATTACCTCCTACTGGGTCCCTCCCCCAACACATGGAGATTATGACAATTTAAGATAAGATTTGGGTGGGGACACAGAATGAAACCATATAAATATGCAATATTCTATTTGGCACACAAGTACTCTGTTTGACAAATACTACTTTATTCTCATTCCACATAACAAGATAGAACAGCTCATAAGTGGAGGATCTGAGTCTCAAATACAGTTCTGTTTGGGCCTGAAAATCTGCTCTGCATCCCAGTGCCTTTCATTTTCAAGTGAGAGTTTATATCAGTCACAGAGATGGATCATTTTGAGTGGAAAAACCATCTAATTGACAGAAAAAGAAAGGCTGTACTTGAATAAAAAAGCTTTTCCTGCTGTATAAGTGTCTGATTAATTTCTGTTGAAATGTAACTTAAAATTGTTTTAAGTATTTTTTCTCTTTGAGTTTTTATCCCCACAACCCCTTCTGTAATTAGCCTTCAGTTGTTATTTTGAGAAAAGGAAACACTAAAGAGTTTATAAATTATAAATTATCACAATCTTTAATTTTGTTGAACCTCTCAGCTTTCATTTCTTCCTTTTACAGGTTGGTGCAAAAGCAATTGCAGTTTTGGCCATTATTTTTAATTACTTTTAATGGCCAAAACCGCAATTACTTTTACACCAACCTAATACTTAGGAAATTTATCTTTTAAAAAGGGAGGGAACAAATGCTGCCTCCTCACATGGCAGAAGGCAGAAGGGCAAAAAGGGGTAAAGGGGGCCTAGCTAGTTCTCTCCTGCTCTTTTATAAGGCATTAATTTCACCTATGACAGTGGAGACTGCATGGCCTGATTGCTTACCTCCTAAAGACCCTGCCTTTTTATGTACTGTTACACAGGGCATTAAATTTGAACATGAATTTTTGAGGGCACATAAACACAAAAACCATAGTAGTAACTATATACCATTTTAGTTGCAATATTCTATAATAGGATTACTATTTTCTTGGTTGATGTCATTTTGCATTCCCTATCAAGAGCCAAAAACTTTCTAGTTCATCTCAAGTCTAGTCAAATTCATAATCCTCTTCCAAACATTGTCTCCAGCAACTAATCTTTGTCCCACTACTCTAGATTTTCATAATCTCTTGCAGTAATCTCAAAAATGATCTCTCTGACATTCCATACACCCAATCCATACTTCCCAATGCCTTCAACTCTGTCCTTATCCAACACATATGACATTATCTTCCAATTTAAAATTTTTTTATGGTTCCACATTGCCTGTATTAGTAATAGCTAACACTTTCCTCATACTAATTTAGTACTGCACAGAGCTAAATGTCTGTGTGCATTAGGTCATTTACCCCATCAGAATTCAAGTAAGGTAAGAATTGCTATCATACCCACATTACCAATGCATCTCTGAGAAACCCAGTAATTTGCCTAAGACCACACAGCTATTAAATGTTGGCTCTGGGTCTCAAACTCAGTTTTGACAGATTTCAGACTCTCACACCTGTAGCTCCCATGCCTTATTGTTTGCAGAATAGATGGCAGGCCATGTAATCTGTTATCCAATACTCTCCATGCTATGTCTTGATGCCATCCTCCAAGCTGTGCCTTCTACAATACTCCTACAATATAGAGCTCAACATTTCACTGTCTTTGAACATCCCTTGGACTTTATTATGTCTATGATTTATTTATACTATTCCTTCACCTCTATTGCCATTCCCCCTTTTATGCATGTTCAAATTGCCCACAGTTCTTGGATGCCAACACCTGTATTATATTTTCTGCAATTTTTTTTTTTTTTTTTTTTTTTTTTTTTTTGAGATGGAGTCTCTCTCTGTCGCCCAGGCTGGAGTGCAGTGGTGCAATCTTGGCTCACTGTAAGCTCCGCCTCCGGGGTTCATGCCAGCCATTCTCCTGCCTTAGCCTCTCAAGTTGCTGGGACTGCAGGTGCCCGACACCACATCCAGCTAATTTATTTTCTGTAATTTTTAAGTTAAAGTTAAGTTCCCCCTCTTCTATATCCTAATAGCACTTTTTTCTTGCAACACATGTAGTTTTAATTACAGGTGGATTTGCCATGTAAGATTCTTGAAAGCACAGTGCTCAGTAAATACCTCTTGAGTAAAATTGAATACAAATTTATTCTCATTCCACCTCTAATTTCTAACCTTAAAAATAGATATAGTTTAATAGTTTAAAAAAATTGTTGTTGGGTGCAGTGACTGATGTCTGTAATCCCAGCACTTTGGGAGACCAAGGTGGGAGGACTGATTGAGCCCAGGAGTTTGAGACCAGCCTGGGAAAAACAGACCCTGTCTCTACAAAAATTAAAAAAAAAAAAAAAATTGGCCAGACATGTTGGTGCATGCCTGTGGTTCCAGCTACTTGGGAGGCTGAGGTGGGATGATCGTTTGTGTCTAGGAGTTCGAGGCTGCAGTGAGTCATGGTTGTGCCACTGCATTCCAACATGGGTGAAAGAGTGAGACTCTATCTCAAAGAAAAAGTAATTTTTAATAGGTTGTTCACCTGGATTGTGTACATTAGCAAATGGAAATCAAATCTCATATTTTTACCTTCTCTTTTGGGATCTTCCTTACATTAAACTAAAAATTGACTTTTGATTGAACTGTTATTACTTTTTGTTTTTGTTTTTTACAGTCATGAAATTTTACTAAAAGAATTGTCCCCTCAGTGTGTAGAAATTTAGTAGGTTCCCTCTTCTTAACCAGGAGGCTAAAAAGAAAGTGTCAACACATAGAAATTAAAGACTGTACCTGTGAAGTCTCCCCAGATGTGGTACCTGGTGGTGGACAAGGGTCACGGGGATACTTTTCTGTTCTTTGTAACTTTATGAAAGCACAAAACCTTAGTTACTTTTGATTTATAATAGTGGCAAGGTCATCCTTATCATGAAAAAAAAAGAAAAAAAAAAGAAAAACAAGGTCTATATTTTCAGACCCTGAGATTCAATTTATCATGAAGATCAATGACAGTTTTATTCTCTAGAGAGATGAACTATTCCTTTTGCTATAAAATTATCACCTTTGTTCAGACCTTATGTTGTTGCTAAAGTACTGTGAAGCTGGAGTTGTAATAGAATACTTTATCAATAGAAAAACATTACATTTGAACCTTCATTTGTATAGCCGTCTTCTCTTTCCAAACAAAAGATAGTATATGAATCCACTGCTTGAGTTGTGAGGACTGAGTGAGAAGCAGCCTACCTCATTAAACTGGTAATGTAACTAGAAGGTTGAATGTTTTCTGAGAGCCATCTAGGGGATGAGAAGGCAAGAGATAAGGCCAGAAATATTTGGAGGAGAGTTCAGGGGGGGCAAAACAGCATAAAAAGTAGAAGAGAAATCTTTGCTGACCTAAAAACATTATAGAGCAAAAGGGAGAAAGAAAATAAATTAAAGCTCTAAATAGGAAGTATACTAAGTATCAGACATTGTTTCTGAATTTAAGACTTCAAAAACTAATTGAGGAATCACGTATACAGCCATTCTGTCATTTATTCATTCATTAAAAATTTACTCAATATCTGTATACTATCTACCAGGAACCAGGATGGGTGCTGGGGAATAAGATAGACACAAGCCCTACCCTCACATCACTGTCAGTTTAAGGAGATGGACAGGCACTATAAATGTCATCTCAATAAAAAACATCAACAGCAGGGCTGATTCTAGCAGCTTGTCTCACATTTACATTGCCCAGAATTTACATGATCAGAAGAGCGGGACTCCACTTTTTTCCTCCAATGATTTTCTTTCCCAGGAGTCATGCCAAAGAATGTAAGTGTAGCTTAGTCTTCTGCAAACATCAGTCCTAGCTGCCATGTGCTCTTGCTAAGTAGATCTGAAATTAAGACATGACCACTGGATGCTGAAAGAGTCACAGTTTATGTCAATGCTTGTACCCTCAAGCATTGAACGTTGTTGCTACTGCTTCTCTACCTCTTGATGTCACACATTGGTGAAATTACTGGTGATGGATGCTCACTGCTAAATGTTATAACTCCTAATTAAAACCTTTAAAATCACTCCACAGACTTTCCTGTAGGATGACAAGGTTAGGAAACAATCTCTCTGACAAAATACCAACATTACTCTTCCGTATAAAACAGTTTTCAGAGAGATTAGTCCATTAGTCCCAATTCCTTCTACCTTGATTGTGAATTATTTTAAGGGCCTCTGTGTACTTTCCTACTAGCAGGTCATGGCCAGATCCATCCCTGTTGATCTGATCCTTCAGTATTAGGTCTCAAAAGTTACTTGATCATTCTCCAATCCCAGAAGACCTCTCTGCTCCTCTGTAATTTTATGTAATCTCCACTCAACCCTAGGCAGCAATATCCACACTCCATATTCCCAATGAATCTGTTAAAAGTGTGGCAACACATCTCTGTCTGCTTATAGATTCTGTGTCCTGATACTGGCTCACTCTGAATGTCCTGTCAAAAAGTGAGTAGGGTTAATTTTTGTACAAGGTGTAAGGAAGGGGTCCAGTTTCTGTTTTCTGCATTGGCTAGCCAGTTTTCCCAGCACCATTTATTAAATAGGGAATCCTTTCCCCATTGCTTGTTTTTGTCAGGTTTGTCGAAGATCAGATGGTTGTAGATGTGTGGTGTTATTTCTGAGGTCTCTGTTCTGTTCCATTGGTCTATATGTTTTGTTACCAGTACCATGCTGTTTTGATTACTGTAACCTTGTAGTATAGTTTGAAGTCAGGTAGCGTGATGCCTCTAGCTTTGTTCTTTTTGCTTAGGATTGTCCTGGCCATACGGGCTCTCTTTTGGTTCCCTATGAAATGAAAAGTAGTTTTTTCCAATTCTGTAAAGAAAGTCAATGGTAGCTTGATGGGAATAGCATTGAATCTATAAGTTTCTTTGGGAAGTATGGATATTTTCATGATATTGATTCTTCCTATCCATGAGCATGAAATTTAGGCTGTGGAAAAATAGGAATATTTTTACACTGTTGGTGGGAGTGTAAACTACTTCAACCATTGTGAAAGAGAGTGTGGTGATTCCTCAAGGATCTAGAACCAGAAATACCATTTGACCCAGCAATCCCATTACTGGATATATACCCAAAGGATTTTAATCATTCTACTATAAAGACACATGCACACGTATGTTTATTGCAGCATTATTTATGATGGCAAAGACTTGGAACCAACCCAAATGCACATCAATGATAAACTGGATAAAGAAAATGTGGCACATATACACCATGGAATACTATGCAGCCATAAAAAAGAATGAGTTCATGTCCTTTGCAGGGACATGGACGAAGCTGGAAGCCATTATTCTCAGCAAACTAACACAGGAACAGAAAACCAAACACCACATGTTCTCACTTGTAAGTGGGAGTTGAACAGTGAGAACACATGGACACAGGGAGGGGAACATGATATAGTGGGGCCTGTTGGTGGGTGGAAGGCAAAGGGAGGGAGAGCATTAGGACAAATACCTAAGGCATGTGGGGCTTAAAACCTAGATGACAGGTTGATAGGTGCAGCAAACCACCATGCTACATGTATACCTATGTGACAAATCTGCATGTTCTGTACATGTATCCCGGAACTTAAAATAAAAAATAACTAAATAAAAATGATTAGGGTAAGTAACTATAGTACAACAGTAAAAATATATACATGATGGAATATAATCAAGTATAAAATGTGCAGGGCTGACTGTACATCTCCTTGGTCCTCTTCTACACCTTCCCCACAGGAGCTGTACTTTTTCTCACTCCAAAAGTCACTATCACTGTCCTTCAAATAAAGCATCACTCTCTTATTTAAAGGACAGAAGAGTCACGTATGAGTCAGAGGAAGAAAGATGAGAACTGGTAGCTGATTCAGGACTTTCCCATGAGTCTTTCCTGATTGGTCCTAAGATTTTACATAAATGTTGTATACTTGCAAACATAAAATAAGCCTCTAATAAATGTTTATTGAACTGAATAGAACATCGCAAAAACTACTATGAGTATACATATATACACTGAAGTTGCATCATCACGTTAAATTTTATTAAATATTGTCACTTCTCCTTTTCTATAGAAGAAAAATAAAGCAAAGAGACCACCAATTTAAATAATGCAAAAGAGGTAAATAATTAAACAATGCTGACAATGCCACCCAACAAGCACATGCCCTAAAGTGAATGGGCATGAGAAAGATGTAAAACTGCTCTGCCTAAGCATGATTTAGTCCTTATGGAATACAAACTGCCATAATCACATCATGCTGAGTGTGAATTCGAGGGCTCACTGTATGCACTGTTTATGCAATATGGCACCTCCACATGAGCTGGGTCCATAATCTTTAGTTGTTGCTCAACTGAAGAAAGCAAGGTCTGTTTCAGTGTTGGAGGAAAATTGACTATGTTGGACTCATTGAGAAACTCAATATCAGTTTCCAATATGGTAGCCAATTTTGCATCCACATTATCAAAAATATATAGAACAGAAATGCATTAAGCCATGGTGCCAAGTACTCTAATGACTACAATGTTGAGAAATGAAGTGAAAGACAATAGTAATTTGACCACATGTGATATTCACCTACCCGATATCTTTAGACTAACACCCCAGGGAGATGCAACTCCATCATATTTATGAAATTGTTCTAAATCTAAGCTTTGGAAATATGTTTTTCACTTACCTGATATCTTTAGACCAACAATGAGGAAGATGCAACTCCACCATATTTATGAAGTTATTCTAAATCTAAGCTTTGGAAATATGTACTTATTAACGCATGCCTTATTTTCCTTATAATTTAATTTAAAATACACATAGCATAGCTGTGTAACCTTGAACTAGTCACATAAATTCTGTTTCCTCATCTGTAAAACAAAAGGGCCAGACTTTGAACACTCATATCCCTTCCAGTAGTATCATTCTCATTCAGAATACATTAAATTCCATTCTATATGCAGAATACCCTAATTGGGAGATTATTGGTTGAAGCTTCATTATGAAAATCGAGCTAGGAAGCCATTTCTGTGACATGGAGAATAGTCAGACAGAATTACGTGTATGAGCTAGGTGAGTGAACTATTAAGATTAATACTAATGAGATTCTGTTTTTATAAGTTGTCCCTTGACAGCAATTCTTAAATAAAAAGATAGGACTAATGTCTCAGGCACAATTCAGTACACAGTCAGCAAATGAAGAAATACCTTTGTTAAATTACCTTTTTGTCAAAAGCCTGTTGTCTGTGAGATTAGTTCTTATAATCATTTTTTATGTAAAAAAAAAAAAAAGCTGCCATTTATGGACAGGTGTTTAATTTGAGGTCACATTAGAAAAATATTTAAAACAGTTTTATATACTCAAAGAATTTATTGGGCACATTTGAAATTCCATTCACAACAAATGCAAGAGGAAAATAAAAGTATGATTTCTGATTATTTTCTAGAAGCACTGGGAACTTAACCCTACCAGTTCCATAGTGAAATGATGAAGCCACTCTTTAGTTATGCATATTCTGCTACTCTATTAAGACATTTGCTAAAAAGTCAGTTTTTCTAGAGCACATTAATACATATACTAATAGAGGTGTTTCAAATTATATTTTTATTATAAAAGTTTACATTTTAATCCAGATTTCAGCATTGCCTATACTTAGAAGGAAAGACTGTCTGTCATGGAGGGAAAATACCATACCCTGTTAAACTCCTTGAGAGAAATTTCTTTTCTAGTAGTTATTTGCTTTGCTCTCAGAAAGCATACTTAGTCACATTTTAATAGCCCCTATGATTTCTTTCTATATAGAGAGCTGTGGAAGAAAATACTGAAACTCAGGAATTTGTCAAAGTTAATTGAAAGCAGCAGAACCAAAATTTCAAATTTAAGTTATTTGAAATTAGAGTTCAGATTATTCATAAGTAATCAGATAGTGCCTTGATGTCTTGACCTATGTGTTTTTTGTTTCTAATATTTATTTCAATTTCATGGCTCTTCCCCCATTTAGGCCCTAGCTTAAGTGTTTTATGTTCAACATCTCAGGAAATAATAAAAAGGATGACTCAGAAGAACACAAAATGATCAATTTTTGGCTTTTGGCTTTTAAGATAGCATAATCGTGTGATGACAAAAGATGAGTGCTTTATGAAAGAATACTTTCTGACCTTTGGTCCTTCTCCCTAAACCCCATCACATTCATAATCAAGGGCTGTTAAAACAGGAGAATTCATGAGGAAAAAGAATGTGGACATGGGTGGGCTTCACCAAGGACCCCTGAATCCTTGGCTGAGCCCCAAGGTGGGGACAATGGAAAACCTAGAACTGCATGTTCTCACTCATAAGTGGGAGCTAAACAATGAAAACACATGGACACCAGGAGGGGAACACAAGCAACACACACCAGGGCCTGTCGGATCCCCTCGGGACAAGGGGAGAGAGAGCATAAGGATAAATAGCTAAGGCATGTGGGGCTCAATATGTAGGTGACGGATTGATAGATGCAGCAAACCACCATGGTACACTTTTACCTAGCTAACAAACCTGCACATCCTGCACAGGTATTCCAGAACTTAAAGTAAAATAAAATTAAAAAAAGAAAAAAGAAATTCTAGAACAGGAAGGAAGGGCCTTGTCCTAGGTGTAGCAGATTCTCCTTGGTCACCCTCAACACATACACCATATCTATCTTCCCCCTCTCTCTCTTTGTTAGTAATAGAGATTGTACATTTTAATCACCACAAAGCCTTCCAGTCAAAGGACTGTATTTCCTGGCATTCTGTGCCGCTGGCTTTGATCACGTGACTAAGTATGGCCTATCTTCTCTCTCCCTCATGACTTAAACAAAAAAGAATAGTGAAAACCGGACTATGAGATAAAGCCACAGCATGAGGATAGCAAAGCAACAAGGTAAGTGAAGCCTTGAAAATGACATATTTAAAGGATTGTATCAGCCTTAAAACAGCGTATTAGCACAGAACCACCTTCCAGTATTTTCACATGAAGGAGAGATGAACATCTACATATTCAAGTGACATTATTTTGATGTCTCATAAAATAGCTCAACTACTATCCTAATACACTAGCTGAAGCCCAAAAGATGGCCAGATATTGTTTATTTTTTCCACCCAGCACAGTGTGAACACAGAAAATTTTTCTGCGACATATCTCTAGGCAGATGGGACTGAGACCTCCTCAGAGCATTTCAATGGCCACCACAGAGTCTGGAAGGGCAGGGAGCATAGGAGCAGAGATCCCCAGTACTCAGAGTAGTGCAGGAATGGGGGATGGTCTACCAGGTACCCCCAGATGACAGAGAGACGGAGGACTGGAAAATGTCTGGCGGTTAGAAGCAAGGAGGAATTGCAGTAGCCACATGGACTAATGGCCAAAGTCCATATGGGAATGGCAACTTACCAGCAAATGCCAGTGCTAAGAGCTAATAATGACCCAAACAAGCTTGTGCCCACTCCCACTCTAAGTTAATATGCTCTGACATTACAGACATCCACTGGAATTTAGATACAACCCCAGAAAGGGAGAAAATGGGGCAGCCCTGAATTCACTGAAATTAATTTTTTTTACCACTTAGAAAAATAGAATCTTGTAACAGACATTAAGTTCTAAAACACTCAAGTTCCAAAAACTAAAATTGTTAACGGTTCTTACATTTCTTGGTTTGTGATCTGTGACTTGTACTTGATACCAAAACAATTGTTAGGTGGTGGAGGCCAGTGGAGTTAAAAGTTATTAAATAATAACCAGTTTCTGGATTATTCATTGCATTCATTCATTTACCAGCCCTGACATAATGTATAGCACTCAAATATTTCTAAATATCTGTTGAATTATTCCATTTCACTGACTGTGGTATTATATGAATAAACTTTCCTGAATAAATTATTACAGGCAAAACTTAAAATTGTTCTCCTTCTCTTTTAAATGTGGAGAAACTGCCTGAAGTTCCTATAAACACTCTGTAATCTATACACCAACTAATTCCTTGAATATACATGTCCAATAGTAGAATGTTTTTTGTTATAGCCTAGCAAATTTAGTGACAATATTGGGTAACATTTTTCTTTTCAAAGCTGTTTGAGTGGTATTTTGCAGGTGATGAAACATTTAATATGGCATTATCCACAGGTAACCTTCCAATTTCCCTTTTTGACCTCATAACCTATTACATATTGTATTAGTTATTTATTTAACACATTTTTAGCATTCATTGTATATCAGGGACTGGGTTATCACTGCAAAGACAGCAAAGAAAAAACCCACTGAGGCTCTTACAGATTCAATAACAAAGGAAAGCATTAAACAGAAGATGAGGCCTGATAGTTGAATTACATTTACCAGGCCAATGGGGTAAAAGAAGAGAGAAGGAGAAGGAAATATTTTCCAAAAAGGGGAACATATTTGAAGTCTTAGGTAGAGGAAACTATGTCTGAGGAATTCCAACTTCAGTTGACTGTATCATAGAAGGAGAAAGAAAAAGCAAATGAAAAATGAAACTGTACACACAAATGCAGATTTGAGGAGCCATAAATCCCTAGAAGGAACCTATGGGGAAAAGTCCGCTTTCCTAAAAACTATTCTAGAAAAGCAGAGTCCTGCAATCATAAGTCAAAGTCGTGCAAACTTGAAGCCCCCTTGAGGTGCCTGAGATGAAGTCAATTGTTTGCCTTTCCACCTCTCAGGAGAAACTATCAAGAGATCCAGAGGGAAGAGTGACCAGCAGATTTGACCACTTTTACGACTGTATATTTTAGCAATTATTTAGATCCTTGACATATACTTTAGATTAATTTTATTGATTTTCCCAAGATTTACAGTTTATAGATTTTTTAAAGAAAGTTTTCCCTATTCCCATTGCCAGTCCTCAATATGAGCCTGGAAATCTTTTTAGAAAGGAGATCATCAGTTGAGACGAACAGAAAGGAAAATTGATTTGCCTTCCGTCCCTCACACTGTTTTACTCCAGAAATGGGAAAAGGGAATGCCTGAATAAGGGATGATTGTTGGGTGCAGAATTCTTAAATTCGAAAAGCTAATTCAGTTCATTAATAGATCATTAATAGATCTTCCCAAACCAACAGAATTTAAGGTCATTCAAATGTATCAAGAGATGGAAAATTTACGAGTGTTCAAGGAAATAAGAGTATACTTTAGGGAAAAAGTCATATTCCTCACATTCTAAACACTAACTCATCATGGCAGGACTGCAGCCAGATTCCCCTGAGGACTTTTGGAGAAGAAACACCAATTAAACAGATGACGACAGAAGGAATCTGAACTTATAAAACAATCACATTGCACAATATTCCCTTAAAATTTCTAAACCAGAAGGCAGATCTATACAGGATGAATTTAAACTCCAGTTTAGGCAGAATTAAGGGGTATAATGACTGCTCCTCAAGGAAGACAGACCAGAAAAATTAGTATGGAATTCCAGAGTTTGTAAGATATTTACTATCCTAGACTACTATATCTGAATCAACTAGTTCACTGAATTGTAAGCATTCAAGGCTTAGAAAATAATTGAAAATAGTGAGAGAGGAAAGAACAGGAGAATATTTAAATTCCTCAACTGTGCACAATTCAAAAACTGGCCGTAAATAAGAAAAATATAAAATACACTACATGAGACCCAAAAGCCTTTCCCTTAAAAGAAGATTGTTCAAAGATTCAAAATTATAAACAAAAATAAAGTTTGATTAAATAGGAGACCTTAAAAATAGACTTCAGGTAACTTTCAAGCAATATTCTGGGAGTAGACTCAACAGTAGAAGTCAATAGAACCTATCCTGTCTTTTGTAATGGATTCAAATCTGAAATGGGGACTTGGTCAGAAAAATAATTGAAGTGAGGTATCACCAGTTTAGAAGATCTGCAACATGTGGCTGAGTATTTTCAAAAAGTCCTAGAAAGTAAATAAGCTAGAAATAAAAACAAATATCTGATTCTCAGATAAAACAACTGACCACCCAAAGAGCCAAGGATACTCTATTCTCTTAAGAATCAAGAACCTGTAAATGAGGACACTTACAGATATTGCAAACAAAAGTGTTATTGGAAGACCCATGTTACTTGTCAGTTGAGAAACAAAAAGTCAGCTGTACAAATCTGTTGAAAGATACCGCTCCAAGAAAACTATTGGAAGCTACCAATTCCTGTCCTTTCACTAAACTCCAGAGGGAAATTGTTTACAAATATAAATGAACAACAATACACTTTTCTTGTTGATCAGTGTCACTCTGTACACCATCAATCCCACTAAAGAAGCAGATCTCATCCTTTAGAGCACTAAAACTACTAAAATGGTGGGATTTTCTAGTGATTCTAAAGCTTTTCCAATGTTCCAACTTAAAATTGTTACTTCGAGACCAATATTGGAAAAACCCTCCTTTCTTTCCTGACACAACTTTTGCAAATTTAATAGGTGAAGATCTATTTTGCCAGTGGAACTGCCAGATTAAAAATACTATAGAAGTATTATTTTTTAGACGTTTCAGGAAATTCTCCTGCACACAATGAAATTACGACTGATACGGATGTTAATATATCCTCATTATGTATGATTCAAAAAAATCTTAGAATTTAGCTGTGGTTCCAGAAACACTATGGACAAAATATTCTTCATACATAGGCAAAAATAACTGAGAAGAATCTAAAGATTCCAGATTGATTTTTCTAAAACTTTACCTAAATTTTCTCAATGGCTTATTAAAGCTGAAGCCAATGAAGACCTTAAACCAATTGTGACCCCTACCTGGGACATTCCAATTTATGAAATGATTGAAAAAAGACATTTTACTGGTGCAGTTATTTGTAAATTATGTAAGGTCTTACCCCTTACTCAAAGTCTTCACTGTCTTTGTTATTCTCAATACTCTGAAAAGGTAGAAAAAAAAACAAGTAAAACATTAAAACTGAAATTACCTAACCAATCAAATGCCTTTGAGCTCCCCTCTAAGTTCTTTTCGTTCTATCTCCTTTTCCCTTCAGGGTCTCAAACATTCTCTTCTTGCGAACCATGAACTAGTCCCTGCCAGACACATGTGCTAAGGGATAATGTCACCTATACTTGGCTCCAATCTTTTACAAGTCCAATATAATAATAATAATTAAAAAAAAAAAAACTAACCAAATATACTCAGTCCTATCATTAACAGGCACAGACTATCTTTTCTCACCAGTTACCTAATCTGTGTTTCACGACCTGAAAGCAAGTGAGCTAGTGGACTGGGAAAGAGTGATGTACATTCACAATCTCATACAAATCGTGCAGCAAGTCTTCAAACTAGGTTTTATTATTATCTCCATTTGACAAAAGAGAAAACTCTTGGTTAATTCATTTGCCCAAAGTCCGATGTCTGGTATTTGAACCCAAGTTGTCCAAAAAACCTTAACCACTTAGAAAAATGATACATGCAAGGATTTGGGCATTAATTGAAATCCAATTTCATCAACACTGGTTAGCTCTTCAAAAATGAAATTCAATTATGCTTGATGTTATATTCCATAGAACTATGGCCAAATTTATTAATACTTGCCAAAGCTGTTCAGTATTTGAGGTAGTTCTTTCTTCTCTCCCTCATAGATTTGGTCACATTCGTTCATTGGAAATTGTTATTAAAAATGTTGTTTATCGTGTGTGCAAAGAACAGGGATAAGTCTTAAAGCTAATGATAAGAGAATGCACAATCCAGCTGTCATGCAAGGACCTCATCAAAAACAATGTTGATTTTTGAGAATTGAGTGATTAGTAAAAGAAGAATGATCAGGTTTTCAGAGTTCCAGACAGTTCCATCATTTTGTGGTAGTAATTATGAAACATGGCCTGACTTCTTGAGTACACACGGGTGACTGTGATTGGGTGAAATTTCCTCCTCCAGCACTTTCTTCTAGATCTTCAAATATGTGACACTGACAGAAACGAAGCTGGCAAATCAATACATAGAGAATTCTCTCACATATGTAGCTCTGCCCAGGTCATACATATGCATATTGTTTTCTCATTAGCATGTACTGAAAGGAAAGAGCATACAATAATACAGGCATATTGGCAATCTGTAAAGAAATGGAAATAATGAGGGTCTCATCGCTTTTAAATTTCTTTAAATATATTTTTAGAAGGCAATTTCTGTTGATCTGTATATTCACTGGTGTGTGTGAAAAAACTCTCCTGGATTTGTTTTTGTTTTGCCATAGACATGACATGCATTTTCCGTAAGTCTGAGAAATTAGATGCAGGCCCCACGTGCTTTTTTCATGCTGAAACTTACAAGCACTTGATTTATGGGTCTTTTAAAAGTGCAGAACACCCACAGATCTGCCAACTGACTTTTATTTATTATCAATTTTCTCTAGTGTGGACTGAAGTAACTCCATCAGTTATTCTCCACCATTACCATATTCACTATCATCTACCTATATTCTTTTTCATTATGCAAAGTATTAATGTCCCTTTCAAATCCCTTTCTGCCCAGTGCTTCTCTTCATTTTCTTTCCCCATCTTTGCCTTTCATTTTCTACACTAAATTTTTACTTACCTGATGATTGCTTTCAAACCTTTTTGTATTAACCTTAGATTTTGAACTTTGTCATAAATGTTTTATAGACCCATTTTCATTACCCCAAAAAAAAAAGCATACTTGGGTTTCCAAATCCATTTGATTGTTGAACCCAACCATTTGACTTCAACAGGGATATGCATAACAAAGGATATATTTCAAATGTACAATATGTCACCAAAATATCTGGATTTTGGCGGGATCAGTTTTCTCATTATTCCATAGGCTCTAACAACTGAGTCAATTTTAACTGAATTCACCAAAGAAATATTCCTGAATTACTAATGCAATGTGCAGCCTTTGCAAGAAGGACCTATACTTTTTCATGAATTTATGCAGCCCATGAATAAGCAAAATCATGTTCATTTAAAAGTCTTGTTAATCCTGAGTGAATTATTTAGATTCTGCCACCAGCCATTTTGTAAATTTAAGGTGTCACACTGATTTCATAAATGAATGAACAAATGAAAGGGCCGATAGAGCTATGACAAAAAATTTAAAACCAGACACTAAAGAAATAGCATATTTTAAAGCCTTTTTACAAAAACAAAGGAAAAACACTTTTCTAGGCATCTCCAAATTGTGATCCCAGCATTCCCCCTACTTAGCTAATAAGTCTATCTAACTTCTGCTCATTATAAAGTTAATCATTGTGTTGTAGTATATTGTTTCTTTTCAATTCTAATATCAAAATTACCCTTGATAACTGCTATATTTGAAGATGATTGAATGGAACTTTTAATCTGATTAATCAAAGAGTTCAAAATATAATCATAGTAATTTTATATAGGAATACATTTTGCTAGAAATCACAGAAAAGCCTACGACAGTGGCTACAAACATATTTTGGTATGGTGATCCAGGAGTGCCATGGCAGTTCAGTGGTATCAACAGGGATACAGGCTCTTCTGTCTTTCCATCTTCAACCTGTAGGCCTTAACCTTCATTTTGTTTGCCTCATGATCACCAGATAGTTGCTATGCTACTAAACCTCACATCTGTAGTACCAGCAGGAAGGAAGAGAGAAGGCAAAGAGGCAGAGGTTATTCTTTTTTTCCTTGATGAGATTTTGCCTTTATTTCAATAAAGAGATTCTTGCCTAGGAACACTGGCCTCACTGGCAAAAAATGGCATCACTTGACCAACTCAAAACTCTTCCAAAACCAAGAATGTGAGTATTTTGGTTTTCTTGTCTGTCTACTTGAAGAAAACAAAGGTGAATCGGACTATGAATGACCATGGTGTAATCTATCTGCTGTATTTCCAGTTTATTCCTGTTGTAGAATCTAAAAGGAGAGCATGAGAGACTACTGAAGATATTTGATAAGAAAGACAAGGGGATCACAAAGACAATAATAATTGAGCATAAGATATATGAGTTAAGATTGCTGGAGTATGGTGGGTGATGCAGCTAGATAAGTTTGAACCAGATGTTGAAAACCGATGAAACCAAACCAAAGATATTAGATGTGATACTATGGACCACTATTCTCCACTGGGCTATACATTAGAATCACTTAGGGGGCTTTCCAAAAATGTTAATGCCAGCTAAATCTGAAATTCTGGGGATACAGCTTAAATATCTATATTTAACATTTTCTTCATGTTATTCTTAAGTGCATTCAGAGCTAAAAGGGTGACTCTGAAATTTATTTTGAGAACTGAAGATTTTAGAGTAAGCCATCAATAGAGCAAACTATTTACAGATTCATTCAAAATATAAATATGGAGAAAAATTAGCTTGTCAATATAAGTGTCCTTTACAGAAAACTCAAGTAAATGTGTCCTTAATGGATAGAGCTTGAATATGGATAGACATTTAGATCTTGAAGATCTGTTTAGAAATTATTTGAAAAAAAGTAATAGTATGTCATTATTTGTAGTTTTAATGCCATTAATCATGAAGACCTGAAAAGCCCAAAATGTATCAATGTCAATTCTGAATTACGTATTTTAAGGAAATATCTCCTTCAAAACACTTGAGATATTTTGATTCGTGCAGTAGAGTCATGAGTATAATGTTTCAAACTTTAGGGATTATCTATTTACATTTACTCTGCAGATATTATTTTAAATTGGTCAGGATAGGCTAACTTCTGTGACAAACAACCCAAATCTCAGGAAATAAAGATTTACTGTTGTAAAATAAGGGAAAACAGTGAACATGGAGAAGAGAGTGGGAAGTTTTAAGGAATTGGGCATGAACTTGGCCCACAATCTATTGTCCAGAGCTAAGTCAAATGGCCCCACCTAAATGCAAAGCACACTAAGGAATATAGTCTTCTGTGCCCAGGAGGAAATGGAAACAGAAGGTAGGAAACACATGGCATTGCATCTGCCCCAACTACTTAAACACTTTTGAAAGTGACCTTTCGAATAATCTAGAAAAAGCCATAGAACTTCTCCCTAGGAAAACGCATGCTTTCACATCATTTTATATAATTTCACAGGTTGTATGGATCCAGCTTAAAAAACCCCACTCTCCAACTCTGAGAGTTGACTATGTAGATTTGCCATGAGTACTTCCCATAACAGAAAAAAAAGAATCATTGGACAATTTCAATGACTATAAAACATGTATACTCTAGTCTGTCTTCCATATCTCCCAATCGTTCTCATAGGAGTGAACTGCACATATAAGAGATCTAGGTTGGATACTCTTTATGAGAATCTAATCCCTGATGATCTGTCACTGTCTCCCATCACCTCCAGATGGAACCATCTAGTTGCAGGAAAACAAGCTCAGGGCTCCCACTGATTCTAGATTATGGTGAGTTGTAGAGTTATTTCATTATACCTTACAATGTAATAATAATAGAAATAAAGTGCACAATAAATGTAATGCACCTGAATCATCCTGAAACCATCCCCTCCCACCACCCCAACCCTCAGTTCATGGAAAAATTGTCTTCCACAAAATTGGTCCCTGGTGCCAAAAAGGTTGAGAACTGCTGTGTTAAGCCTTTCAAATATTTGAAGAATTTTTTCTTTTGGTTGCCTAAGTCAGAGGTTACAAACCACCTAAGGACTGGAATGGGCTTGCAGACAGGTGCTATTTAGACTGAACTCCTTTTTTAGGCAATGAGCTTGAATGCCTTCACACCAGGCATTTTCTACTCCAGTTTCCACTACACCTTACTTTATACCCAATGACTTTCTTCATTTAAGTTCATGCTTGGTGCCTGAAGGCATGTGAGTTTGCAACCCTCTGCTTTAAACTACATCCTTTCTAGGTAAATCAGGAATGGTAAATAAGTTGATCTCATGTGTCAATTTTGTGAAAAATGTCAAAAGTGCATCTAGATACAGTGGGAAAGAATCTTGTGACTGAAGGATCATGTCTGCTGTGAAGACAGGAGATGGGAGGAATGGCTTATGTACCATTGTTTGTAATTCCTACGCTAATCATTTACTGTCCCCTCAAGCATCTTTTAATAACTTCATTTCTAGACTTGACTTTTCTCTAGTGCCCTAGTTTATCAGTGAACCTTTTTAAATATGGTTTGAAGAATGTAGATACTACATGTGGTACAAACAGCAAATGAGATGAAAAGTATTATGCTAATAATACTCAAATGAGACCTGAAAGTATTATGGTAACTTAACCTAAGTTGCATATTTGGTATGAATGTCATATAAGTAATTTGTGTCAAACAGATGGTGCCACAATATCCTGGAGTATTCTTTACACAAACTGCAATAGCATCTGACTTTTCTTTATGCCATTTTGGGGGTATGATTTTAAATATTTTATATATATATGTATGTGTGTGTGTGTGTGTGTATGTATGTGTATATATATATAAAATCTAGCCCATTAAAATCTCTTTGAATCCTATCATTTTGATCTAAGTTATTTGCTATCTTTTCTAATTTTACCTTTTTAAATTATCTGTTAATGTGATAACCAGGCATTATCATTTAAGATGTTTTAGCTGCAAGAAAAAGAAGTGCAAGTCAAATTTGTTTAAATGGTAAAGGAGACTATCAGCTTATTACCAGAAGTGCTGGGGTAGGTACCAGAAGTTGCTTTGGAGATGGATGTTTGATCCGTGTTATAATATGTTATCCAGGACTCAGGGGTTTTCTACTCTTCCTTCAGCAACAGTGTCAGCAGCATCCTAGGGCTGTTCTTCCTTATAGTCATGGGTGCCTGCTATAGCAATTGGGGCTCTACACTTCCACGCTTACGTATAAGAGATGATACACCTTCTATTCTAGTGACAATTTCTCAGAAGCTCCAAGAAAATATCTCATTGTTTCCCATGGGGCCAACTCCTCTCAAACCCTGATGTCAGGGAAGTGCCGTGAACTGAATGACATAAGCCTGGATTCCAAACCAATCATTGGCAAGGATTATAGGATGGTTATGATTGATTTAACTAATCAAGTCCAATGCCTGGAAATGGTATCAGCATCTACACCACTTAGTCTTTCACAAGGAAGTTGGTATGCAATGGATATCAGCAAGGCAACATCAGTGCCCAATATGCTGGTCTCTTCCATCTTTATCCAAGTCATTGATGTATTTTTTTCTCCCAGGAGTCACATTCTTCCACACTCACCCTTGCAGTTTACCTGGTTCTGTTTTAGTTACCTTTTCTCTCTCATTCAAGACAGCATTTTCTCCATACACCTTCCTTAAGCTTCTATTACTTTCTCTCTCTCTTTGGTGACCCTATACACCCTATAGAACCTTAATCCTGTCATAGTACAGTATGGTATAGTATGTATTACTTGCTATTGTTAGCATGTTCTTCTTTCTTTGGTTTTTCACACTAAACTGCAAGTATCTTGAAGGTGAGACCATGTCTTAATACCTTTGGCATCCCCAATGCCTACCCCAAGCACCTGACACATGATAGGACATCTATAAATATTTATTGAATGAAAAAATGTTGAATAAGAAGAAACTACCTTCAGATTGTGTGATCATACCACCTAGAATGTTTCTAAAGTAACATTAGTTAATTAATTATTAAATTCAGTAATTTAATTTAAATAATAATAGTTTAAGTATGGTTGGCCAAAGAAGTGGCAATATACCTAACTGTATTACCACCCAATCCAAATTTCTCCAAATGGATATCTTGAAAACCTAAAACTAAGCTTTCACTGAAATAGACTATCATTGGCCCATTTCAAATTTAGCAAAATGAAATTCATTTGTGGGACTGGTTCTTAGTAAACCTATTCTAGTTTTTTCTTTTTCTTTTTCTTTTTCTTTTGAGATGGTATCTCGCTGTCACCCAGGCTAGAGTGCAGTGGTGCGATCTTGGCTCACTGCAACCTCTGCCTCCCAAGTTCAAGCGATTCTCCTGCCTCAGCCTCCTGAGTAGCTGGGACTACAGGTGCATGCCACCACACCTGGTTAATTTTTATATTTTTAGTAGAGACAGGGTTTCACCATGTTGGATAGGCTGGTCTCAAACTCCTGACCTCATGATCCTCCCGCCTCAGCCTCCCAAAGTGCTGGGATTACAGGCGTGAGCCACTGCACCTCGCACCTCTTCTGGTTTTCTAAGATTATTGATGGTTTCCTTTCTTTTATTCCTACATATCCACAACTAATCTATTCATTAACAACATAAATAGAAATTTTCAATATAGTATCACAGATCTAAGTCGAATGTTTCTAACCATTGTGATGTGAGGCCAGACTTAAGCACAGAACAAATAGTGGATGCAGCAGTTTGTCATGTTGCTAACTGGATCTGAAGCATGGTTTTTACTTTCTATTAGTGTTACTTTCTAAGTATTATCACCCCTCTCCCCTCAGATTGTCAGCATTCCTGCCTGTTGTTATGTGGGGGAAATTCCAAGTGTATGAATAATGCATGTTTTTCTTTTGTTATAAAATTTTTCCTGGATTTTTCTCAGGGAGACTAATTTCACATAGTATAAATTGAAATTACATATTTCTATAAGGCAATCCAGAGCAAAAGAAAAACCAAGGAAAGCAATGTTTTACACGAAGCCAATAAAAAGCAGGCAGATTAGCTCTAAATCAACTTGCAGTGTGTCAGAGAAGTAAATTTAACTGCTCAGAGTCACAGAGGGAGAATCCATCTTGGTCTCTGTGGTTTAAGTAAGATTTTGACAAGAAATTTAATAACATGAAAGAATAAATGTGATACTATACACAGTGGTTTGTTTCATGAAAGCAAAGGATGAAAAAGTTACTAGATGTAAGTCATTGTTCTCAATTCATTGTTTCTAATTCATTGCATCTATTCAAGAAAAGAATCCTCACTCAGCCTCTATGACTTTGGCATTTGGAAATAAAAATGGAAGGAGAGAAGGAGTTCCTCAGAGTTTTTGACTGTCTGAGCATCTGGGGCCATAAACACCAAAGCAATACATTAAATACATACTGTACCATGAAATGCAATACATTCTTACAGACTGAAATTAAAAATAGATTAATTCTAGATTTTCTGATGATAAAATTTTGGATAAGTACATCAAAACTAAATGTTTATCTTTTCTCTGGTATTCAAGTTTTACAAGTCTAATAAACATATGCCTGCCAGTTTTGCCAACCGTATAATCCCACACTGGAATTGATATTTGTTCCAATGGGTTTCTACTGTTTCTAACCATTTCTTAGCAATGGGAAAGATACCTAAAACATCAAACATCTTGCCACACCTAAAATGTGCTGTGTGGTTTACATGTATGCTTCATGACTATATGCTTTATAGAAGAATTGCATTATTTCTAGAGCTTTCCTGGAGTAAGATGTTTCCTAATGAGAATGTGCAGTTTTCAAAGATAAGGTGAAGGATTTTCTTGATCTCCGAATTTCTTAATACCTAATGTAATGTCTGACACTCTGTGGTGCTCAATAAACATTGCTTGAATAATAACGGAGGGTGGAAAGACCATGGTTTCAAAACCATTAAGACCTGAGTTCAGATTCTAACTCTTCTACTTATTAGCTCAGTGACTTAGAGCAATTTCCTTTTGCTCTCTGAGCCTTAAATGAAAACAACGACATCAGCTTTGCCGATTGTTCTAAACACTTGAGACTGTATGTGAAGGGGGAAAAAAAAACAGTAGGCATGTAATACAATTGCGGCTGTCACTTGCATTGTGTCCCCCTACATTTATATGGTGAAGTTCTAACCCTCAGTACCTCAGAGTGTGTGATCTTATTTGCAGACAGAATCTTTACAGAGGTAATCAAATTGAAATGAAGTGATTGGTGGAGGGAACCTAAGCCAATATGACTGGTTCTTTATAAGGAAAGAAAGTCTAGACACAGATTTGCATATAGGGAAAATGATATTAAGAGATATAGGGAGAAGACAGCCATCTACAAGCCAGGAGAGAGGCCTGAAATGGGTCCTTCTTTCATAGCCCTAAGAAAGAACCAACCCTGCCAACACCCTGATCTTGGACTTCCAGCCTCCAGAACTCTGAGACAATAACTCTCAGTTGTTTAAATCACCCAGTTGAAGCCACTTTACTATAGCAGCCCTACCAGACAAATGCATGGGTTCAATGAAACCGGTTTATTCCTCACGTATGTCTCTTTGGTCTCACTCTTTTATTGCATTTCCCTTCCTTGAACCCCCAGCATTTTCTCTTTGCTGTGTCTGTGGATGTCGTCTAGGAAATGGCCCAGAGTCATCAAATCTTGCTCTAGTCCACATTGAATCTTGTGGCCAACAGAACTTAATCACAATCATCACTTTTTGTGTCCAGGTCATACCTGTCTCAAGCCAATTAAGTGGCTCCATATTAGGCAAGAAGGACAATAAATGGAATACAAATCAATGGTTCTTGTGTCTAGAAATAAGTAAAAGGTTTAATATAATTTTGTCAAGATATAATTAATGACTCCACAGTGGTATAGTGCTACATTTTCTAAAATTAGCTTCATGTCAAAGAATTAAAATTAAGAATTAAAGAAGAGTTTAGACTCTCCTGGATTTGGCTAGCTTGATTCAAGAGCCCAGATGATAAACCGCTCTCTCATCCATTTTCTTGAGTTCAAATTTCTTTCCTGTGTACTTTTTAGTATAAAGATAAAAATTGTAACCCTGCCTAGTGCCTTCCTTGGGTAGAAGTAAGAGATGTATCACAGCTTAAAGATTCTGACCCTGCACTAAAATTGCATTTTGTCCACAGCAAATGGACTGAGGATTTAGTAGTCTTGAATTCAAAATCTTTTAGCTGTTCCAACTTGACACAAATGTGCATGTAACTAGCATCCTGGCAAAGAAGCAATTCCCTACTAGGAATTAACTAAATGATGTCTGTTTCCATTATTTGGATTTGCCTCCTTCGGCTAAATGCATTTTCATTTCCCCTTGAGTTTCACTTCTTTCAATATTTCTTGGCTGTGATTGGTTTGATTTCTGACATTTTGGCAGCCACAGTTCAAGAGATGAATGCAACTAATTTGGTAGATAAAATTCTAATCTTTCCTGTCTTGATTGTCAATTTTTGAAAGGTAATCTGAGATGATGTCTCTATCCTGTAATTTATTTTGTCTAGATTTGACTAAAGCCAGGTTTGAGCCGTTGATTACATTCTCTGATCCAATCACCTGAAGGCTAAAACCAATGACACAGGCTCTAATTGAAGTGGCGGGGGTGGGGGGTGGGGGGAAGCACAGCTCTAAAACCTTTTGTGACAAAACATTAGCCCTGAATTTGCCAGTTGAAAAAAGGTGTTGATGAACTTGCTAATGAGTGAACTTGGCTTTCTTCCTTGAGGTCTGCCTTCCTCTGCTCTCCCTGGTCCGGCAGAAAGCTCTGTTGGCATATTTATGAAGAACTGGGAAAGATTTTCTTTCAGAGAGAATTCCCTTGGCTCCAAAGAAAACTCCATTCCACAAAGTAAACTTCATTTCAGCCTAAGCAGGTGCCAGATGCTGGTATCTGGCACTAAGAAATATATTTATTAAGTCACACTTTTAGTTCAGAAACCATTGAAAACTGTTTCTACAATTTTAAGTCATCAAAACTGCTTGTATAGCTCTCACTTTTTATTTTAAAATTATGTGTGTACATATATACATATAGATGTATGTATATATGTGTGTACGTATATACATATAGATGTATGTATATATGTGTGTATAATGTATACACACACACACTCCTTTGGAACTCACTATCCCTTAAATCCTTTAATCTCTTCATCTTGAAAGATTGTTTACACAAATGACTTTGAATGTTTTCACTCAAATTCTGTGCTTTTCTATTTAAGCCAATAATGAGCTTACCCATCCTTCTGCATTGCTAAATGGAAAAGCACCCCTGGTGTCTATTGACGTGGTCACCCCACGCTAGGCCAAGGCAACATCACTTCGACTTTCTCAGGTTTAACCTTTAATGTAGCATGCAGCATCCTGAGACCTGCATGCATGATGAATGGAATCTCTGGCCCGTCTGAAAACGAGTTTGTGTCGGCAAGAAGATTTAGTATCCCCTGTGCACCCTCAAGATAAAAAATCATCTGGGCTTGTGGGAGCAATTTGTCTAAGAAGAGTAATTTTAGAAATTCTTGCAATGACTTTAGAGGGGCTGAATTCATAGTGGTTTCCCCTTGATTTTATTTCAAACACCTGTTCATCATGAACAGGCATAATTCGAAGCCAAGGTAATGGGGACCCACGGATGCACAGAACATGCAGAACTGACTCATGTCCTTTGTGAGCCTTCTCTCTACAGATCACATGTGAGCCCGTGTGTGCTTGAAGAACATTTGCTAACACTGGTCCTTGCATTTTCAAAACTACAGTCTATTATGAGGCACTCTCAGTGTGATAAGTCTGATAAATTATGGAAACAAAAATAGAAAATTGATAGCTGCGATAAGTCTCTTTAGTGCACAGCTGGTGCAAGCATCTTGCTCTCCCATCTGTGTGTCAGCGTCTGCATCCCTTTTCCACAACCACAGGCACTTCTTTTCTTCTCTGAAGTAAATCTCTTTGCCAAAAGTCTGTGTTTGTTCTGCTCAACAAATGGCACATGTTCTTAGTATGAACCCTCTCCCAGTTTTTCACAAGAACACTTTCAAACATTTTTTTCCCCTTTTACTTAGACTCTTGACCATGTACAGAAAACTATGTCTTCTCTAGGTAAGGCAATACTGTGAGCAAAGTGTGTCTCTGGCCTCCTTGGCATTTCTCTCAAAAGCCAAGCACTGCGACATTTAGCCCATGCAGTTTGTTCTACTGCCCTTTGTGAGTCGGCCAGTCTTTAGACATCATGAGCACAGGGCTCTAAATCTGGAGACATGCAGTCTCTTATGTTTGCCAAGTGTGTGATCTCAGAAGAATGACTCCATCTCTCTTTGGGCCAGGTTTCCTCATCTGTCTTTGTTCACAACAGAACAACAATGACACTTGTCATATATGAAATACAGGCAGGAGATTAATTTGGACTAAAGATAGGCTTTGTAACACAAAGACCTCATGACGTTAACCCAGTGGCTTAACTAACAGAGAAATTTGTATTTTCCACACCTAAGTGTCTGAAGGGAACATTGCAGATTAGTGGGTGGCTCTATACAATACAATCACTCAGAGATCTTCCATTCCACGATGTTACTCTGCTATCCCCTTGAAATTCATTTTTATCTTCAAGGTTCAAACAGGCTGGATTTCCATGGGTTCTATTTGCTGAAAGGGGGACAGAGCATCAAAGAGACCTGCCCATAGTCTTATGGCATCAGCCTTGGCACCAAACATATCACTTCCATTCATTTTCCACTAGGATGAACATAGTCACATGACTACACAACTGCAAGGGAGGCTGGGAAATACAGTTCTGTCCAGGAATATGGAAGACAGGTTAAGACAGACAGACACAGTTAAGACACAGTTATTGCATCTCGATCACCATAGGAATAGACTCTATCTTAAAATCCCAGAAGATTAAATGAAATAACATATATTTGAACTTGACATATAGTCAGTGGTCAATAAATGTAAACACACATTACTAGTAGTGGTAGTATTTGACAAACTCAAGTGTTAGAGTGAAAACAGACTATATACGACTTAGTTTCACTTAGTACTAGCACTAATACAACTCACATCTGACAGGCTCTTAGGGATTCCTGCCCCATCCAAAAAGGGATCTGGAATGAGTCTACATCTCAGTGCTCACTGATCTGGAACACATGTAAGATAACTTAACTGCTAAGCTTCCAATATGGCTCAGAGTCCCTCTTCAATTCTTTGCTAGGCTAAGACACTTCCCAGTCCACCTAGTTCCTGCCAGTTTTTTTTCTTCATGATATGGATCCAGCTTCCTCTAACCCCAAGCATCTAATTGGCCTCCCCTGCCTATTTGGCCACCAAATATAGATTAGGATGGAGACCAGCAGACTAGTTCCTGTGCTCTATGGTGCTATCATGTCACATAGTTCATCTTATTGTAATTGCTTGCTCACTCGACTGTCTTCTGCCCAAAACAATGAATTAGCTGAGGACTAGGACTGGGTATGCCTTATTTACTACATATTCCCAATGCTCATCAAAGGACCTAGCATATAATAAGTGCTCAAAAAATATCTGAAAGAATAACAAAACAGGAAAAAAACCAGAAAAATATCCCTAGAAACTCAAAATATCAGTTATCATTCTTAGAGATAAGCAGCTGAAGTAGACAGTGTAAAGATTAAGGCAGATAGAGAATTTATTTGAAAAGGTTAACACATGGGAAGTCACAGAATTATTGAAATTGGCCAAGTGACCAACGTAGCACCCAGATCCACACTAGAACCTTGGTCAGAGGAGAGAACTGGCATCACCATTGATTATGATGACATTTGTATTGCTGCTCTTTCTGCTCTTAGAACAACCACCAAACCATGCATGGCGGCTTCTGATTGAGGCTATGTCACATGCCAGGACCCTAGGAGTGCTAAGCATTTGTGGTGTAATTTTGTATCTTCTTTACCCCCAATAAACTCAGAAAGGGTTAATTGGCCAAAAAAAAAAAAAAAAAAAAAAAGATAATTATTCATTACACTCAAATATACCTCTTGCTATTTTCATGCTCCAATCCAGTCCAAAAAAAGCTGACCTAAGACTCAAGAAAAGTTCCAAAGTCCTATTTCACTTTGTTTTACTTTCTCAACTCTACATGCATGAATATTTCTGAAAGATGTATTAATTTATTCATTGTGGTACCAAGCCATACTTTAGCTCTCTCTGTACATAGAGAAGAATTGAATGAGGAGTTATCAAAATCCACTACTTTACAAAGACAAGTGCTTATTCATATGTACAAAATTAAGGAGGAGGCAAAGCCTTGGCATGCTGGTATGTTTCCTCCATGAGAGGACACAAGACATATTTTGTATTTGTATATTTATGTATTTGTTTATTGCCTTGTCCCTTACAGAATACAGTCTTTATAAGGGCAGGGACAAAGGCATTTGTTTTTGTTTGTTTGTCTTACTGCTGTATCCCCAGAACCTAGAACAATTTATGATATGGGGTTGGCACTCAGTAAATGAATGATGAATGAATAAACAGATGGGTATCTGTTATAGGAGTGGAGTGGTTAGCACACAGGTGAACATTCTGACCGGATTTGCTTCTTCTTCATGAAGCGTTGGTCTTTACATGTTATCTTTCCATTAAGTAGGATAGGGGTTATAAAAACCCATGAAGAATGTAAGTCCTGTACTCGCCACCTCTGAGCTAGTACCTAAACCCCAAAGTCTCCAGTACTGAAATTTCCTTCTCTGAACAAAGGCCCCCTGTTCCCACTTCTCTCTCCCAACCTCCAACCCTCCTTTGGCTCTTCAAGGCCTCTAGGTTGTTACTATTCATCATCACCTTGTCCCTTCTTGACTGCCCTGGCAGTACTCTACAGTCATCATGTCAAAGATGCTTTTACCAGCAGCACTATGTTGAGTAGTGGTCTGAAAACCTCATGTTAACCCAGAACCTCAGAATGTGACCTTATTTTAAAATAGAGCTTTGCAGTTACAATCAAGTTAAAATGAGGTTATATTGGATTAGGGTGGGCCCTAAATCCAATGACCCATGTTCTTATAAGGAGAAAGAGATCCGGAGCCACAAACAGACATACAGGGAAGAACACCACATGAAAAGAGAGAGAGATTGGAGTTAGACTGCCATAAACTGAGGAATGCTAAAGATCTCCAGCAACTACCGGAAGCTTGAAAAAGGCAAGAAATGATCCTCCCCTAGACTCTTCAAAGGGAGCGTGGTCCTTTTGAAAAACTGATTTCAGACTTCTGGCCTCCAAAATGTGAAAAAATGAATTTCTGTTGAAGCCACCCCATTTGCAGCACTTTGTTAAGGCAGCCCCTAGGAAACTAATATGATAGCCCTGGAGTCTTCACCACTCTGCCCTCCAGCCACTGT
This sequence comes from Papio anubis, assembly GCF_008728515.1. Lineage (NCBI taxonomy): Eukaryota > Metazoa > Chordata > Mammalia > Primates > Cercopithecidae > Papio > Papio anubis. The sequence goes on from NC_044977.1 coordinate 66,207,057, forward strand.
CATGATTCCCATCCCCAGCCCTGAGTCCTTCCTGTTTCTACTGCTACTTCTCTTTAGCTGAGGAGCCTATTGGTAAAGCCACACATAGGCACATTTTGTATTTGTATACATATAAAATCCCTCCCTCCCACATCCCTGCCCCCATTCCCTCCACCTACTCCAGCATCTTCTTCCAGCAAAATACCTACCTCCCACAATCCTGCTTCATCCAGAATGCCTGTCTCTCACTGGTCCATTTGTAAGCTTGCTACCCTGAAAAAAGACCTCCCTATGTCCCTCTGACCTCTATAGGACTGCCTTTCTTTTCTCTCCCTTTTGCCAGGCTTCTTAAAAGAATAAATGTATACCAGGCGCAGTGGCTTACGCCTTAATCCCAGCACTTTGGAAGGCCGAGGCAGGCAGATCATGAGGTCAGGAGTTCGAGACTAGCTGGGCCAATATGGTGAAACCCCGTCTCTACTAAAAATACAAAAATTAGCCGGGAGTGGTGGTGCATGGCTGTAGTCCCAGCTACTCCGGAGGCTGAGGCAGGAGAATCGCTTGAACCCAGGAGGCAGAGTTTGCAGCAAGCGGAGATTGTGCCACTGCACTCCAGCCTGGGTGACAGAGCAAGACTCCATCTCAAAAAAAAAAAAAAAAAAAATGCAAACTACCTCATCCTTTAAACCTCCAAAACACCCCCATAAATGTTCTTTACCATCCTTGACAGCTCTGTGGTCTTGGGCACTACTGAACCCTCTCTTCTTCCTAAAATCTGTCTCATACATCTAATTCTGAGACTCTGTTTTGTCCTGCTCTCTTCCCACCTTGACAACTTCTTTTCAAATTATTTTTCCTACCTGCCATGTCCCTTAATATAGGCACTCCCTTAAGTTTGGCCTTTTACCTTATGTTTTTTATTGTTTTCCTTGATGATCATACCTATTTTCATGAATTTCTCTGTCCTTTCTGCTTAATTTATCACATACTTTGGAAAGACCTCAACACATAAATGAATGAAACTCAAAATCTTGATCTTTCAGATCCACATTTCTAAATGTATACAGAAATAGATTTTCTTATGTGTTTCTAATGCCTAGGTGTGTTCTTTACGTGCTAAGTGAATGAGAACAAATGAATAGCTATTTTTACACAAATACCCCACTGGCAAAAAAAAAAAAAAGGTTCAATAAATCCAGATTTCTCCATCTGTACCTACAAGCCAGCTCTTCCTTTTGACTTTTTTCCCTGGCTCTGAGTGTTTCAACAATACTAAGGGTTTGCAATCTTGGGATAATTTTTCATTTTCTCTCTTTCTCTTATACTTTATCTGTTTCATAATCTTTTAAATTCCATATCTTTAAAATATTTCAAATATCTCTTTTTTTCACAGTCCCAATGCTTGTGCTCTAGTTTAGCATTCATTTCTCTAGTGTTTTCCATGTTCATTTTCCTCCATCTTAAATATCATAATTATAACTCAATGTATTTGTCTGGTTTTCATTGCTTATAATAGAACACCCAAAACTGGGTAATTTATAAAGAAAAAATTATTTATTACAGTTGTAGAAGCTAAGAAGGCCAAAGTCAAGGGGCTGCATCTGGTGAGGACCTTCTTGCTAGTAGAGAGCCTCTGCAGAGTCCCAAGGCAGTACAGAGCATCACATGGCAAGGGCGCTGAGTGTTCTACCTCAGGTCTCTCTTCTTCTTCTTATAAAGCCACTGTTCCACTCCCATGATGATCCATTAATCCATTAATCATGAATGGAGTAATTCATTCATTAGGGCAGAGCCCTCATGATCCAATTCTGGGACTCCATGTTAAAGACCCCACCTATTAGTATTGTTACATTTGGGATTAAGTTTCAACATGAGCTTTTGAAGGAAAATTCAAATCATAGCACCAAAATTCTCACATCTTATCATTTTCTCTCCAGCCTGATTTTCAAGAATATCAGTTAGGGTGTAAGCTGGACTCAGACAGAAACTCATCTCTGCCACTTACTAGCTATGTGATCTTGGGCAAGTAACATAATCTCTCTGAGCCTCAGCTCCTCTTTTATAAAATAGGGGAAATAACAGTCCCCTATTTCACAGGTGTGGAGCCTGGTACCTGGCATATAGAGAGTGTGCAGTAAATAGGGGGTTCATAAGGATGAAAGTGGTGGCTGTGGTGGTGGCAGCAACAGTAGCCAGAGGTCTGGTCTCCATCCTCCCTTGCTTATGCAGTAATCTTTCAGGAGCTCCTGAAAAACTTTGTAATGACCAACCAACCATTCAGTCACAGGTAGCCTTGCAGATCCTGTGAAGAAGAACACAAATGTCAGGAGTCAACCTGCTAAAACCAATTGCTAAAATCAGTATCAGAGAATTTTTATAGGAATTCAAAGAGAAATTTTGTATTAAAAAGGTCAACCCAGTGCCTGGCCTAAATTAAACAGTCAAGAAATGAAATTATTTTTGGAGACATTTTAGAGGGGTATGAATTGTAGTACTAAAATGAGGATGTATACTATGGTAGCCAACTGAGGAGATTGTAGCAGACATGAAAAGATTTGTGTCTTCTTGCCCTCTTGAATTTAGTCATGTCCAAGATATTAGCTTTTGTCCATGAAATGCTAGCTAAGGTGACCTTTATTAATTTCAAATAGAAACATTTAAATGGTAACACTCAGTTCTCCAAACTTCCCCTGCCAGGCAGAAACTCTCTCTTCACCTTCAGTGGAATATTTAGTGTGAGCAAAAAATAATTATTTATTTTTCTAAGCCACTGCAATTTGGGGGGGGGGGGGGTGTTTATTACTGCAGCATAACCCAGCCTATCCTGACTGTTAGGGTTGATAACCAATGTCAGGGAGAAATTATATGGCCTCAGAGAGCCACTTAAACATTCTTCTTAACCTTGACCTATTCTTACTAATAAAGTGGGCTACACAGTTTTCAAAGTTGAATTGGTTAATAAGATCCTTGGGGCTTCATCTTTAATGAGAAATAACACTGACATGAGAACTGGAACGTGCTGAAAAACCAAACACAACAGGAAGTTCATCTCTGCTCTTTAGCTTTTATAACTATTCCACTGTTACTCCAGAGTTTCCTTTTGGCTTATGTCTCCTGCTCCCCACTTCACGTCCACCCATTCTGCCACAGCTCCTCAAGTTACACTAGATGAATATTATCCTAATAACTCCATATTCCCTTCCTTCCCACATGCACACTCACTTTTGCCTCCACCTGGAAGAACACCTGGGGGGCGGAGCTTGCAGTGAGCAGAGATGGTGTCACTTCACTCACTCCAGCCTGGACAATAGAACAAGACTCCATCTCAAAATAAATAAATAAATAAATAATCATTCCTTTATCTGCATGTCTAAATCTTACCAATCATTCAGGGTCCATCCTAAGTCCTCTCTCTCTAGAAGACTTCTTGCCCTTTCCAGCAGGGAGCTATAATTCCTTTGTGATCGCCCTGTGGCACTATATGTATATTTTCTTTGACTTATTATTTTTATATTTTGTATTTTTTTATCAACTTATATATTTTAAATCCCTTAATAGATTGAAGCTGTTCAAAGGCTTGATCCATGACTTACATATCTTATCCTGGGCAATTTAATAGATTTCTTTGGCCTTAGGATGTCCTCATAGATAATTGTAATGAATGATGATAAATGCAGTATTGATATTTAGCTGTATGACAAGACCTGGCAATATATAATACAAGAAATAAACTATAATAAATTTTTTAATGTCACAATTTGTAGAAAACCTAACCACTCATCATTACCTCTTCCAAATTCTGACTTAGTTTTGAAATTGGCCCAGAAGCTTTAAGTGATCATCTTTATTAGTGGTGAAACTGAATTGGAAAAGGTAATTTGGATTGAAGGTCAAAATGGGGCTTCCTACAGAAGGCCTCTGGAACTGATTGTGTCCAACCAGTCCCGGACACAGCAGCTGGAGGTGTGCAGGCCTCCCTGGCAGACTGGATCAGGAGGGCCTGGTCCTGGTGAGATTGTGACATAATGGTCAGAGTCACAGGGAAAGCATGCAACACTTGCTGCAGGCTTAAGAAAGAACCAGGATCTAGGCAAAACATGAGCAATGACCTTCATCCAGACTCACCAATGAAATAAGAAAGGAATAAGGTTTAGACAGAAGAATTTCCTGCTTGAGAGGATCAGGAAGAAACTCAGGAAGAAAAAGAGCAGAGTTCATTAACAAAAGACAAGCTCATAAGCTTAGGTCATAAGAACTAAATTAAATCACTTAATCACAAGATATAAGAGTACAGAAGGAAGGACACACAATTTTTCAAATTTCCTGTGGGTTTGATGTCAGATTTTTAAGACACAATACATATGCTATGAAAAATAGACTTTAGATTATGTTTGGAGAATCATATATGCTTGCATTCTCCCAAGTAAATTATTTAAAAATATCAATTTTGTACTGTTTATTCAGATACCAGCTTTGCACTTTAATTAAAGGATTATATTGTTGGAGGTCAGAAGACGATACCCCGAAATGAAGGCCTCAGAAGCAAAAGATTCTCTCCAACCTTCCCCTGCCTTCCTGTCTCTCAGTCTGGTTCTCCCTCAAGGCTAGCCACACAAACTAGAATGCCTCTTCCCCAAGGAAGGTGGTCATAGACTCCAGAACCCCTTTTTCCCAAAGCCAGCCGTAAAACATAAAATATTACTCTAACTTTTGTGCTTTCCTTTCTGTGCAAACACTGGCCATAAAGAAATGATCTGACCTATCTTGTTTGATTATAGGTCATAAGACCTTCTGCCCCATACCCACAAGGATGACATGTTGCATAGACAGGCCAAGAAGAATCTAGAAAGACAAACCATGCTGGGATCCCCACTCTCAACCTGGTAGCACTAAATCATATTTTTTTAATCCAATCATATTTCTACATAGCTCCTCCAACTTTATTGAGTCTAAGCAAAAAAATGGACAGTTTCCTCTGCATGTTTTGGTCTTCATTCTGAAGGCTCCTGTGCCATGTAAAAGTATGATTGACTAAATTTGTATGCCTTTTCTCCTATTAGTCTATCTTTTGTCAGTGATTTTCAGTGAATTTTCAGGAGGCAAAGGGGAAATGTTTCCTTGGTTTCTACAATATTAACTGGGATGTGTTACACTGACCAAAAGTCTTAAGAAAAGCAAGAGCTTTGAATAGGCACCACTGTCTACTGACTGCCCCATTGGGCCCAGGAAGACCATGGTGGCATGTATACACAAATGAGGTCACATGTTCATACTTGAAATCTGCAACATGTTCACTTCTGACACTACAATCTTCCTGCCTGACCCAGAAATGCAAACATTCCATGTTTTTAAGGAAGAATGTCAATTCTAGAGATGTAGCAATTCAGAAAGTAGATGGCTTCTCTGGTGAAAAACTACATTAGATCTCAATAAAATACATTTTATTAAAACTTAGCAGCAGGACAAACATGTGTTATTGCTTTTATTGTCTCCATTGTGTCTCCTATGTGGGTTTGTTATGCAATATTTCATGTTAGGGCATTTACAAAGAGTTTTCAAATCATTAAAAGGCTATTGTCAATAGAGTGATGGAAAAAGAATGAGAAAGTATCCCCTCCTCCTCCACAATCCTCAGCCCTCCCCAAATACCAGCACCTGGAGCAAGCCATGCTGTGCCTTCATAAAAAGCTATCAGAAGCCTGAGAAAAACAGGCAAGATAGAATTAAGAAAAATGGACGTATCCCACTGACCCTGAGTATAGAAGAGAAATGTAGAGAATGTGTGAGTTATTAGCACAGTAGAAAACTATTTTATTTAAGAACCACATCTTCACAGCTCTGTCTGAAGGGTTTCACTCAAACTGCAAAAAAATAAGTGTACAGATTCAAAGCTCAGGATACTCAAGGATCTATCATGTTGTGTGTAAAAGAATCATAAAATCATCAGCAAAAAGAAGGACACAGTAGGAGTCCCAACTTGTAAACCATTAAGCTCCTAGGCGTCCGTCATACTTCATCCTAAGGGACAAAAAGAGGAGTTTCAAGTGAATTCCCCAGCTTTGTTTATGGCATGGCTCTTTCTGACAATGAGGTTTATCCTTCAAAAAATCAAAGTCAAGGTTTGGCTTGGTTTTGCTTGGCATTCATCTTCAGCAACAAATGAAATACATTTGCATTTTAGGTCCTCAAAATAAAAGATTTCAGAGAGCCTATTGCCAATCCTTATCAAAGAATTAAAGAGAGAGGAAAGAAAACAAACAAAAACTCTATCTTGGCCATTAACATAGTGAGTCCTTGAATGACAATTCGCGAGTAACCAGGACAAGGGCTATGTCTAAGAAGTACACACAGCTGCCCAAAAAACTGAGAACTTGTTCTTCATCTATGTTAAATGGTCTGTCTGCATTTGCTCACTTCATCTGCACAACAATCCTGTAAGCTGGTGCTTACAGAGAGATAAAACCATCTTTCTCAAGGTCACACTGTTTGTAGATGGCAGAGCTGGGGTTTGATTCCCATCTCTGACTCTAAATATATGCTTTAAAAGAGGGTTTCTCATCCTCATCACTATTGTCATTTGGGCGGAATATTCCGTTGTTGTGAAGGACACTACACTGTAGGGCATTCAGCAGCATCCTTGACTTCTATCCACTGGATGCCATAGCACCTCCCACTCAGTTGTGACAACAAGAAATGTCTCCAGACACTGCCAGATGACCTCTGGGGGGCAAAACTGCCTCTAGTTGAGAACCCTGGCTCTAAACTAGTTTCACTCAAAAACGTAGACTATGCTCTGATTAAGAGACTGTGAACATAAGGAGCTTGTGCCAGCATGCAAATCAACTATGTCACTAAGCATACTGTTTACTTCGAATGACATTTTTCTTTTCAATAGCAAGACTTTTTTAGTAAGGAAGCAATGTGCGGATTTTCATTTTGGGGCAAGCTCTTTATCTCATCAAAGACCAGCGCTATGGAAAGGGCTGCTATAAATTATTGTGGTATATTACCTCCCTGAAATGGCAATATTCAATAAGGATTTGATAAATTACTTTTAAAGTTATTTTCCCCCTTAAGCCTGTATTAGGTAGTCTTTATTGTGGCAATACACTTCTCATCAATGATCAAAAATTACTGTAAAGCTGAGTTTAATAAATGGCTCTTAGGTTTGGTTTGAGTGTTTGATTGTATTGCTCTCTCCCTGACCTTCAGGCTACTAGATGACATTCCTGATTGGAGAAGCTCAGTGCCCAGCTAGACAGCTCACCCCACATTAGGCTATTATAAGGTCTGACAACTTAGTCCAGAACAGTCATTGCAATCTACAAGTAACTGGAGGCTGTGTGGTTTCCATCTTCTCCCACTCCCCTGAGGGACACTGCAGCTGGGGAGGATGGGAACTACAGAGTCTCCAGTTACCTGTAGATTGCAATAACTATACTAGCTCTTTTCCCAATAAGAATTCTATTGTCTTATCCTCCTTTACCATCTCAGCAACTAATACTTATAAATAGCAATACCTTCTGAGAGTTAAAGTACTAACAGCAGCAGTGGCAACACTATTTAAGAATAATTAAATGCTTCATTGTGTGCTAAGCATTAAAATCTGCATATACATTCACTCACTTTTCACAATAACCATATGAAGTAGGCACCATTGTAATATCCATTTTACAGATAACGAAACTGAGATCAGAAAAACTCAGTACCATGACAGAGGTATTTTGGCTGGAATCAGCCCAGATAGAACTCTGAAATTTGTTCTTTGTGTGTGTGTGTGTGTGTGTGTGTGTGTGTGTGTGTGTGTGCATGACAGAGTCTTGCTGTGTCGCCCAGGCTGGTGTGCAGTGGTGCAAAATCTCGGCTCACTGCAAGCTCTGCCTCTGGGTTCACGCCATTCTCCTGCCTCAGCCTCCGGAGTAGCTGGGACTACAGGTGCCCGCCACCGCGCCCAGTTAATTTTTTGTATTTTTAGTAGAGATGGGGTTTCACCGTATTAGCCAGGAAGGTCTCGATCTCCTGATCTCGTGACCTGCCCGCCTTGGCCTCCCAAAGTGCTAAGATTACAGGCGTGAGCCATCATGCCCAGCCGATTTGTTCACTTTTTTCTTTAACTTTTTATTACATAGAATTTTGAACATAGAAGAAGTAACAGGCAGAAGAATATAATAAACTTCATAAATAAGTCACCAGTTACACCAATTAGCAACTCATGGACAATCCTGCTTTAACCCAAAACCAAATCTGCTTTCTTTCCCTTATTACTGGGAAGCAAATCCTACACAGCATCATCCATAAATATTTCAGTACATAAATTTAAAAGATAAGGACTATTTTTAATAAACATAAGTTTCAAGTCATTATCAGACCTAAAAATATCATTGATAATATCTTAATATTATTAAATATCATCAATTGCATCATAAATGTTATGAATGTTTCTTTTTCTATTTTGTGGTTGGTTAGTTTGCATCAGAATCTAAGTAAAATCAATTCATTGCAACCAGTTGATCTATGACTTCAGTCTCTTTTAATCTCTCCTTTTATTTGCAATTTATTTGTCATAAAAGTTGGGTTGTTGGCCATGTGTGGTGGCTCATGCCTGTAATCCCAGCACTTTTGGAGGCTGAGGCAGGCAGATGACTTGATGTGTCAGGAGTTCAAGACCAGCCTGGCCAACATGGTGAAACCCTATCTCTACTAAAAATACAAAAATTAGCCAGGCATGGTGGCGTGTGCCTGTAGTCCCAGCTGCTCAGAAGCTGCTGCAGGAGAATTGCTTGAACCCAAAAGACAGAGGCTGCAGTGAGCCAAGATCACACCACTGCACTCCAGGCTGAACAACAGAGCAAGACTCTTGTCTCAAAAAGAAAAAAAATGTTGGAATGTTAACCCTATATAGCAAGCATCTGTGTCACATATTCTTTATTTTTTCCAACTTTTAAAAATATAAATAAATACATACATAAAATAGATCAATAAAATTTAAACCCATTTTTAAACCATTCTTAGCTTGAGGGTGTACAAAAACAGTCCAGGGACAGGTTAACCCCTATAGTAGAATATTCCACAGTCTGGATTTTGCAGATTGCAACCTCATGGTGTCATTAACGTGTGTATTAGTCCATTTTCACACTGCTATAAAGATACTACTTGAAACTAGGTAATTTATTAAAAAAAAAAAAAAAAAGAGGTTGAATTGACACATAGTTCCACATGGCTGGAGAGGCCTCAGGAAACTTATAATTATGGCAGAAGGTGAAGGGGAAGCAAGGCACATCTTACACAGCAGCAGGAGAGAGAGAGTGCAGGGCAAACTGCCACTTTTAAACCATCAGATCTTGTAAGAACTCCTTCACTGTCATAAAAACAGCATGGGGAAAACTGCCACCATGATCTAATCACCTCCCACCAGATCCTCCGCTTGGGGATTACAATTCGAGATGAGATTTGGGTGGGTGGGGACACAGAGCCAAACCATATCAATGTGTTTCTCTATTCTTTGTGCTTTCTATAAATTGTGGCTGCATCTAAAGTTTGATGAGATTCAGGATCAATTCTTTTGACAGGCTACATCATCGGTGGTGTATTCTTCCACTAAGAAGGACGTAATGTCTGGCTTTTATTCTTCCCAAATTTTGTTTTTAACATTAATGTTCTGTATAAGTACTTTACTTTAAAGAACTCCAAAGTATTTTATGGGCACATAAAATAAATATATATATAAATATAACAATATCAAATAAGTGGTTTCCTTATTCTTACAGTGTTTTTTGAGTGACTTCTCTGCTAGACATTGAATTAGGTATGTGGTATATTGAGATGAAAAAGCCAGAGGCTCTACCGTCAAGGAGTTGTCTTGTGGTAAGTGTTTCACTAATGCCATATACCACCACCAGTCAAATAACAAACCTGGCTTGCAGTGAACCAGGAAAGCTGCACCCAGCAAGAAGGAAATAGAAGGATAAACATGGGAAATAGAGATCAGGTTCTCTTGCTCTGGGACAAGGATACTTTGTAGAATTATGATGTGAGTTGGACTCAAGACAATGGGAAAGACTTAGAGAGATTAGGTCAATCATCTCTGTAGATTCCAATGAAGAGGAAGCCTATGAGCTGCAGTACCAGTGCAGAGGGGCGTAGGATGTGTTCATGGCCAGGAAGATGAGCAGCTGGGTGAAGCAGAGGGGCTGTGAAAGGGTTATCATGGGCAGACCTATCATTTTAGGCAATACTGTTTATAAAATCTCCAGAATCAGACAATCTTTTGGTAACTATCTAGTTGAGTTACAGCAACAAAAACAATGACATCAAGCAAATTTTTATTATTTTATTGAGTCTTCATGACAATATCATTGATTAAGCATTATTAGTCTCCATTTTATAGCTGAGAGAAAGGAGTTCCAACATTCTTCATTCTCCTTCTACTCATTTACCCAAGTTGTAAATGCCAAGGCAAGGATCTGAACTCAGGTCTGTGCTACGATTAATTTATATGGGCACAGATTTCCCTTGAAATAATACCATGTTGACCCATGAAGGATGTCCCATGTTGAGGGTTGATCAGGATTCCCCATCCCAGGAGGGGCTACCACATTCCTTCTTCAGATACTTATTTCTTCCCCTAGCAATTTAGATGACTTTAAAAAAATGTTTTTTCAAGAAAAAAACAATATGGTAAAATAGCAAGCTTGAGAAAAGAGGAGTAAAGCAAATAAATTATCAATCTGGTCAATACAGTTGCTCTGATATAAAATCTGTCTCTAGGCACCAAGAAAAAAAAGGAAATAGAAGTAAGAAGTAGAGAAGAAACTCATATTTATTGAGCCTGTCTGTGCCTGGCACTGTCCTGGCACTAATTATTTAACATAATTCAAATAATGTTAAAACATCCCTGTGAGGTAGCTGAGAGATGATAGTTGTTTTTAACTTTTATTTTAAGTCCAGGGTGTACATAGGCAGGTTTGTTATATAGGTAAGCTTGTGTCACAGGGGTTTGTTGTACAGATTATTTTATCACCCACCCAGGTATTAAGCCTAGTACCCATTAGTTATTTTTCCTGATGCTCTCCCTCCTCCCACCTTCCACCCTCTGATAGGACCCATTGTGTGCTGTTCCCCTCTATGCATCCCTGTGTTTTCAGAGAGATAATAGATTTTTTAAAGACAAAGTTCCTACACATAGACCAAAAGAAATTCCTCACGTAGGAGGATATTGAGTTATGTAAGAGCCAATGCTACAGTATCAGCAAAAACTTTGCAAATAGCGCACACAGGGACACCACTACCAGTTAGTACCCAAATCCCCATCCTCAGCCACCTTTTCCTGTTAATACCCACATATTGGCAAACTTATGTGAATGAAATGATCCCACTGTGCAATTTTAGTCTGTCCAAGATTTATATGGGTTCAGACTGAGGTGAGTAGTAAAAACTAGCAAGAGCCAAGAAAACTGGTAAGCAGAAATAATAAGCAGAATAACAATAATTATAATACATGCAGACAAGCAGGTAGTCATCTGAAAAATGGAGTGGAGAGTGGAGAGTAAAATAAGGAAAAAATGCAAACCTGTATAACTTGAACTCCAAAGGCAGATTGGTAAGGCCAACTTCTCCACAGCAGACAGCCTCAAGAGAATGGATTTCTCTAGTTCAAAGTAGGATTCTGAAAGACAGTTTTCCCCATAGATATTTTTACTCAGTCTAACCAGTTTAGCCTCAGTAGCATCTGGTGGTAGAAGAACCATGGGGTATCCTGTAGAGACAGAGGAGATGATTTGATTATTCCTGTAAGAATATTCATACACAAGAATGATATGGCTAGATGTTAAAGTTGAGGTGGGAGGCCGGGCATGATGGCTCACACCTGTAATCCCAGCCCTTTGGGAGGCCGAGGCGGTCGGATCACGAGGTCAGGAGATAGAGACCACCCTGGCTAATGCAGTGAAACCCTGTCTCTACTAAAAATACAAAAAATTAGCCGGGCGTGGTGGCAAATGCCTGTCATCCCAGCAACTTGGAAGGCTGAGGCAGGAGAATCGTATGAACCTGGGAGGTGGAGGTTGAAGTGAGCCAAGATTGCACCACTGCACTCCAGCCTGGGCAACAGAGCGAGATGCTGTCTCAAAAACAAAAACAAAAACAAAAAAAGTTGAGGGGGGGAAGATGTCCATTAAAATATTAGTTCAAGGTCTTTCAAATTAAAGTATTTCCCAAACAAGCTGAAAATAACATTTGTTAAATAAAATTAAATATTTGTATTGAATTTGGCCATTCCTTAAATGTTACTAAACTCAACATTTCCTGTGGTCAGACCATGCAGATCTCCTCTTATGATAAATGGTAATTGCTGAATGATTATGGGTAAATATTCCCCTGTCATTTCTTTTGAGAGGGAACCTACTAGGTTAATGTGAGCTGGGCTAAAAGTATTGATTCCAGAAATGAGTATGAAACGTTGTGATTTCCAATTATTCTAAGAAATTGGTCTTTGAAATCCTGAATTATGAAAGGATAAAGTGGCTCCAATTTAATCTGTGAAACAGGACTCTATTTAGATTGGTCAAGTTCCTAGGAAGAAACTTAAGACAGGAATAATGGTTGGCATGTAATATTGTTGACTGCTGCCCTCCAGTGGCAGAACTTGATGGAGTTTTCAATCCAGTAAAATTCAGTGTCTTCTATTTCAATTCTCAGGCCTTTTGAACATTTGAGCCTAAACTTCTTAAGAGCCCAGTAGTTGGGAATAAAACCACAAAGGCTTTAGATTGTACTTGGTTTTACATTGTATGGTCATAAAATGCTAGAGAAAAAGGTTGTTTGCCTTTAAAGTAAGACTGGAAAAAGACTGAGAGCCACAGGTGATTAAAACAATTTGGCAGGAAGATATTGGGCAAGCATTTTAGAATCTTCAGGCTGTATCCTCACCCTTTCCCTGTTGTATCAAATTCTTTTATGGTATTTCCTGTTTGGCTGGAAGGAATGACATATCCCCAAATGCGCTGGGATTGAGGAGATGCCAGTTATCCTGCCTGTTAATATGAATGTGCCCTGAGGATACTGATGTTTTTCACATGACAAAATGTCTAGCTTTGGATGTCCTAGTCACACTGTGGGTCATTTATTTTTTTTCTTATTTTAAAGTCTTTTCTTTGGGAGGTCAATGCAGGTGGATCACTTGAGGCTGGGAGTTCAAGACCAGCCTGGGTAACATGGTGCCCAGCTATTCAGGAGGCTGAAGCAGGAGAATGGCCTGTACCCATGAGGTGGAGGTTGCAGTGAGCTGAGATCGCGCCACTGCACTCCAGCCTGGCCAATAGAGTGACATGCTGCCTCAAATCATAATAATAATAATAAAGTCTTATCTTGACCTCCTCAGGATGCCATGTCCCTGGGTCCTCTCTGTTTCCTTTCTGATCTCTTACATTGCTTCCCCTCGCCTCCCCCCGGGGTCTTCCTTTTAGCATCCATCCATATCCTCACTTCCCTTTGGGTCTGAAGGGGAAGACAAGCCTGTCAGCCATCAAGAGAGGACCAGACCCCCTCTAAATTCTTGAGGACCTTGATATTTTAAAATATAAAGAAATGCCAAGTAAGATTTAGTGGTATATTTTGTTTCTGAAATTGGAGTCTGTTTTCCTGTTAATAATTTTGACACAAATGCAATATAATTTTCTTATTTGTAAGATGATTACAGAGAGTATTTTTAAAAATCTAGCTCTAAGTGTACTAAGAGAAGGGTGCTCCAGAACTAGGTCACAGATATGAAAGTATATGATGATATCATTCTCCTTCAATCCTGCCAATACATCTCTCTGACAGTAAGTATGAATTTGTAGAGACAATACGATAGCATCAAAATGTGATTGCGGCTGGGCATGGTGGCTCATACCTGTAGTCCTAGCACTTTGGGAGGTGAGATGGGCAGGTCACTTGATCTCAGGAGTTTGAGACCAGCCTGGGCAACATGGCAAAATCCCATCTCTACCAAAAATATGAAAAATTAGCTGGCATGGTGGTGCATATCTGTGGTCCCAGATACTCAGGATGCTAAGGTGGGAGGATCACTTGAGCTGGGAAGGCAGAGGTTGCAGTGAGCTGAGATCATGCCACTGCACTCCAGCCTGGGCAACAGAGTAAGACTCCATCTCAAAGAAAAAAAAAAGTAATCTAGTGGGTTCATCTTCCTGCCCACTGCATGGACAAGTTGATTAACTGAGACTGCAAGCATTGCAGTAAAGAGTTTAATTGACACGAGGCTGGCCACATGGAGATAGTTACCACTCAAATCAGTCTCCCTGAAGGCTTGGAGATTAGGCTTTTGCAAGCATAATGTAGTGGGCAGGCGGCTAGGGAATGGGGCATGTTGATTGGTTGGGATGAAAGCACAAGGATGTGGAAAACGGTCCTTGTGCACTGAGTCAGCCTCTGTGTGGGGACCACAGGACCAGTTGAGTCATGAGTTGCGAGACTTGGTGGAGTCAGCTCCTTGTCAGAAATGCAAAAGTCTGAAAAGACATCTCAAAAGGCCAATCATGGGTTCTAAAACAGTGATGTAACCTACAGAAGAAATTAGGGAAGTCATAAATCTCCAAATGGTAGCTCGTTATCACGTAACTACACCAACATCTTAACAGAACTCAGGTCCCTCTCATAATTCTAACCTTGTGGATTTTCATTGGTTTTACAAAGGCAGTTTAGTTTGGGGAAGAGCTATTATCATTCTTGCTTTAAGGATAAACTATAAACTAAATTCCTCCCAAAGTTAGCTTGGCACATGCCCAGGAATGACTAAAGGACATCTTAAAGGTTAGAAGCAAGATGCAGTCAACTATGTCAGATTTCTCTTCCTGTCATAATTTTGCAAAGGTACTTTCAAAAAGTATAAAATTATATATCAATAGTCTAAGCCCTTCCTGAATGTGAACTGTGGCCCAAAGGGTGGCTCAACCTTCTCTGGGAGAGGGAGTAAGAAGTAGATATATCTATGCGACTAAACAAGGAAGCCAGTTTGGGCAAAGAAATGCATCAGTATTGAGGAAAGTATTTCAATTAGGATAGATAGTTAGAAGTCGCTTAGTAATATCCAAACACAGAACCCACAGTTAATTCAAATTCGAAGCACACAAATTTTAACTGCACAAAAAGAATGCGAGTCTCCTCACCCTTATATCACAGATTTGGGGAGAGCATGTATCATTACAGTGAAAATAATCACCTGGGACTGGAGCTGATGGTTAAGGACCTTTGTTTTTAGATTCTCACATCCACTAGAGATAGTTTATATTCTAATGATTTTATCAACACTTACTAATATTTTATACCATCTAGAGGAAATAGGAAAAGCTAATTATAGCTTACCTTCATTATCCTTGTCATCATAGTTAAACTACTCCAGTCTGTGTTTGCAGATTGACACAGGCACTTAAGCAGACTTTTGAGTGTGAATCAGAACAACTGTTTTAGGAAGTAGCGTTACTATTCTCTGTATCAGTTATCTCCCTTCCTTCTCAGCACCCTCTGAGAAAGCATGGGGGTCATTCTCACTCAGCCTGGGTCACACAGCTGCCTAGAAGATGTGAGTTTCTTGACTCCCAGTCTCATTCTCTTTCCGTTTTGCCAACTTGAGAGTTCAATAATAATGACTCTCCCATTGCTAAAATGTTATACAGAATCCCTCTCCATTGCTGTAATATTTTAACTAGAATCTACCCCTTCATGGATTTTCTTGCTAAGGATGCTTGAAGAGAAATGTTCAAAATCAGTACTCCAACACTAAGGACTCAAGACAGAAAAGCAATGGTACAGTTCAGAAAGACCAAAGTTTGGGGAGATCATTATGGAAATTTATTTCATTTTGAAAGAATACAGGCAAATGCTTGTATTTGGGGTGGGAACTAATTGGTGATGTGCATATAGTGGCATAATTTAACATCTCCTTCTATTCAGTCACTGATTCTTAGCCTGTTTTGGATCACAGACACCTTTGATGAGCTATAGAAAGCCATAGACCGTTGCCTCCCCACTTCACCCCTGACGCAAATCACATAGGCACTAAAGGTTGTATTCAGTTCCAGGGGATTCACTGACCTAGTTTTAGAATGCTTATTCTAGATACGTGGCTCCCGACTGGACAGTGTTTCCCTTGAGGGACATTCAGAATGTCTGAAATATTTTTGGTTTTCACAACTGGGAAGCCACTGCTCACATCAAGCAGACAGGTGTCAAGGACATCTGCTAAATAGCCTATCATGAATTGTGCTGCCCCTACAACCAAATACGTTTTTGTTCAAAGTCTCTAAAGTGCCAAGGTTGAAACACCTGCTACGGATCTGCACTGCCCAATACAGTAGCCCAGGAGCTACATAAAGCTCTTGAAATTGTGGCTAGACTAAATTGAGATGTACTAGAAGTACAAAATACATACCAGATTTCAAAACCTTCATACAAACCTGTAAGACATTGTGTTAATGTTTTGTATTGACGACATGTTGAAATAATATTTCAAATTTACTTGGTTAAATAAAATGTATTAACATAAAGTTCATCTGTTTCTTTACACTTTTTGTAATGTGGCCACCAGAAAATTTAAAATTACTTATTTGTCCATAGCTGCGGATCACATTACATTTCATTGGATAGACATGCTCTCGATGCTTTATAAAATTGAACTATCAAAAACTAATTAAGATTCTGATTCTAAAGCAAGGGTCAGAAAACTAAAGCTAAAGTTCGTCCACTAGCTGTTTTTGTAAGTAAAGTTTTATTGGAACACAGTCACACACATTTGTTTACCTATTGTTAATGGCTGCTCTCACAACAGCAGAGCTTAGTAGTTGTGACAAATACTATGTGGCCAGAAAACCCTAAAATATTTATGATCTGGCTTTTCACAGAAAACATTTGCCAATCCCGGATCCAAGGTCATGTCCACTGCAGGAGCGGGATAAAACCTTTGTCATCCTGACAGTAGTAATATTTTCATATTTAAAGTAAGCAAATTTGGGACATTCGAAGAAGAGCTGGCTGAAAGGATGGAAGGCAGGTGTAACAGAACACACTAATTGGCTATGCTGTCCTCATATGATTGTATTTTATGTTGCTATTCAACAGGAATATGACTCTCTATGATGGAGAATAGAAAAGATAGTATCTCCTGTTAGAAATAGGTCATTGAGGCCAAGCATGGTGGCTCACGCCTGTAATCCCAGCACTCTGGAAGGCCGAGGTGGGCAGATCATCTGAGGTCAGAAGTTCGAGACCAGCCTGGCCAACATGACGAAAACCCACCTTTACTAAAAATACAAAAATTAGCTGGGTGTGGTGTGGCGCACCTGTAGTCCCAGCTACTCGGGAGGCTGAGGCTATAGAATCGCTTGAACTTGGGAGGCAGGGGTTGCAGTGAGTCAAGATCACACCACTGCACTCCAGCCTGGGTGACAGAGAGACTCCGTCTCAAAAAACAAAAAAAAAAAAAGAAGGAAGGAAGGAGGGAGGGAAAGAGGGAGAGAGAGAGAAAAAGAAGGAAGGAAGGAAGGAAGGAAGGAAGGAAGGAAGGAAGGAAGGAAGGAAGGAAGGAAGGAAGGAAAGAAGGAAGGAAGGAAGGAAGGAAGGAGGGAGGGAGGGAGGGAGGGAGGGAGGGAGGGAGGGAGAGAAAAAAGGATGAAAGGAAGGAAGGAAGGAAGGAAGGGAGGAAGGAAGGGAGGAAGGAAGGGAGGAAGGAAGGAAAGAAAGAAAAGAAAGAGAGAGAGAGAGAGAGAGAGAGAAAGGAGTCATTGATTCAGCCAACAAGTATTTATTGAGCACCTAACATCTGCTAGGCACTGTTCTTAGAGTTGGAAATACAATGGTGAACAAAAATAAAGTCCCCGCACTCCTGGGGCTTATAGTCTACTGTGACAGAACACCTGTCTGAGATAGGTGAAATATTGATAATGTCAAGTATATCAAGAAGAATACTTGAGTATGTCAAGCGGTGATAAGTGCAAAGAAACACAGAACAAGTTAATAGAATAAAGAGCCTTGGGGTGGAGGTGATACAATTTAATTCGGAATGCTATGGTCATGGAAGGCTTCTCTAAGTAAGCACATTGGAGGTTGTGGAAAATACAATTGTAAGCCTTCCCTGAGGACAATCTGACAATATGTGTCTAAATCTTAAGTGTGACCCAGTAATTCTACCTAGTTATTTAACACAAGCAATTATGGGAACTAGTATGCCAGAATGTTCCCTGGAGCATTTCCACCATAATTTTTTTTAAAAAAGGAAACTACTTAAATATTCAGCTACATTATTAATATAAACAATGTACATGGAGGATCACCTAAGCCCGGGAGGTCAAGGCTGCAGTAAGCCTTGACCACACCATTGTACTCCAGCCTGGGTGACAGAACAAGACCCTGTTGAAACTGCCTTTGCAAAAGTATGACTGAGACAGTGAAAGAGATCTAACTGACCACCTTGCTTCTAACCTCTAAGCTATCTATTCATTCCTGGGCACAGGCTGAACTAACTTTGGGAGAAACTTAGTTTTTAGTTCATAGTTTAAACAAAGATGGTAACAGCCCTTTCCCAAAGCGTATCTCCTTGCCTGGGCACTAGACTAACATTAGCCACAGGATTCGAAATTATGGTTTAGGAGTCATGCAGCTGGAGGCTGCAAGATTCTGACCCTCCCTCAGCTGCTCTTAAGATCAGTGCTTGAGATATTTTGCAGATCCTGCACTTGATGGATCAGCTGGTACCACCCAGATTGGTAAACTGGCTTATCTGATCTCGTGGCCCCCACCCAGGAACTGACTCACCACAAGAAGACAGCTTCGACTCCTTGACTTCATCCCTGAGCAATCAGCACTCCTGGCTCACCGGCTTCCCCCTATGCACCAAGTTGTCCTTAAAAACTCTGCTCCCCAGTGCTCCAGAGACTGATTTGAGTAACAATGAAACTCCAGTCTCTGCGTGAATTACTTTCTCTATTGCAATTCCCCTGTCCTGGTGGATCAGTTCTGTCTAGGCAGTGGGCAAGGTAAACCCCTTGGGTGGTTACACTGTCTAAAAAATAAATAAATAAATAAAAATACGAATAAAAGAGAAAGAAGACTGAATTTGTCAAATATGCACATAAAAATTCCCTTTAATGTTAATCCTAAGTATGATAATATTCCATTGAACCATCAGGAACTGACAATGAGGAGTAAGAGAATTAATGAACACAATGAATTGTCTTTTTAAGCAAATCTAGTAGATTCTGGACACTGTTCCCTTATCTACCAGAGAATTAACGTCAGTCCAGTTAATTCCTTATCATGCAGCCATGTTAAAAGGCCCAGGATGTCAATGAACCAATGGGAAACTCCAGAGAAAGCAGACAACACCCACCAATTGCAGCTGGCAGTTAGAGATACTACACTAACCAAGACAACTCAAAGTTTCTAGAGCTTCTCAAAGCTCAGTAATGGGACCTCTACAGGAGCATCATTTGATGATGGTGATGGTTAGGGAGAGGGAGGAGAAGATGTGTGTTTAAAATGTGGAGTCAGCCAGGTGTGGCGACTCATGCCTGTCATCCCAGGACTTTGGGAGGCCAAGGCGGGCGGATCGCCTGAGATCGGGAGTTTGAGACCAGCCTGACCAACATGGAGAAACCTCATCTCTATTAAAAATACAAAATTAGCCAGGCGTGGTGGCGCATGCCTGTAATCCCAGCTACTCTGGAGGGTGAAGAAGGAGAATCACTTGAACTTGGGATTCAGAGGTTGCAGTGAGCCGAGATCGCACCATTGCTCTCCAGCCTGGGCAACAAGAGTGAAACTCCATCTCAAAAAAAAAAAAAGAGTGTTGGGTCCCACCCACATTACCCGGGTGGGGTCCATATTTTGCATGTTTCAAAGGTTCTTTGACTAATTCTTATGCAGACCAATCTCTTTAAGCTTACAGCTGCTTACATTGGGCAGAGAAAAGGAAAACGTCTTCTGATTATCTAGAGGGATGCTATTTTTGATCAGAGTCCTTGAAGAAAGAAAAGACAAATTGGGACTTGCCTAATTATCAGTAAATTATTGGAGGAAGGCCTCTTGCTTGTGTATGTATAAGTCTCAGTTCTCCCTACAGGACATTGTAAGCAAGAGTCCTTTGGCCTACTTTTGAATATTGCTGATACGTTTTGTCTGAGAGCTGACACCAACCTAATTTCCTGCCCCTGGTGAAACAATTCTGGGACCAGGCATATTTTCTCATGTGTATATTAAACAATATTGAGAACAAGCAAAAATAAATAGCTGCCTGTTTCTGGAAGGAAATACTTATTCCTGAAAGCTAGGACTGCCTACAAATTAAAACAGTTTACTTATCAAGATGCATGACTTGCTCATTAAGACTTATTCAAAGTCTGGTGCTATGGCTTACACCTGTAGTCCCAGCTACTCGGGAGGCTAAGGCAGGAGGATCGATTCAGCCCAAGAGTTTGAGGACAGCCTGGGCAACATAGCAAGACCCTATGTCTTAAATAAATAAGTAAATTAAAAAAAAAAAAAAAGACTCAATTCAAAACCTTCTTCTTTCTGAGTCCTCCAATGAAAGCTAATATGTCATAAAAAGCCCAATCCCAACCATTCCCCACCTCGCAAGACTCAGCTTAAAAGCATTCAAACCCTCCATCGCTTCCCTGTCTTTCCTGTTTTAAAACACTACAAAGAATCTGCCATGTTGAGAGTTTCCCTTATGGCAACAGGCCTACTACACATGGTTTGGCTTAATCAGTAGCCTCTTCTGATGGCCCTTGAGATTTTGAAGGTCCAGATCTCATCATTTCAGTTGATGTAAGTTGGCATACTTCAGTCTCCCTGAGATGCCCGCTGTATATAATTCTTAAAATTCTGTTTTCAAGCTTCACTGTGTCCCTTTCAAGAAGACTTTTAACTTCTCTTATTCCCAGCTAAGGCTCTTGGCAAACATCCCCAGCTAAGCTTCTATGTATCAAAGTATCCAAATAAGGCCAGGCGCGGTGGCTTGCTCCTGTAATCCCAGCACTTTGGGAGGCCGAGACAGGCAGATCATCTGAGGTCAGGAGGTCAAGACCAGCCTGGCCAACATAGTGAAACCCCATGTCTGCTAAAAATACAAAAAGTAGCCAGGCATGATGGGATGCGACTGTAATCCCAGCTATTTGGGAGGCTGAGGCAGGAGAACTGCTTGAACTTGGGGGGCGGAGGTTACAGTGAGCAAGATCACGCCACTGCACTCCAGCCTGGTGAAAGAGCAAGAATCTGCCTCAAAAAAAAAAAAAAAAAAAAAAGTATCCAAATAAAAAGCTGAAAAAAAAGGAAAGAAAGAAAGAAACCAGATCTGTTGAAGTTCCTCTAAGAGTCTCTTCTAGTTTAACTTCTAGAGATGCTTGTGAGCAGGGGCAGCTGAGTTCTACCTTCTGTTAACTTTTGTAGTGACACAGCTGTGTTACTGATGCTTAGGAATCAAGAGTATAAGCCCCAAGCTTAGTGGCGAAGACAGACGAACATAAGAGAAGTAATCCTAGCCTTTTGGGTGGCCGAGGTGGGTGAATGGCTTGAGCTCAGGAGATTGAGACCAGCCTGGGCAACATAGCGAGACCCCATCTCTACAAAAACACAAAAATTAGCTGGGCATGGTGGTGCAAGCCTGTAGTCCCAGCTACTCTGGAGGCTGAGGTGGGAGGATCACTGCAACTCAGAAGGTTGAGGTTGCAGAGAGCTGAGATTGCACCATGGCACTCTAGCCTGGTGCCAGAGTAAGACCTTGCCTCAAAATAAATAAAATAAAGCAGCAAAAAAAAAAAAAAAAAAAAAAAAATTGCACAAATTAAGAGCTTGGGCTTTAAGTCAGACATATCATAATAAATATTTGTGTCTCCCTTTTTCTGCCTATGAGATCTTTGGCATCTCAATGTTCCCAAACATCAATGTATTCAACTTTAAAATGGAGGAAAAATTGTACAGTAGAGAGGATTACATGATAAAGCTTAAACACAAGCTCTAGAAATGGTAGCTATTATTTTATTTTTATAAACCATACCTGAAAGCTCTCAGATGAAATTTGAATGCTATAACTTCAGATTTACATTTTAAATATTGGTTCTGTCTCTTATTAGCCTTGTGTCCTTGGGTAATTGATCTCTTTAAGTCTTTGTTTTCTCATCTACAAATCTGAAAACACTACTATCCCCATGCTATGGTCTGAAAGTTTGTGTCCCTGCCCCCATCAAATTCACATGTTGAAACCTAATCATTATTCAGAGGAGGGACATCTGTTTTTTGTTTTTTAAGGAAAAGAAAAGAAACCTAATCATTGATGTGATGGTATTACGAGGTAGGCCTGTGGGATGCAATTAGATCAGGAATGGGATTAGCACCCTTTAAAGGAGGCCCCAAAGAGCTGCCTGACACTTTCTACTATATGAGGACATAGTAAGAGGGTGCCCTCTATGAGGCAGGAAGTGGGCCCCCACCAGACACCAAATCTGCTGATATCTTGATCTAGGACTTCCCAGACACCAGAATGGTTGGAAATAGGTTTCTCTTGTTTATAGCCACCTAGTTTATAGTAATTTATTAGAGCAGTCCAAATGGACTAAGATATCTCTCAATAATAAACAATGTATTTAAAACATTTAGCACATTGATCCATTCAATCAACTTATATTGAAAACACAGACTCTAGAGTCTGACTACTTATATATAAAATTCCTGTTTACTCTCACGTACCTTGTTCAAGGTCTCTGATGTACATCAGTTTGAACTCTAACCCGACTTTCAAAGAACAAAGAAACTCCTACGGTTCTAAGTCTTTGGCTTTTATCTGTGAATCACAGCTACCTTATTAGGTTTCTCTCCCTTTGTCCTCCTTCTTTTTCCTTTTTGTTCTATGCTTCTGCATGCATGTTTTAACGAGAGATTTTTTTTTAAAGAGACTTATCCACAAAGTAGTCAAGAAAGAGAATTTTAGGACCAGTGATCTGATACCTCTTCCATCACTGAAAATTATAAAATTGGAAGTATGTTAGGAAGAAAATATTTCCACAGTCTGTTAAGATATTCAAAAGCTTTTCACTAGAACAAGTTTGCATTATTTAATTTCTCCAGTAGCAGGCAAGAAAAATATCAGGAGTCTGCCTTTGGGGAGATGCCATTTCATGAGCAATGAAGCAGTAATGAATGGTAAAGATGGAATATCAAGGAATCATTTTTGAGAGGGAAATGCAGCTCTAAAGCTATTCGGTTCAAGAGACTGACATAGGATGTCCTTACTTTCAACTCTATTATTTCCAAACACCTATCTGTCCACGCATATTCATTTAGTGACTACACCAGGTAGTGTAGTATTGAAAAGAAATTACAGGCCATTCACAATGATTCATGCCTGTAATCCTAGCACTTTGGGAGGCCAAGGCAGGCGGATCACCTAAGGTCAGGAGTTCAAGACCAGCCTGGCCAACATGGCAAAACCCCGTCTCTACTACAAATACAAAAATTAGCCAGGCATGGTGGCGGGTGTCTGTAATCCCAGGTACTTGGGAGGCTGAGGCAGGAGAATCGCTTGAACCTGGGGGTAGAGGTTGCAGTGAGCCAAGATCATGCCACTTCACTTCAGCATGGGTGAAAATGAGAAACTCCATCAGGAAGGAAGGAAGGAAGGAAGGAAGGAAAGAAGGAAGGAAGGAAGGAAGGGAGGGAGGGAGGGAGGGATGGAGGGAGGGAGGGAGGAAGGAAGGAAGGAAGGGAGGGAGGGAGGGGGGACGGAGGGAGGGAGGGAGGGACAGAGGGAAGGAGGGAGGGAGGAAGGAAGGAAGGAAGAAAGGAAAGAGGGAAGGAGAAAGGAGGAAGGGAGGGAAGGAGAGAGAGAAAGAAAGAAAGATAGATAGATTATAGCAAGTGCATTGAAGTTGTGTCTAGAAGGTAAACACAATGAGACAGCCCAGGAACCTGAGGCTAGCATCAATATTGAGTATGTTGGGACAATGACAGTAAAAAGGAACTGAAGGGAAATTATACACAGAACTTACTTCAGACCACCTCAGTCTGATGGAGGACGAGGATAATGTCCTATTACAAATTTGCAAAATAAACTTAAAGGCATGATTCAGTAGAGATGTGAGGTTTCACCTATTCAAGTACATGATGTGAATTCGCATCTGATCCTGAAGTCCTTGCTTTTAAGCACTACACTAGTGTCCCCTTTAAAATATTTTGTATGACTGAACAAAAAAAAAAAATCATTGATAAAGTCCCTTCTAATCACACTTTGGTATCTTTTCTTCTCCTTCTCTCCTTCAGCCTTCTCTGAAGGCTTCCCAGATTCATAAGTCTGTTTTAGCTTCCTGCCTTTGTTCTCCCATAGCAGCCAGTTCCTCTTCTAAAATGACTCCAATCATTTCATATCATTGCTGCCTTGTCTGTCTCTCATAATAGGATACAGGTTTCTTAAGACCAAGGACCACCTCTTGTTCTGTGTAATCTCCCCCGTGCCGGCCATATTATGAATGCTCAATAAGTGACTGTTGAACATGGGGATGGATGGGCCAATGGGTAGATACATCTGTAAATTATTAACACACTGAGGGAAGGCACCACATAACTGTTTACCCAAGAGATGTCTACGATAATTAACATAAAGGTAAACAGTAGTCAAATTGGCTACTGTTTGTCAACTTAGATGTCAGTTATTGATTGAATTGGAATTTGTATTCCAAGGTATAATGGTAAGTTTAGTCTCAGCGAGGAGGCGGTAATTTGATGGTTACTGCTCCATTCTGTCATCTCCAGTGCCAGCCTCCCTGCCCCATAACCACAGCTCTACTGTCATCCCCATGCACATGTGTGGGGATGAGTACATACAACTCTAACTCAAAGTGGCTACTGTTCAACTTTCTCCCTGTAATCTAGCCTCAGGCAAGGAAGCAGCTAGAGCTCCTCTGCTGCTCCTTTACAACTCTTTACACTATGCTAATGGGGAACAAGGCAAGTTATAAAACACCATTCACTGTAGGACCCCACTTGAGTTAAAAAAAGAAAGAAAGTAACTTACATGTGTGTAGAAAAGATAGAAAGGGCATGCCCACATGATAATGATGGGTATTTCTGGAAGTAAACGACAGATGGAGAATTTTCTGGCTGTTTATCCCTATTTCCTAATCTTTCCTATACTAGATTTCTGATAAAATAAAAACAACACTTAAACAATAGCAATTCTGAATTCACAGCAACAATTGTGATGACTATTGCTTTAACATTCAATATATACTGCCTTTCCAATTCACAGTAAGTTCCTCGGAATCCGGTCATGTGATGCCCTGAAGTGTCAACTTCTTACCCTTAGCAAAGGGCTCTGCAGAGTAGGGTCTAGATAGCAAAT
This sequence comes from Papio anubis, assembly GCF_008728515.1. NCBI lineage: Eukaryota > Metazoa > Chordata > Mammalia > Primates > Cercopithecidae > Papio > Papio anubis. The sequence goes on from NC_044977.1 coordinate 66,232,417, forward strand.
AAATGAACTCTTTGTTTCTGTTTATAATTCAAAAACTCAGGCTTAGGAATTTTTCAGATTCTCCTCTAAAATGTTGTGAAAGTCTTAAGGATATTTGTACATTTGGGGATTGTCAGTCCTTGGAATAATGTTGGCTTGAGGTCAGAAAGAAGAGAAAGTAAATGCCGAGTCATTTATGCAAAAATATGCATTAATTCTGACCAGCTTTTAATGGTAACCCTTTTTCATCTTTCTTCCTCATTTTTTTGTAAACACATTATTTTCCATTGCAAAGCAGACCTGTCTTCATGGTGTCTTTGTGCATAGGCTGAGAATCCAGGGAGAGACAAGGAGGCCAATGTTTAATTTTAAATTATTCCATCTCTTCTGAAAATGTCAATTGTGCATGGCCACAGCAAGACTGGCAGAGTCTTACTCAGAATGCATTTCATTAGGACTGTCATTTTTCCTGGGCTTCCAGCAGACCTGGTGAAGAGCTGACCTCAGACCTCAAGCAGGGTCAACTTCAATCATAAATACCAAAGATGGGTACAGTACAGGCAAATTATCATGGGGCTGGATCTTGATTTGTGCCTCAAGAATTAGGGCTATGTATATATCTTCCAAATGGAATCAAGAGAGACTCTTCACACAATATGGAAAGAAACTTCCAGGAGAGAAGGGAACAAAGAGTTAACAGCATAAGCTTTGCCATCTCGTAAACTTTAATTCGTGCTACGCTCCACTGGACCACTGTGGGTCAATGTCTCTTAACCTCACTTTCCTCATCTGTAAAATGTGGATATTGGTGGCTATTCCACAAATTCCCTAAGAGGTTTAAAACAGATGACATGTGTGTTTCACTTAGCAAACTGGGAGTGCCCAAAAGACATTTTTATTAACGTGAGCAGTTGTGGCACAGCAATGTGCAATAGTTGAAGAAAAAAGCCAAAACACCATAATGAGAGAGAGGCTCTGGGTCCAATCTCTCTTTTGCCACTAACTACATCATCATGGACAGTTGTGTAATTTCTGGTTCTCAGGTCCTTCATTGGTGAAATAAATAAGTTGGCCTGAATTTAGGATTGCAAACTGGCCGACTACCGATGTGGTTTATTTGGAAATTGGAGAGATTCCCCCCAAAATTGAGAAATTTCTCTAAAATACCTATATGCCTGTTTTCTAACAAAACTCAGGAGAGCATTTCCATGTGGCTATAATTGAGCAGCAGAAAGTTTTTAAACAGGGCATCTACTCTCCAGTTCACCACAGTCTCCAAAAGGTCTTATACGAAGATCACCTAATTAATTTGCATTAATTTCCTGCTCCCTGTAACCATTTAGGTTTGCAACCCATGGATGAGACCAGTGGTTCTTAACTTGGGTGCATGTTAGCATCACCTGACCGCTATTTAAAAAATAATAGTGCTGCAGCCTCCCCTAGACCAATTAAATCAGAATTGTCAGTAGAGTCTGGACATCTGTATTTTTCAAAACCTGTATTGTTAAACAGCCCTTCAGGCATTTGAAATTCACAACCAGGATTAAGAACTGCTAGACAAGGTGTTCTCTATGATTGTATCAATGAGACAGTATCTTGATTTCAAAATCATTCATTTTTATACCACGCTAGCTTACACGTGTAGACAACTATTATATGAAAATTGTAATATATGTTCAAAATATAACTACTATTTATTAAAACATGATGAAACACAGCAGGTAAGAACCTAAGTTAATTCCTTCTGTGTCTTCCCTTTAATAGCCACAAGAACGTGGAGGTGAATTTTTTGCTTATCCCCAAAATCATTTTATTTTTTTAAAAATACACAATCTTTGTCACTGTTATGTTTTCTTTTTTGCATCTTATTAGTTGCCAGTTCCTATATGAAGCTTTGAAACTTTTTCTAGATTTAATGCTTCGATGTTCTCCTGTAACTCCTCTAGGCAAGGAAGAAAAGACATGCTATTACTCACATGCCCCATATTGCAAAGTAACATTAAAAGTAGCCATTAATTTCTTTAGAGAGGGACACCATCTCCAAGTTCCAAAATATTTTCTTTACCTTCCTTTTTCCTTTTGGTTCCTCTGAATATTTAGAGATCCCTCTAATACCTTTTCTCATCTAATTACAACTTTTAGAAAGTTTATTTTAATGTTCTTAAACTTTTAATTAAGAAAAGGAACATGTCTGATTTTATTACTTTAATTCACTTAGAGTTGAATTTTTCATTTCTATGCACTGTGCTGTCTACAGAGTTTGGAGCAAAAAGTTCAAAAGCAAAATTAAGGTTGATGTAAAGCAGTGATTTTCAATCCAGGGAGATGTTGCCCCCCAGGGGGCATTAAGCAATGACTAGAGATATTTTTGGTTGTCATGATTGGGTGTTGATGCTGCTGGCAACTAATGGATAGAAAATAGAAATGAGGTTAAACATCCTGCAATGCACAGGACCCCACAACAAAGGGTAGGCTGGCCCAAAATAATAACGGTGCCTAAGCTGAGAAACCTGATATGAACCTTTTTTTTTTTCACTTTGCTCCACATGAGTAACTAAGTTGTGGGTTTTCAACCCCTGACCATGGAAAAATCATTAAGAATATGTATTCAGTTTAAAAACGTGAACTATTATTCCACCCCCCTTCAAAGAACTTTGTGCTCTGAAATGAAGGGATATGTGCACATTCTGGCCAATTAGTCTGTGGCTTATTTAAGAACAGGAAGAGGACAAGGTGTAGCAAGGACTCAGGAAAGGAGACAACCAAAAAAAAAGTATTTCATTATATTTATGCTAATTCTTCATGCTTTACATCTTCATAAACATGGGAAATTCGTGCGGAGAATGATAGCTCTTTCATGGGAAATGAGAACTTGCTGGTATTAATCAACTGGCATAATTACACACTGGCATGGGGGATCTGTGCATTATACTGTTTAAAAAAATGCACTATCCACAAAGAGTGACCAGAGGTCTGCTCAAAAGACATATGGTCAATGTGTAAGACTTGAATCCTCTGGCTTTTAAGATGATGCTGTGTTGAAATGCATATTCTTGAATTAGGAGTTCTCACGGTCCACAATTATACAAGATTCATGAATTTGTTTTTAAGATGGCTTTTGAAATGTGACTAGGATAAGATGAAAAATACCCATAACAGACTTTTCTTTTTTTTTTTTTTTTTTTTTTAGAGACATGATCTCACTCTGTCACCCAGGCTGGAGTCCAGTGGCACGACCTTGGTGCTCACTGCAGCCTAAGCCTCCTGGGCTCAAGCGATTCTCCTATCTCAGCCTCTAGAATAGCTGGGACTTCAGGCATTCGCCACCATTCCCGAATAATTTTTGTATCTTTTTGTAGAGATGGGGGGGGTCTCACTTTGTTGCCCAGGCTGGCCTTGAACTCCTGGGCTAAAGCAATCCTCCCACCTTGGCCTCCAAGAGTGCTTGCAGGTGTGAGCCACCACGCATGACCCCAAAACACTCAATAACAGGTTTCCTTTGGTCAGAACTGCTAAATTGATTTGGTAAAGGGTTCTTCTTGTCTCTAGTTCTACCTGGCCATTTTACGAAGCTCAGTGAATACATCAGGAGTACAAACTACAAACTAGAGAGTGCATGTTCCAGATAACTGTTAAAAGAGATAAGACAGGTAAGACACATCATGGGACCAAACCAAAGAAAACACACCTTTGGGCTGGGTCTAGCCCACAGGCCACTAGCTTGAAACTGATAGACAAATAAGCTCTAAAGTGATTTTTAGCAAGAAAACTCACCGCTGCTAGGCATATTTTTAAAATATGGTTATTTCCCTTATGATGCCATTTCCCTGCTCAAAAGTCTACAGTTGTTCCTTGCTGCCCCTCAAATTAAATCCAAGCTTCTAAAAATGCAGAGCTCTACAATCTGGTCCAAGTCTCCCTTTACCCCCTAATTTCACAGCATCTCCTGACATTCATTCTAGCTTTCAGCCCCAGAAGATTTCACATTGCCTCAACAAAAACGTCACCTTCCTATCATACTTCCCTTCCTGGAGTCTTTCTTTGCCCAATCACTATCTCAAAGCAGACTGCTCTCTCCTACCCTGTCTTGTCCAAAACCCATCATGCTCCATTCTCAAATGTCTTCCTTTTCAAGTCCTTCCTAATTCCCCCAGAGAGAGGATGACTATTATTCTTAACACCTGAATACACCTCTGGCCACAATCTACCTGACAGGGTGAAGTAAATAAGAATTTAGTCCTGGGCATCAGCTTTACCATTCACTAGCTCTTAACTCAGGGCAATTTATTTAACCTAGTAAACCTCAGCTCCCTCACCTCGTTAATGAGCATGTCACCCAGGTGTGAGTTGTAACCCTTGTTCACAGCAGGTGACTGCTTAATCTCTCCTTCAGCTGTGCTTCCTTCACAAGCTGGTTTCTATAAGAAATCTAGTTATACCATGCATTGTAGAAGCTCATGCTTTTTAGTAAACACCCCTTTTACTTAAACAAGTATTTATATCATCTTCAAATTCTTCCCTCTACCTAGGCTTTCTTCTCCCACCCCACCTCCTCAGCACTTCAACCACTCCCCCACTTCGGATTTTTTTCTCTCTTGGCCTCTTGAGACATTGTAGATGTCTCCACTTTAATTATGCAGAAAATGTCACTCTGTCTGTGATCCTACATTCATGCTTACAATCCTGAAGTCATCTTCCATCTTCATAAAACAAGGAAATTCTTGGCTTCTTAGAAAGTGCTGGGGTTGCAGTGCTATTTACAATAGCAAAGGCATGCAATCAATCTAAATGTCCATCAATGATGGACAGAATAAAGAAAATGTGGTACCTATACACCATGGAATATCATGCAGCCATAAAAAAGAACAAGGTCATGTCCTTTGCAGGGACATAGATGGAGCTGGAGGTCAATATCCTCAGAAAACTAACACAGGAAAAGAAAGCCAAATACCACATGTTCTCACTTATAAGTGGGAGCTAAATGATGAGAGCTCACGAACACATTGAGGGTAACAACACACACCGGGGCCTTTTGGAGGGTGAAGGGTGGGAGGAGGGAGAGGATCAGGAAAAATAACTAGACTTAATACCTGGGTGATGAAGTAATCTGTACAACAAACCCCCGTGACACAAGTTTACCTGTCAAAAACCTGCATGTGAACCCCTGAACTTAAAAGTTAAAAAAAAAAAGTAATGGAGATATTAACAAATTTTTTCTACTAACAATAGTAGTACCCATCTTATGGTATTTTCATACAGAGATGTAATCCATATTTATAGTGTTTAGCACAGATCCAGCACATAGTTAAGTGCTCAAATCATAGGGTATTGTGATTACAGTTCATCTTGTTTCGTTTGTCTTGTGAGATTATGGACACATTAAGGGGAAGACCCTTATTTTATTCATCTTTCAATAAATAGCACAAAATTCTGTTCTCTGCCTTGGCTCCACATCAGTCACCTAGAGATTTTGAGCAAACGCTCAGGTCCCCATTCTACATCCAGCACATCAGAACACCTCAAGTGGGGCCTGTGTATCAATGTTTTCCAGGTAACTTTACTGTGTACCCTGGTTTGCAACAACCATTTAACCTATTACCTCACATGCAGCCATAATAACTGCTACTGCAGGTCACACTCTTCTTACAGGATAAGCCTTATGCTAAGCGCTTTTTTGCCTGGATTACCTCATGGCAGTAGTTGCTAAAGATCCCAGGTAATTCCAATATACAGCCGAGTTTGAGAACCAGTTCCTTATTAAACTCCCACTACCGCCTCTTGCAGTAGAGTGTGTTGTTATCCACGTCTTGCAGTGGAAACTGAGGTTTAGGGAGCTTAAGCAATGTGCTGGAGTCCTTCAGGCAGCAAGTCAAGGGTGAAGATGAAATTCTGACTTCATTCACCAGTCTCTCCAGGCTTTCTTAGGAGGAAACAAGTAAGTGTTGCTAGGTTGAGTTTTCTTGCCCTTAGCCTCACAGCAGTTGTTGCTAAGTGGGAGAAATGTTCTTGTGATGCTCCATTTTCTTTTCCCTGTCACGACCCGGGTCATGTTTTTCACTAGCTGTTCATATTGGTACCGCATTTCTACCCTCTCCATGATGCTTCTTAGCCAAAGAGATTTAAAAGCCCCGATATGTTATTCTGTACCATAAAATAAATCCTGAGATCTTGGCATAAAGGAGGACATGCTTTGATTTCAGATCCATATTTGCAAATAAGAATATTCTCCCTTCCTGTGCATTAGGATATTTGGTAATAATAATGACCTACTTTTATTATAGTACTTTATGGATTTTAAATGAGGTAAGGTGGAATAATGTCCCTTGAACTCTAAAAGGTTTGCAGTTTGGGTCGTAGCTATGCATGTGAGTAAAATTTTAGTTACCTAAGAGATTTAGCTTAATCTCATAAATGATTTTAATGTAAGAGAAAGTAGAGAACAATCTAAGCCAACATTTCCCTTATTTTAAAGTGTTAATAGAAAAAAACCATAATTCTGTAGCTGGAAAGAAAGAAGTAGTCAAGTCATAATGTTGCCAATGCATAAAATCTATGTTTATCAAAATGAAATGTTTTTGGTTTGCTAATTTATGAAGCCGTGCAGTTGGTCCAGGCTTTTCTCACTGGTTCCTCCTTCTCCCTACACTACTGCAAGCATGCAGGCTTCACCTTATCCCCCATTCACCTGCTCTATAGAAGCCCCCACTTCCAACATCCAGATCAGTGGTTCTCAAGCTTTAGGACACATCAGAACCACCTGGCCAGCCTGTTAAACCACAGCGTTCTGGACCCCACCCCCAGAGCTTCTGATTTGCAATTCTGGGAAGTCCAACCATTTGCATTTCTAAAAAGGTCTCAGGCATTGCTACTGATCCAGGAATAAAACTTTGAAAACCATTAAGTTGTATGATCAACTGATCTATTAAAAGCTGAAACATTTGTGCTTTTTCTGAAATTTCAATAATCAGCAGCATGAGGGTAAAGCATGAATATCTTTTCATGTCTAAGGAAGCGCTTTGACTAACAGCTACTGACAATAATACATTAACAAGAAAGCAACAAGTATTTATTGAGCCCTGCTAGAGTCTAAGTAGATGCCCCTGCATCTACTTAACACTGACAAAAGCAACTAGGTTTTGTGAGAATTGTAGCAGCCCTGGTTACCTGTAGGTGGCAGAATATTCTAGCATAAATGACTTTTTACATTTTTCTCGTAAAATGATTGATAACTTTCAGAAAGATTTACCAAAATCACTGTGTTATTTTTAAAAAGAGAAGGAAACATTTTAAAGTATAATGAATACAATATTCTGTACAAGAAAAGGAATGTTATTCATAATTTGCATCATTTATTTGGCAGGTATTGTAAAAGCAATATTTAATAGTGTTATGAAAAGTAAGTATTAAATACTATATGCAAGGCTATGTATTAAGTGTTTTACATGGGTTCTGTGGCTTAATGCTCGTGGCAAGCCTATAATGTTAGTATTCCGGTTAAATAAAAGAGAAATCTAAGGTTCAAAATTCTACTCATTCTTCAAGTCCTCTTACATGTAGACTTAGTTGTTTCATAAAGCTTTTATTAGCATCACCTTATAGGAAGCAATCTCTTGCCTTCTTCCTCCTCTCCATCTCTCATAGCAGTTTTCATATTCTTTGTTAGATTACTGGTGTTCATGTAGTCATCATATTCCTTCTTTACAAGAATGTTGTAAGAATTGAAATTTTAAATGAGGCAATGTATATGCAAGTAATTTGTAAACACACACACATACAAACTATTATAAACATATTCTGTTTAGTGAGTTGAATGGTGGCCCTTGTAAAAGAAAAGCTCAGAACCCCAAAAGGAAAAAAAAAAAAAAAAAAACTAAGCTGAAAGCTGAGTCCTGTAAGAAACCGCCTTTCCTTTTGTTCCTAAGCAGATAGCTACAGATGAAAAATAAGATATCTCCACAGGGAGCTGCTCTAGGTTCACTTTATCTTTATGTAAAGTGATGATTTACTGAGCATGAGGCAAATACACAATTGACTATTCTGCTCCTTTTCTCTTGCAACATGTGGATTCAGTAATATGATCATACTCTTCCCTTCCCCCTCCAGCCTGCTTTTCCCCTTTAAATATTGAAGCCTTCAAAATCATCTTTGGAAAAAGGAACAGACCACAGACTGCTTCTGTGATTGTGTATTTCTTTTTTTTTCCAGGCATGTCCTTAACCTTGGCAAAAATTTCTAAATGATTGAGATCTGACTCAGATACTTTTGGATTTAAACCCCTAAAATGATCACATCCTAATCTCTAGAACCTGTTAATGTAACCTTATTTGGAAAATGAATCTTTGCAGATGTAATTAAATTAAGGATCTCAAGATTAGATCATCGTGGATTATCCCAGCAGGTGCTAAATCCAATGACAAATGTCCTTAGAGAAGACATACAGAGAAGACACACACAGAGAGAAGAGATGGCAATTTTAAAACAGAGGCAGAGACTGGAGTTAGGCAGCCAAACACTAAGGAAAGTCTGGAGTTATCAAAAACTGGAAGTGGCCAGGCATGGTGGCTCACGTCTGTAATCCCAGCACTTGGGGAGGCCGATGTGGGAGGATCACTTGAGATCAGGAGTTCAAGACCAGCCTGGTCAACATGGCAAAACCCCATCTCTACTAAAAATACAAAAATTAGCTGGGTGTGGTGGTACTCACATGTACTCCCAGCTCCTCGGGAGGCTGAGTCGGGAGAATAGCTTGAAACCAGGAGGCAGAGGCTGCAGTGAGCCAAGATCGTGCCACTGTACTCCAGTCTGGGTGACAGAGCAAGACCCCATCTCAAAAAAAAAAAGAAAAGAAAAGAAAAACTGGAAGAAGCAAGGAATGATTCTCCTCTAGAACCTTGAGAAAGAGTCTGGCCCTACTGACAACTTGACTTTTGGACTTCTGGCCACAGAACTTTGAGATAATTAATTTCTGTTCTTGTAAGTCACACAGTTCATGGCAATTTGTTACAGCAGCCCTAGGGAATCAATCCACACTGTGACAATAATAAAAGCTAAGATTTATGGAGTTCTCAGTACATGTGCACCAACCCTACACATAAGTTCATTCAATCCACATAACTAGCCTATTAGTTGAGTCTTCTTAGAATCCATATTCTACAAACCAAGAAACTGAGGTCTACAATGGTTAGTTAACTTGCCCCAGGTCACACAACTACTAAAGGGCAGTTAAGAGACTCCAACTCCAATTGCCCTAACTCTAAACACCCATCCAGCCACTACCTTTAAAACCTTTTTGTGTACTATAGGAAATAAAAGGTGAAAAGAGAGACATTCCTCCTTTGTTTAATGAGTAGGTTCATAACTTTTTAATGAAGGAGGATTTAACAAATTCAGAAGGAATGTTTTCTTAGTAACATTGTCTTAATGGCACAGTCATTAAGATTATTAGAAAGAAATTCTGTTTTAGGTCTATTAGCAAAATAACACTGGAGCACATAAATTGTCAAACCAGACACAGTCCCCAGGATGTGGGAAGAAAAATCAATCTCCGTGGGGAGGTGATGCAATTATAGTTTGAAAGAGCATATTCAAAGTTATAATTTTATATTTCTTAGGTGACAAGAGTTACTTTTCTTTTTAATATTTGTTTATTAGATGGGGTCTTGCTATGTTGACCAGGCTGGTCTCAAACTCCTGACCTTAAGCAAAACTTTCATCTCAGCCTCCCAAAGTTCTAGGATTACAGTTGTGTGCCACCTTCCCCGGCCAATTTTTTTAATTTAAGGAATTTTCTTCTGGAGTCTTCCTTTAAGTTCATGTTCCTCAAAGTATAGCCATTGCTTGTTTGTTTTTTACGAGATAAGGTCTTGCTATGTTGTCAAGACTGGTCTCGAACTCCTGGCCTCAAGCAATCCTCTAGCCTCAGCCTCCCAAAGTGCTAGGATTGCAGGCGAGAGCCACCACGCCAAGCTAGTGAAGCCATTTTACTCCAAGTGGCTTCTTCACCTAAGTGCTTGATTTGTTGTTCTTGTTATTGTTGTTAAAAAAGGAAACTTATGCCCAGACCTACTGAATCAGAATCTCTGCATGTGAATCTGGGTATATGCCTTTTAACAAGCTCCGAGGTTGAGCATAAGCTGGAGAACTCCTGCCTTCACATTGTCCACAACTATGGTGCCACCAAAGGAAGATTTCGTATTACAGCAGCCCTAGGGAAGCAATGCACACTGTAATAATAACAAAAGCTAAGATTTATGGAGTTCTCAGTACATGTGCACCAACCCTACACATAAGTTCATTCAACACACATAACTAGCCTATTAGTTGAGTCCTCTTAGAATGGAATTGGTTTTAAATCAGTCAGTGGTTTTAAGATAGGGTCTCAATGCCACTAATCACTTTCTAATCTTGGGCGTCAAAACCTTGAAACTCAGTACAATGAGTGGTGTATCATCTTTATGCTAGGAGAGTAAGGGTAGTGGATGGTAAATTTTAATGTAAAAACATAAAGCAAATATCAGTGATAGTTAAAATTACTCTTGAAAAATGAAAATAATTTCAGTTGCCCAGCATTGAGGACTTTCTGCTTCTTCCATTGTAAATGAAGACTTTTTGTTTTTAAGGAGTGTGTGTGTGTGTCTGTGTGTGTGTGTGTTGAGAGGGAAGGTGAATGCATCTTTGAACACTTGACTTGTTCTCACCCCAGTGTGATTTGTTTTTCACCCAGTGAGAGGAACAAAGTGGTGGGGATTAGGGGCAGAATAAATAACAGGCCTACCTCTTCTTCACACCAACTCCTAGACACAAGATCTTTATGTAGAACATAGAGCAAATTTGGAACATCATTTTTTTTCCTCCCTTCTTCCTTCAGATTCTTTCTCCCTTTCTCATTTTGCCAAAACACTGTCATCAAATTCCCATCAGTGAAATACATTAATGATGGGATTCCAATACATTCTCCTCTGAAAAATGGATATCACACCTTGAGAGTGTTTTAAATTACATCCTTAGTACAGTGTCTGGCATGTCATAAACATTCAGTAATGGGGAGTAATCTTTTTCAAAGCTGTTCCTGCTACTGTCATTAGTGTCAGGGATATTTGAGAATTAAACAAAATATATATCTAAGAAACCTAGACCACAGTAGATGCTTTCAAAAATAGCTAGTATAATTATTTTCATGGCATGACCGAATACCTAGGCCTTGGAGATGCTGAAGACATCCCTGCAGATTGCCATCCTGTATATGAGAGGAGCATGTCATACCAGCTACATGAAGGAATTATGAGTTTGTGTTTACATGAAAATTTTTTTTATCTCATAATTTCTATCAAAAAAGAAGTCTTTGCTTTGAGAATAAAACACCTAGGAATCCAACTTACAAGGGATGTGAAGGACCTCTTCAAGGAGAACTACAAACCACTTCTCCACGAAATAAAAGAGGACACAAATGGAAGAACATTCCATGCTCATGCATAGGAAGAATCAATATCATGAAAATGGCCATACTGCCCAAGGTAATTTATAGATTCAATGCCATCCTCATCAAGCTACCAATGACTTTCTTTGCAGAATTGGAAAAAACTATTTTAAAGTTCATATGGAAAGAAAAAAGAGCTCACATTACCAACACAATCCTAAGCAAAAAGAACAAAGCTGGAGGCATCATGCTACCTGACTTCAAACTATACTACAAGGCTACAGTAACCAAAACAGCATGCTACTGGTACCAAAACAGATATATAGACCAATGGAACAGAACAGAGGCCTCAGAAATAATACCACACATCTACAACCATCTGATCTTTGACAAACCTGACAAAAATAAGCAATGGGGCAAGGATTCCCTATTTAATAAATGTTGCTGGGAAAACTGGCTAGCCATATGTAGAAAGCTGAAACTGGATCCCTTCCTTACACCTTATACAAAAATTAATTCAAGATGGATTAGAGACTTAAATGTTAGACCTAATACCATAAAAACCCTAGAAGAAAACCTAGGCAATACCATTCAGGACATAGGCATGGGCAAGGACTTCATGACTAAAACACCAAAAGCAATGGCAACAAAAGCCAAAATAGACTAATGGGATCTAATTAAACTAAAGAGCTTCTGCACAACAAAAGAAACTACCATCAGAGTGAACAGGCAACCTACAGAATAGGCGAAAATTTTTGCAATCTACCCATCTGACAAAGGGCTAATATCCAGAATCTACAAAGAACTTAAACAAATTTACAAGAAAAAAACAACCCCATCAAAAAGTGGGCAAAGGATATGAACAGACACTTTTCAAAAGAAGACATTTATGCAGCCAACAGACACATGAAAAAATGCTCATCGTCACTGGTCATCAGAGAAATGCAAATCAAAACCACAATGAGATACTATCTCACACCAGTTACAATGGCGATCATTAAAAAGTCAGGAAACAACAAGATGCTGGAGAGGATGTGGAGAAATAGGAACGCTTTTACACTGTTGGTGGGAGTGTAAACTAGTTCAACCATTGTGGAAGACAATGTGGCAATTCCTCAGGGATCTAGAACTAGAAATACCATTTGACCCAGCCATCCCATTACTGGGTATATACTCAAAGGATTATAAATCATGCTACTATAAAGACACAGGCACATGTGTGTTTATTGTGGCACTATTCACAATAGCAAAGACTTGGAACCAACCCAAATGTCCATCAATGATAGACTGAATTAAGAAAATGTGGCACATATACGCCGTGGAATACTACACAGTCATAAAAAAGGATGAGTCCCTGTCCTTTGCAGGGTCACAGATGAAGCTGGAAACCATCATTCTGAGCAAACTCTCACAAGGACAGAAAACCAAACACTGCGTGTTCTCACTCATAGGTGGGAACTGAACAATGAGAACACTTGGACGGAGAGTGGGGAACATCACACACTGGGGCCTGTCATGGGGTTGGGAGCAGGAAGAAGGATAGCATTAGGAGAAATACCTAATCTAAATGATGAGTTAATGGGTGCAGCAAACCAACATGGCACATGTATACCTATGTAACAAACCTGCACGTTGTGCACAGGTACCCTAGAACTTAAAGTATAATTTAAAAAACAACAACAACAAAAAAAAAAAAACAGAAATCTTTGCTTTAAAATGTTTGCCAGACCAGCAGTCTCCTGAAATACTGATCCACTCCTTACAAGCCACTAATCCAGCTAGATATTTTTTCTTTTTTTTTTTTTTTTCTTAGAGAGAGGGTTGCCCAGGCTAGAGTGCAGTGGCACAATTATAACCATCCTTCCTCCTTAGCCTCCCCTGGCTAAATATTTCTAATTGGCTAGAGAAAAAAAAACTAGTTTGAATGACCAGCCTCTTTCCTAATTTCTCATTCCTAAAGATATTGAGGAAAGAAGACATATCTTGACATGTCTGTACATTAACATGATCAGTTTCTCCATGGAGCTAAATTTGACTGGTCATTTTTGGAAACATAATATTATTTATTCATTTAGAAAACCACAGATCCCTGTCTGCAGTTCTGTTCTTGTATCATTAGCCTTCTCCACTGGATGGAATTATCTGCTACATAATTGCATTCTCAGACTCCTCCACGCCTGGATCCCTGATGTGATTGACCATAATGACTCCTCTGGTGCCCAGTGGTATATTTACACAAGCCAATAAGAAATGCAGCAAATCACTCAATATGATATCTGGTTTTAGGCACTGCATTTGGGATATAGCACATCATCCTTAAAAACTGTAAAGAAACCTAGAAATTGTAAGAAATCCAGGATGAGGTGAGGTCCATCAGTCTATTTCAGTTTCTTTGGTATTTTTTAATCTTCTAATATTCCCCACTTTATGACATCATCTTAAATATTTCCTTGGGAAAAAAGCTATGGAAAAGAAAATAAGAAGGAAAGCTGAAAAACATTCAAATTGCTTCCAATTGACAAAAGGCAACAGTGAGAACAGACCTCACTGTAGACAAACTACTCAAAGGGAAGAATTTAGAATGGTTAAGACACATTGCTGTTTTTTAAAGAGCTTCATTTGCTTTCCTTGACTTAATTTATTTTAACATGTAAGCTGTATCATCTATTTCGGGACTAACAATTCTTTAGTTTGTGGAAGCAGTATTTCATCACAGCATTTCAAGGCCTTACACACTTAAACTCTAAGGACATACCATACGTACCAGATAAGTGCAAAATGGAACAATGTAGGGCTTAATTTTCTTTAACAAAGTAGATATACCCATTTAAGTAGCAATTAGATCAAGAAACAAGACATCACTAGCACCCCAGAAGGCCTACTCAAGCCAAGGAGCTACCGTCCCCCGACAGGTAACCAGTGACCTCTAACACCAGAGATTTACTTCACCTGTTTCTGAACTCTTCTTAGATTCATCAATTTGTGTTCTTTTGTGCATGACATCTTTGCTTGACATTATATTTCTTTGATTTTCCCATGCCATTACATTTGCTTGTTCTCATTGCTTTGTAGGGTTCCATTGTGCAAGCTATAGTACTTTTTACCCATTTTATTATGGATGGACATTTGGATTGCTTCCAGCTTGGGGCTACTGTGGATAGCATTGTTATGGACACTCTAGTACAAGTCTTTTATGCACAGCCTGGCCACTTATTTTGGTTATATAGATAGGAGTGAATTTGCTTACATATGTTTAGCTTTACTAAATATTGTCGAAGAGTTTTCAAAGTGGTTGTATTTATTTGCACTTTTACCAGCAGTACATGAAACTTACGGTTGTTCCATATCCTTACCAATACTTCATATTATCTACCTTTTTAGCATAGCATTTCTGGAAGTCTGAAATAATCTCTTAGGATTTAATGGCATTTTCTTGATGACTGTTGAAACTGAAAACTTTTCCTTGTGTTTTTGAATTTTAATTGGCACAAATAATTGTACCTATTTATGGGGTACAAAGTGATATTTAAATACATATACATAACGTGTAATGATCAAACCAGAGTAATTGACATTATCCATCACCTCAAACATTTATTATTTATTTGTTTTCAGAACATTCAAAGTGCTCTGTTCTAGCTATTTGGAAATGTACAATAAATTATTAATGATAGTCACCCTATGGTGCTAATGAACAATAGAACGTATTCCTCCTATCTAGCTGTAATTTCGTGTCTATTAACCAATCTCTCCTCATCGCTCTCATCACCCTTCTCAGCCTTTAGTAATTACTACTCTACTTCTCCAAGCTCAACTTTTTTAGTTTTCATATATGGATAAGAACATGTGGTCTTTCTTTCTGTGCCTGACTTCTTCCATTTCATATTATGTTTTCTAGGCTCATCCATGTTTCCACAAATGACATAATGTCATTTTTTTCTATGGCTGAATAGTATTCCACTGTGTATATATGCCACATTTTCTTTAGTTGTTCACCTATTGGTAGATTTAGATTGATTTCATACCCTGGCTATTGTGAATAGTGCTGCAATAAACATAGGTACAGAGAGATCTCTGATAATCCTGATTTCCTTTCCATTGGATAGACACCCAGTTGTATGATTGCTGGATCATATGGTAGTTTTATTTTTAGTTTTTTGAGAAACTTCCATACTATTTTCCATAATGGCTTTACTACTTTACATTTCCACCAACCACGTAAAAGATTTCTCTTTTCTCCACATCCTTGCCGGCATTTGTTATTTTTTGTCTTTTTGATATAGCATTTTAACTGGGGTGAGATGATACCTCACTGTGGATTTGATTTGCATTCCCTTGGTAATTAGTGATGTTCAGCATTTTTTCATTTATTTGTTGGCCATTTGTATATCTTCTTTTGAGAAATGTCTATTCAGATCCTTTGCCCGCTTTTTAAAACTAGGATTGTTTGGCTTTTTGCTATTAAGTTGTTTGAGTTCCTTGTATATTCTAAATATTAATCCCTTGTCAAAGGAAGAGTTTACAAATATTTCCTCCCATCCTGCAGGTAGTCTCTTAGCTCTGCTGAATGTTTGTTGTGCAAAAGTCTTTAATTTGATATAATTCCATTTGTCCATGTTTGCTTTTGCTGCCTATGCTTTTGAAGTATTAACCATGAAATCTTTGCCCAGGTCAGTGTCATAAAACATATTCTCTGTTTTCTTCTGGTAGTTTTATAGTGTTTGAAATTAAAGTATTGAATCCATTTTAAGTTGATTTTTATATATAATGAAAGATTTTATATATAATGAATTTTTATATATTATAAAAGAGGTCTAGTTTCATTATTCTGCATGTGGATATTCAGTTTCCCCAGCATCATATGTTAAAGAGGGTATCCTTTCCCCAGTTTATGTTCTTTGTACCTTTGTCAAAAATTAGTTGGCAGTAAATACATGAATTTATTTCTGGGTTCTCTATTCTGTTCCATTGGTCTATATGTGTGTTTTTGTACCACTACCATGCTTTTCTGATAACTATGGCTTTAGAGTATATTTTGAATTCAAGCAGTGTGATGTCTCCAGAATTGTTTTTGTTTATTTATTGTTTTGGGTTTTTGTTTTGTTTGCTTAGAATTGCTTCAATTATTCATCATCTTTCATGGTTGCTTACAAATTCTAGGATTGTTTTTCTTTTTCTGTGAAATATATCCCTGGAAGTTTGATAGAGATTCCATTGAATCTGTAGATCACTTTGGGTAATATTGTTATTTTGACAATATTGTTCTTCCAATCTATGAA
This sequence comes from Papio anubis, assembly GCF_008728515.1. NCBI lineage: Eukaryota > Metazoa > Chordata > Mammalia > Primates > Cercopithecidae > Papio > Papio anubis. Next base: position 66,249,091 of record NC_044977.1, read on the forward strand.
CATGAAATGTCTTTTATCTTTTTCATGTGTCTTCTTTGATTTCTTTCATCAGTGTATTATAGTTTTATTGGTAGAGATATTTCACCTCCTTGGTGAAATTTATTTCTAGTTATTCTTTTTTGTAGTCATTTTAAATAAAATTGCTTTCACAATTTTTGCAGCTAGTTTATTATTACCATATAGAAATACTACTGATTCTGATTTTTGTGTATTGATTTTTATATCCTGCAATTTTACTCAATTTATTTATCAGTTCTAAGGGTTTTCTGGTAAAGTCTTCTAGTTTTTCTCTGTATAAAATCACCTCTTCTGCTAACAGGGACAGCTTGACTTTCTTTCCCAATTTGGATATCCTTTATCTCTTCTCTTGCCTAACTGCCCTGGCTATGACTTACAGTAATATGTTAAATAAGGTGGAAGTGGGCATCCTTGTCTTATTCTAGTCCTTAGAGGTAAAGCTTTCAACTTTCCCCATTCAGTAGGGTGTTAGCTGTAGTTTTGTGATATATGGTCTTTATTTTATTGAAGTACATTCCTACCACATCTAATTTTTTGAAAGTTTTTATCATAAAGGGATGTCAAATTTTATGAAATGTTTTTTCTGTATCCATTGAGATGATTATATGATTTTTGTCCTTTATTCTGTCGATGTGACTTATCACATTTATTGATTTATGTATGTTGAACCATTTTTGCGGCCATAGGATAAATCTCATTTGATCATGATGTACATGATGTATAATCTTTTTATTGTACTATTGGATTTGGCTTGCCAGCATTTTATTGAGGATTTTTGCACCTATGCTTATCCGGAATAATGTCCTGTAGTTTTATTTTTGTGTTGTGCCTTTTTCTGGTTTTGATCTTAGGATAATGCTGGCCTCATAAAATGAACTTGGAAGAATTTCCTTTCTTCATTATTTTAGAATACCTTGAATAGAATTGGTTTTAGTTCTTCCTTAAAAGTTTGGTAGAATTCAGCAGTAAAGCCATCCATTCCTGAGCTTTTCTTTGTTGGAAGACTTTTTGTTACTGATTCAATCTCATTACTTGTTACTGGTCTGTTTATGTTTTCTATTTCTTCTTGGTTCATTCTTGGTAGGTTGTATGTTTACAGAAATTTATCTGTTTCTGCTAGGTTTTCCAATTCGTTGGTATATAGTTGTTTATAATAGTCTCTAATGATCCTTCGTAGTTCTGTGGTATCAATTATAATGTCTCCTTTTTCATTTCGATTTTGTTTATTTGGCTCTTCTTTTATTAGTCTAATGGTTTGTTGATTTTATCTTTGAAAAAACCAACTTTTCGTTTCATTGATCTTTTGCATTTTTTTAAAGTATCTATGTCATTTACCTCTGTTCTGATCTTAATTATTTCTTTTCCTCTACTAATTTGGGGTTTGGTTTGTTCTTGCTTTTCCAGGTCTTTCAGATGCATTGCTAGGCTCTTTATTTGAAATCTTTCTACTTTTCTGATTTATGTATTTATTGCTATAAAATTCCCTCTTAGTACTGCTTTTGTTGTATCCTATAGGTTTTGGTGTTTTGTGTTTTTAAAATTTCCTTCTTAATTTTTGTACTGACATATTGGTCATTCAGAGGCATGTTGTATAATTTCCATGTATTTGTACAGTTTTCAAAGTTCCTCTTATTGATTTCTAGTTTTATTGTAATCTGAAAGGGTATTTGATACAATTTTGATTAAAAAAATATTGAGACTTGTTTATTTGTCTAACGTATTGTCTGTCCTAGAGAATGTTCCATGTGTTGATGAGAAGAATGCGTATTCAGCAACTGTTGGATAAAATATTCTGTAAATATCAGTTAGATTTATTTGATCTATAGTGCAGTCTAAGTCTGATGTTTCTTTATTTTCTGTCTAGATCACTTGCCCAATGCTGAGAATAGGGTGTTGAAGTCTTCAACTATTATTATATTGGTGTATATCTCTGCCTTTAGCACTAATAATATGTGCTTTATATGTATATATGGGTGCTCCAGTGGTGGGTGCATGTATATTTACAGTTATTGTGTTTTCTTCCTGAACTGATTGCTTTTTCATTATATAATGACATTTCATCATATAAATGACACTCGTCTCTTTTTATATTTTTTGACTTAAAGTCTATTGTATCTGATATAAGGACAGCTTCTCCTCATTTTTAGTTTTTATTTGCATGGAATATCTTTTTCTAGCTCTTTACTTTTAGTCTATGAGTGTCTTTACAGGTGAAATGAGTTTCTTACAGGCAGTATATAGTGGAGTATTGTTGCTATTGTTTTTAATCCTTTCAGCCAGTCTATATCATTTAATAGGGAATTTAAACTACTTAAATTCATGGTTGTTATTGATAGGTGTAGACTTACTCCAGTCATTTTGTTAACTGTTTTCGGCTTCTTTCTGGTTGTTTAAAATATCCTATTTTACTTTCTCCCTTTCTTTCTGTTTGCCTTTAGGGTTTGATGGTTTTTTTGTAGTGATAAGGTTTGATTCCTTTCTCTTTCTCAGTTGCATATCTGCTTTACCAGCACATTTTATTCTTTTGCATGTTTTCATGATGGTAGTTATCATCCTTTTGCTTTCAGATGTAGGACTACCCTAAGCATTTCTTGCAGGGCTGGTCTAATGGTGATGAATTCCCTCAGTTTTTGCCTATCTGGAAAAACTTTATTTCTCTTTCAGTTTTAAAGAATAGCTTTGTTGGGTATAGTATTCTTTGCTGCCAGGGTTTTCTCTCTTGGCCTCTAAAGTTTCTGCTGAGACATCTGCTATTAGTCAGATGGGGATTCCCTTATATATGATTTAATGCTTTTCTCTTGCTGTTTTTAAAATTCTCTTTGTCTTTGACTTTTGACACTTTGACTCTGATGTGCCTCAGAGAGGATTCAAAGGGATTTTTGAGCTTCATAGATCTAGATGTTCATACCTCTCCCAAGACATGAGAAGTTATCAGCTACTATTTCATTATTAAATAAGTTTTCTATCCATTTTCCCATCTCTTCTGTAATTCAAATGCAAATGTGAGTATTTGTTCTCTTAATGCTGTCCCGTAAGTCCTGTTGGCTTTCTTCAATTTTCTCTTCTTCTTCCTCTTCTTCTTCCTCTTCTTCTTTTTCCTCCGCTTCTTCCTCTTTCTCTTTTTCTACCTATTCCTCTTCTTTGTCTGTGTTATTTCAAAAGATCTGTCTTCAAGTTTAGAAATTCTTGCTTCTGCCTAGTGTATTACCAAAGCTCTATTCCATTTCAAAATATTATTAACTGAAATCTTCAGTTCCAAGATTTCTGTTTAATTCTTTTTTTATAATAGATATCTCTTTGTTGAATTTCTCATTCAGATCCTGATGGTTTTTCTGATTTCATTGAATTGTCCATCTATATTTCACTGAGTTTCGTTAAGATCATTTTCAATTCTTTTTCTGGAATTTCATAAATTTTATTTTCTTTGGGGTTTCTTGCTAGAGAATTATTGTGTTCCTTTGGAGATGTCATGTTTTCTTGTTTTGTCATTTTTCTTGTGTGGTGTAACAGTCACTTCTTTTAATTTTATGAGGTAGCATTCATAGGGAAATACCTGTATATGTGCCCCATAGCATTTGTTGGGTAGTATGCTTTGATTTTGGTTATGGTTGGGCACAGGAGTGTAGTTTCCAACAGTATCAGACTCCAGACAAGTGGACCTCTGACCCTTTTCATATAGGCGAGATGCACAGAAGCTCTGATGCTGGATGGGGTTGCTGACAGCAGCAGGCCCAGGTGGGTCAGTTCTTAGGCTTCTGGGTGGGGGGACATGGGCACTCAGCAGCTCCACCACTGGAGTGGGCAAGATTGCTGGTTGTGGGCCCTAGGCAAGCTGGCCCTTAGGCCCCTGGGGGTGGTATGTGGATGCTTAGTGGCAGAGTGTATGAGGTTGTCAGTGAAGACAGGCCCCAGGCTGTCAGCTCTCAGGAGAGAGTGCATATATTGGCTCCCTCTGTCTTTGAGGTGGCCTCCCTGCTGTGCTGGACAACCCCAAGGTGCCAGGTGCTATGTGGGTTCAGGTGCCAGGTTTATGGCTGCATTGCTGAGTCCAACAGAGGTTGTGCCCCTGCAGCCTTTTGTGGGTATGGTAGGATAATGTCAGCACTCCAGAGATGTGGAGACATGGGGGCTATTGGGCCTCTGGGAAGAATGCCTTACATATATTAACCTTTTGGGTAACTCTTTTTGGTCAGCGGCCTATTCAAGTCTTTTGCCCATTTTTCTGTTAGGTCATGTGAATTTTCTCTTATTAATTTGTTGAAGTTATTATATATCTGGTTCCTAATCTTTTTTCTTAATTATGTTCTATAAATATCTTCTACTTTTTCACCCTTAAGTGGTGCTTTTGGATAGACATTATTTAAATATGATTCAAATGACTATTCTTGTTTTCATAAGAGCACTTTCTGTGTTCTAGACCTACTCTAGGTCAAGGAATATTCTGTTTTATTTTTCTAAAATTTTTATCTTTTTCTTTTTAAAAGTTTTATCTTTCACGTTTGGACCCATAGTCAATCTAGAATTGAGGCTCTTTGTATGTTTGTGTGTGCTTGGAGTGAAGTGCTGGTCACGATTCACTATATGCTATATAGATGTCTAATTCCACAGATTTTGTTCTAGTTACTTAGAAAATTTCTCCACTGAACTATATAAATCATAACTCATTTTTCCTATCATTTTTCACTAAGGATATTTTTAAAAATTGAATCATATTTTACTTATTTTTATACTTTATATTTTGTAACCTAGATTTTATATCAGTTTATCATAAACCTCATTATAATATAGATCTGCATTACTACTTTTTATAACCATATAATATTCTATTGGATGGCTGTACAATAATTTATTTAATCCATCTTCTGTCAATAGATATTTAAATTGATCCACATCATTCAGAAAAATAATCAGTGCTATCAAAGTGATCTGTGAATACATAGTTTTGCATATTTATTAAAACACTTATTTTTAATACAACCAAGAATCAGGATATCCACATTTTCAGACTTTTAATCAGAAGCAGCTATACTGTGGAGCTAATGAAGCTTAACCTTCAGGGTCCTTCATTTACTCAGGCTCTTTTCACGTTCCTGTGCCAAATTTCTTATTTATAATTTTGTGTCCTTTAGCAGTGATTAGGAGTGGTCATTTTCCTCCATCTTTGCCCCATGTGGCATCATCAACTGAAGGCATCATTTACAGGTCCACTGTGGCTTTGAGTATAGGCTACCTTGGGCTTGTTAAGTCCACTGATTACTTTTCCCTGCGCTTATTGTCCAACTACTAATTTGTTAATGGGAAGAAGAACTTAGCTCACCCAGTTATACAGTGTGCCTCTCTAAAGGATTTCCAGTGACATTTTGTGCTGATCTTTTCATAATAACAAGGAATATCACCCATTTCAATCCCATTAAGAAGGATATAGTGAGTACATGCTTGGCATTGTGTTACAAGGAAATAACAGTATTCAGAGGTATATGCGTGACAGTGTAAATAGCAAAACTTTAAAAAATACAATTTACTATTTTTCGGAATTCAAGTGATCTGAGCTTGATTTAAAATGAAAGTTAAAGTCAAACTACCATACCATCTGCTTATGTTGCAGCTTTATGTCTTTACCCATAAATTTTCACTACACATTTTTTCTTCTCAGGCAGATAAAAATAGGAAAAAAGGAGAAATAAGGGAATCTAGCCTGTTTTTGCTGAGAGGTGTGATAAATAGAGCATAATCTGATCTGCTTCTCTGTTTAAATCTTTAAAATCTTTATCTAATCTCAGTCACTGTGTAATCATAAGAAATGAGTGATAGAACTGCTCTCTGCACCATTTAAAATATATACCCTAACTACCCTTTCACTTAAAACTTTGAGAAAAAATTAATTTAAATTTTGGAAGCCCTATTAATAAAAAGGACATTGTGGGAGTCATTCACATGGAACATTAATACAAAAGCTACCTGACTTATAAAGCATGTCAATTCGTGTTTCTCCCTCATACTTACCAAAACTTTTATTTCCAGTTGGTGGCTTTTTTTTTTCTTTTAAATGCCCTTTTCCTCTTTGAGTTTATACATACCACTCTTTAACAGAACAGCTTGTTGGCCATTTGTGCAAGAAGTAAAAATGCTTTCATGAATACAAGTTACTCATTTTTTGATGTAGGGTTTGGCTTTGACCATAACTTTAGGTAATCATTGCAGTCAACAGATGTTAGAGGGTGCCGTCTATCAGGATGAACAAACCCAGGCAGTCAGATTAAGTAAAGGCATCTGGAAACAGCACAACTGAGAATAGGTTTTATGACACCTGGCAAGCAGCCTTCTTTTCTTGTAATACCTAAAAGTTTCTGAGTAAAGAGGGCATTGGCTGATAAGCTTTGTAGAAATGTCACCCAATATTAGGAGAAATTATTTCCTTTCAGAACAAAGACCAAAATGATAAAACAACTCAAATGGGGAATGATATAAATAAAATATATAAAACCCTAAGTTTTTAGGGGACCTCTTTTGACGGTGGGTTTTTTTTCTTGTCAACTGAATATTTTATAAATTCTATTTTCCATTTTCATAGCCAAATCTACTTACATGGATAGCTTCACTGAACAGGCACTTCTCTGGGCTGGGGATGGCATAGAAAAGAACTAGAAACGCCCTAAATTACATCATTTCCTTCCACCATAAGAATTTTTTTAAAAGACTCCTGAAAACACTGCATGTTCAATTCCCTACAAGTCCTGAGGGTTCTTGATTACTTTTTAAAAGGTGTTACTGTGAGATATTTCAAACATACTGGTAAGAACAAATAAAATTATAAGGAATACCTGTGCATTCTCCAGTCAACACTGTTATTTCATTTCTTCATTAAAGAATTAGACAAAATATAATTGAGCTCCTCTTATGAATTCCTCTCTGATTCATGTATGTTTTTACAATTTAACTATTTTATATTCATAAACATTAACTATTGTTCTGACATTTTAGAACATTATATATAGGGTATATTGTACTTCTATTTTTGTAACTTGGTTAGATTTCTCAATGTTGAGTGATTATGTAATAATCTATACCATTTATTCATTCTTCTATTAATGGACATTTAGGTTTCCAATATTTTGCTCTCACAGGTATGTATAAGAGAGGAAATGGAATTGCTCAGATGATAGGTATGAGCATCTAAACTTCAGATATGTTGCCAAGTTACAAATATGGCTGAACAATGGGGTTATACCAATTTCTCCTCCTTATTTCTTAGTTTCTACTCTGTTTCTATTGAATAGTTTCTATTCATGCTTTCTATTTAAATGTCAGCTATTATTAGTCTTCTTACTTATCCTTTGGAAGTACCATGTCTTTTTTTCTCTGGATACTTTTAAGATTTTCTCTTGTCCTTTTATTTTCAACAATTTGATGATACTAGGTCCCAGAGTGGTGTTTTTTATCTATCCAATATAGGATTCACTGAGCTTATGGAATCTTTGAGTTGATGTCTTTCACCAGTTTTGAAGCATTCTTTGTCATTATCTCTTTAGTCTTTTGTCTAGTCACCCAGCATCCCGTGTATACTCCAGAACAAACTGTCTCATGGGGAAAACCAGCCAGAGCTCCACAAATTTTCAATCCATCCGCCAGGATCAAGCATTATAAAAATCCTCAAATTTGTTCTTTCCTCTAGTAGAGTCACTGTGTTTGGATTAAGCTTTATCCTGTCTGCAACCCAAATCAGCAGATATCCCAGGAGAATAAATGACTGACTGGTCAGCTCAGGTCTGAAAGTTTTCCCCACCCCACAATTCCAAGTTATCTAGTCTTTGTTACTTCTATAGCTCCCCATTAGCTTTAACTATATGACTTTGGTAACTTATCTAGCTTTTTCTAGTTTTTGCACTAGGAGTGTTGATCTGCTATGAGTTATATCATCCTACCTGGAAGCAAAAGCATTCACTGCATTGCCTAAAATTTGAGAGATCCGAAAGTTGGCATAAACACTTTACAACTGCCTTTGAGCTAGCTCCTGCCATCAAAACCATAAGCTAATCTCAAAAATTGAATCCTATGAAAAAAATTAATAAACTGGGCTTTAATCAAAATTTTAAAATTTATTTTTTAGAAGACTCCTTAAAAAACAAGGAAAAGGTAAGCCACAGACTAGGATAAAATATTTCCAATAACTACGTCTAACAAAAGGTCCATATCTAAGATTTATATTTAATCTATAAAGACAACTAAGAGGACAAACTCCATTTTTTTTTTTTTTTTTTTTTTTTTTTTTGAGACGGAGTCTCGCGCTGTGTCACCCAGGCTGGAGTGCAGTGGCGCGATCTCGGCTCACTGCAAGCTCCGCCTCCCAGGTTCAGGCCATTCTCCTGCCTCAGCCTCCGAGTAGCTGGGACTACAGGCGCCCGCCACCACGCCCGGCTAGTTTTTTGTATTTTTAGTAGAGACGGGGTTTCACCATGTTAGCCAGGATGGTCTCGGTCTCCTGACCTCGTGATCCGCCCGCCTCGGCCTCCCAAAGTGCTGGGATTACAGGCTTGAGCCACCGCGCCCGGGCCAAACTCCATTTTTTTAAATGGGGAAAGGTTTTGAACAGATATACAAATGACCAATACGCATTTGAATAAGTGCTCAATGTTATTATTCATCAAGTAAAACCACAGTGAGTAACACTACAAGCTCACCAGAATGGCTAAAATTTAAAAACTAACACCACCAAATGTTGGCCATGATGTGCAGCCACTTGAAATCTTATTATAGCTCATGGGAGTGTAAAATCATGCAAATACTTTGGAAAAAGAGTGAGGTGTTTCTTTTAAAAGTAAACACAAGACTGACCTGGAACCAAGTAATTCTACTCTTAAGGCATTTACCCAAGAGAAATGCAAGCCTATGTCTACACAAAACTTGTACATGAATGTTCATAAAACTTTATCTTAATAGCCCAAATTAGAAACAACACAAACGTTGTCAGTAGGTGAATACGTAAGTGAGATATAATCCCCTTTAAAAGAATTACATGGGCAGGAGCTCATGCCTATAATCCCAGCACTTTGGGAGGCCGAGGCGGGCAGATCACGAGGTCAGGAGTTCAAGACCAGCCTGGCCCACATGGTGAAACCCCATCTCTACTAAAATACAAAAATTAGTCAGGTGTGGTGGTGTGTGCCTGTAATTCCAGCTACTCAGGAGGCTGAGGCAGGAGAACTGCTTGAATCTGGGAGACAGAGGTTGCAGTGAACTGAGATTGCACCATTGCACTCCAGCCTGGGCAACAGAATAAGACCCTGTCTCAAAATAATAATAATTATTACCATTATATGTTATATTTTTGAAACATCATTAATCAAATGACATCATCAAGATTTTTTCCTTTGGAGGAGTAAGGAAGAATCATTATTCATGCATTGAACTCTTTTTGTTGTTGTAAATATCCATTATTCCAGATATTGTACTTGGTAATAGTTTAGATATACAATGATGAACAGATTGGGTATGGCCACTGCGTTCACTTACAATCAAATGACAAAACTTCTGAGTTTACAAAGATGAAAGTGTTTATGGACTGTTTATATTTGTGTGTTTGATAAACAGCAAGGGGGATAGTGATTATTGATCTTGATGTAGCATCTGCAAATTAGTTTCTATTTAAGAATTTGCACTCCACTTAAGTTTGCATAGGTGAATGTTTTATAGTTTGGGTAGAGAGGTGATGGCCACTGAGAAGCTTGGAGCTTTGATGCTAATCTCTGCAGCTTCCTTTAACAAAACTTAGGGTCATTTGATCTTTTTGCATTCTCATCCCTCCTTCTTTAAAAATAATCCCGATTTTAGGTGTGGGGTGTTATAGGACCTTTAGCCTGGTATTACCACCCACCTTGTATTTGTGACTTTAATAGCACTAGATTGCTTATAATCTGGGCAATTTCTCTGCTTATTTGACTGCTCACTTCAGCTCACTTCAATTCTTTCTCTTCCTTACACTACACATGTGTTTTTTTTCCCCAGGCTTCCTTTGCTGCTTAACTGTACTTCATACATGCAGGTGTCATCTCTTTATGAAGGTTTTCAAATTAAGGAGGGTACCACTCCCCTCTGCCCACCTCTACATACTTCTGTGTGCCTCACTTCTTTATATCAATTGATGAAAGTCCCACAGCTGAAAATAGGCACTAAAGTACTTCACAATCTGAAGCTGGGTCCAACAACATGCTCTAAAGGCTTATAAGTAGTTGCCCAAAAAGTCCATATCACAATAAAAAAAAAAAAAACTCCACCTAGTATTTCTAATTCACAAAAACTGACTACTTGAGAGGAGAAGGGAGTCAAAGTCAGATGCTAGATACTTCACTCAACCGTACAACCGCTTTCCATGTCCTCTTCCCAAGGACTTCATCACACTCCACCATCCAAGTGAAAGGAGATTTTGAGACATCCATGCACAGAGAGAAGGCATGTATGAAATGAGGGAGAGACTGGCAATTCTTGCCCTGGTTTGATGTCTGCTTAGGCAATGGACATGTTTCTTTCTACTCAAGGGAAAAGAAATCTAGAGAAAAGAAGGCACAATCATTTAATTCTCACAGTTTAAGCCACTTTGCTATTAAATCACCCAAGAGAGCTGCCTCCCAGCCAAGAGAGACACAGCTGGAGGTTGTGGGGTGGACCACCAAGAATAGAAGCTGAAGGGGTAGAGGAGGGGGCTGAACCCAAATCTGACTCTGGGCTCAGCTGCTGCTCCCAAGTACCAGTTCTGTACCTCACTAGCTATGTGAACTTGGGCAAAACACTTAATTTTTCTGAGTCTTAATTTTACCATCTGCAAAAAGGGATAGTCTAAATATTGACTTTATAGGATTTTAATGAAGCTTACACAAAATAGTAGAAAAAAATGATGCTTCACACAGCACTTAGCATGAAATGAAAGCATATTTAATTGTACTAAATATAATAATTGTGTTCTCTGCTTCTAAAACAGACTTTATCCCAGATCTTTATTGGAGTTGGATTCCTGAACCTTCTTTCCCTCTCTCCTCACCCCTGGCATGCCTCATCCAACCAGTGCCCAGCTTAGTTTTCAGGGTCTTGGTCTTTCTTAGCCAACTGCTGTATATCCTACTGTAGTTTAAGTAGCTGTGTCTGCCTGTGTCCACATATCATTAAAGAACCAAGTTTGGTAGTGCAAACATTCTTATCCTACTTTCTAGAATACTCTGAATTGTGTGATAAGAACGTACTGTGGAAACTTGCAACAGCCAGACATTTAGCAAATCCCAGTGCCCATACTGTGTAAAGAAAACACATCCTGAGTGTAGCAGTGCTGCAAACCTCATAAGATAGAGCACAGTAAAAATACTAAGAGGCTGAATATACCAATGGAAAATGGCTAGGCCATGTATAATAATAGAACTTTGACCTGCAATCTGCAGCAGCAGTCCAGGAAGCCAGGCTGTTCTAAGTCAGACTTGTAGGAAGCCAAACTGCTATCTCATTACAATCGAGGAAGCCAAATAGCCCCTGTAGCATTTGGTCCCAAACAACCAGGGCTTGATTAGTACCTGACAGCTTCCCTAATTGTCATCCCTGCTTATAACGAACCAAAGAAATCCAAATGTGCACCCCTAACCAAACAGATAGGACGCACTGCATCTTAGCTCACTTACAGCTTCCCTGTGCCAACAGATTCCAATCAGTGCACACTTGAAGCCTGCCCTTGTTGCCTACTATAAAGTTTTCCCACTCTTCTGCCAACCTTTCAGCCTCTGCCAAATGCAAGTGACAGTGGCTGACTCCTACGCTACCGCAAGCTTTGAATAAATAGTCTGCTTGTTCTGATTTGGTCTCTGTTTATTTCCACAATATTTAAGTACAAAATCTTATTTCAATTTTATCTTAATGAAATTTGGCCACATATTAAGCTTTGGCTCTGTGGTATCATGCATAATGACTGGTCTCACTGTGGGGTACCACAGAGGCTTAAGCTTAACCTTTGGCATCTCAAAGTCACCCAAAAGTGAAACACAGCTGAATAAGAAATGTCAAGACCCCAGAGTACCTGCCGGGAAGGAATCAAATATTTAACAACCTCTAAAAGTGAATGAGGACTTTCTCTGCCCTATTCTTACTAGGTTAACTCTAGGAGAAGATGACCTGGCTGATCTGTAAGGTAATTAGCAAGTGTCACATTAAAATTAGTTACACAGTCTGATGAACCATTGAGTCCCACTAACATCATCATAAGTAGTCAACTCATTTTCTCTATTTTTATGTTACCCATAAACCCCAAATGTATTGGGAATTCTCAAACTTTCTGCAACAATTTTTATTGGCTATTTTTCCCTAATCCCTATAAAACATCATTTTTAAAATAATGTAAAGTTAGGCCAATCTATTGTTTAACAAATAGAGTATTTGGGCCTATTAAGAAATGTTCAACTTTATTCAAATGATTACCTCTATTTCTTTTCTTTTAAGGCCAAAAGAACTAAGTTGTTTCAGAGGGTTAATTGGTATGGGAGAGGCAGGGAGATGGGAGACCAATCCTACCGTGGAACTTGGAAGAGAATTACTCTTAAACTTTTTTTCAAAGTATATTTTGACAATAATATCCCCAGGCTATAGAGCTAAATTGCTTTGTTCATTTATGAGGATCTGTGTCTCCTCAGTGTCTTTAACTCCCACAGGGGAACAGTAAAGCCAGAAATAGTGGTCATTATTAATCCCCATTACAGTGGGGAGTTCAAAATAAGGCCTGCTTGTCTTAGACAACAGTTTCATATATTAAGTTATTTTATATATGTATATAAAGAGAGAACGAGATTTAAATTTGTTCCATCTGCAGCCTCTTGTGCCTACACAGGGAGTGTCAGTGAGTGTAGGTGGCAGCTAACAGCACCTCCCTCTTACTCTTTAGGCCTCAAACTCTGCATGACCATCATTTCCTCCCAGAAGCCAATCCGCCTCCCCCCATCCTCCATCTCCTAACCCCACAATATTCTACCTCTCTTTCCCCTTTTCCCCCACACTTTACATTGTTTCACTTTGGCATTTGTTTAGTATGTCTGTCTCTGTAACATTTGTTTCCCTAATGAAACTGTAAGCTCCATCATGGTAAAGAACTAGCACAGTTTTGCTCACTTTTCCACAGTGCCAGGTTCTTAGAAGGGACTCAAATATTTTTTGAGTGAATAAATATATTAGTGCCTGTGGGGTGTGGCTGGAGTGGTAGAAGACTGAGACAAAGAAAACTAAACTTTTCTACTTCAAAAAGCAAGAACTGGGGAGTTAATACAAGCCAAACAGCAAGGAGACCCTGATGCCCAGGTAATGGATTTAAAAAATGGTGGATGGGCAACATGGCAGTTGGCATGGGGGTGCAATGGAAGCCATGGTGTTAGCTGAAGCCACTTATATGAAATAAATAGCTAATGTTCAATTTGTAGGTTATTCGCTAGCTATGAATGCCATAGCTGAATGGCGGGATGAATGAATGATGGGAATGAATGATGGGAAGCCAATCGTATCACAGAAGGACCAATAACATTCACTATCAACACAGTCTTGAGTGAGTAGTACCCAGTGAGAAAAAAAGAGCACAGAGGCCCAAACAGAACTGAGAGGAAACCTTAGGAATGAACTTGGGACAAATGCTCTTTCCTCACATCTCCAAATATACCAGAGAGAGGTGACCAGGGTCGATGCTAAGGCAAGTTCTGGTACAGAGGTACCACTTGTTAAAGTACAAAATCATTTTCACACTGGCTAGTAGAATCACTGATGTTGACCTTTTTCTCAGGATTTCTTGGAGTGCTTGAGCCCCTTCCTGACACACAGGTGGACTCACAGCAATCACAGAGTTAACACCTAGCATAGAAGAGGGGCTCCAGGCCAGGTATCTATCTTTATTATTACTCCAAGGGGCACCCACCAAGGGAAGACAGAGGCTAATATCTAGGTTTTACTCCAAAGCTGCCTCAGACTTCAGACCATAAAAAACAGAATACCAGTAAGTTTCTGTGGTATCTGTACAATGCTTTCACTTGTTCCACTTTTAGAAATATTACCAAATTGATCATCAATGTGATTGTGCAAGTTATCCTCCCACCTACAATGTATGAGTTTTTCTCCATATGCTCATTGTATGTCCATACAAAACAAACATGAATGTCCACCACAGCTTGAAACGTAAAGGCCCCAAACCAGAAACAACCCAAACATCCATGCACAGGTGAATGAATAAATGAGATACATGACCTATACAAGGATTATATGTTGGATTTTTAATATACTTTTATGATTATTCACATCCATCCTCGAGTATTTTAAGTTGATATCTAGAAGAAACTAAACTTTTTCTAAAGTGGTAGTACTACTTTATACTCTCACTAATTATGTATGAGAATTCAAGTAAGTCAAAATAATTACCAAATTTTGTAGTGTTAAACTTTAATTTTTATCATTCAGGTGGACATGTAGAGATATCTAATTGCAGTTTTAACTTGCATTTTTGATAATGAATAAGGGTACTGATAACTTTCCATGTTCTTCCCTTTCCTTGTTTCTGTAAGTTGCATTATTTGTCTTCTCACCATTGAGTTGTAATTCTTTATATACACTGGACAAAAATCTTTTGTCAGATGTATTTTATATATGTAGTATGTGTGTATGCACACACACACACACACACATGAAAAATAGAAAGCAAAATAAATTAGAAATTCTTAAGGGCATCCAGAGAAAAAAGGCTCTCTATTTTCAAAGGAGAAGCAATAAGTCTAATAGCTGAATTTGTAGCAGAAACTATAAAAATATATATGTTACACACACACACATATATAGTAACATATATATAATAGATATAGATAAATGAATGTGTGTACTCTGAGTTTGGGGCTTCTCTTTTCATTTTGTCAAGGTGTCCTTTAAAGAGCAGAATTTAAATGTTTGATTAAAGTTCCATTTACCATTTTGTTTTATAATTCTCAAATTTTGAGAATGATGTATTTTTTGCATGGGGACTTTAATCTCAGAAACGGTTGCAAAAAGTTTATATTGTCCTTATACTAAAGATATCAACTCCCAGATTCTGTGACGTCAGTGATATCCATGCAGGATAAATAAGGAAAACCATGGCTGGATACACTATTTTCAAACTCTTGAAAAGCAAAAGAAAATAGAAAATCTTCAAAGCATCCAGAGAAAAAAGACTTACCATTTTCAAAGGAGAAGCAATAAGTCTAAGAGCTGAACTTTTAACAGAAACTATGACATCTAGAAGAAAACAGAAGGGTAGCTTCTAAGTACTGAAGGGAAAAAATCATTCTAGAATTCTATCTCCAAGAAAAGTATCCTTCAGATATTAGTGTAAAATCAAGACAAAAGCACTGAGAATTCATTACCAGCAGGCTTCTATTTCCAGAAATTATAAATGGAAGTTCTTTGGCTAAAGAAGATAATTCCAGATGGAAGCATGAATTAGTAGTGAGGAAGGAGGAGCAACATACAGGTAAAAAATTAGAATGAAAGTCAAAGAATATTTACTGTTACAATATTAATCCTAGTAGTGTCTTGTGTAGATTACAAAGTCTGATAAAATAAGTGGCATTCATAACTCAGTGGGCAGAAGGAAGATAGAGTTAAGTTCTCTTAAATTTTTTGCTTTGTTTGAGAAGTGATAAATGTACTAATTTAAGATAAATTATCACAAATCAAGGATGCATGTTGAAATCTCAGGGTAACCACAGAAAGGATTACAAACAAATGTACAAGTCAAAGCCAATAGGAGAGAAAAAAAATAAAAATATATCAGAATAGTCCCCTTAAAAAAGAAACCCAACAGAAATTGCAGAATCAAACTGTAAATAGACCACAGAGGTCACCACAGCTAATATAATATTGTATTTCTTTCTGCCAAAGTATGTAATCACAGTTCCTAATCCATTACCCACTTCATGGCCTGCATTCATCCCAGCCTGGTAGATGAGTGTTTTTACACTGAACATGAAAAAGAGGATTCCTCTTTTCCAGCCACTCAGCTATAAACTTCATGGTCAGAGGCATCAATACTAGGATAATCTTCTGGCCAAACTTTCCTCTCAGTATCCATTTTTAAGTGTTGATCATAGATAAAACAGGAAAGAGGAAAACAGAATCAAATAAACACACTGTATTAGTTAGGTCTCTTTAGTTTATGCTGCAATAACAACCCTGAAATCTTAGTGGTTCAAAAAAATAAAGGCTTATTTCCCACTCATGTAACATGACAATGGAAGTCAACATTAGCTCTCCTTCAAGTTGTCTTCATTTCTGATCCTAGCTGAAGGAGCAGCAAAAGGGAAAGAAAGAGAGATTACCAAACAAGGCCATAACTTAAAGTTTCTGCTCCAAAATAGCACAGGTCACTTCTTCTCACCTTTCATTGCAGAAGCAACTCCCATGGCCAAGACTGATATCTAAAATGTTGTTAAATATTGTTCTCCAGCAGGGTCAAGCCATATGGGGTGCTGTATTAGTTTGTTTTCACGCTGCTATAAAGAACTACACGAGACTGGGTAATTTATAAAGGAAAGAGGTTTAAGTGATTCACATAGTTCCTCATGGCTAGAGAGGCCTCAGGAAACTTACAGTCATGGCAGAATGTGAGGGGGAGGCAAGGCACGTCTTACATGGTGGCAGGTGAGAGAGAGAGAGAGAGAGAGATGAAAAGTGCCATACTTTTTAACTATCAGATCTTGTGAGAACTCACTATCATGAGAACAGCTTGGGGGAAACTGCCCTCATGATCCAATCACTTCCCACCAGGTCCCTCCCTCAACATGTGGGGATTACAATCTGAGATGAGATTTGGGTGGGGACACAGCGCCAAACCATATCATTCCATCATTGTCCCCTCCAAAATCTCATGTCCTTCTCACATTTCAAAACACAGTCATGCCTTCCCAATAGTTCCACAAAGTCTTAACTCATTCCATCATTAACCCAAAATCGAAGTCCAAAATCTCATCTGTGACAAGGCAAGTCCCTTCTTCCTATGACCCTGGAAAATAAAGAACAAGTTAGGTACTTCCAAGATACAATGGGGGTACAGGCATTGGGTAAATGTTCCCATTCCAAATGGAAGGAATTGGCTAAAACAAAGGGGCTACAGGCCCCATGCAAGTCCAAAACCCATCAGGGCAGTCATTAAATCTTAAAGCTTGAAAATGATCTCCTTTGACACCATGTCTCACATCCAGGTCATGCTGATGCAAGAGGTGGGCTCCCAAGGCCTTGGGCAGTTCTGCCTCTGTGGCTCTGCATGGTACAACCCCCATGGCTGCTTTCATTGGTTGGCATTGATTGCCTGTGGCTTTTCCAAGCACACGACACAAGCTGCCAGTGAATCTACCATTCTGGGGTCTGGAGGATGGTGGCCCTTTTCTCATAGCTCCACTAGGCAGTGCCCTAGTGGGGATTCTGTTTGGGGTCTCCAACCCCACATTTCCCTTCTGCATTGCCCTAGTAGAAGTTCTCCATGAGGGCTCTGCCCCTGCAGCAGACTTCTGCCTGGACATCCAGGAATTTCCATACATTCTCTGAAATCTAGGCGGAGGCTCCGAAAGCTCAACTCTTGCCTTTTGCATACCCATAGGCCCAACACCACGTGAAAGCCTTGAAGGCTTGGGGCTTACATCTTCCAAAGCAATGGTTCAACCTGTACCTTGGCCCCTTTTAGCCATGGCTGGAACTAGAGCAGCTGGGGCACAGGGGGCCATATCCTGAGGCTGCACAGAGCAGCAGGGCCCACAAAACCCTTTTCCCTCCTAGGCCTCCAAGTCTGTGATAGGGAGAGCTGCCTTGAAAATCTCTGACATGTCCTGGAGACATTTTCCCTATTGTCTTGACCATTAACATTTGTCTTCTCTTTACTTATGCAAATTTCTGCAGCTGGCTTGAATTTCCCTTCAGAAAATGAGAGAAATGGGTTCTTCTTTTCTACCACGTGGTCAGGCTGCAAATTTTCCAGATGTTTATGTTCCGTTTCCCTTTTAAACAGAAGTTCCAATTTCAGACCATCTCTTTGTGAACACATATGACTATACACTTTTGGAAACAGGTCACATCTCAGATGCTTTGCTGCTTAGAAATTTCTTCCACCAGATACCCTAAATCATCTCTCTCAAGTTCAAAGTTCCACAGATCTCTAGGGATCTGTGGGGAAGAAGCAAAATGCCATCAGTCTCTTTGCTAAAGTATAGCAAGAGTGACCTTTACTCCAGCTCCCAGTAAGCTCCTCATTTCCATCCAAGACCACCTCCCCCTGGATTTCATTGTCCATGTCACGATCAGGATTTTGGTCAAAAGCATTCAACAGGTCTCTAGGAAATTCCAAACTTTTCCACATCCTCCTTTCTTCTTCTGAGCCCTCCAAAGCATTCTAACCTCTTCCTGTTATCCAAAGTTGCTTTCATATGTTCAACTATCTTATAGAAGTGCCCCACTTCTCTTGGTACCATTGTTGGTGGCCTCAGAGGAATGGGTCTGGAAGAGAGGAACAGTGACTATTTTGAACAAATACTATGATCTACCACGTATGCAATATTTCCTAGCCATTATATTTTTGTTATGTCATCATTCAACTATTATTTAGAAATTATTTCAGTTCATGTGAGATTGTGATTAAAATGCTTCTTCCCTAAGGCTGAGGCTAACATGACATTATTTCCCATTGCCTTCTTTCCTTATGGATTCTTCTGCTCATTTCTAAACTTGATGTTTCTATATAACATGTATGTATGTGTGTGTTTTCCATGTATATATATTTTCCTAAGAGATATATTTGAACTAAATGTGTTTATCAAGCAATAGTATTTTAAAGTATCCGTTTTTGGCCAGGCATGGTGGCTCACACCTATAAACCCAACACTTTGAGAGGCAGAGGTGGCAGGATCACTTGAACTCAGCAGTTTGAGACCAGTCTGGGCAGCGTAGTGAAACCTTGTCTCTAAAAAAATAATAACTTAAATAAAATATTCTTTCTTTCTTTCTTTTTTTTTTTTTTTTTTTTTTTTTGAGACAGAGTCTCACTCTGTTGCCCAGGCTGGAGTGCAGTGGTGTGATCTCAGCTCACTGCAAGCTCTGCCACCCGGGTTCACACCACTCTCCTGCCTCAGCCTCTCGAGTAGCTGGGAACACAGGTGCCTGCACCACGCCGGGCTAATTTTTTGTATTTTTAGTAGAGATGGGGTTTCACCGTGTTAACCAGAATGGTCTCAATCTCCTGATCTCGTGATCCACCCTCCTCGGCCTACCAAAGTGCTGGGATTACAGGCGTGAGCCACCACACCCGGCCAAAATATCCATTTTATGTATCAATTCTACCCATGTAAACATGAAGCAGACATATTTTCTCATTTTAACAAGAGCTATTTATCATGACTGTTATTTTTCATGACTGTGTGAAAGAAGACGAGTTCTCATCTGAAATCATATAACTTATTTTCCACATAGTTGATGAGTAGCATAGACATAAAACATGGACTATATCATAAAGAAAAAATTTTATAGCTGACATTTATTGAAAGTGTTGGACACAGATGCATCCCTTTTAGTAATCAACAATCATGAGCTTAAAATAGACTTCCAGAGTCAAGACATCAAACACCTCTGTAATTCTCTGCCCCATGTTTCCCATAAAACTGCTACCCATGGCATCAGGAGCTAGCCAAACCAGATGAGGAAGAAGGGAGAAGCTGTATAAAATCAATAATAATGGTATCTTACACATACACCATGCTTTGTAGTTCATAAAGCAGTTACATGTCTATTTATTACCTCATTTCAACTTCAACACAACTTCATTGTGAGCAAGACTCGTGGTGTTATCTTCATATTATTCAAGAATGAAACAAAACTGAAATATTAAGTGACTTGTCCAAGGCCATCCAGTTTTTTAGATATGATATTACCATCCAATAAAACTCATACGGCAGAAATGCCCTGTGCCCTGTCATTCCTTGGAGACAGCTCTAAAACGGTCAAACGCCAGGCCTTGATAGGATGCCAATTCACCAATGGACATTACCAGCTAATACTCCCCTTATCTAAAAATCTACATTATAGACAATTAAGCACTTCTATTTTCTTGACTGAGTTTTCCTTTCCCCTTAGTTCTTTTAGGATGACTGAGCATCAGGATTTGCAAACCAGAATTTTGTAGGACTAATACATATTTAATGAGAGAAGTCAAGAATAATGTTTTAGAAAGATGTTTTTTTACTTATCAGGCAGGTCAATATCAAAGAAATGTCTCTTAGTGAACAATGACCTGGTGGTTTTTCAAAAACGGAACAAGAAACTTTCATGTCACCATGAATTTAATACTGTCTCTTGTGTTTTCCTTTGCAATTTCTTTGATTGGATTATGTTCAAGGATACACGGGGCTCTTGTCTTTTGAGTGCAGTTAAGAGTTCATTTTCCAGCTTTGACATTCAGTTCAGGAGTTTCAACAGCAATTAATCAGAACTATCCATATCGGAAACGTTGTTAATCTTTACCAGACAGAAGTGGTTATGTTTGCAACTAAACTTCAATAGACTCTTTGGATGTAGGATTTATTGTTTTGCAAATGTTTTGAAAGGGAAGACATGGCTTTGAAGCAGAGTGGGAGAAACAGTTTTAAAGAGTTAGAACCAAAATCCAAGAGTCACTCAACCAGACCTGGAAGAAAACATTTGTTTCTGCTGCAGGTTATAAGAACAGTCACTTCAAGGTTGAACACCATCCAAGCATGCATTGGGGCATATGGTTATTCATCCTCCAAATTTCAGTTCTCAACCCTTCTCTGCCCTCTCCCCTGCATGAGCTCATTTCTTTCTGATTCCAATTATCACCTCAATGCCTCAGTGTAGATGACTCACAGATTCATTGGTTACCCAGCAGGTATTGAATTCCCACTTCAATAATATATGGTACCACAACAGTTTCCATTTGTTGAGTTCTCACTATTGTCAGATGCTGGGCTAACCCTCTCTGTGCACTGAGAAGGGTAAAGTATGGTGGTTGGGGTGGTGCATGGTCTGGAGGCCAACTGCCTGGGTTCTAATCGTGACACTGTCACTTGCAAATTTTCTTACTTTGGGCAAGTTATTCAGTTCTCTGGCTCTGCTTTCTCCTCTCTAAAATGAATATGAAGAGTATCTACCCATACAGTCTTGTTTGTTTTGTGCTTAGAATTAAATAAAAGATTCCACGTAAGATACCTTACTCATAGTAAATTTTCAAACATTGGTTATAATAATTGTTACTAATTATCACTCTTATTTTTTATACAATGACACAATATTCCTAGGATGTAGGCACTATTTTATCCAATTTAAAAACATGTCTGTCTTCTTAATCAGCATGATAAGGGCCTCTCTAAATTATGGCCCATGGGAATAACCCGTTGTTAGAAAAGATATCAGTCCTAGACAGCAATTTGCAAGAATATGCAAATCAGAGGACTGAGATAACCATAACAATCTCACAAAGTGCTATGAGAGCTCAAGATCCTAAATGTCTATCTGTAGCCTTGTTCCCCTAAACTGTTCAGAGTCACAGAATGTCAGAGCTGAAAGCACAGTAAACACAAAAACATAGAACTGTAATCACAATAAAATGCTCCATTTACAACAAATGGTATTCATCTCAGAGGGTCGAGGGATGTGATGACAGTCGCACTGTTAGCCACACAGGCAGAGCTGTAAACTCTGGCCTCTACTTGCTATGTGGATGTCCCACTATCAACACTTTCCAACATTTCAAAATGTAAACATATCAATAAACATGTTCGTTACCTATTTGCTACTGTTTGGAAAGTCCCATGTTTAGCAAAATGCTCTCTTTCTTACATACACCACATTGCAATTCACCAAAACTATCCACATTGGAAATATTTTTACTGTTTACCAGACAGAAGCAGCTATGCACGAAACTAAATTTTAATGGGGTTCATCATTTTGCAGATGCTTTGAAAGGTGAGGTGATATGGTTTGGCTGTGTCTCCAATCAAATCTCATCTTGAATTCCCACGTGTCATGGGAGGAACCTGGTGGGAAGTAGTTAAATTATGGAGACAGGTCTTTCCTGTGCTGATCTCATGATAGTGAATGAGTCTCACAAGATCTAATGGTTTTAAAAATGGGAGTTTCCCTGCACAAGCTCTCTTCTCTTGTCTACCGCCACGTGAGACATGCCTTTCACCTTCGCCATGATTGTGAGGCCTCCCCAGCCACGTGGAACTGTAAACCCAATAAACTTCTTTCTTTTGTAAATTGCCCAATCTTGGGTATGTCTTTATCAGCGGCATGAAAAATGTACTAATACAGGAGGCATGGCTTTGAAGCAAGGTGAGAGAAGTGCTTCTATTTGAAGTGCTCAGTTAAAACAAAACACCAAATTGTTTGTTGAACGAGTCCTGAAAGGAATCTTTTGTTACTGCTGCAAGATATGAGGAGCTCATCCCCTCATATCCTGTCCAGCAGGAAATTCTGTTGGTGGTAACATATCCAGAATCTGACTGCTTCTCATCTCTTCCAGTGCCACCACCCTGTTCCAAGCCATGAGCATCTCTTGCTTAGTGTACTGTGGGGCCTCCTACTTATACAATCTGCCTTTACTTTTACACCTTAAAGTATATACTTCACAAAGAATAGACTCCACAAACTGATACTTTTAAAACGAAGTCAGATTATGTACTTCCCGTATAGAAATCTTCCCATTAGACTCAGAAAAACTCAACTCCCTTCTGATGATCTAGGGTTCTACACTTTCTGCTCCCTATTCCTACCTTCCCTGACCTCATCTCCTACAGCCTGCCCCTCATTAATTCACTCCAGCTGCATGAATCCCCCCACCACACACCCACCACACACAAGGAATACCCCTGCATTCCTTGCTGTAATTGTTTCTCTGTTTCTCCGCCTGGAGCAATCTTCACTGAGATACCTGTGTGGCTCACTCTCTCACTTTCTTCAGGTCCTTGCTCAAGTCCTTCCTCTAAGAGACTTCGCTGGATCAGCATGTTCAATTATTGTATGTTGCCTGGAATGTGCACATGTACACACCTGATTCCCATTAACTGCAGTTATGAATTTATATAGCATCTAAAGTAAACCAGGATATGTTTTAGAGTTAAAGGGGATGCTGTTAATAGTTATGCTGGCACAACAGGAATAAACTAAGGCTGCCTTGGGCAAATTTGGACATATATCCACCCACATATAACATGCTCTGGTTTTTTTCCCTTGGCATTTATTGCTTTTTGACAAACTGTAATATTCACATATTTCTGATGTGTTTTAGTTATTGTCTGTCTCTCCCTCTTACAGCATAAGCTCCATGAGAGCAAACACATCAATCTCTTGATGTATTCTAAGTGTCCACAATAGTGCCCAACAGCCTGGCACAGAGTAGATTCTCAATAATATTTTTCAAAATAAGTGAATGAGTGATAGAAAGAAGTCAAAGATCATCTCAAAAGTTCTTTCAAGCTTTTAGCATCAGATGCATTTTTCAGTTCAATTCTATCAAAAATGATGAAAATGAACAAGATCAATATGCAAAACCAAAATTGGCATCAGAACCATGAAATTCTAGATTCTTAATACTGGATCTCGAAGAGAGATGAATGGATGATCTGTCTCTATTTTCATTCCCTGAAGAAAGCAAATGTTTAAATCAATATTCTCCAGTTATTTTCCTGCTGTCCATCTGTATTAGTCCATTCTCACACTACTAATAAAGACATACCTGAGACTGGGTAATTTATAAAGAAAAGAGATTTAATGGACTCACAGTTCCACATGGCTGGGGAGGCCTCACTATCATGGTGGAAGGCAAAGGAGGAGCAAGTCACATCTTACATGGCGACAAGCAAGAGAGCTTGTGCAGGGGAACTATCCTTTATAAAACCATCAGATCTCAAGCGACTTATTCACAATCATAAGAACAGCACAGAAAGACCCGCCTCTGTTATTCAATTATCTGACACTGGATCCCTCCCATGACATGTGGGAATTATTGGAGCTACAATTCAAGATGAGATTTGGGTGGGGTCAGAGCCAAACCATATCACCATCCTTGAATGTCTCTGACTTGCTCCTTTTCATCTTTAAAAATCTCATGTGGAAATTCTTTCCTAAAGTTTCCCAGTTTCCCTACTCCCTCAAACTAAGAAAAGTCACACTCACAAGACAATGTTACTATTCTCTTATGATGTTATTTCTGTACCTAATACATG
Organism: Papio anubis; assembly: GCF_008728515.1. Taxonomy (NCBI): domain Eukaryota; kingdom Metazoa; phylum Chordata; class Mammalia; order Primates; family Cercopithecidae; genus Papio; species Papio anubis. The sequence goes on from NC_044977.1 coordinate 66,273,363, forward strand.
TTCTACAAATGCATATGTCTCCTTACATACATTCTGTCCTGTCACTTTCCAGAGTTTACTACTTAAAATATCTTCCATGTCTTCCCTGTGCCTTCAGTGGACTATAAGTTTCTTAGAAATAGGTGCTGTAACATTCATTTTTGACTTCACAACAACTAGCACAAGTACATGGTACACAGTGAGCATCATATGTGTATTCATCAATCTGAATTGGACTTCATTTGATGACTATTAGATTGGATTCAATGACAACTACACTAACCAAACTACCCACCCAAACCTGACTGTGTGACTTCTACATTCCAGTTTAACTCTTAAGACTTTACATCATTGTAATATCAAAGGCCCTTTTTAGCACAATATTTTCAAATACTTATAATTTCTTTCCCTATAACTGACCCCACCCTCAGCTATACATGATCTTTACACACTTGTTGCCATATTAGAGAGGGTTACTGTTTTCCTTGTAATACTACAAATAAGGAGTCTAAATTGTGTCCTTCTATTTATTAATGAATAAAACAATTATTAAAAATGAATTTGAAGCTATCAAATCTAATCTATCTTTACATGAAAACTCCTGCAGTTGTATTGTCAGTCATAATTTCCCACATACATAATGGAATACATACACACCCATGTATCTAATCCTAAAATATATGGAATAGATATTACCAAAACACATATTCTAATTCCTTAAGATTATTTTTTGATTCTCTAATATTTTGATGCCTGTTGGCCAAGTCCTTATTGACTGTGTTACTGAATAATTTGTCCATTTCTGCTCATTTTTTCTGCTTCTGAGTAATTCACCACATTTCATCCTGAAATGCTTTTACCACATGTTTAGTACCGCTCATCTCTGTTTCACCTTAATTATACTCAATGTCTACTGTATTCTTAGCTGGAAACCATCTCCTTTTCATCCCTCAAAGCCTACTTTAGATCTGAATCTCCCAACAATGAAATGCCCAGAAATACCTGAAATACAGCATATCATCTAGGCAAGACTATTCAGACTTGCCATTAGCTGTCAAGTTTCATGTATTTTGCCTTCTACAAATCCATCCCTGCAGCCTTCTGTCATGAAAGTATCCAATGTGAATAGGTGTTAATCTCCATCATTTTAAAATCTCCCCCCATTTGCTCCGTCAGAGAATATAAAATGTAGTATATTTTTCCCCCAGAATTTCCCAGCATGTTTCCTTTGTTCAATCTAGAATCAGGCAATTTAAATGACAGGTCCACTTGATTTAAAGTCTGCTCACTCCCCTCCCCACCAGTTATTCCAGATTCTATCTCCCTTAAATCACCATTCCAATGAGGAGTGGGGAGAAATAGACAAACATTACTGAAAATCACAAAGGCAAGTTTCTCACCAGGTTGTGTATATCAACAGATGATCTTGACAAAGTTCAAAAGCCACCAGGGGTTTATTGGAAATAGTTGCAAGGTTCAAGTCCTCACAATTACCAGAAATTCAAGCTGTCTTATGTATGCGTGGAAAAGATGTGTAACCTACTGGCTCTCCAAAGCACCTTCAGGAAAACATCCTATTCACTCAGATGATATCTGTATTTCAGCAAATGTCAGCAAGTACACATACTTTGGCAGAACAAATGTTATTTTTCCTTTCATTACTGTCCTAAGAGGAATTGTGCAATCCTATAGATTATCGCATGGAGCTCTCATTGGCGTGTGGCCAAGGCTGAATACTCTTCTCCAGAGGAGGCAAATTGTGAATTAAGTTCACCGCTGGCAAATTGCTTTTTGTGTTCGATTTAATTTCGTTTTCATGATTTTTCCTGAGGGCTCATCTGGCCTTGCTCAACTAACTGGTTTAACAGATCAGTTTAAGTTCAGAAAAACCTCAGTATTTCCAAGATTTCAGAATGCCTTTTTATTGAATTCCTGATTAGGACAAGTGAGAATAACAAACGTTTTACAGGTGTTCAATTCTTCAACATAGATACTGTTTAGAAGAAGGGGGAAAATCACAATAAATTACATTGGGCATAACTGTACTCAAATTTGGGAGCTGGGGGGATGGGGAGGAAGGGGAAGGAAGAGAATGAGTAAGCAGCTTTTCACTTAAAGTGAGTTATATTCTCTGAACAGTGACTTCTTTAAAAGTACATTGAACAGTCCATGAGTAGCAATAATAAGACAACAAAGAAAATCAAGGATACATGTTCAAAAGAAGAGACATGGAGCCATGACTCAAAATGTACAGAAACTTGTTTTCCATTTACACTAACCAGCTAGAACAGTTAGCTGTGAATAAACTCAAGATACCAGACTGGTTCCATTAATGAAACATTATTATTAGGATAATATAGTTCATAAATTTTAATGATAAACTTGGGGGATGTGTTAGTTGCCATTAGATTCAGGTGCCTAGAACACATACATGGAGACAAAAATTTAGTTGAAATGAGGCAGAAATGTATATCTTCTTTACATCAAAGAATTCTGGACATACATAGTCCAATATGGAGGGAATAATTCCCTACTCACCAAGGACACAAACTCTCCCTATCTTTATACTCTACAATACTATTATGTGTCTTCAATTCTTAACGTTGCTTCATGTTCCAAAATGGCTGCTGAAGCTGCAGCCTTTATGTCTGCTTTCCAGGAAGGAAAAAGAGGGAAAAACAAAAGGCAAACACCTCTTAGCTGAGTCAGCATTACTTGTAGAACCTTCCTAGAAGAAACACCCTACTAGCTATCTACATGGAGCGTGGAAAACGCAGTCTTTTAGCTAGACATTCTAACCAAAATATTGGTGGGAATTACATCCTAACCAAAATGTTGGTTCAGGAATATGGCTATTGATTAGGCAGCTTCAGTCTCTGTGACATGAGTAAAGTAATATTTTTTGAAACCAGAGAGGAGACACTTTGAAGTCTGTTGGCCTCTTTCAATCATTGTGTTTATCTTAGATAAATTAGTTTCTTAATGCAAATACTTATTTGGTTCTTTTTATTTAATGACAAAATCATCCTGTGAACAAGTAAAATGTCAGGCAAGATGACATATTGCTGGCTTCTCACAAAACGGTAGTGTTACCCTCAACATGGCACCGGGAAGGCTAATCAGACCAAAACTACCCGCAATATATTGCCTAATGCATCTATCATAGAAGTTGTTGCTTCTGCATCAAGATGATGTACTTTTAAAAAATCTCACTTAAAGTGAGTATGTGTTAACCGTTATGCCATTCAATTCCATTAATCCATTTCTCTGTATTAGTGTATCAAATTAAATATCATCATGGAAAATACAGAGCAAGGCTCTGAGGGAGTAGAAACAATTAGGTACATTTCCAAGAGGTAGGCAGGAGAGACGTTGAAGGCAGGGTGCGAAAACGAGGGTGAATTTGGGAGAATCCACTAGCAAGGCACAGTATGTAATAAGAATTTCATTTCTGAATAAATGAATGAATGAAATAAAAATACATGCACATAATAACTTCTCAATAAACCTTTCTGGTTGACTATCAGATAACTGCATGAAGAGATAGAGGAATGTATGAAGAAATCCTCAAAGGTGAATTTTATCAATGATGATTCTTTCATTTCTTCATGCCACTATCCTTGCTGGTACGTGTGCTCCCTATAGCCATCATTGGGAGTTGTTGATTATGTTAAATATTAGACTAACAAATACGAAAAGGACACTCAGAACCATTGATCATATCCCAAGCTAAGCGCTGGAAGCACCAATGAGGCTGGCCAGAGAAGTAACCATTGGGTTATTACTATCAGCTTTAACATGTAATTCTTTCATCCAGCACTGAAACAGAGAGACACTCAAAGTATAAACACTCAGCATAAGACTAACAGACAAAGACTTTCTTCTCTTGACTATGATCAAATGGGTGTATTCAACTTAACTATGCACTATATCATAACTTTGAGTAGGACTTCCTTTTCTGGTCTGGAGGCTGCATGGTATAATAGTTAAACACATCAGTTATGGTTTCAGGAAAATTTGAATTCAAATTCTGCATCTCCACTTACTAGTTGCACAGCCTTGAGCAAGTTACTTAACTGTTTCACATCTAAGTTCCCCTATCTTTAAAATTGGAGGAATGTTATTGCCTACCTTGTGAGTAATTGTGAGGATTAGGTGAGGACTCAATGATATCAGCCACAGTTATTAGTCATTATGTGCTGGGATCATGAGAGGCTGTATAAGCCAGAGTTCTTCTGAGAAACAGAACCATTAGGAGATATATATGAGAGAGAGACTTAGTTCAAGGAATTAGCTTATGCAACTGTGGGGGCTAATCAGTCCACATCCATAGGGCAAGCTGGCAGGCTGGAAATTCAATTGTGTTGGTGTTGCAGTTCTGAATCTGTAGGCTGGCAACTCGGGCAGGGTTTGTGTGTCGCAGTCTTGAGTCAGAATTGCTGCTTTCTTGGGAAATCGCAGTCTTTGCTCTGAAAGCTTTCAACTGATTGAATGAGGCCCACCCACATTATGGACACAAATATGCTCTACTTAAAGTCAACTGATTTAAATGTTAATCACATCTAAAATATTTTCATAGCAACATATAGATTGGCGTTTGATGAAAGAACTAGGTGCCATAGCCTGACCAAGTTGACACATAAAATTATCACAGGGACACAATAAATATGCCCATCAACACCTGCATTCTTCCCAGAGAAACAAGACATAAGAGTTGCGGATTGGAAAGTGCAACTCTAACCTGTATGACAGATAAAGACTAGGATGGAAGCTGTGGTTTGTATTTGCAGATTTCAATGGTTTCAGGTACTCTCACCCTCAACCCTCTGGCAGGTAAGTTAACACAACCAACCCAAGCAGTGGTGCCATGTAATACTTACAGCATGGAGAAGCTGGGAAGAACTCACATTTCTGCCAATGAGTTCATATCTGAGAGGACAAAAAGGAAGAGCTAGTTTTTCTTCTGAAATTTTCCAACCAGATAGGTCCCTCCTTGCTAGGGTAGGGACAGTGGTGCCACAGGTGAATCCCCCACTGTTTCTGTCAATTGCACCCTTTCACAGAAAGGAACTATCATGAGCCAAGAAGAAACATTTTCCTCAATTCCTCCTCTCCTCACTACCGCCATTGTTTTTATCACCAGCAGACTGTACTGTTTATATTTCTTGTTGGGACTCTCATAGACTTAGCCTCTGAAATAGAAATGCTAGAGGGTTCCGAGGCTTCTAAAACCTAAGGAAATTTTCCAAGACATATCGAGAGAAGTACAATCCTATATTCAACCAACAGCATATTTCCTCTATCCGAGAAATCACGCTCCTTCCCCATCCCCCAAAAACTTCAGTTGAGAACCAGCTGGAGTTAACAGCACCAGGCTTAGTGTGGATCTCTTGACACCTCTTGAAACAAGTTCACTATCACATGGGAAAACTGCTCTGTCCTTCCACACCAGTCCTGGGAGCCTCTGCCAGCTTGATGCTGAAGAAGCCTGACATCCCCCAGGTAGAGGACAGCCAAGATCTCTTGGGCTTTCTTGGGGCCCACTTAACTGTCCTTTTAAAGAGCATACCTTTCCCTCATCTGTAAAGAAGTCTGAGGGCAGAAACCAGATGTGCTGACCTCACCTCTCACCTCTCTCCCCCTGGCCTGGAATCCAAGGTTGCTCACTTCCTATTCACTAGAAGCAGCTTGCCTGGGCAGGACTGGTATCATACTTCGTTTCAGTCAGCACAAGAGAGTGGAAAGTTGCCCGCAAACGGCAGATGAAAAGTTAAAGTGATCTTTGACCAGCAGATTCGTTCAATATGCAAATCCACTCAGCAGCGTAGGAACAGTATGGCACAGCCCCCATGTGGGAGATTAGAATGCAGCCTTTCACCACAGCTCTTTATTCCAAAGCCAGCAGAAACTGGCTAGTCTTGGCATTTATCTTTTTGCCCTAAAGCGCATTGGGGAAATTCCTGAATGAGCCCCTAAAATTCCCGATTGGGGAAACCTGAAGGAGTCTAAGGAGCCACTATTTGCATCCAGCCCAACCTGATTTGAAGAGCTGGATGGAACCAGGAACCAGGAAGAGAATGTAGGCTTTTGAGCCAGTACCCCCAGCTTACCAGCCCTGAAATCTTCAGCTAATTATTTTATCTCTCTGAGAAACATTAACCTCTCTAGGCCACATCTTGAGGGGACTCTAAAGCTAACATTTTGGAGCTAACATTTCCCCTGACAGAAGAAATTATATATGTATTAGTCCATTTTCACATTGCTGATAAAGATAGACCTGAGTCTGGGAAGAAAAAGAGGTTTAATTGGACTTACAGTTCCACATGGTTGGAGAGGCCTCAGAATCATGGCAGGAAGTGAAAGGCACTTCTTACATGGCGGCACCAAGAGAGAATGAGGAAGAAGCAAAAGTGGAAACTCCTGATAAACCCATCAGGTATCATGAGACTTATTCACTAACATGTGAGAATAGCACGGGAAAGACCGGTCTTCATGATTCAATTACCTCCCCCTAGGTCCCTCCCACAACATGTGAGAATTCTGGGAGATACAATTCAAGTTGAGGTTTCAATGGGGACACAGCCAAACCACATCACTCTGCCCCTGGCCCCTCCAAACCTCCTGTCCTCACATTTCAAAACCAATCATGGCTTCCCAACAGTCCCCAAAGTCTTAACTCATTTCAGCATTAACCCAAAACTCCACAGTCCAAAGTATCATCTGAGATAACGCAAGTCTCTTCTGCCTATGAGCCTGTAAAATCAAAAACAAGCTAGTTACTTCCTAGATACAATGGGGGTACAAGTATTGGGTAAATACAGCCATTCCAAATGGGAGAAAATTGCCAAAACAAAGGGGTTACAGGGCCCATGCAAGTCCAAAATCTAGTGAGGTGGTCAAATTTTAAAACTCCAAAATGATCTTCTTTGACTCCAGGTCTCACATCCAGGTCATGCTGATGCAGGAGGTGGGTTCCCACGTTCTTGAGCAGCTCCACCACTGTGGCTTTGCAGGATACAGCCATCCTACTGGCTGCTTTCACAGTCTGGCCTTGAGCGTCTGCAGCTTTTACAGGTGCACGTTGCAACTGTTAGTGGATCTACCACTCTGGTGTCTGGAGGACAGTGGCCCTCTTCTCACAGATCCACTAGGCAGTGCCCCAGTAGGGACTCTGTGTGGGGGCTCCAACCCCACATTTCCCTTCCACACTGCCCTAGCAGAGGTTCTCCATGAGGGCCCCACCCCTACAGAAAACTTTGACCTGGGCATCCAGGCATTTCTGAAATCTAGGCGGAGGTTCCCAAACCTCAATTCTTGACTTCTGTGTACCCACAGGCTCAACATCATATGGAAGCTGCCAAGGCTTGGGGCTTCCCCCTGTGAAGCCACAGCCGAGCTGTACATTGGCCCCTTTCAGCCATGGCTGGAACAGCTGAGACACAAGGCACCAACTCCCTAGGCTGCACACAGCACAGGGACCCTGGGCCCGGCCCACGAAGCCAGTTTTTCCTCCTGGGCCTCTGGACCTGTGATGGGAGCGGCTGCCATGAAGGTCTCCGATGTGGCCTGGCGACATTTTCCCCATGGTCTTGGGGATTAACATTAGGCTCCATGCTACTTATGCACATTTCTGCAATTGGCTTGAATTTCTCCCCAGAAAAATGGGTTTTTCTTTTCTATCACATAGTCAGGCTGTGAATTTTTCAAACTTCTATGCTCTACTTCCCTTATTGTCCGTATCGCTATCAGCATTTTGGGCAAAGCCATTCAACAAGTCTCTAGGAAGTTCCAAACTTTCCCACATTTTCCTGTCTTCTCCTGAGCCCCCAAAACTGTTCCAGCCTCTGCTGTTACCCAGTTCCAAAGTCACTTCCACATTTTCGGGTATCTTTTCAGCAATGTCCCACGATACTGGTACCAATTTACTGTATTAGTTCATTTTCACACTGCTAATAAAAACATGCCAAGACTGGGAAGAAAAAGAGGTTTAATTGGGCTTACAGTTCCACATGGCTGGGGAGGCCTCAGAATCATGGCAAGAGGTGAAAGACACTTCTTATATGGTGGCAGCAAGAGAGAATGAGGAAGAAGCAAAAGCAGAAACTCTTGATAGACCCATCGGATCTCGTGAGACTTATTCGCTATTACAAGACTAGCATGGGAAAGATCAGCCCCCATGATTCAATTACCTCCTCCTAGGTCCCTCCCACAACACATGAAAATTCTGGGAGACACATTTCAAGTTGAAATTTGAATGGGAACACAGCCAAACCCTGTCAACATCGTATAGTGGAAAGAGCTAGTTAGGTCTGGTTTAAATTTAAGATTCACCATGTGTCCCGTGTGACCTTAGACAATTGCTTAACCTCTCTGGGCCTCACTTTCTCCATCTATAAAAGGGGAACAAGTGGCCAGGTGCGGTGGCTCACACCTGTAATCCCAGCACTTTGGGAGGCCGAGGGAGGCGGATCATTTGAGGTCAGGAGTTCAAGACCAGCCTGGCCAACATGGTGAAACCCTTTCTCTACTAAAAATACAAAAAATTATCTGGGCATGGAGGCAGGCACTTGTAGTCCCAGTTACTCAGGAGGCTGAGGCAGGAGAATTGCTTGAACCCTGGAGGTGGAGGTTGCAGTGATACGAGATCGCGCCACTGCACTCCAGCTTAGGCGACAAGTGAGACTCCGTCTCAGAAACAAACAAAAAGGTAGCGGGGAAGGGAGACAAAACCCTTTAAGACTTTGATATTTGGAGAACTGAGATTCAAGTTTTCAGTACAGACAACCACCCTTTTCTGTATTTCTTGATTTTTTTTTTTTTCGTTTGGCTTCTAATATCTTCTATTTCTCTTATGCTTGTCTGGGATACTCACAAGAGGATCTGTGGCAATAGTAATCTGTTTGATTGCTTGATTCCCTAGGGTCAATTCGTTCATTGGGTTCTTAGGGAAGGAGTTGAGTAGATAAGACAAAATGTTCCCCACATTTTTGCCTAAGCAACTTGGCACTGATGAGTACTGGCAGCAACTCCCTGAACTGTGTTATAAATTTCTGACTGCTGCACAAATGTACCACGTGGGTCAAAGACCAGCAGAGCTGCCAAATTCTCAGAATAGAGTTCATCCTCATCAGAAAACACCAGGAAGGTCTGTAGTCCCAACAACAGAGTCTTATATCTAAGACGGTTATAAAGTAAAAACATTTTAAGATAGAAACAGGCTCCAATAAAATGATAGTAATATTGGTTAGTAGAGTTGATAAGACTGAGATCAATGGGATTAGTATCTTTATAACAGGGACCCCAGAGAGCTTTTTAGACCTCTTTGGGCTAGAATTGTTAGTGGTACTTTTTATTTTTTATTTTTTAAAGAAATGAAAGAATTTGTGTATCTGCATACTAATCCACATCATATTTTTAAAATACTAGTATGCCATATTTTTCAAGTACTTAATTTTTGTGAGGTGCTTTTCATACAAAACCACATTGAATCATCATAATGATTTTAAGGCACAGGCACAGTGACTGTTCATTTTTAAGATCAGTAAATTAAGGCATGGAGAAGTTTGATGACTTTCCCAAAGTCTTATAGCTACGTGTGAACCCCCTTTATAGCCACTACAATGTAGTACCCTCAAAAATAGTAACTACCACTGATAGAGATACAATATTGGGCTTTATGCCTACTCTCTGAATTCATTTAATGTAATTATCTCTAAAAACTCAGAAGATGGTGCAGTTGACTGAATGTCTGTGTCTCCTCCAAATTCATATGTTGAGACTCTAATCTCCACAAGATGGTATTAGAAGATGGAGCCTTTGGGAGGCGATGAGGTCATGAGGGTGGGGCCTTCATGACTAGTATTAGTTCCCTTATAAAAGAGACTCCAGGGAGGTTTTTGACCCTCTTTCCAAAACAGAGGAATACAATGAGAAGTTGGCAGTCTGTAACTCGGAAGAGGGCCCTCACTAGAACTCAATTATGCTGTCACCCTGATCGCAGACTTCCAGCTTCCACAGCTGTGAGAAATTTCTGTCATCTTTAGTACTTAGTCAGTTTAGGCTGCTATGCTAACAAAGACAGATGATATTAGTACCCTAAGTTATAGATGAGAAAACTGAGACTCAAATATACAGAGCATTTTCCCAGTACCACACAGTGAGAAATCTGGGACATGAATCCAGGCCAGATGGCAGGCTTCTATCGCCACAGAACATCCTGAACTTCACATGGACTTTGCTGCTTCCATGTTCCTCACACACAGAGTGCTTTGTTATCGTAGATAAGGTGTTTACAGGTGACCCAAGGAAATCTCACACGTGCAGGAATTACATCCCACCACTCAGTTTCCACAAGGCTGGCAAAAGGAATCAGTAGTTCTCACTAAGTATTCCTCAGCCTCTGCCTTCTGCACACACAATAGGATCACACCTCCAAGCCCTTAAGGTTGTATGAGGCCATGTGATTGGTAGTGACCAATGAGCTAGGAGCACATGAAACGTGTCACTTTTGGGCACAAGCATTTAATTGTCAATTAGACACCATCCAGAGCTCTTGCCAGCATCATTTGAGATGGCACCTGCTCCATCAGTCTGGATCCCTAAATGACTATCACGGCAATCCTGATGGGCATGTTTCATGAGCAAGAATTAAATGTCTGTTATTTTAAACCACTGTGATTTGCGGGTTGCATCTGTCTGTTCTTACACTGCTATAAAGAAACACCTGAGACTGGGTAATTTATGAAGGAAAGAGGTTTAATTGACTCAGAGTTCCACATGGCTGGGGAGGCCTCAGGAAACTAACAGTCATGGCAGAAGGTGAAGGGGAAGCAAGGACCTTCTTCACATGGTGGCAGGAGAGAGAAGAGCCAGCAAGAGCAGGGAAAAATTGCCTTATACAACTATCAGATCTCATGAGAACTCATTATCATGAGAACAGCATGGGGGAAACTGCCCCCATGATCCAATCACCTCCCTCCCACGACATGGGGATTACAGTTCCCTCCCTCAACACGTGGGGATTACAATTCAAGATGAGATTTGGGTGGGGACACAAAGCCAGACAATATCAAGGGTATTTTTAATATAAACTACAAACAAAACTAGTCTACTCTGACTGACACAGAACCAGACCCAAAGGAGCTTTTGAAACCTCCCAAGAGACCCAGCAGGTGTTAGAATTCTCTACACCCAGAATCATAAACTCAAGTGCTACGCAGATCAAGTAGAGCAGGTGACTAAGAAAAGCAGCTGAACACATGATAGTAGAAAGGGGAAGGGACTGGGTCAAACTGGTGAGCACATGCTAAGGAAATGTGGGCTCCTTGTTGCTAAATCCTGCCTTTTTTCAGAAGAATTTGGGTATTTATGTGACTTTTCCCAATGAATAAAAAATTATGCAGATCAAACAAAATTGAACTGCAGGTTAATTTCACTCCAGGGTTTTCAATTTATAGCCCCTGACCCTCTACCTCAAGTTCACAAGCAGGCTCCCATTTATCGGTCATAATTGAAAGATTTAGAGCCAGTCCTGTCAGTTACTTGCTGTGAGACATTGGGGATGTCAGCCTGGTCCTTAGTACTTCCATCTGTAAAATGAGTCCGTGGGAGAAAACAATGGTTCTTTGTCTTTCTCAGGTACTTCTGCACAATAAAATCTCATATACACACAAACATGCAATCTTATTTACATATTTCATGGTTTCCAATGATGCTATAAACCTCAACCCCTGCCTACCCCTCCCCACAAGAGATCCATGAAATCAAGGATAAGAAATCTGGGCTATATAATGCCAAAGTTTTCGTCCATCTGAAAATGTCATTTTATCAATGTCAGTGTATCAAGAGGAATGGGATATATTTCTCCCTGCTGGAGATTCTTAGCATGTCTTCTACTAGAAGAACCCATGGCTCTGATGTTATAATTGCCTGTGTTCCCCATAAAAAGATGGGGCTACAGGTTTTATCATGATGTTTAAAATGGGATGGTACCTCTCACCCTTGTACACTATTGTGCATCTAATCAGATGGAGACCTATTGTGTGAGTAGATATGTTTGGTTACATTTCTCTGGCTTGTGAATTTCTAGGTTCAAATTTAATTCCAGTGGTTCTATTTTAGTTATCTCTGGCCTCCTTCAGCTTCGTAATTCAAACCACCAAATGTATTGCTGCTTTTAAAAATAATCTTTCCAAACTCACATCCAAACTGCCTCCTTCTCAGTGCAGATGATGAGTGGTTTCCACAGAAAGTCTTTAGAATAAATCTTCTGTGGTCACGTTCTCAGCTTCAGCCTATAACCCTTAAAAATACATCCAGATAGGCCTTCAGAGGGAGCAATTGTAATATTTGCGGGGCCAAGAGCATGAAATCACCCAAGTGAGCATCAAATAAATGAAACAAAGTTCTATTCCAGGTGGACTCTGATTTTTCTCCCACTTTGATAGCATATGCTGTTAATACTTTCATCAATAGCACCTTTTACAGCCTGTCTTTAATAAAGAGGATTCCCACTCCATTTATCAGGATCCTGAGTATATGAAACTGGTCCCTGGGAACTCCTTGATGTGGTTGGAATGAGACTGAAATTTTTATTAAACAATCATTCAGTGTGAATAAAATTTATCATAAAGGGCAACCTTAACATGAAATCTTTATATGTAGCAAAGAGATCTTAATTTGAAACAAACAATAAAGTGCAGAATTCACTTATTTCAGGCAACAGGTCCAAGGTCATAGGATGAATGAGTCATAACTAAAACTTTAAAGCTAGAGGGAGAAAACTAAATGGCATTTAAAACTTGTACTACATTAATTCAAGGTAGCTACTGCAAGATGCAATCGTACCCAAAGGTACACAGAAATTTCTGGAGATAATCTGATTCTTTTCGGCTGTCCTGCCAACTTCATATAATCCTCCTGACAAGAATAATTATTGTATAGTTCCAAATAGCTAAAAAAAATTTTTTTGAATGTTCTCAACAAAGAAAAAATAAATATTTGAGGTGATTAATATGCTAATTAGGCACTTTGATCATTCCACAATGTATACATGTATCGAAACATCACATTGTAACCCATAAAGGTTTACAACTGTTATTTGTCTATTAAAAATAATACTTTAAAAGGAAAAGGAATTTGGACTGTCTCATTGCTCATATTCTTGAAATGTGTGTTCAATTCAACAAATATGTAATGGGCTAATGGTCCATTTATTTGCAAGGTACTTTAGAAAGTCCTGAAGAGACTGCCAAATAAAAAGACTCCTAATTTAAGGCAATAGTTTCCTAAAGTGGATGTGTAAGCTGGTGACATCTGAGTCATCTTGAGTACCCTAAAAATACATATTCCTGGGCCCCATTCCAAGCCAACAAAATCAGAATCTCTAATGGTAGGATCAAGAATCTGCATTTAAAACGTATTCATCAGATGAAACTGACACAGAGTAGGTTTGGTCCTACACATGCCAGAACTTCTCCGTTATAAGTGACAGACATCTAACCCCAGCTGGCTTAAACCAAAAAAGGAATCCATCAACCCTAGTAACTGAGAAGTTCAGCGGGGAGAACAGGCTTTAGGCACAGCTGGATCCAAAGGCTCAAATAATGACATCAGAGATTGAGTAGGTTCCTGTCAACTCTGCTTTCTTCTGCACTGGCTTTATTCTTACGCACCACAAAAAGTACAATCATAGCAATAATAGAATTTTTACTATGTTTTAGGCGCCACACTTTACCTGTATTGTCACATTTAGCTTTTTATGAAGATAATATGAGGTAGGAAGTATTATTTCCATTTAACCAATGATGAAGCAAGCTCAGAGAGGCAACATGATTTACCCAAAGTCACACTGTGATCAAGAGAGATGGAAAGAATTGTATCCAAGGCTGTTTGGTTGTTGCTCCCACTCTCTTACCCATACTTATGTACGCAGAGGTAAAGTAGGCCAAGGATGCATAAAATGCTAAAAGAAAAAATGAGCGTTAGAAGGCAGAAGAAGGGCAAGAGAGTATAATTCAGAGGGCAATCCTTATTTGTGCTTACAGAATGTCCCATATGACCTCTCTATAAGGCTATAATAGGCCCAGGAATTTGTACTTTGACTATTCATTCAGTTGGCCTAATTCACACCTCCTACAACTACAAGAATGGTGTTTCATCACAGCTCAAGGAGATCTGCTGAAGTGTTTGCATCCATCAGCAGCATGCACAGGAGTATTGCTGAACTTCGGTTTTAGTAGAGAAGGTGTGGGGAGTCATCAGCAAAAAGGCAGAGAAAATTGTTCCAGGGCTGCTGGAGGCAGAAGGCTAACAAAATCTTTGTAGTTTCTGGCTGATAGGGCTGATAAGCCATAGACTGGTGATGTCACTATAGAGGGAGTAAAGGGAAGAAGAATGTAACACAGAGAAGCAAGATTTAATAATTAAAAGCATATAAAGCATGAAGACAGCTGCAAAGCAAATATTAAAAATGCTTATAGGGGGCTGGGTGCAGTGGCTCATGCCTGTAATCTCAGCACTTTGGGAGGCTGAGGCGGGAGGATGACCTGAGGTTAGGAGTTCGAGACTAGCCTGGTCAACATGGCGAAATCCTGTCTCTACTAAAAATACAAAAAGTAGCTGGGCATGGTGGCACATGCCTGTAATCCTAGCTACTCAAGAGGCTGAGGCAGGAGAATTGCTTGAACCTGGGAGGCAGGGGTTGCAGTAAGCTGAGATCGCACCACTGCACTCCAGCCTGGGCAACAGAGTGAGACTCCAGCTCAAAAAAAGAAAAAAAAAGTAGTTATAGGGGCTAATGAGTTCCAGATTATTTCTAACTCTGCCTGTCCTAAGAAACTATGGTGGACTGTGGACCCCATAACCCATGACTTCTAGCGTTCCAACTTTGGGTTACTCTGAAATTGGTCATATGATTTGATTTCATCATGAGACACATCACATGAGGAGAGACTTGATAAGCACTTGTATATAAAGGATTGTCCTGTTGGAATTCTCCCTCTTACAATACTAACTTGAGTCTGTCATGCTGTTAGGAAGTTCAAGTTCACCACATGGAGAATAAATAAAATATTGTGATAAACAGCCCCAGCTGATCCCAGGCTCCAGTGATCCATCAACTACATATATGATCCTCAGTCACATGTGTGACCCCAAGCAAGATCAGCAGAACAATCACTCAGCCAACTCACAGAACCCTGAAAAAATATAAATCATTATAGTTTAAACTACAAGTTTTGGGGTAGCTTGTTATGCTGCTATTGATAATTAAAACAAACTGGAATATTTTCATCTAGATGACAATCTACTCAGTTGTTGAATCCTTTGTGTTTCCCTCTTTGCCCTGGTTGGTAAGAATCTCAGAGCTAAGTTGTGTGTTCATTGCTGTGTCTTTCTTCAACCAGGAATTCTCATCAGAGTTGGTCCATTTCTCTTTCAGATTTTTGTCTTTTATGTTAATTGGTTTGGGTCTTACTATACCTCTGATTTTCTTTTAAATTGACTAAAATTATTTGGAAAGTAGTCAGGGTACCTGTAAAATAATAAATAGAAATTTGTGGTAGATGAGTAAAACAATAATGATTGCTAAAGGGAAAATAATAGTAATTATTAATATGTGAATACAACAAAATGTTAATATATTTTTAGGCCAGGCCCTATTCTAAAATATTTTCATGCATCCTATTATTTTTTTCACCCAGCAATTATGAACAAATACTGCTATCCCCCATTTTACAGGTAAAGAAACTGAGGTACAAAGTTGTTGTGGCTTGCCCCGAAGTCTCATAGTAAGTGTCAGTGCCAGGGCACAATTCAGGCCTGCTCAATGTCAGAGCCCACATTCATGGCCACGAAGTAACATTTCTTCACATGCCTTTTCTATTGTGTTAGCCTATTTTGCTGTTGTATCAAAATTTACAAGACAAGGAATTATCTCCTAAGAACTTTTAAGTGTAAAATTTGTCATTAGGTTATTTAGTTTTATAAAGAAAAGATTAGAAAGTTGGAAATGGAGCAGCTGTTCCTGAATCAGGCAAACATTGCATTCAAAGAAAATTAATTTTTTCCACTTTCAAAAAAGAAATTCAAACCCTAATTTCTGATGCCACAATCATTGCAGTTAACAAAGCCATTTTAATAACCTCATGTTGTCCTTTGATAGATGGATATTCTTTCAAATGTGTATTCTCAGAGAAACTAGTGCTTTTGCAAGACTATCTAAAATGCTCTGAAAAAGTAAACTACTCTGTAAATAAAGGGCGTTATTGTCTGCAGGTGATCCTCAAACTGTACAACCAACATATTGAATTTAGCTTTTATGTTTTTATTTTTAAATGAGTACAAATTGGAAAGCAAGCGTACTGATTCTAATGATCAAGTGTGTTGACCATAAGTTTGAAAGAAGTTATTAGGCATGCCGAATGTGAACTACTTTTAACCCCAGAAGGATTAATTTTACTTTTAGGTGGTCAATTAAGAAGGAAAGGAACAAAATTTTAAAATGTGTGTTATGGAGCTAGGTCATTGAATTTTGTATCAAAAAGGTAAAATATAAATCAGAAATGTATAATTTTTAGTTTTTACATTATGAACAGGAAGTTTGCAATTGCAGCATTCTTTTACTTTATGTCTAACTCAAAAATTGGACAGCCTTAATGACAGATTCAAAATTATATTTGTCAATTTCAATGTAAGTTCAACCCTTAACTGTTATTTCATTAAAGTTAAATATGCCTTTTTGAGGGATATCTGCCGTAGGACGGTCACTTATCCAGTGTCCTTTATCCCAAAAGCAGGATGCTGACAAGGTTGACCTCATGAGACTCACTCTGCCTGAAAGATTCCACTCTCCAATCAGTGAGACTGGCTTTCCGCTCCCCAAAGGTAATTTGAACTTGAACAGCCCACGAAAGTGAGGAGCTTCTCTGTCCTGATTTGTTCATAACAACCAGGTTCTCACAGAGCTAGGGCCCCTGCCAATCAGAGTCCCCCATTCTGCCCCACACAAGTGCAGATACGAATCTGGCCCTACCTCTTTGGCTTTGTCTAGGCTACAAGTGAGAGCTTTCACTGCATGAGGACAAAGCTTTCTGTTTCCTCTCAAATTCTCAATGACAAACACACCGACAAAAATATTTTGGTACAGTTCTTTTAAATGTTCACTCTTAATGTAGTGTGGGAAGCAAATGTTCGCTAAAATAAACAAAGTGCTAAGAAAATACTATCACTAGCAAAGGCATCACTCTATAGTTAATAATTCATGACTTGACCACCTCATAAATAACTGTTAGCCTTCTAATCTGAATGTGTGGATGGTGGGAAACAGGCCTTTCCCAAATCCCCCTTCGATATTTTGTCATCCCTCCTTGCCTGTTTTCTCCTCAGCATCATTAATTTTCAATCACCATGGGTAGGGGGACAAAGTTCTGTTTAGAAGTTATTCCTTCTTCCCAAGGATAAAATAGTTCAAAGGAAGAGAAACATCACCCTGTCCTTATTTTTCAAAAGTAAGCTCCACTAGCCCCTATGCTGAAGAGAGCAATTTCTTATATTGGTGAGGAACAAATGCAGGAAAAGATCAGTAATTCTCCAAGGTTGTTGACAGCTTTTGCTCCCATCCTAGAACTCAAACCACAACAAAGAACCACTTCAAAGTTACCAAACAAAAGAGCTCTCAAATTTTAGTTAATAGTAAGGTTTCTGCTTATCCCAAGTCCACTGGGTACCAGAAAATTTTTTTGTAAGTGAAAAAAATCACATTTTAAACATATGTTCTTCCCCATGCCCCCTAAAATATTATTTACTTTCAAATAAGAGACAAGAGAAGAGAAAACAAAGACCCTCAGACTTGATTATTTTTCTACATGGTTTTGGGAACTGGTAGCTGAATACAGAACAAGATAATTTGTGAAAATTTTGCAATATAAGTAAAGTAATTGACTAGTCAGGATCTTTTTCTTCTAAAATTATAGCTATTGTTTTCAGGGTAACGGGTTCAGAAGCGGGTGATGAGCTTCTAAAACTGCTATTTGGTATGACTTGGCTAAACTTTAAAGCTGAGAAAAAAAAAAATCCATACAAGCAGGTGCTACTGAAATAATGAATGCCATAAATGTGAGAGCTTTAAATCATAACGGCAAAAGTAATTAAACAGAAAGGTGACCAACAAACTTAGAAAGGGCCAGAGATAAGATATAAATAATGTGTTCCAGCTGCTGGCTTTTGCTCTTAGAAATGATGTAGCGTGTGCTATTTTTATCTCCAAAGGGAGAGCTTTCTTTCATCCTGTAATTTTCTTTTTATCTTAAATTGAGTATGAGAGCTTTGAGGTGAAAGGAAAATAAAAACTTACCAATGACTCTCACATCTCAATTTTCCTTGTACAGCCACTTCTAATTGGAGGTGTTTCATCTGACCCATCAGGGGCTGCAGGCAAATTTAGAAGTCTAAAACCCAACCATTTTTCTGGAACTAAAAAGCAAAGATAACTACTATTGAGCCCCGCTTAGAGGAACAGACATTTTGAATTGGTGGGAAATACAACA
The DNA here is from genome assembly GCF_008728515.1 of Papio anubis. NCBI lineage: Eukaryota > Metazoa > Chordata > Mammalia > Primates > Cercopithecidae > Papio > Papio anubis. Next base: position 66,291,887 of record NC_044977.1, read on the forward strand.
TAGACATATACTTACGTCTGTTGAATCCTCTTTCTTCTCCTCCCACAATCTAGAATCCCCCAGAACCCTTCCACGCACCTCATTTTCACCTCCAAACTCCACCATCCCCGCTGCAGACCCAGAAAATTGCAACGGCTACCATGGGGTCTCTAGTCACATAGAGAAAGTCATGAAGAAAAATGAAAGGATGTAGCTTTAAATCCCAGTTCTGCCTCCTCTTAGCTCTATAACATTGGAAGAGTCACTTTCTGAGCCTTGGTTTGTTGTCTGGAAAATGAGGAAGCCATGATTTCTAACTTTTGGAGGTGTTGTGAGGATTCAGTCACATGCCTCACAGAAAGCTCCTGACATGAGCCTAGTAGGTATGAGGAATTTAAGGTTGACTGCTGATCCCAGTCCCTATCTCCCCTCAGTGCCTAACTCCATTTTGACCAGCCCCAGCAACACTGAAGTAGAGTTAAGGGAGAGTGTAGAGAAAAGAAACGAGAGGAAACAGGAGGGCAGAGCAAGGTCACAGGCCCTGGAGCAGTGACAATTCTCCCTTCTTTTCACCCTCGTGTTAACAAGAGCAAACAGCATCCACAGCATTAATGGTAACACTTTTTGAGCACTTAGTGCATTCCTGACACCACATACAGTATCTCATTTGATACTCACAAGAAATACTATTGTTTGTTCATCACAGGTCGTATTAGATGTTTTGCAGCCCTATTATTTATTCACACTGAGTCTCCTCTCAGTCTAAACCTTGAAGTCTCTTCACTTCTTATACTTGTACAGTTAGTATTAAGCATGTCTTCTGTATTGTCATTCAAGTCATTGATAAAACAGATCTCTTTCTAAACACTTTCAGCTGGTCCTTGTCTTAGTAGGTGAGTCCTTTTGGATCTCCAGTGGAGTTTAGGGGACAAATTCCATAATATATTCCCACTGTTTGTAGCAATTGTCTGGGAACACCAGCTGGTCCACCTCAAGGTTCTGGAGACCTTGAGGCCAAATGGAACTTACAGCTACTCCTTGACAGAAGGGATACCCCAACCCCATAAGAAACCATGCACAGGTGCATCCCCTCCCAGTGAGGGTCGAGGGGTCCTCCTCGGGTCTACCTGCCTTGCCTGATCAGCCCAGACTGAGCTCGCACAGCCACATTTGACAATTATCTAATCTTAAATACTAAGAAAAAGTTGAATTTCTAATGGGTTTCCTTGACCCCTTGGAAAGAACTTATTTCTGCTTTCTTCCTTTCCTCCTACCCTCACATGCCTCTCTCTGTCTCTGTCTGTCTCTGTCTCCCCACCCCTTCTCTCTCACACAGACACACACACACACACACGCAGTCCCTACTCCTCCCTCATATCTCTCTAAAAGAGGGGCCTGCTCTGCCTCTCCTTTGGTTTTCCTTCATAAGGGTCTTTCTCTGTTTCTCAGGGATGACAGTGTAAGACCTGCCTCAGCTCTCCCTCTTAAGAAGACTCAGCCAGCTCTCCTTCTCCTTGTTTCCCTCCCTTGCTTTTTCTTTTTTTTTTATTATACTTTAAGTTCTAGGGTACATGTGCACAATGTGCACGTTTGTTACATGTGTATACATGTGCCACGTTGGTGTGCTGCACCCATTAACTTGTCATTTACATTAGGTGTATCTCCTAATGTTATCCCTCCCCCCTCCCCCCACCCCACAGCAGGCCCTGGTGTGTGATGTTCCCCACCCTGTGTCCAAGTGTCCTCATTGTTCAATTCCCACTTACGAGTGAGAACATGCAGTGTTTGGTTTTCTGTCTTTGCGATAGTTTGCTCAGAATGACGGTTTCCAGTTTCATCCATGTCCCTACAAAGTACATGAAATCATCCTTTTTCATTTATACCATGGAATACTATGCTCCCTTGCTTTTTCTTTGAACACTCTCTCATCCCTGTGGCTTGTGTAGTTTCCAAACTCCAGACAGACACTAATGTTAGGGATTTGGAAATAAGATCAGAATTCTGCAGAATACCCCAAATCGTAAATTGTGATTAAAATACTTCCAATGTTCCCCACGTACTAGTTCATTAGGAAGATCAAAAAATTGATCAACAAGTAAGATACATAGGTTTAGTAAGACTATTTACAAAGAACTGTAGCCTAGACTGAATATATAAGTACTAGAAAATGTGAACATTATTGGGTGGCTTTTAAATGATGTAATTCTAGTCTTGTAAGATTAACAGCTCTACACAGAACCATGTGTAGAGATCAATTGAAGAACTTACTTTGCTTTCAAAACTTTTTATTTCTTGGAACACCATCCATAGGTTTAGTAGAGAGGATAACATGTGAAGAACCTTAACATTCACTTTAATTGTAAGAATTTACCATTAGCGACAGACAGCATCATGATGTGTATTTATTACATGGCCACAGCTACAAGCAAAAGTGGTGAGACAGTGATTGTTTCTCACCTTCTTGCCCCGTCCCAGTTATGGAAATGTTGACTTTGACTTTCAACTCTGCATGCCAGCTTTTCCTGTTCTTGCTTTCTTCTTGACATTACTGCATTGCTTTGAGAAGCAATGTCTCTAAGTTTAATGTTAATCTTTTATTCTCACAGGAGAATTGCAATACTTCCCCCTCCCCATTTTTCTGATTTCTAAAACCCATTTTTCTCAGGATGTAGGATTCAAAAAAATATATATAATTTTCCGAAGAAATGCCAGAAGGGAACCCCCATGTAGAAAGTGTTATGATATGAATATCTGTTGTTTTGGCCTAACCAAGAATAATTTCCCCTTCTTTTAGAAGGAGCACTGTGGTTTTCGTTTGTGGAACTTCCCTGTCCCACTCTGTGTGGCTGATAACCATGGTGCCCCCCTTCCCCAAGTAGCAAACAGATCTACCACATTCTTTCTGATGGCTTCATCCTAGCCCATTGACTGTGTACCATGGTATAGTTACCTGGTCCCTTTTTCAGACAAGATTCAAGCCTTTTAGCAGCTATTAGTTGTGGGTATGGAACTCCAGCTAAGATGTAAAGACAGGGTCAAAAGTACTTGATGTTGAGTCTTCTCACTGCCAAAAGAAAAAAAAAAAAGAAACAGGATTCTAAACGTTTCATTAGTTCCTGCTCTACCCAAATTCCCAGATGTCTGTGACATTCCAATAAATTGTTCATTTTGCTTGCTTGGAACCCGGAAAACCTAACTGATTCCAATGGCAAGGAAAATAGACTCCAGAACTACTGGCTTGGCCAAGAAAGGTTTGATCAAATGGCCCATACTATGTCTGCTCAAGACATTAGGCTAATTTTCTCTCTCTCATTTGGACTTGCATCTTTTTGCTGCCTATATACATTTGACCTAAAATAGATTTTACAGATTAGATGTCCAGGATTTTGGTGTGGGACTTCACAGAGTGACTCAAAAAAGTCCACCAACCACATAGCTTTGGTAATAGATCCTAGATTAATTTTTAGTCCGAGCAACAGGAAATTTCTCTTAGGCCTTAGGGCCTTACCCTGCAGAAATATTTTTGTTGGTGCATATATTAGTCAGGATTGTCCAGAGAAAGAGAATCAATAGGCGATAGATAGATAGATAGATAGATGATAGATAAATAGATAGATAATTGATTGGTAGATAAAAGAGATTATTATAAATTATTGGCTCATGCAATTATGGAGGCAGAGAAGTCCCACATTCTGCCACCTGAAAGCTGGAGACCCAGGCAAGCTCCTGATGTAGTTCCAAGGCCTGACAGGAAGAGAGTCAATGGAGAGCCAATCATAATCCCGAAAGGCACAAGCCCCATCACTAGAATCCTGAATGTTGAAATCCCAAGAGATCAAAATCCCCAAAATATAATTCTAGAAAAAATAATTTTAAAATTATCTAAAATATTTATTTACATTTTTAAAGGAGGATTTATCTAAGAAACATAAAAACATGAATGGATACTTCCTAGGCTACTTTATACGATAAAATAAGCAATAATATACGTATGTTTGCAAGATATGCTAACACCAGTCACATGAGTATAACAGTTATAAGCAGATGTACTATATTCATAAAGAGGTCAAAAAGGAAAATGTATAAACACATATCACTGTGGTTGGTAATTGTGTGCACCTAGCTTTATAACTGAGGTCATCTGAAATACCGTGACAAATCACCTAAGTCTTTTGATGGCACCAATCAAAACCACCATTTACACCATCCCCCAAAGAGCTAAGATCTTGAGAAATTCTGTCTTTCACAATGTAGATGTACAGAAAGGATATCTCTTCATTTATTGAGGAAGTTTCAGCATTTTTATGTATACACATAATGTTTAAACACCATCCACATTGTGATAATGTACTTTATGGAATCAAATTTGAAAATGCATAAAAAGTATTAGAACTCTCTAAAAGTTCCTACACCATTTACACTGCCAGTATTGAAAATGATACAAAGATGAAACGCATAGTAAGTTGTAAAAAAAAATACAATTTAAAATAGTAAAAAAAAAAAAAAAAGTACTAAGAAAGAAAACTAAAAATAAAATTTGACATATGAAAAAGTATGTTATTACAAGGATAGATTGTGGGCAATTGCACAGAGATAATCCCTAAGAACTGGCAGACTTTCATGGTCATTAACTATATTTTGAAGTCTTTCATCACAAAGAATAGTTGCTTTTTTCTTTTATGGCATGGCTCTCTTCAGATAATATGTTTACATTCACTTCCTATGTGGCACTGCTCTTTTCAAAATTCTTCTATGATACTATGTATACTGATATGAGCATTTCCTATTAAAGCTTTCTACCTTCTATGCCACACTTCTATGTTGTTTAGGTTTTACAGAAATCCATTTCACATGCCCTCATATACAGAACAAAAGTTTGGCAGAAATAATGCTGGTGATCGAACAGCAATGCCATTGTGAACATTACGTCTTCTTATCCTACTGTGCACATAATAATTTTTGAACCAGTCAGTTAAGCTTTACGGGCTTCTTCAGGCAAATTCAGCTTTAATTCATTAAAACCTCCTGAAATATCACCAGTAGGAAGGTAAATGATGCATTTTTAAACAGAAGTTTTCTTTGTGGCCGTAAGCAGTGGCTAATCCACTCATTCGACTTTTCCACCAAGTACAAATAAAGACAACAAGATAATAGTTTTGCCTAACATGATGTAACTATCCTGCATACAACTGAAAATGCACTGATCCCTTTCCCAGACTTTGGCTTTCAGGATTTCAACATTTGGGATTTTAATGTTTTGGGATTGTGAATTTCATGATTTTATACATTGGGAATTTTGATCTTTCAGGATTTAAACTTTTGGAATTTTGATCTTTTGGAATTTCAACATTCAGGATTATGGCATTTGGAATTGTGTTTTTCAGGATTATGATCCAAACACGAGCCACGGATATAAATTCCAGTCTAGAGCTGAAGGACTGAGAACTAGGAGCATCGAAGGCAGGAGAAGATAAATGTCGCAACTCAAGAAGTTAGGCAGAGTTAATTCAAACTTCTTCCACCTTCTTGCTCTATTCAGGCCCTCAAAGGGTTAGATGATGCACACCCAACATTGAAGAGGGCCATCTGCTTTATTAGGCCACCAATTCAAATGTTTATCTCTTCCAGAAACACCATCACAGACACACCCAGATATTTTAACCAGGTATTTGGCCCCCTGGAGCCCAGAGAACTTGGCATATAAAATTAAGTATCACAATGCGCATAGTATTTTTACTTTAAAATGTTGTGAAAATTAGCTTGTCAATTGAAAATCTATGGATTTTACTTTTTAAAAATCTGGATTTCCATTTTCTTTTAAACAAGTAAAAATATCAAGAAATACTGAGGCCCATATTCCAGAACAACAGTCCTTTAGGTGAATCACACATTCTCCAGTACGCCAAGCTCTGCTCAGTAAGTTTTGCTTCTTTGCACTTACCTGCTCAGCCCCTGTTGGTGACCAAGTTTGCAACATTTGCTCTGCATGATCCAGTAGAGCAGAGAACTAGAGTTTGACACTAAATCCTCATTTACATATGCAATTTCCTTGTGCACCTAAACGGATAGTAGATGACTAGTTAAGAATGGGATTCAAACATTCAGTATTCTGGGTCCAGGTCAACTTTTAATTTTTCCTCATATCCAATGTTATTGATTTGAGTATAAGCTGCTAAGACAAAGAAAAAACACAATAGCAACAACAAAAATACAGTAGTCCAAACAAACCAGAGATTCATTTCTCTTTCCTGAAATATTTTAGAAGTAGGCATGTGATGCAGGCTGTAGGCAGCTCCTCTCCACTAAATTTACCCAAGCGTCCACAGGTAGATGCTTCTTCCTTCTTCCATGATGCTCTGTCACCCTCTAGTGTGTTTCTCACCTACCTGGGTAAGAATGGTTCACACTATGTATCCAAGTTCCTGTTCATGGGGAGGAGGAAAGAGAGAAAGTAGAGAGGAAACAAATTGCATTTAAGGAGGTAGCTCAGCAGGTCTGCCTGTCACTTCCACTCTTGCTCCATTAGTGATAGCTTAGTCATAAAGCATCACTTAGCTGCTGGGAAGCATTTCTAATATTTCTAATTGGCGGCCATGTGACCTGCCAAAAAGCAGTGAGGGGCTGTCACTCAAAGGAGAAAAGAGCAAATGTAAACTGGAGAACAATTGCTGTTCCCTGCTTTAATGGTCCTTTTGAGGGGGGAAAAAGGGAGACAGAAAGGCCTTTTTTCTCAGCAACCCCCCAAACACACACACACACAACCAACTACCACAGCCAACATCTATCTATATGCCCTGAATATTCACCTTTTTTTTTTTTTTTTTTTTTTTTTGAGATGGAGTCTCGCTCTGTCGCCCAGGCTGGAGTGCAGTGGCCGGATCTCAGCTCACTGCAAGCTCCGCCTCCCGGGTTTACGCCATTCTCCTGCCTCAGCCTCCCGAGTAGCTGGGACTACAGGCTCCCGCCACCTCGCCCGGCTAGTTTTTTTGTATTTTTAGTAGAGACGGGGTTTCACCATGTTAGCCAGGATGGTCTCGATCTCCTGACCTTGTGATCCGCCCGTCGCGGCCTCCCAAAGTGCTGGGATTACAGGCTTGAGCCACCGCGCCCGGCCTATTCACCATTTTTTAAAACCAAACTTCAACAAACAGTGAAATTATGAGGAAATGATTTTCTTGTTAACATCATTGGACAATAAACTCTGGCTTTCGATGCCTCTTTACAGTTCTTCCTTTAATTATTCATCTAATGGGTAAGACATCTGATTTAATCAGCATGAAAATTAGACATTTCCTGAAATGTTTGGAGTGGAAGAAGTCCCTCCTCATTCAACGTTTATATTAAAAAAAAAAAAAAACTGACCTTAAAAAAAACCATAAACCTCTAAGCTATAGATAAGTACCCGTGTTTGTATATTTAAATAGAGTGTGTCATAGCCATTACATTCATCAGAAAAGATGAGAGAGAAAAGCATAGTCAGACAGTGATCTTTCATTGTTTCTTCAAATCTTTGATTAGAATTGCCTAAAATCCTTTCTCACCCAATACCATACCCACACACAACATTTATTTTTCAAAACATACAAGCTACCACCTATGATTTTTATTCCACTGGAAACTTTGGAGGAAATTTTGCATTTAAAGCCACTTTTTAAAAGATGACTCCAAGAACATCTTTATTTACTCTTCACAAGGAGCCATAGCATGCACACCATTTTCAACCTTGGTGCGGGTCCCAGAAATCTCATTTTCAGAGCCACAGTGTATAATAGAGAGTCCCTGATGCTCTGGTTAAAGCAGGGGTTGTCAGCCTGGAGCTCTGACCACTGAACATCACTGTCATCTGTCAAAGAAGTCCCTGCAGCCTCTTTGAGGAGTCTCCTGACCCTCTGTGAGAATGTCTGAAACCATGCTGCAGTGACTCTTTGTTCCTGGATTGAGTCAGAAAAAGGGAGAAAACAATCAGGAAAACTTACATCTTTTCTATGTAACAACAATGCAACTTGCCGTTCTGTGAATTCAACGTAATAGGAAGAAACTAACAAGATCAAGCCTTACACAGACAAAGCAATGGTGTTAGGAGACTTGTGGAGTTTCGTGTTTCAACCGGACTTGCTAATCTCGTATAGTCACAGCCCTCTTCTGACCTATATCTGGATATACGTGAAGCAGAGGCTGTGTTGAGATGTAGTAAGATTGTCATCTTTTATTAAATAAGAGGCTTTGGGAGCTTGGTTTTCCCATCTGCAGACAGGGCAATCCCAGTGCTTTCTTGGCCTGGGCATAGGACTCATTCCCTTGCTTCCTGGACCTTACCAAAGAGACCTATCTGTCCACCCTATTTAAATTGCACCCACCTTTCCTTCTGGCATTTTCTCCTTTTTTATATAGTTGTATATATAATATTTTTATGTTTATATATATAAACATTTTTGAGACAGGTCTTGCTCTGTCACCCAGGCTGGAGTCCAGTGGTGCGATCACAGTTCACTACAGGGACAACCTCCCTGGCTCAAGCAATCTTCCCAAGGTAGCCTTTTAAGTAGGTGGGACTATAGGTGTATGCTACCACGTCCAGATACTTTTTTTGAATTTTTTGTAGAGACAGGTTTCTACAATGCTGCCCAGGCAGGTTTCAAACTCCTTGGTTCAAGTGATCCTCCTGCTTCAACCTCCCAAAGTGCTGGGATTACAGATGTGAGCCTCCCTCTGGCCTTCTCTATCTTTACCCTGCTTCATTTTTCTCCGTAGGGCTTATCGTCACTTGACATTGTATATATTTATTTGCTTATCATCTCTCTCTCATCAGAATTCCACATCATAAGAACAGAAACTTTATTTTGTTTTGTTTACTGCTATCTCCCTGGAGCCCAGGAGAGTTTGTCATGTAGTAGGTGGGCAATCAAGTAAGTTAGTTGTTGAGTGAACCATGAGATTGTTGTGGAAAAGACGAGAATATCTGTAAAATGTTCCACATGGTACATGGCACAAAGGCCCCTGACACAAATTATTTTTGTTATTGTCATCACTTTTCCACAGAGACTCTAAGAATGATGACTATGATCTCATCCAGTTCTTCATGGCTTAGTGGATCTCTTTAATATACTCCCTAAGTTACAACAGAGATTCCCACAACAGCAAAACGAAGTAGGTGTAGCATTCTACAATTCTGGAGTCAGCACATGAGGTAAGAAAAAAATCACATATATTATGAATTGTCATTGAAGATTATTTAGGAAGACATTACTTCAAAGATCAATGTGCCATTTTTCTCTAAACCCAACCCAAACAGGTTTTCTTCCTGCATCACAATAGATTAGTGATTCTTTGGTTGAATACTCAATGGAATATTTGACTTGTGTTCAAGACTATGCTGTACCAAAAATAGCAACAAATATTTAAAGCACTATAATGTTTAATAGTAGCATGTTTAAACACCAGTGTTTTTCAAGAGGGTGAGATGCTCATACTGTAGGTGCCGAGACCAAACGTGAGGGGTGAAGAATCATGTGTCTTCTAAGTCACTCTGGCTAAGTCGCTTCATAGATGTGAAGATGGGCCAGAATTATCATCACTGCTTCATTTATGTGTTTATTCTGTCTTGGTCTTGGGCTCTCTCTCTTCCCCTTTCCACTCCACCTACTCCTTCTCTTTCTGCCAGTCATGCAGTTGAAACAGTCTGAGTTAAATGTATGCGTTTATAGACTCAGAAGCAGTGTCATATAAGACTGTTATGCTCACATCATTTTCTAGTTGGAAGGACCTTTAGAAAACATCAGACCATTTTATTTTACACAAGATCCACAAGAAAAGTAGAAATAATTTGTCTAAGTCACACAGTAAGAGTTCCAGTGCTAGAAGTCAGTTCTGTGGTTCCCTAATCTGAGGAATTTTCTCCATCTTTCTCAGTTGCCTTCTAGTGTGTCCCATGTAACACTGTCATTCCCCTTTCACTCTTTCCCCTTTCCAAACCATTCACCAAAGGGAGTGCTATAGCCTTTAGTTCCTCTCCTACTTTGCTCAGGACCCAAGCATCCTCCAATGATGGCAGTATCCTCTGCTTCTCCCTGTAACTTCTTCAGGCTCTTCCCCCTTCCTCACTGCCTCAGGAATCAGTTGGATTTCTACACAGCCTCCTGAAACTGACTCACGGCTCTGTAATCGGGCCAGTGCCTGCCTCCTGCATCCTTTGGCAGCTGCTGTCATTCTTGGTGGGAGACATCATTCATGATGCCCCTGGCACATCATGACAAAACTCCAATGAGTCTACTATTTTCTTTTTGAGTCATATTGAGCAGGGGCAACTTCCTCACACAAAGATCAGGAAACACATCCAGACAGACAGCACAAACGGATAGTGCAGGGGACTTAGAGACTCCAACCGTATAAACAAATCTGCATTTCTGAAATAATAAGCATTCACATATAATGCCAGATTATTGTTGTAGATTAGATTGTGGCGAGGGATGAACTCACATTACATGTATGGCCTGAGGGGGGTTTTGATGAGGTGAGACATTACATAGAACAATAGTTTGTTGCTAGAGAGCCAACAGAGTTCTAGAAAATGTTTGACCACTTATGAATTGGATCCTTCCTTAGTGTTTTGACTGGAGCCATTAGGCTGGTTTCCCAATGATTCCAGCACAAATCCGCCACCACCACCCTCAGTCTACCTCACCCCCATCTCTCCTCTTATTCATTCCCCCCGCAGATCCCCAGCACACACACATTTCTTTTTCAAAATTTTGCCAACAAATATATGCATCTCATTTCCTCCCACTCCAGATGTGGCCTTTTACATATTCTCAAGGGTTACAACCATGGAGAAAATTATAGAAACTAAAGACGAGGCGCCTTGAAGGAAAAGCTAAATTGGAACAATACTGTCCATGGACTTCCCCAAGGTCATTTGATGGTCTGGGCTTTAATTACCAGTGTCCTCTGTCCTAGAGTTCTCTTTCCTTTTGATTCCTATTAGTGATCATAAGCCTCTCCATATGCTGTTCCATTAGATCCTTTCCCCGCCATTCGCCATAATATTAATTCAGGTAGGGAGAGGAGAGAGAAGAAAAGGAAAAATCGGTATAAAATTTCTACCTGCACAACTCTTCCTTCAACCTTTTGGCTGCTGCCTGAGGTAACAACTCTAATAGGCTTTGAAGTTGAAAGTGGATTTGAGTATATTTTAGTAGGTGGCTTCACAGTCTGACTTATGACATTCCTTGTTTTAAAATCATTTCGCTCCAGTGGTTTCTTCTCCTGGTGTGAGGATGGGAAAGCTCCAATGCATGAGGATATTGTAGGATGAGTGGATAATAATCAGTGGAGACACAGAAGGGTGCATAAATCCACCATGTGTGTTATTTTTAGAGCATTCATGTGATATGATTCATCTTAAAAGCATTTCTAAATGCGAGGATCTGAAACTATCACCGTGATTTACTGAAGTCATGAAGAACACATGTGACTTTCTTGTTTTGAAAATGACATTATGTGGACACCATTGCTTTTTTCTTCCCCCTTAGTTTCTTACAGACTTTTTGGGCTAAACCAAAAGACCAGCATAAATTCCCTCTGTACCCTGCTGTCCCTGTTCAAAGTCTTGGAGTATTTGGTGTACATGATCTATGTACCAAGGTGATATTCTAACAGAGACAAATTATGTTCAAACATCTGAAAGTCATCATTTCTATGCATATGCAGGCATTTTGAGAAAAATCTACAAGAGGATCAAAAACAAGATTAAACCACATCTGTTTGGGTTTAAATGACATTGTCTATGTAGTTCAAAGTTGTTTCCTTTTGTAGAGAAGAAACCTGCCCAGCTGTTTTTTATCTTAAATTCTTAGCTTTTATCAAAGAAGTGTTTTCATTGGCTAGCCAGTGTTATTTCTAAAAGTTAAAGTATTTAAGAAAGGAGGCTAAGGAAAAAAAAACGCTTTATTCATTTAAGGTCTATCCCCAGAGCCTTCCCTTGGCACTCACAAAATACTAATCCAGAGGTTTTGTTCAATTCTAAATAGAAAGGCTGTGTCTACTGTGTGTCATCATATAGTAAATGAGAACTTCCATCTTTTTCTACAGGTAATTGATTATAATTGACACTGATAAGAAACATGAAACAAACAAAAAAAATGAATCCTAACGGGCATTTATTATTATATAATAAATATTTGACTTCCTGAATGTTATGCACTGTTAAATGAGAAAGGGAATGTTTTTGAAACCCACCATCTATCAGTAAATAGTCTTATTTAACACAGAAGTGGGCGTAGAGCAATTTTACCCTGGGAGTGTGTTTCTTCTGGACATCTGACACATCTATATATTAAAAAATCATATGTGATTACAGGTCCTCCTATCTTATGCAGAATAAATAAGCTCTACTCTGCAGCTCCACTAAATGGTTAGAATGAAACTTGAAAGCAAAAATAAAAATGAATCAAAGGAGTATAATATGACAGCCAAACCACTGCAAGCAATTGCTTAGCTGCTTTCTGCTTAGATGATTCTTTATGTGATTTTTAGTTGAGTTTAGCATAACAACATAATATAAACAGGTACACACACACACACACATACACACAGACATTGACTCTATTATTCTTACCATGTGCCAACAATCAGCAAGTAGTTTAAAGAGGACGTTATTACTGAAAAGACTTCATTGTAACATTTACAATCAGTTCTCTGTTAGACACAAACAGAATTCTTTTTTCTGATCAAACAAAGGCATCTTTACAGCTTTTTGTCCCTAATTTGTGACAAAGAAGTGGTTTCAGGTTTCCTCAACTTTAATTGACATTAGAACATATTTTCAAAAATTAATTAAGTAAGCCCTGGGTATGAAAGCAAAACCCAAAAGACATTCATTAGGTCTTTTCCATTTCTTGTTTCCTTAACATATTCAAAATGCTCAGTTTAGCATAGGGCTTGGGCTCTAGAGTCATACTGCCTGCCTTTAAATCTACTCCTAAGTCATTTGGGGCCCCTTGCCCTCAGTTTCCTCATCTACAAAATGGAGATAATATGACTAACTTCATAATGTTACAGTAAGAATTAAACAAGAAAAGCATGCAAAGCCTCTAACAGAGGACCTAACACATAATAATTGCACAATAAATACGTCATTATTTTATGGAGAGCAGTCTAAATCTTCCCTCTGCTCTTCATCCCCTGCTGCTTCATTGCTATGTTGTGCACTTAAATCATAAACCAGATTCCTATACTGAAGAGGCAGTTGAGTTATCTGGTAATTTCCATCTTGAGATTCCATTGCTAGATTCACCCTCCCTCTCTTCCTTAGCTCCTACTCCTGGAAAAGTCATGCTCCTCCCTTTGAAGATGAGCTCCTCCATCTCTAAAGAGAGCCCATGGGTTGTGCCAAGCTGAAGCCAATGGCAATAACGCCTACAGAGCTTGGTCTGGGGGAAAGACTGCCATGACCAAATGGTGCCATGGGCCTAGCCCATGGAAAGGAGATGGACAGAATGAGCGATGGATACATGCCACCAAGTCCCATATTCTTAATCCTGGTCCCTCTTGCCTCGTCTGAGCCTTTACTCGTTCATTTATCATCTTCCTCAATCACATTTTCCAGGCCTGCCTCTTGGAGATGATTAAAATATCATCTTAATAGGTCTCCTAACTACTGCCTGACCTTCTTTCATTCCCTCCCCAAACTGCTGCCAGGTTAATTTTGCACAGTTACTCTGGTTCAGAAACCTTCCTGGATTCTATTACAGATATTAAAAAAACAATTCCCTTTTCTTAAAGCTGATAGAAAAGAATATCAGAATTTGACTGCCTTTATTGAGGAAAACAAATTTAAATTGTCTTTTAAAAAGCAGATAAATTTATGGAGTTTCCTGTGTGCCAGACACTCTGCTCAATGCTCTGCCCCTCCTATCTCTTCTAATGCCTACAAGAATTCTATGAGGTAGGACTTGTTAATGTCACCCACCTTATTACTAAGGAAACTCAGCTTAGAGAAGTTAACCTTGCTCGAAGACACTTGGTTCTGTGAACTGCTGTGTAGTCATTTTTATTTCTGTTTCTCATCTCCCCACCACCCCTACTCCAACCACACCCCTACAAGCTTTTTGGCACCAGGGAAAGCATGCTAAATGAAGAGGAGGTGTCTGGTAAATTCCTTTTAAATCGAACTGAGCCACAGGCTTCAAACAAATCCCTCATCAGTCCCAAAGTGCAGCTGCATCGCTCTTAGAGTCTTCGTTTTTTTAAAAAAAAGCTTACATTACATTGGATCTTTTAGCTCTCAAGGCATCTTCCCATGCCTCTTATTTAACCCTCGCAACAACCCTATGATCCAAATCTGAATATCCCCATTTTGCAGATGTGGAAAATAAAGTGCAGGGTGGTCAAGTGCTTTTTCCAAGGTCATAAAACACATGAATTGCCTAAAAAGAAAATGGACCCAAGATTCTCCCATCATAACTAAAGATTTTTTAAGCTAAGACTTTAAGAATGCCTCTCCAGGAGCTCAGAGGCTGCAAACAGTTGGTAACTTACATTATTTTTAAGTACAAATAGCCGTTGAAGATCCTAAAAGCTGAGCCGGAGTTCAAGAGTGTGGGCTCCCAGTATGTGGCTTCTTTGCCCACTTCTTGTCTGGGAGGTGAGTTGAGGACAGTGTCTCGGCTTAACAGTGAATGTCTTGGTTTTCCTGAATTTATTTAACAACCACCCTGGATGTTATTTCAACACAGTTTATCTTCCTACGCAGTCATATGTCTCTTTATAATTTAAAGGCAGATCGACACGGACTGGGGCTTTTGAGGTTTTTGGACAAAGGTGGCACTGAGGCTTATTCAAGGGATTTGAATTTCAAATGGGCAGAGGAGGGCTTGGCGAAGCGCCTGCCTGGAGACGTTGAGCTGAAATGCCAGCAAGGAACATTAATGCTGCCGCTGTGTTCAGCTGATCTTCATCCAGGAAAGGAACAAGCAAGCACAGAGATACTTCTCACAGTGGGATGAGGTAATCCAACGGTTTTTAGGAGTATTTTCATCTCTTAGTTCCAGAATGGTTCGTTTAAGTGGATTTTCAAAAAACAAATAATGAAATAGCCAGGTGGCAGGATCTATAGTCTTGCCAGCTGTGGAACTTCACGCTACAGGCACTGGGGGTGGAGCAATTCTACAGAGAAGACTCTGCGGCTCGAGGCTGGCCCTGTCCTAATGCTACAGGCAAGGGGTCCCGATCCAGACCCTAAGAGAGGGTTCTTGGGCCTCGCACAATAAAGAATTCAGGGCGAGTCTGTAAAGTGAAAACAAGTTTATTAGGAAAGTGGAGGGATAAAAGAATGGCTACTTCTAATGCAGAGCAGCCCCCAAGGCTGCTGGTTACCCATTTTTATGGTGATTTCTTGATGATATGCTAAACAAGGGGTGGATTATTCATACCTCCCCTTTTTAGACCATATAGGGTAACTTCCTGATGTTGCCATGGCATTTGTAAACTCTCACGGCGCTGGTGGGAGTTGTAGCAGTGAGGACGACCAGAGGTCACTCTCATCACCATCTTGGTGTTGGTGGGATTTAGCCGGCTTCTTTACTGCAACCTGTTTTATCAGCAAGGCCTTTATGACCTGTATCTTGTGCCGACCTCCTATCTCATCCTGTGACTTAGAATGCCTTAATTGTCTGGGAATGCAGACCAGTAGGTCTCAGCCTCGTTTTACCCAGCTCCTATGGAGTTGCTCTGGTTCACATGCCTCTGACACTAGCATTGACTGAGTCTTCTGTTGGTGACTTCTGTATTTATTTATCCTGCACATTTGGGACAAGTACACACCTTCATAGATTCAGCTACATCCATCTGTCATCTGAAATAGAAGGAAAAAATTCAACATACCTTGGACCAAAAGCATAGATTATCTGTTCCTTAGAAACAAATTTTCTGTAAGCTTACTATTTTACAGGGAACAACAGAATTGTTTTTGACAAACCCAGCTGTTTTTCCTTATAGCTAATAAACTTTGACATTTTGGTGCTGTCCAAATTAAAATCTGGTGCTGTCCCCTTGTGTTATCGTGGCTGGCTGTTTTTTAAACTCCGCTATCATCAAAACATAACCTCTTCCAACAGGCCTTTCTTCAAATCCGAAATCTAAAATAATACCACGAATTATTAACTTGTCTTCAGATGTGATCACAGTGGTGTGGTTTTGTATAAAAGGAAAAAAAAATTTTTTTTTTTAGTTATCTTTTGCAAATACTTAATGGAAGATTTACAACTGAAATAATCAGAGTTGGTGGGAAGATGGAATAAGAGTGGCTATGAGATGACATTGTTGAAGGAGGCTGTGGTTACTTGGGTGTTCATTTTGCTGTTCTCTCTACTTTGTATATTTGAATTTTCCCGTAACAAAGAAAATTTTGAATACTTTTTATAATTAATATAAAATGGTTCCCCTTCACTCTACAGTCTTCCCCTCTTTGTCCCATTTTATATTTCTCCCAGTACCTATCTCCACGGAATCATCTTGTCAATGTGTTTACCGCTCCATCTCCCACCACGATTTAAACTTCTTGACGGAAGACACCTGGTCAGAATCATTCATGTCTTAGTAAGAGCACAAATGATGAAACAGTAAGACCTAGGTTTAGTCTCAGTCTCACCGTTTTCTATTTATAAAGACTTGGAGCAAGTTGCCTAATTTCTGAGCCTATTTTCTTACCTTCTACATGAAGATGGTCTCTGTTCCTCAGGAATGCTGAGAGTATGAACAAAGACATCTATAAAGGGCCAATTGGAGGACTTGTCACTTACTAGCCTTTTAACAAATTAACTTCTTTAAGGTCTTTCTTTGTTATGTGTGTGGGAAATTAGTTAATATTTACATTTTAATTGTGTCCATAATTTGGGGAGATTTGGTAACTAAACATCTCTCTCTTTATTTTACAAATAGACCTAGAGAGCAACGTGTGTTCTTGGCTCTACCAGTTCTGACTTGATCTGTAAATGTTTTTGCTGATTTCTCCTGCAAAATGGAAAACCAGAGTATACAAGTTGGGGTGATTATTAAGATGAGAGAGCTAAAAACTATTTGGAAACCCATATAAATGTCAAGCCAAATTTTATAGAAATCCAAAACGCACTTGAGATATTCAGCAGTTCTCCTGAGGCCTGATTACAGGCTTGATGGCCTTAATTTTTCTCTAATATATAATTCTCTGTTATAGTACTCTGCAAAATGCTGTAGCATATCATTAATGCTTACAAAATGTCATAAAAGTACACAGAGAAGAAAACCTCCCAGCTAGAGGAAGTTTACAGTCTGAAGATAGAGGCAGTTAGCTTTAATCTAGGAAGCTGAAAAACTAACCAGAATGGGTACCTTGTAGAGAATGCCCCTACTCACTCTTTTGAAGTAGGGAACAGTATTTGGGAATGGACAGTGTCCCTTGACTGCAGAGGAAAATCCAAAATAAGACCCAAGAATACTCAAAGTGAAGGGAAAGAGAAATAGGTAGAAGGGCAAGAAATTCTGAACATAACAGAATCCTGTACTGAAACTGATTAAGGAACAAAAGAGAGAAATAATTTGTCAGCAGACAGATCTGCTTAAAAGGCAAATCTATGTTTCAATTTGTTGGAGATAAGAGACAAAAACAGCATTATAGAAATTTGAGAAGCTGTATTACATTGGCCACCAAATGCACTGGAATACAAATAAACTCAGTACATGATTTTGAAGTTGCAAATAATCTGAACTGTTACAAGCGTATGATGATTCTTCCTAGAGTGAAAAAATCAATGTATCCCAACTGTTGAAATCAATCCGTGAAAGCAACAAGTATTTATTGAACACTTGCTGTTGTATACCAGGCAGTAGGGTAAGCACTGGAGATGTACAAAGAAGAATTGGGCACACATAATCGCTGCCTTCATAGCATTTATAGTCGACTAGAGAAGACAAATAAATAACTATAGATAATTAAATTAAGGAAAATTAGCAAAATAACCATTCAAGAATCCTCAGTAGCATGTAATCAGGAGGTCTATCCAAGTTTAGGTGTATGTAAAACTGGGTGGGGGAGACACAGAAAAGTATCCTTGAGGAAATACCATTTATTCAAGTTTAGTCATAAACCACTGGTTATCAAGGGGAAAGGCTTTCTACAAATAGTGAATAGCTTGTTTAAAAAAAAAGAAAAAGAAAAACAAAAAGAAAAGAAAAGAAAAAAGAAAGCCCCGTGGCAGGAGAAAGCAAATTGAGTGGGTAAAGCTGAGAGAACTTTAGTAGCGCTAACATGGAAAGGGAATCAGGACAAGTAGACAAGATGAGACCAGAGGAGAAGGTAGGGGCTAGAAACGGTAGGGACTTGTTAAGGATTTAGGACATTATTTTAGGTGCAACAAGAAATTATAGGAATTAAGGCCAAAGAAAGCATAATGATTCTTCTTGTTAAAATCATTCCATAGTGAGGTTAGTTATCATTAAAAAGTGCTGGAAGACAGGTCATTTGTACACATTGGCCAAGAGACCCAGACACTTCCAGAACTCTAGGATTCTGAGAGCTCATTGTGTCCTGTGACTGAAGAATCATAATGCACCCTGCCAAAAGGAAGATAACCACAAACACACACACACACACACACACACACACACACAAACACACACACACCCTGGAGGTCATCACTGGAAAACAGACAAAATAATTCTGAACCACATCTGAAGTACAAGGACTTATGAAGAGATGTGAAGTGGGTGGAGTTGACCCACCCCAGGGGCCTGTTGGGAAATCGCAATAAATTGCTTGGGGTGGAGGGATAATCCGAACCATTGGCATCTTCAGAAAGTGCCACTTGCCACAAATGGGAGTGGTGGACTACCATCCCTAATTCTGGTTTGCGGTCTGTCGCACAGGAATCTGCTCAGTGTATCTTGGGAAGGTTCCACCCATTTGCTTAAGACAAAAACCTGGGAATCAACCCTGGTTCCCCCTCATTCTTTATTCCACATTCTGAAACCACCAGCAAAGTACTTGCTATTCTTACTTTTAAAATTAATCTTGAATCCATTTCTACTGCTACTACACTGGACCAAGTTACCAGCGTTTCTGGCTGTGACTCCTGATAGAGCATCCTACTCCTTTGCAGTCCATTTTCCGTGTAGTAGAGAGTGATCTTTTAAAATGTAAATCAGATCTTGTCACTTCCCTACTCAATGGTTTCCCCACACTTAGAGGAGAAAACCATTCCTTTATCGGGCCTACAGGGCCCTCTATAATCTGGCTCCCAACCACCTTGCAGTTCTTATCCCATGCTACTCACTGTTCTTTAAAAACAGCCTTGGTTCCATTCTTCAAATGTGCCCAACTCTTCTTCCTCAAACCCCTAAACCAGTGCTTCTCAAAATGTGATCCAACCACCTTCTGCAAAATCTGAAAGGTGATAGCAAATGCAGATTCTGAGGTTCTACCCTGACCTACAACATCAGAATTTTTGGGGTAGGGATCCAGAAGTCTGTGTTTTAACCAGCTCACCAGGTGATTTATTTATTTATTTATTTATTTGCGTGGTAACCTTTGAGAGTCACTACCCTGCAAAATTTTGTTCCCTGGACCTGGAAGGCTCTAGGATTGCAGCAGTTTACCCAAAAAGCAAAATAATAGGAGATGAAAAATGAAGAAATATATTTATTTTCCTTGAAAAAGTCTGTACAGGTAATCTGGGGATTTTACTTTTCTATGGACTCCTACTATCTTGTTGCTTCACCATTCATTGCTGCTGTTCTCAGATTCACATCATGATCCAAGATATCTACTCCAGGTCACATTATGATCTAAGATCTCTATTCTAGCTCTAGCTGTCATGGCTTCATTCTAGGCAACTGGAAGGAAGAAAGGTTATGGCCTTCCTGCTAAAGACACCTCCCAGATGTTGCATACACCACTTCCATTTATATCCCATTGACCAGAGTCTAGTCACATGGTCATACCCAGGTGCAAGAAAGATGATCAGATATAAATGTTTATCCTGAGTTGTCTCTATTCCCAGATAAAATTTGTGATTATGTTGCTAATATGGTTTGGCTCTGTGTCTGCACCCAAATCTCATCTTGCATTGTAATCTCCATGTGTCAAGGGAGGTAGGTGATTGGATCATGGGGGCGGTTTCCCCCATGCTGTTCTCATGATAGTGAGTGAGTTCTCATGAGATCTGATGATGTTTTAAGTATTTTGACAGTTTCTCCTTCACAAACTCACTCTATCCTGCCTCCTTGTGAAAAAGGTGCCTGCTTCCCCTTCTGCCATGATTGTAAGTTTCCTGAGGCCACCCCAGCCATGTAGAACTGTGATTCAATTAAACCTCCTTTGTTTATAAATTACCCAGTCTCAGGTAGTATCTTTATAGCAGTATGAAAGTGGACTAATACAGTTGCTAAGGAAGAAGGAAATAATATACAGAAGGGGACATCCCCCACCCTACATTTGCTTATTTATTTATATGTACTTTAGAAATGGAGTCTTGCTATATTGCCCATGCTGACCTCAATGAACTCCTAAACTTAAGCAGTCCTCCTGCCTCAGCCCCTCCAGTGGCTCCACAACACCCAGACATATGCTTTAACTTAAATTTATCTTTCCGAAAAAGCCAAGCCACCAGGTCAGAGTAAACCCCATTCCATTGTTTTCTTTCACTCCACTCAAATTATTTATTTTATCGCTCATAATAAAATGTGTAATATTGTACATATATATGCACTGTCTCCTCTCCTAAACTGTAAGTTATGTAAGGACAGAAGTCACATCTATTTTATTCCATACTGATCATCTAGCCCCTGGTACAGAGCATGGTACATAGTTGGCTTTTAGTCAATATTAGGAAAGTTAATAAATGAATAAATAAAGAAATAGCTTAAAAAAATAACTCTGCTGTGGCAGATTGAAAAGGTTGTGCAGAGAAATATGAGAGTCACTGGGGAGGAGCCACTTACCCTGCCCCTGCTATATAGATTGACATGTGCTTGTGTTACGGGACCTCCTGTCCCAGCAACATGAAGAACTGAGCACAAGTCCTACTTCTGTTCTAAGCCTATATACTCTTAACCTAGGTAGTAGAAGGGGGGAAAAATGAATAAAAAATCAAATAAAACTTCAAATAAAGGTCACAGAAATAAATCCAAATATATCGGTAATCACAATAGTATATACAAATAAAATTTGCCAGTTAAAAGGCAGAGGTTCTCAGGTTTAGATTTAGAAAAATAAAATTCGCAGTTTACAGGAGACATATGTAGAACATAATGACATAGAAAAGTCTAAACTAAAGCAGTATAAAAATATATACAAGACCAACACAAATCTAAAGAAAGCTCTTGTAAAAAAAAATGTGAATATCACACAATACAGACAAGGCTAAAAGAATCATTAAGAATACACATGGATGTTATGCAATGAAAAAAGTAAGATGTAACTATTCTGAACCTATATGAACCTAACAGAATTTCCAAATGTGTAAGTCAAAAACTGATAGAACTAAAACAAAGAATTATTCAATCTACATTTGTTGAGGGGGATTTAACACATCTGCCTCAGAAAGTGCTTATCAGAAGCTAAATATTAGTAAGAACTAAAATGCTATGAACACAGTTAAAAAGTTTGAACTAGTACCTGTTTAGAACCCTTCACCCAACAATATAATACTTTTAATCCTCTTCAAAAGGATATGCAACATAGATTTTTTTTTTCAAATTCAGCATACACGAAGTAACAAAGCAGTGTCAACAAATATCAAAGAATTTAGATCACGCAGACTATGTTCTCTGCCAAGAATACAATAAAATTAGAACTCAAAAACAGTCATCCCTCCAAATACACTCTGTTATTAGTCATTATTAAAAGAAGAAAGCAAATTAAAATATTCAGAAATAAGTGACCAAAAACTCCTTCATGTATAATAGCATAAAAGCTCTACTTGGAGAACAATGTATCACCTTAAAAACATATATCTAAGTAAAAGCAAAACTGAAAGCCAACGAGCTAAGTATGCAGCTCAAGAAGCTGAAAAAAAGAACAACAGAGTAAATGCAAGCAAGCAACAGAAAGGAAATAATAAAGATAAGGGCAAAATTTAAGAAAATTTTAAAGAAACGAACAGTAATGAGGATCAGCCTAACCTAACTCCAGCCCTTTGAGAAGTTAATGAAATAGACAAACTTATGGAATAATTTATGAGGAAGCAGAGGAGAAAGACTTGGTAAGTGAAATGAATTAATAATTGCCCCACAGGTAACTTGACTTCCATGATTATAGAGATAAAATGGAATTACACAGGTGAAAAGTATGGTCCAGTGCCTGCAACTTGGTAGGAACCCAGTAAGTATCAGTTTCTCTTCTCTAAACAAAATAGTAAATGAATTAAAATGAAATATTAATGGACAATTATGGCTTAGCATAGTGATTCTGAAATCACTATTTGAAGAACAAATTTTAAATGGAAACTCAGAATATAAAACAAAGACTAGCAGAATGGCTCAGAATAAAGGTGGTGGCAGAGGAGAGAAACCCTTTCTTCACCGTTTCCCAATAATCCCTTACATATCTCCTAGGAATGCTTAGGACTGTAAGACTCCAGCTTCAAAACCAAGAACTTAATTTATTACCTAACTCAACAAATATCTTTTGAGGACCCACCATGCCCAGAGTACTCTGCTCTCCATTGTCTTCATGTGTGACTGCAAGGAGTGAATGATAGATGGAGATATAAAACTAGCCAATTGCGGGACCTCTTTTTGGACTGCATGAGTCTTCTGGCTATACTAAGGGTAAAGGTGTTTTCTCTCCCATCTTTTCTATGGCAGAACACAAGCCTAAACCACATCTACCATCATTAGGGTCTCTGTTAGAGTTCTTGGATTATAAGGAAGGGAAAACTCTGGCCAACAGCCATCAAAATCATTTATTGGAAGAATACTGGGTGACTCACTGAATTCATGGAAGAGATGAACAGCAATGTACGGGGAAGGACAGGAAGCAGGACAGCTTCAGCCTTTGGACAGTAGGAGTCAAGGAGAGTTTATTCACACAGGCGCTGCCATGAAATGAAATGAATCCAACAAAGACCCATCTCCACGTACTTCTGTACAAGATATACTTTCCCACGAGAGATATTTCAATGGGGCCAGCATCATGATAGGCTGGACTTCCTGCCATGTGACCATGGTCAAGGTCCTTAATGTCCAGCCCTCTGGGTATCTGGAGAGCTGGATGCAGCTCTCTGGATTCTGGCCCAATTTTCCAAGTCTGGTATTCCAGCTTCCCTCTGAATCTGTAAGCCATTGATATTCCCTAGGCAAATCTCTTCTCTAGGATAACGATTGTCACTGCCTGTTGCTTGCAACCAAAATCTTGGCTAATATAAAAGAGCTTTGTTCAAAAGGTTGGGGGATAATTAATACCCATATATTTGGGGGACCATGGACATTATAATATTGGTAGAATAATCTAGAGTCTTATCAGTCTGTTGTGACTTAAAGCTAAAAAATAATTGGGGCTATAGATGTAACTTGACTGAAAACCTTTAGTAAAACCTAAAAGCAAGACAACAATTTCTGTTATTGGTTGCTATTATATATTTGTACCTTAGTCTGTATTCTGAGTGAATAGTTTTCATTGATTGCAATTGTCTTCTTGCTTCTGACCATAAAATCTTGAAATTAAAGCAGAAAGGCCTGCAATACACCCTTGTCCCTGCCAAAGTGAGTTTGTCAAAACAACAGGCAAAACAGAATTCAATTTGATCATCTCAAGAGAACGGAACTTGGAAATCCTTTGCCAAGAATATTTCCAGAGCAGGCTTTCAATCAGAAGGTGCCTTTTATCTTTAGAGACATCAGTAAGCTGACCTTAAGAAAATTTAGTTATATGCTTTCTAGCCTCAAATGTGTGGGAACCAGACATACGTCTCCATATGCCAGAATTTTTATTACAGAACTAACCCAAACCCCTCAAAGAGTATCGTAAATTCACAGTAACATGTCCATTGAGACTTTTACCCAGTAAATGTGTGGGAAAAAACAAATACTGTCTAGGCCAATGTTCACCACACAACATCCAAGAGACCATTAGTGACCCAGCCAAGAGTCTTCAACTGGCTTTCAATGTAGTCTCTCCTTGACTTTTTACATTTACTAAACCAACTCCACATATAGAAAGTTTGCATGAAGAGAGCAACTTTGTGAGAAAGAACAGAACCCCACAAATCTAGAGGTTGTCTATGTTAAAGAAATAATAAAAACCATGAACTCAGACAGTTGAAAAAAATGACTGCACTATCTTTGGAAACCATATCGATTCATTCTTAAGGCACTTAACCCTGAAATATATGCCAAGAAGTGGCCATCTGATAAACAGTACCATGGAAATGGCCAGTAAACATATGGAAAGTTGCTTAACATAACTAGTCATCAGGGAAATGCAAATTAAAATCACAACAGGATAGCCCTATATCCTCCAGAATGGCTAAAGTTAAAAAGATTCACCTTACCAAATGTTGCAGAGGATGTGGAGAAACTGAAACTTTCAAAAGCTACAGGTGGAAACTTAAATTGGTATAATAATTTTGGAAAACTATTGGGCATTATCTACTAAAGTTGAACAGTGTATGCTCTATGACCTAGCAATTCCACTCCTAAATATATGTTCAACAAATTTTATCACACATACACCAAGAAACATGTATGAGAATGTCCTTGGGAATATAATTTATAATTTCCATAAACTGAAAGTAAGCAAACATCCATTAACTATAAAAGAGATTATCCCTTTTACACAAAGGTCAAAACCAGGTACAACAAAACTATGCTGTTAGAAGTCAAGATGGTGGTGGCCGGGCACGGTGGCTCACGCCTGTAACCCCAGCACTTTGAGAGACCAAGGCAAGTGGATCACGAGGTCAACTCAAGACCAGCCTGGCCAACATGGTGAAACCCTGTCTCTACTAAAAATACAAAAATCAGCTGGATATGGTGGCACGTGCCTGTAATCCCAGCTACTTGGGAGGCCGAGGCAGGAGAATTACTTGAACCAGGACCCAGGAGGCGGAGGTAGCAGTGAGCGAGATAGTGCCACTGAACTCCAGCCTGGGCTACAGAGCAAGACTCCTTCTCAAAAAAAAAAGTCAGGATGGTGGTTACCCCTGAGGGGGAAGGAAGGGTGTTGATTGGAAGGGGGCCATAGAGAATCTTCTGCAGTGCCCAGAGCATTCTACATCTTTAATCTCAGTGGTAGTTACAAGGGATTCTTTTTATAATAAAATTATTGTGCTTTACATTTATGTATTAGACACTTTTTTGTACATGTCCACTTCAAAATAAAGAGTTTTTCAAAAATTGTACTGGAATCCATTGGCATAAATATATTTCTAGGCCTCAAATGGAAGAGAGCCATAGTGGGTAAACTCAGGGACTCTACAGTCAGTCCAGGATTTGTTACTCCTTGGCCTCAGTTTCCTCAAATGTAAACTAGACCTAAGAATTCCCACCTCAGAGGATTACCTTGGGCTTTCCTTTTGTTAGCCCTCTTCTTCCAGTACCTTTAACCTGGATAATTCCTACTAATCTTTATGATGCAAGTGTAGATGTCACTTGGTGTAGGAAGGCAGTGTTTCCTGCACACTGATGAGATCACACCCAGTCTTCCATATTACAGTGGGCATCATCAGGGTACCTACTTTTAACAAAAGAAAGTGACTCAGATCCAAAAGAAAAGGAGTTATTAAAAGAGTAATGAGGGCCCTAGCATCTCTGGAAAGGCTGCAGAAAATCACCAGAAAAAAAATATCTAAAACCATGCTTCTGAGAGATTCTGATGAGGAAATCGCCTCACCCATCACAGTCACCATAAGAAAAACTAAATGCCTGCTCCATTCCTTGAGGTACCAGGCCCCTACTCAAAGTCTAGGAAGATGCTGTCTGATTGGCAAAACTTGTGTCACATGCCTGTGACATAGCTGCAAGGGATGCTAGGAGAAAATACCCAGCATTTTTAGCTTTTATAGTTGGAGGAGGTCTTTGCCCCCACCTCAGACTGATAAGAAAAGGATTTCTTTGTATAGAAAGGTAGTCAAATGCTGAGGGGCCAAGATGAATTGCAAAAGTTAAATCATGCCGTAATCTCTAGTTTATTTGTCTGCTTTCCTCAGTAGACAGCAATTATCCATGAGACCAGGAACCATATCTAATTTGGTACCATTTCGTCTTTGCACTCAGCTCAATGACTGACACAGATCAGGCCCTGAGTAAATATTGTTAAACAAATAAATCACTAATATAACAGTTATAAAATATTCAGCATAGTACCCGGCACACAAAAAAGATTCTTTAAAGATATACCGTATACATAAGATGAAGCAATGCATTCTCTGTAGTCAGGGAACATTTCTCCTTCTGTTTTGTGTCCCTAGAACCATATCAGACAGTATGTGTTCAACAATGTTCACTGAATGAATAGTTGAATCAAAGAATGAGTGAGTACGCATCAATGCAATTAATCTCTAGTAGGGTATATCCAAAGAACTGCTTAGATCAAAGACTGATGAATGCTTGAGGTTGACCAATGACCCACTGAGGCAGCTGGATCCTGCAGGAAGGGGAACATGGAGAGTGGAGAAGTTTGATGATGGGATGGGCTTCCTACCAACTGTCATTTCAAGTCCACTGAAGCCCATATCTGCATATACAATCTATATATGAACCAGAGATAATATAAACGCTTCTTTTCTCTTGTTCATCTACTTCTGAACATTCATATTGCTTCTTTTACTCCCAGTAGCCTACCCAGGTAGAAACAAAGGAATATTCAATGTGATTCTCACTATAAAATCACTAGATGAAGTGTAGTTCTTTCTGAACAAAGTCCAACTAATAGTATGTCAAAACCCCATGTCCCATTTTGCTTTTTGAGCACTCATGGCTGAGCAAGATGGGAGCATGACTTCTAATTTCTGACAGACACTATTAATGTATCACAGTTTGTTGTAACTGTAGCTCTCTTAAAGATTTCTTTGGAAGCCATCATTCTCAGCAAACTAACACAGGAACAGAAAACCAAACACCACATGTTCTCACTTATACGTGGGAGCTGAACAATGAGAACACATGAACATAGTGAGGGGAAAATCACATACCGGGACCTGGAGGCAGCAGGGCAAGGGAAGCGAGAGCATCAGGACAAATAGCTAATGCATGTGGGGCTTAATACCTAGGTGACGGGTTGATAGGTGCAACAAACTACCATGGCACACATTTACCTACGTAACAAACCTGCACGTTCTGCACATGTATCCCAGAACTCAAAGTAAAATTAAAAAATAAAAAATAAAAGGCTTCTTTAAATTAGGATTGTCTGACTCAGTGCAATCACAAAATCCCAAAGTTTGACCCAACTGCATGTCTTCAGGTGCACCCTTCAACACAAATCTAAAAACAGATTTGATCCAGAGAGGAAGGAACTCTACAGATTGTATCAGGGTCCATGATAATGTGTAGTCCCATCAGAATACAGCATAATGCAATCATTTGTCAGGAGATACAACATGAATCAGAGGAAAGCCAACTAAAAATGTTATCAGATTGTTTCAGCAGACAAGCTAGGCTAAATGAGGAGAAGGAGTTGAAAAACTCCAGATGGTTAGATTTCAAAAATTTCAAAAAAGCAAATTTTGAAGCATGATGTTTTCTTTTTCAAATTTAAAATAATTTTGGAACTATTTTTAATGTGTAAGTTTAAGTAATGGTAAATTAAAAGGATCGGTTAACTATGATTGCCCAGTTTCCGGAAGTTTTAATTCTGAAATATCAGTTAACTGTGACTGATCACCAGAAGATGGCAGCATTACCTCCACCATTTTAATCTTCATCTGCCAACTCAGAGGCTATCAACATTTGAAAGTTAACAATCGCAAATTGCATACCAGCTGCCCAATTTGTTGGCTGTTGTATCCTTTCTTTTATGATGCAGTTCTTCTCTTTTAGAAGAGATCCATTTAGCCAATATATCCTTTAAGTCTGCACAATACTAAAGCTGTATTAGCAGTGTGCCAGCTTTCCTCTTTTTGTTTCTTTCTACTGGCTTTTATACGAGCAAATCTTTGCATGTCTAATTGTATGGAGACAATTAGCTGTTCTATAAAATGTCTCCTCCTATGTTGCATGTGCAACCACTTACATACAAATTTACTCACAGGTACCAAAGCACTGCCCGTGGGAACAGAAAAGTCAGAGGATTTATTTTAAACAGATTGTCATTCACATCCCAATTGTATTACTGAACTTCACTGAGCCACGTTCTGTTGTTATTTCATTTCATTTTGGTTTGGCTTGTTTTGGTATACAAAGATGAAATTACTGGAGTTAGTAATATCAGCCCAGCAGGATTATTGCCGTAAGTATATACACTAGTTGGATTCAGTAAATATTTCCTGAGCCCCTACTATGTGCCAAGCATTGTGTCAAGCACAGAGAATCAGTGCCTGAAGAAGGGCACAGTCTAGAGCTGTGCTTTCCAATAGAGTATTTACTAGCCACATGCAGCCATTTGAATTTAAATTAATTAAAATTTAAATTAAAAATTCAGTTCCTCAGGTGCATTGTCACATTTCAAGTGCTTGATAGCCATAGCTGAGTAGTGGCTGTAACTATGCAGATTTGGAACATTTGGATATGTAGATACAGAACATTTCTATTATTGCAGAAAGTCCTATTGGATAGCACTGATCTAAAAGCAAAATGGGACTCAGGAGTTTACGACCCATTTGAAAAGTGCCATCAGAGACGAATATATAAACAGAGAAGTCAAACAAACTGGGAAGGATAAACTCGTTCCAGTGGTGTCAAAGCAAGTCTAGATTAGGTATAGATATATATAAGATTTTAATGGAAGCCTTTACAAAAAAGATGGCAAAAAGTAGTCTGAGGAGTGTCAAGGTGTTTTCAGGAAGCCTTAAGGAGAGGAAGAAAAGGTCCACTTTTGATCATGTATAAACATATTGAGAAAGACAAAAAACAACAAGGTATTTTAGGAAATTTGAGCTGTTTTATGTTGTGGAAGGATAAAGATTGAGGATTGAGGAAGTTTACATGGAAGGAGATGAAACTAAGAAGAGAGAATCACAAACTAGACTTTGTGTGTGTACAGTAGACAGTCAATATGGGCCAGCTCTTCTTTTCCTAGTGTAAGAGAATAGTGACCTTCTTATGCCTAAACACAGGGAGAGGAAGCAGAGAGAATGATTCTTTTCACAACTTTCCATAACTGCTTCTGAGTGGAAAATGAAACTAAGTACCTTCCAGATCAAGGTTACTTTCCTCAGACTGTGAGAACAACCCTCCAGCCATGTCCCCAGTAACACAGCTTCCCCCACCAGCCCCCCGTGGACACGTTACCCCCAAATGAGTGAGGAACGCCTTCTGCCAAGGTTAGAACATATTCAAGCCTCATGAATCCTGTGCTTTGAACCAATCTCCAACTTTTTGTGGTTAGTTAGTTCATAGTCGGCTGGCAAAATGTGACTTCCTGGTTCTAAGATAAAAGACTTGCGAAGGAGGGTGGAGGGGACTAAAAAAACTTACTTGACATCAAATGGCTCTTGCAAAATAGAACTTTGATGAGCAAAGCACAAATGAATCCTAATCATCCTGATTACATTTCTGAAAATGTCCACACTTTCAAAATTTCAGAAGGAGGAGCCTTGGTGGAAATGTGTTTGGGATTTCTCTAGCCTGAAAACATTTGGGAACGAGTTGGAGGCATACGCTGACTTGCAGCCACAGCTGGGATTACAAGGGCCTTTTTCAGAGGAGAAAAAAGAGAAAGGAGAAAAAAAAAAAAAAAAGCCCTGTTGTAATAGATGTTCCAAGAATTGCTGGTCTTTCATAAGAGGTGAGGTGGGGATGGTGGGGGAGGAATCCGGCTGAGCTCTTCATATGGTTTTATTTAAGCTTGAATAGAGATAATCAGCTCTGCTGTTTATTTCCATACCAAATGCTCTGGGGCCAGAATTCTGTCACATTCTTAACCCAGATAATTTTAGCAAGCAATCTTTCTGAAATAGAAAACGTACTCAAGACACTTCCTGGTAAAGAGTTACCAAGAGAATCTAGAAGAGTACATCCAGGACACTGACAAGCAAAAGAGTTCTCCTACTCCCTCCCTCCTGGGTGGCCAATTATTTGTGTGACAATACTTCATACTTTCCATGTGATGCCATTTGACATAGGAGAACCCTCATTAAGCACAATGCACACCCACTTGATACTCAATCTCTATCTCTTTATCAGCACACTTAGAAAGGGAAGCTGGCACCAAGGGTCAAGTCCAAATCCTCGTTTTAATGGTGATGCAATAGGGCGTGGTTTTTAAAAATCAAGTTTCGGCATTAAACAACCCTCTTTAGAAATGCTAGCTTGGCAACTTGGATACATTGCTTGACTCCTTTTAGCCTCCATTTCCTCGTCTGCAAAAACAGGAAATCTCAGGTCTACCCCACAGGGTAATTTTGAAATTATGTAAGCTACGTCAGCTGGGTGCCTAGTACAGAGCTTGGCGCACACAGAAAGTGTTCAATTGTGGTGCTAGGTATGGATTTTGTCATTACAGTGTCACACAAGCTGATGACTATATTGCCGAGCCAGAAGGGATGATTATTCTACTCTCACATTTTCAGTTTCCTTAAGAACAAATGGTATATCTAGGCTTTCTCTTGCCTGATTGCTCTGGCTGAGACTTCCAGTCCCTTGCTCAATAGGATTGTTCACTGCAGCACTATTCACAATAGCAAAGACATGGAATCCACCTGAATGCCCATTAATGGCAGATTGGATAAAGAAAACCTGGTACATATACACCATGGAAAGCTATGCAACCATAAACAAGAACACGTCTTTTGCAGCAACAAGGATGGAGCTAGAGGCTATCATGCTAAGCAAACTTTTGTTTCCATTGTGGTCAGAACATTTAACATGAGATCTACGCTTTTAACACATTTTTTAGTGTAGAATATAGTTAACTACGGGCACAATGTTGTATGGCAGATCTCTAGAACTTATTCATCATGCATAACTGAAATTTTATGCCCACTGAATAGCAAACACCCCCCATTTCCCAATTTCTCCAGCCACTGGCAAGCACCATTCTACACTTGGCTTCTGTGTTTGATTATTTTAAATAACTCATGTACATAAGTGGTATCATGTAGTATTTGTCCTCCTGTGACTGACTTTTTAAACTTAGCATAATGTCCTCAAGCCTCATTCATATTGTCACATATGGCAGAATTGCCTTCTTTTCTAAGGATGAATTATATTCCATTGTGCGTGTATACCACATTTGCATTATGTATTCATCCATAGATGAACATTGAAATTGTTTCTTCATCTTGGTAACTGTGAATAGTGTTGCAATGAACATTAGAGTGCTAATATCTCTTTGAGATACTAATTGAACATTTTTGGATAAATATATGGAAGTGGGATACTTGGGCCACATGGTATTTCTATTTTTAATTTTTTGAAGAACCTCCATATCATTTTCCGTAGCTGTTGCTCCATTTTACATTCTCACCAACAAATTTTTCCACGTACTTGCCAAAACGTATTATCTTGTTTTTTCAAATAGTCATCCTAATAGGTATAAAGTGATATCTCTGTTGGTTTGATTTGTATTTTCCTGATGATTAGTGGTGTTGAGCATCTTTTCATACACCCGTTAGCCATTTGTATGTCTTTTTTTGGAGGAATGTCTACTCAAGTCTTTTGCCCATTTATTAAATTGCATTATTCTTTTCTGCTATTGAGTTAAGGGAGTTGCTCATATATTTTGGATAGAAGCCCCTTATCACATATATAATTTACAAATATCTTTTCCCATTCTATAGTTTGCTTTATCACTCTGGTGTTTCCTTTGCTGTGCAGAAGCTTTTCAGCTTGATTTTATCTCACTTGTCAATTTTGCTTTCATTGCCTGTGTTTTTGGTGTCATAGCCAAGAAAGCACTGCCAAAACTAATGTCAAGAAGTTTCTCCCTTATGTTTTCCCCTAGGTTTTAGAGTTTTCTCCTAGGTTGTACAGTTTCAGGTCTTACATTTAAGCTTTAATCTATTTTGAGTTGATTTTTATGTATAGTGTAAGATAAGGCTTCAATTTCATTCTTTTGCATGTGGATATAGAGTTCCCCCAATACCATTTGTTGCAGTTATGCAGCCCAAATTTAATTGCTCAGTACCTGGAAACCTTTTAAATGGACAAATCTGTCCTCATTAACAAAATCTGACCTGTACCTTCCTCATGTTAGCCTAGAATCATTAATCAAAACCTTAAACTTAGTCAACCTGTATCACCTCAAGGGATCATTTCATACCTGTGTTATCTATCACGGAATGGAATACTTCCTTTCCTTGAAATCAAAGTGGTTTTCTTAAGTCTGATGGGGTTTCCCTTGACAGAGGAGGTAGGGCCTTAAGAAAGAGGTTGCACGTTCCTTCTAGCTTTGCCTTTGCCATCATCCTTAGACTCCCCACCCTTCCAGCTGGGAAATAATCCAATTTCTGTTGTCATTGTTTTTATCCTTTCCTCCTATGGAATGCTCCTGCCAAATTCCTGGTTTATTTTCCTTACTCTTGGAATTCTCCAGAGCAACACCTATTCCATGAAAATATTTGCTCTCCAATTTACAATTTGCAGTTAAATTAAACAAGCAGAGATACCTATTTTAGCAGAGCAAAGTGTAGCTGTCAGAACTTAGGCCTGGATGTGGTCATTTTGGTGTACCTGCCTAGGCTGTATCCTCAAGCTTTCTTCCTGTGTTTGCTGTTACCACTCCCAAACTCCCTACAAAAAACACCTCGCTATGCCAAACCGAGTGCTAGCTATTCACGGTTTGACTGTGTCCCCTAAAAAGCATGTGTTGGAAATGTAATCCCCAATGCAACAGTGTTGGGGGATGGAGTCTAATGAGAGGTGATAAGGTCATGAGGGCTCTGCCTTCATGAATGGATTAATGTTGTTATGGCTGGAGTAGGTTTGCTATGGGGGGAATGGGTTCCTTATAAAGAACGACTTTGGCTCCCTTCTCTTTCTCTCTCTCTCTTTTCCTCTCTTCTCTCTTCCTTTCTCTCTCCCTCTCTTTGCCCTTCCACTATGGAATGACATAGAAAGAAGGCTGTTGCCAGATGTCCACCCCTTAGTCTTAGACTTCCCAGCCTCCAGAACCTTAAGAAGCACGTTTCTGGTCATCATAAATTACCCAGTCTCAGGAATTCTGTTATAATAGCACAAAATAGAAGAAATCACTGAAGAAAAGAAAAACGCCTATTAAGTTGAATCTGCTTCTCTTTGAATTAACGTTAGCAAGTATGTATAACCACTTACTTAGCATCCCAAAAGCCAAATTATGAGGGTAAGGATCATTGTAACTTCTATTCTTAAGAAATATTTGAGATACTATACTATGGCATAATAAGAAATACATTATGTCTTTGTCCCCTACTCTTTGTCCTGGTACAGAGTACCTAAAACCCTTGTAATTTCCCCAGTGATCAGTGATCAGAATGTCTTTTGTTATTCATAACCAGCCCCTTTCCTTCCACACCTGAGTTTATGCTAATGTGGTGTCTTAGGGGAGGACCCCTAAAGAGACTCAGGAAAGGGCTGCCCATCAGAAAGCCTAAGTGATTAGAAGGTTCGAACATTCAGCCCCACCCACTCACCTCTGAGAAGGACAGGGCTGGAGATACAGCTGCACAAACATTCTTGAACAATGAAATTTCGTGAGCTTTCAGGATGCTGAACACATGGAGGTGCTAGGAGAAAGGATGTACACAGAGAGGGCGTGGAAAGTCCATGCCCCTTGCCCCATACTTTGCCCTACACATCTCTTCCATCTGATCATTCCTGAGTTGTATCCTTTATAATAAAACAGTAAACATAAATGTTTTCCTGAGTTGTATGAGCCATTCTAGCAAATGATCGAACCCAAGGAAGGAGTTGTAGGAGCCTCCAATTTTATAGGTGTTCGATCAGCAACATAGGTGACAACCTGTGGCTTTTGACTGGTGTCTGAAGTCGGGGCAGTCTTGTGAGACTGAGTCCTCAACCCATGAAATCTGATGCTATCTCCAAGTAGATAATGCCAGAATTGAATTGAATTATAGGATAGTCCCCAGTTGGTGTCTGCAAAGAACTGGAGAATTGCTTAGTGTGGGAAAAACACATACATCTG
This sequence comes from Papio anubis, assembly GCF_008728515.1. Lineage (NCBI taxonomy): Eukaryota > Metazoa > Chordata > Mammalia > Primates > Cercopithecidae > Papio > Papio anubis. Next base: position 66,326,115 of record NC_044977.1, read on the forward strand.
GTGTCAAAAGTGTTGTGTGACAGTATTGTGTCATGTGTTTTATCAGAGATACTTTCTGAGGTTGATAATTATATGGGGAATCCTCAGGCCTGGAGAGGGGATCTCAAACTCAAATGTACATGAAGACCAGGCACATAATGTAAACAAGGGAAGCACACAAGTGTAAGAAATGTTTTACTTAAGTCTTAATTCTTTTAAATTATTCTATTAACTGCAAGTGCATTGATTAAAGATAGTTGTCACTAAGCCTGAGTGTTGGGGGTAACGGAGTGGTGGGGACTGTGGCAAACTAGAAAGGGTATGCCTAGTTAAAAAGGGCAGTCCCTCTTTATCTCCAGCTGATTGGTACCCTGTGAGAACAAGAGCCCAATGTGCCTAGATGCTTCCATTTTTCAGGAGAAACCAGAAATTTCAGATTTTTTAAAAATTAAACCTTCTGGTTTTTTAATGTTGGCAAGTAATTTAGTCAATGCAATTAGAAGTAAAAATATTGATTACTCTTATATAAAAAGTACAAATAGAACTTTGGGGTGCTCATAATGGGTTTTGATCTTTGTGCTAATTACACAGATGTGTTAACTTTGTGAAAACTCATTGAACTGGGCACTTATGTATGCACATTTCTGTATGTATATTACACTTTCATGAAAAGCTTTAAAATGCGTTGGCAAGTAATTAAAATTGTAGGGAAATTTTAAAACATTTTCTGAGCCAACATCATGTAGACCAAATAATGCCCAACTAGGGGCTGAATTAAGCATTCAAGGTTATTTTATTTTATTTTATTTTATTTTATTTTGAGACAGAGTCTCGTTCTGTTGCCCAGGCTGGAGTGCAGTGGTGTGATCTCGGCTCACTGCAAGCTCCGCATCCTGGGATCACGCCATTCTCCCGCCTCAGCCTCCCGAGTAGCTGGGACTATAGGCACCCACCACCACGCCTGGCTAATTTTTTTGTATTTTTAGTAGAGACAGGATTTCACCATGTTAGCCAGGATAGTCTCGATCTCCTGACCTCATGATCCGCCCTCTTCGGCCTTCCAAAGTGCTGGGATTCCAGGTGTGAGCCACCATGCCCAGGCACATTCAAAGTTATTCTTTATAAGCTTTAATTTAGAGGATTTAGAAGGGCAAGAAAATGCTAATTTTTCTACCATTTATGTCAAAGACAGGAGAGGAAGGAAAGAGCCAAACATAGCTACTGTTCCAGCATGTGCAGATGTATTTTCAGGACACACTACCATGGCCTGAGCACACACAGACAGCAGCCCAGTTCTCAGGCCATGCCCTGCTCACTCCCCACCTATGACACTCTGCCTTCATTGGCTTGCCCTGTGCTTCCCTTAGTTCACCATTATTGATGACCCCAATTCTTGTTTCACTGGTTCTCCCCTTTTGGAAATTCAGGTCTCATGTTTCCTCTCATTGAGCTTAAAGCTGCACACTACAATGAAGCGTCAGGGAAAAATGAAGGTAGTGTGATAGAGAAGAAAATAGACAAGATTTAAAATCAGATGCCACATGGTTCCAATACCAACCCTGCACTAACTAGCTGAGAAGTTGGTCAGGTTACTAACCACCCTGAGCTTTTGTTTTCTCATTTAAGACAAGAATACTGTTCACTAAAGTATTAAACGCCTAAATAAAATGCCTAGCAGGCTAGGCAGGGTGGCTCATGCCTGTAATCCCAGCACTTTGGGAGGCCAAGGCAGGAGGATCACTTGAGCCCAAGAGTTCAAGACCAGCCTGGGCAACATGGCAAAACCCTGTCTCTACAAAAAAAATAGCCAGGCATGGTTGTACACACCTGTACTCTCAGCTACTCAGGAGACTGAGGTGGAAAGATTAACTGAGCCCAGGAGTTCAAGGCTGCAGTGAGCCAAGATCATGCCACTGCACCCTAGCCTGGGCAACAGAGTGAGACCCTGTCTCAAATAATAATAATAATGCCTTGCAGAGCAGTTGTATTAGTCCATTCTCACACTGCTATAAAGAACTGCCCAAGACTAGGTAATTTATATATAAAAGAGATGTAACTGACTCACAGTTCTGCATGGCTAGGGAGGCCTCAGAAAACTTACAATCATGGTGAAAGGGGATGCAGGCACTTCCAAACACTTATAAAACCATCAGATCTCACAGGAACTCACTATCACAAGAATAGCATGGGGGAAACCACCCCCATGATCCAGTCACCTCCCACCAGGTCCTTCCCTTGACATGTGGAGATTATGGGGATTGCAATTCAAGGTGAGATTTCAGGTTGCTGAACCTATGGAAGTACAGGGACAGAACCAAACCATATCAGCAGTGCTTCTCAAACATTCATATATGTCAGAATTTTTCTGGGAATCTTGTGAACCTACAGATTCTAATTCAGTAGGATTTGGGTGGGATCTGAAAGTGCATTTCTAACAGGCTTGCAAGTGTGCCAATAATGCTGGTTTCTGGACCATGCTTTGAGTTACAGCACTGTAGAGTGCTTGATCACAGTACCTAATATATATTAGTTCCCCACTAATGTCCTATAACAGCTTATACTCCCAACAAGAAGTCTGAAATGGAAAGTTGGAGGCAGGTAGCTGTAGGCACTGATTTTGTTCATTTTGCACGTGATTCCAGTAAGCTCTGGGCAACTAGTTTCCTTTATAATGGTGACAACAAACTCCAAGCCTCAGCCATGATGACTTTCACATGGGGAAGCTGGGGTCCATTTCAACCCATAGCGGGGGTCCTGAATTAGGAAATGAGACAAGAAGAGTTAAATGTACTTCTCTCTAGGAGCCTTCTCTTTGTTTCCTCAAGACAACTACTAAACTTACTGGATTGTTTTTTCACTTGAATGTTTTATTCCATGAATAGCCTAACAATATAAATGTGTTTCAAGTACATGAATAAACAGCATAATAATAAAAAGCACATGACTTTCCCAAGAATTTATCCCTGAAATTCTCAGTTAACAAAAAGACAGCAACTTTCACTCTGGGGGAAGGGAATGAGGGCAAAGTTTCAAATGTACTTAAGCGACTAAAAGAGGAAAGGAAACAGGAGGGAAGGAAAGAAATAATGTTTTTCACTATTCGAATGTTCCCCAGAACTACAGAGTGAGGGAAATCTGGCAAGAAAAGATGTATCTGGTTTTGTACTGATTTTGAAGATAAGAAAAAGAATAATCTTTGCCGAGGAATATGAGAAAGAGCATAGGCTTTGGAATCAAGCATAGCCTGCTATAAACGGACCTCATCTCTTTCACTATTGGACAAACCTGTGTAGACTTAGGTGGCACTAAACTAAGGAACTACGATTACCTGAGTCTTAGTTCCTTCATCTGTAACATAGAGAGAGTAATACCTACCCTGTTGAATTGCTATATGAAGGCACTAAAATCCCACATGGGGAAGTGCCTAGCTCAGTGGTCACCTAGCCTCACAGATGCTTAATAAACGTGTGTTTCCCACCTTTCTTCTCTAGGGGACTGTATTAGTCTAGTCTCATACTGCTATAAAGAACGCCTGAGGCTGGGTAATTTGTGAGGAAAAGAGGTTTAATTGCCTCACAATTCTGCAGGCTATACAGGAAGCATGGCTGGAAGACCTCAGGAAACATACGATCATGGCGGAAGGCGAAGGGGAAGTAAGTACATCTTACCATGGCAGAGCAGGAGAGAGAGTGTGTGAAGGCGGATATGCTACACCCTTTCAAACGACCAGATCTCATGAGAACTCTATCATAAGAACAGCAAGGGGAAGTCCACCCCCATGATTCAATCACCTCCCAACTGGCCCCTCCTCCAACATGTGGAGATTACAATTCAACATGACATTTGGAAGGGGACATAGAGCCAAACCATATCAGGAACTGAGGCTACTGACCACAAACCCCGAAAGAGCACCATATCCTAATTCCCTAGATTCATCTAAATCATCAGGACATGTCTTTGTTAGGCAGATATGGAACACGTGGTGGCAGACGATGGCACACATTCATAGAGTGTGTTACAAATCATCTGTGCTGTCACTTTTGCTCAACATCTACTATAACCCCCATGGCCAGACAGCCCCTCATTCAAACCCAGGTTCATCCAGCCTCACTTCACCCAGTACTTAGTTAACCCCCACCCTGCACACCTCTGAGGCTGTTGAAATGGAGTCAGAAAGCTCTAGGTATGAACTGCAGCTCCCCTAGTCACAAGCTGTGAGAACTTGGGCACACTGCTTAACTCTGCTAAGTCTTAATTTCTCCATCTGTAAAATGGGGTGATAATGACCCTGCTTTATAAGCTGCTGTAAGATCAAAACGAAGCTTTAGCCCAGCGCCTGACACATGGGAAGTACTCTGATATAGTTGTTGTTGTTCACAATGAGTTTTGCTCTCATTTATACGTGAGGAAATTTACATTCTAAGTGAGAAGTGATATAGCCAAGCTTGAAAATTTGCTGATTCCATGGGGACAAGGAGGCTCCAAAACGCAAAATAAAAGGTGTTCAAGACATTTAAAATATTTGCTGGGTCCAAAGCCCATGTTCTCTGCACTGCAGCACACTGCTGCTAAGCACTGAAGAAGATATGAGGAGGTTAAGATGAAGATGCTGCCCTGAAGTGCTTTCAAGGTCTTGTGTATTAATTCTATATGTAGCAGAAAGCCATGAATGCCATGAACGGCAATGTCCTGCTTGACTTCTGGGATGTTAGTGTCGATGGACACTTTTTTCTCTGTCCTGTGGTTCTCCCCTCCAGCTGAGTACTTCTACTTACCTCCACTTACAACCCCTGAGACATGTTCTGCTTTTATAATTGGTATGTCTCATATGTCAAAAGTCATTTCAATGATTAACTGATGTTACTAAGTCATCACATCTATTGAACTGCCACTCCATTTCCTGCTCTGCATATTTATTGAATACCTGGACTTGGACCTCCCACCTTTAGTTTCAGTATGTTGGACCTGTCAGACCCTTATCTAACTTACTTATTGCCTGCATGTTCCCCAAACTTCATGCTCAGTGCTTGTTCATTTCAGGTTTGTTTGCCTTTATAGTTTTGACTCCTCATGTGGCTCTAATCATGAATATCTCCCTGGTTCCCTGAAGCTTGCCTTGGTTTCTCCAGTGCCTGCCATTCAGCCTGCATTCACAATTCAATGTGCCTGAGAGTCTATACCTTCTTTAAAGCTGGTGTCTTATGCTTTAACTTTATCTTTGAACCAAATAAATAAATAAATAAATAAAAATTAAAATAAAAAAAAACTCTGCTAGAGCAATTCTGTGTGCTTATAGTCTGGCATTTCTCCTAATTAATGAAAAAGTAAGGTACTAAATAAGTTGGAAGTGGCATTAAGTAAAACAGAGAAAAATAGAAGCACAAAGATTAGTACTTTTGTACCTGGTTATAAAGCACCATGGCTCTAACTTTCTATCTCTTTATTTTCTAGCAAATTCCTCTTCCTCCTGGCCTCTAAATGACAGAGTGTCTTAGGGTTCATTGAACCTGTCCTGTCCTCTGTCTAGACTCACTTCCTAGGTGATCTCATCTGGTCTCAGCTTTAAATACCTCTGTCTACTATGTCTCCTAAATGTGTGTCTCTAACCCAGACCTTTCCCTTGAACTCTGGACTTATATGTCCAACCACCCGCCCAGAGGGTCACTTCAGTGGCTTGAGTCCAACAGGCACACATTTAGCAGGTTTAATCCAATCTTTTCTCCACCCATCTTCCCCATCTTGCTTGAAGGTAGCACCACCTTTTTATTTGCTCTATAGTTTCTCTCACATGCTACATCCAATGTTTCAGCAAATCCTGTTAGTTCTACCTGAAAATATGTCCAGAATCCAACCCCAACTGTTACATCAGCTCTTTCCAGGACTGTTGTGGTAGCCTCTGACTTGGTCTTCCATTTTCACCCCGTCCTTGATAGTCTATTCTCAATAGAGCAGTCAGAGTAATCCCAACAAATCAGATCATGGCACTAATCCAAATGCCCATTGCTCCCAGGGTCAAGGTTAACATCCTTAAAATGGCCTCCAAGGCCCGATGCAATCTGACCTCCCCCTTCACTGTCCTCCACTCACACTTCTCCCTGACACACTTGCCCTTATGCACTCCCCAAACATGCTAGGTACTTCATTCCAGCTGAAGGCCTTTGCACTTACTCTTCCCTCTGCTGAGAACACGTCCCTCACATATCTGCATAGTTCATTCCCCTTTTATTTATGCCACTGATCAATGGCCAGATATTTCTAGCCAATATTTCCAAAATAGTACACATACTCCTCAGCACCCACCATCATCACTCTCTAGCCCTTCCCTGCTTTGTCTCTAATGGCCCTCATCTCCACCAGCCTTAGTTGTCATCGACTTCCCCCATCAACTAGACTCTCAGACACTCTTAGAGCACAGATACTGTGTTTTATTTATCATTGTATTCTCAGCACCTCAAATGGTGCCTAGCATGTAGTAGTTACTTAATAAATCTATGCCAAATGAATGAATATTGTTAATATCCTGGCTCTTTTTCTACCTGACCCCAGATGGATCAAGGGTTACTCACATAGTTCGTATCAGTAATGATGCCCCTGTTTACATCTGAGTTGTCTTCAAAGGGTTTAGCAGCCTAGAAAATTGCATGGGTCTGTCTCATCTTGACTAATCTATCTCAAGCCCAGCTTTACAGGGTGCTAGCTCTTTACATTCTCTACATTTTTGCATCTTTCATACTGTAGTATTCTAGCTTATTTTCATTGTAAGTTGCAGAAACCCAACTCAAACAGGTATAAGGTTAAAAAAAATAAAAAGCAGAGGTAGAGGTGAGAGGGATTGGGAGTCATTGGCAAATAAAACAGAAAACCCCAGTTCAAAAGCAGGTGGGAGAAGGTGCTCAAGGTACCACATCAGGAATGTGATTCTTTCTTTCTCTCAGCTTTGCTTTCCTCTATCTGATTTCATTTAAGTTGATTCTCCTCAGCTAGGGATACAGATGATCATCAATATCCCTAAGCTTATATTCTACCAGCTTAGCAACTTCAGTGTCAGATTTGACCTAAGATGGCATCAACTTCACTCAGATCAAGTGGGTTTAGTAGAGTTCAGGGTGGTTTCCCTAAGAAAAGTCAGCCTGTTGAAACTAAGCAAGAATGAGGATGGTTGCTGAACAGATAAAGAAAAAAAAAAATCAATGCCCACTGCATTTATTTTACTTTGTATTCTTATCTTTAAGCTTCTATTTCTTAACTCTGTGTTATCTAAGAATAGAGACTGAGGCTTACCTCTTTAAAATGCCAACATCTCACACGGGGCCTTAGGCTAAACATGAGATAAATGTTTGATAATAATGATAAAATCTCAAATCCAAGCAACCCAGCCCTGTGCTATGACTTTATATTAGGTATTTTGGTTTTGTTTTTTTGCCATCCCAGAGAAATTTAGATTTTCCTTCAGAGACCGAATTTCCTTTCAAAGACTTCCTTTAATGAAATCTGCTAAATTCTTGCTGTGTTAGCTATCTATTGCTGTGGAACAAATTATCCTAATAGTTGGTGGCTTAAAACAACAGCTTTTGTTATCTCATAGTTGCCATGAGTCTGGAATCTGAGTCCTCTGGCTCAAGGTCTCTCACAAGGTGGCAAGAAAGGTGTTGGCCTCGGCTGCAGTTATCTCAAGGCTCAGCTAGGGAAGGATCCAACTCTAAGCTCACTCACATCATTGGCAGAATTAAGTTGCTCACTGTCTTTTGGACTTTGCTCACTGTCTTTTGGACTAAGGACCTCAGTTCCTCTCAAGCTCTTTACTAGAGCCTCCTTCATTTCCTGGCCCTGTGGGCCCCTCCACTGGGCAGTCCAAAACATGGCAGCTGGTTTCCTTAGAGAGAGGACAAGAAAAAATGCTGGCAAGATGAAAGACACAGTCTTTTGTAAATTGATCCCAGAAGTGACATCCCATCATCACTTTTGCTATCCCTTCACCACATAGCAAAAGTGATGATGGGATGTCACTTCTGGGAGCAAGTTACAAATAATTAGGTCCAGCCCACACTGAGGATGGAAGGGCAAGACAAGGACCCAGATCTCAGAAGGAATACTCGGCGTGGTAGAAAGCTACCAAAAATGCAGGACACTTTTGGGTCACCTGGAGACAAACACTGATAGACTGACTACCCGGGGCCTGATTTTGACAAGATTTCGAGGCATCATGGACTTGCTAGAAATGAGTGCCATCATTGATTAGTGATGTCTGCCACAAATGAGAGATGGAAGAAGAACAGTGTAAACCCATACATGTGCATGCCCCATTCTAACAACATCAGAGCCCGTTTGTCCAGGCTGGATATACATAAGCATTTCTCCATGGCATTTATCAGAGGAAATGGTGAGCTGGTTAAAATTCACATATCTGATAGCTGTGTCTCAATGTCCTCTGGCCGAATGGCACAGCTTGAGTTACTGTGAACAACTGGGTGCCTTGTCTTGTTTGCTTTAAACATATGCCCAAGTCAATATCGATGCTGTGCTTCTGCATCCAGTTCTCCACTAAAAACATGCGTAAGAAACAGAGCAAGATATATTGTTCTATTTTTCTGGTTTGGGTTCTGAGGTTGTGTGAGGAGCTTAGACCAGCTGCTGCAATCAGTCCCTAAGTTACATATTGATGTCCTGATGGTGGATCACCAAGTCTTCCCACTCTCAGAGTCGGTAACTGTAAATGCTGGACCTATAGGTAGAGTAGTAGAGGAAATTAACTCGAGTGTCACATATGCCTTTCTCTTCCTCGAAAGAACTAGCAGCATGTTTCGTCCATGCAAAGACACAAAGAAAAGAAAAGAAGTCTGATTAAAAACATGTTTGTAAACACTCCCTTCCTTTTCACTTAAGCAAGAAAATAAAGCTGAATTATTTTTACCTTACTCTCCGAATAAGTTTGGGGTAACACAGTAAGTGAAAAAGAAGAGCCAATCTCTGCTGCCTTAAAATATTAAGTGATGTTTTAGAAATTAAAATATTTCTTTGCTCATGCATGTTGGGGCAACAGAGTCATGTTTCCTAAACTTTTTAGACGGTCAGTTATTTTAAACTAGTTTTGTCATTTTCCCTCTCTCTCCCTCTCTTTCTTCCTCCCTCCATTTCTTCTCTTCTTTTCTCTTTCTTTCTACCCAATTGGATTCAAGGCTTGGGAATTAACAGTGGAGTCTACAAAATATAAAATGAAAAAAATCAAGACCAAAATAAGTTGTAAATATTCCTTATTTTAGAGTTTATTTTTGTCTTTTCTGTTTGGATGGCTTTGTTTGTCATGTGGGGACCAGGGCCATCCTGAGATTAAAACTTGCTCAGAGAATAAAATCTCTACTCCCAAACATGCAAACTGCACTCCAGGCAACCAGCCTTCCAGGAGTTCGCATGTTAGTATGGTCTCGTGTCAAACTCAGTCTGCTAAAGGGTATTACAGCCCCTGAAATCAGCATCTCAGGAAGCAAGGCCTGCATCCTGTGGCCATCTGGAGACTGCTTTGCTGAGCCATCCATTTTTCACCAGATTCATTGCAGAAAGGGTTAATCAATCACCATGCCAGTTCAAACACACAGCCTTCCTCCAGCTTGCTGAAGCTCACACACCCCAACTCCCAGAGCTCACTGAACAAGGCCCAACATCAAAGCCAGGGCCTCAAAGCAAATGTGCCAAAAGCCCAAATGGAAGAGGCCAAATTGGAGAAGCCTTAAGAAGTGTCACTTCTTCATACGGCCCACGATACCGGCAGAGGTGATGACACTCACACCCAAAGCAAAATTTAGGTATGCCAGCCTGAACGGAGGCTAAGGCTTCCCACCAAGATCTCTAGTCTAACCTCGAATTTGCTTCTTTAATAACCTACCTTGCAAATGCTACAAACACAAATGACCAAGGTGCCGTTTTCCCCACGACACCAGAACAAGCCGTGCCCAGGCACTCTTCTGTGAGCCTTCATGAAAATGTGCAGACAGCATGCCCCACTGCCCTTCTTGAACTTTGCTTTGAATTGGACACAGATGGCAATTCCTTGACCATTCTACAGGTCCTCTAAGAAATAAAGTGCAGCTGGAACAATGTTGTCTTTCCTGACCTGGCTCTTTGCCCCTTAGAACATTTTTCACTATCTTCAAGGTAAAAAAACGTATAGTTCAATCTTCCAGTTTCACCAAACAGTATTTTGCAAACAGCATCTTCCAAGTCAGATGGACTTGTATGAGAATGGTGGCTCTGCTGCATATCCGTTCTGTGGCTGTGCACCTGTGAGACTGAACCTTCCAAACCTCCATTGTATCATCGGTAAAGTGAGGATAATAATCCTTGGGGAATTGGAATTGTTCAAAGGATTAAGTGAGCGAATGCTTATAAAGCTTCAGAACAGTGCCTGCCAGATAATAAGCACTCAATATATGTGTGTTGCTGCTGCAGTTGATCATGTATTCGTTCAACAAACATTCTCTGAATGCCCTTTTTGTGCCAGGCACTGTCCTGGGCACCATGGGCAGTGGTGAACAAGATAGACAAAGTGTTTGCTCTTATGCAGTTTATGACCTTATCCGTGGAAACGGAAGAGAAACAAATGAATAAACAAGGCTGCGACACACGCAATGTAGAAACAAACAGGTTAATGTGAGAGAGAGAGAGACCTGGAATTGGGAAATTTCCACTAGGAGTCTGGGAAACCCCTCCAAAATTGTAAAGACTGAACTAAGGCTGGAATGAAAAGAGATGCCAAGCATATGAAGATCTTGGAGTAAAAATGTTCAGGCAGAGGGACAAGTGTAAAAGCTGAGAGTCAGGACTGAGCTTGGCACTTCTGTTTGTGGACAGAAAGAATGCTGATGGGACTTGAGCACTGTGAGAAGAAGGCATAGAAGAATGAAGAGAGGATGGTGTGGTGGCAGCATTATGACTTACGTTCAAGTCCCAAGTTTTCACCTGACTCGAGGAGTATGTTTGCATTTTGCTCTGCTAACTTCATTCTCAAATTTGCCAGTCCATTGCACTGAACAGGGAGAGTGTTAATTTATTCTCCCATAACCTAAAAGCCCCTCTGTGTTATTCACAAAGGCACAGACTGTTTCCAAGAGGTATGCAGAACCTGCAAATCAAGCAGCTTAGAAATTTCTGGAGGGAAGTTCACATACGTGCGAGTGAAGGCAAAGGGGAAACATCTTTATTTTCCTTCTCCAAAGCTGAACTGAACGTTGCAATTGTAAGATACCCAGTGACTAATATCTCAGTTCAATTCCATGTAGTCTTTCATGCGTTAGGCAGAGGCCTGAACATCTGTGTTGGTTCTTCTGTGAGATACAGTATCTTGTGATAGAGAGAATATGCTGTGTGGAATCATGTGCCATGATTCGCTGCTTCTCAGGTCTGTAACTTAATCACTGTATGACCCAAACAATTTTCTTACCCTCTCTGGGCAGAGCCTCTATTTCTTCATCTGTAAAATAGGGACAGTATTAAAATATTATGTTAGGATTAGATAGGAGGAGCACCAACCATGGTCCTGGCCATGAGTAGGGACACTCAGTGGATACCAACATCTGCAGTATCAACGGAATATACTTGAGCTCAGCAGTCACCAAATTGCTTCCCATGAGCCAAATCCTCACTCCTGCCTGTGTTTGTAAATAAAGTTTTATTGGAACATAGCTACACCCATTTGTTTCCATATTGTCATGGCTGCTTCCACACTACAACAGCAGAGGTGAAGAGTTGCAACACAGACTGTATCACCTGCAAAGCCTAAAATATTTACTATCTGGCTCTTCACAGGAAAGTTTGCCAACCTGCACTCTTAAATCCAAATATTACTGCTCCTTCCAAAACTTCAAAATGCCTGAAATGTCACTTCCTGTCATAAAATTATCTTGTATTCCCCACTGTAACTTGCACATAGAAGGCAGTTACTACCTAGCAGTTTAATTGTATTAAATTAAATGGAATTGAATTAAATGTATCTATTTAATATGAATTACTTTGCGGTTGTTGCTGATGCTCAGCCTTTTATTTTCCCAGAAAGCCCTTGCCTCAGTTACATGTTCATTTTCTTCAAATCAGTTTTGGTTCCTACAATATCTGTGCATGGCTGACAGATATTATAGGTGTGCAGTCCCCCAAATAACCCTTCCCCTTTATGGTATCTAATATCCATGGGTCCAGCAGACCCTGCCAACCAGCTCATGCTTGAGCATTCTGTCTTAATGCTCTCACCCCTAAAGGTGTCAAGCATTGGAAGGGGTTACTGAGACCTTCTAACTGTCCCCAAGAAGGAATTGTAAAGAACGGGCTAGACTATAGGGGTCAGGAGATGGGATCTAAGTAAAGCAGCTAGGACCAGGATACCCTAACACAGGTGTCCCCACTCTGACTTCATTTCCTGCCTTGCTAGCCCTGCTCACTCCGGTCCAGACACACTGGTTTAGGTGCTGTTTTTCAGTCCCCCTCAGGGCTTTGCTCCAGCTGTTCTCCTGCCAGGAGCATCCTTCCCTGAGACAGCCACAACTTTTTACTCCAGTTTCGTCCTCTCAGTAAGTTCTACCCTGAACACCAATTACATACTGCAACCTAGAACCCCAAGGACATTCCTGATGGATTCCCCCTGTCCTGCTCTACTTTCTCCATCACATGTATGACCTTCTACCATACTCTGTTCCCTCCATACATGTAAGCTTCACAAAGGAAGTATAGTGATATGCTTTGTTCACTGATATATTCCAATCAAGCCAAGAACTTATTTATTTATCAGAGGCACACAGCACTTATTCTGTGCCCGACGTTATTCTAACCTCTTTAAAAAGAATCAACTCCTTTAATGGTAGGTACTCTATAAATATTTGTTGAGTATTTAGAATTGTAGAATGGTTAAAAATGGGATATACCAAGGGGCACTGACCCCAGGTACACCTTGGGGGTCAGATTAAGTGGTCCTCCAGCCCTCACTCTGACATGCCGTGTGACCTTGGGCAAGTCACTTAACCTTTCTGAACTTTTACTCCCCTGAGAAAATAGGAATGAGAATTCTCGTGTATAAATTTCAGGTAGGATTAAAGAAGATATTGTTTATAAGGTCTTGTTATAGTTTGCTCCACAGAGAAAGAGCTAATGGTGGTAATAAAGCGATGGTGATGGGGCTGTGTGACACTAGGCAGAGTCTTTAAACTACCAGGTTGGCCATGATAACTTCCTGTTTCCATGGTTCACTCACTCACTATTTACAGGGCAAAAGAGAGATACGAGGCCTATTAGGGTTGTCCATAAGATATCAGTTGAGACATATTAAGGAAGGAACAATTTTCTGTAGCTAAGTTCCCTTACGATTAAGGGGATAATTTTTTTTTAATTTCAGTTCTTGTGCATTCTTTTTAAACTTTCAATGTAAACACAAGGATGGATGACTTAAGTATAAAATTGGATTTATTCAGCCATGCAACAAACATTTGTTGTGTTTCTCGAATACCTGATGTGTATTAAACCTGTGTGTCAGGAGCAGAGCACACGCAGTGATCAATATGGTTGGGGTAACCACTAATACACAGCTCACACTCCCACAGTGGTGATGGGTGGATTCACAATGCGACAAATGCCAGGATGGTGGAACACAGAGCCACAAGGACACACAGAAATTACATTATAATGACTAAGGCTATTGACCTTACCATCTTTCAAGTACTGAGTACTATGGTAAACATTTATGTATTAACATTTCATTTAATATTTCTGCCATATCTATGAGGTAGTGTCTATCAGTATCCACTTAGTTTAAAGAAGTTAAATTGCCCAAGATCAGAGAGTTTATAAGAGATGTAGGTGGAATTAAATCTACATCCCCAACCCTTAAACCCAAGCATGGATTCACAAAGGCAAGGATGGTGATATGCTTTGTTCACTGATATATTCCAATCAAGTCAAGAACGTATTTATTTATCAAAGGCACACAGCACTTACTCTGTGCCTGACGTTATTCTAACCTCTTTAAAAAGAATCAACTCCTTTAATGGTAGGTACTCAATAAATATTTGTTGAATATTTAGAATTGTAGAATGGTTACAAATGGGATATACCAAGGGGTACTGATCCCAGGTATACCTTGGGGGTCAGATTAAGTGGTGCTCCAGGATTTGTAGTTGGCTGACACTAGCTCTCCTAACTTAGCTGATGGTCACTTTCTGAGTTTCTTGCCTTTTTAGAATTTGTTTTATCATCTGTGGAGATAGTATCTACTACCTAAGATTATAAAAAGAATTAATAAGATAATAAATAGCAATCAGCCAAGATCTACCCCATAGTACTCAATAAATGTTAGTTCTCACACCTCTTTCTTCTTCTTAGATAACGTTATGATTATAGAGTTCTAGGTGGATGAATAAACATACAGACCAAATAATTATATTGATAATAACTAACATCAATCATACACTTACTATGTGCTAGGAACTCTGCTAAGCTCTTTTTATGGATAAACTCATTACATCAACACCATAACCCTATAAGCAGGTACTATTATTATCTCTTCTTTCTACAAAGGAGACGGAGCCACAGAGATGTTAACTGCATTGCCCCAACGTCACAGAGTTCACACATGGTGGACCAGGAGTCAATCCCTGGTGCCCTGGTTCCAGAGTTTACTCTTTACCACTTGCTGTCTACAAGCCATCATAACAAGGACTGCAGATGTCCTTGGAAGAAGTTGCTGGTAGTTGGTGTGATACAAAAAACCGAAGTACTTCATTTATTCTCAAAATAATGAAATACTATTTACACACTTATTTGCAAAGCACATTTTTCTGTCACCTACAGTTTCATGTGGCTGATGAATGCATACATTTTCTTCTTTTCAATGCCATAATAAAGTCTGCACTATCTTAGAATATGCTCCTACTTCTCACTTGTCTTGCTTAGTATTAGTGCATAATAGTGCATAATCAAGTACAGTAAATGGCCCCCCTGGTTAGTTTTAATGACCTTATAGCACCTATCATGCTTTGTGATAGAGCTCACAATTTAATTTGAGGACGAAAGACTGAAAATCTTTCTCCGTATTGCTACTTTTCAAAACTACTCAGATGTTTATATTTTATTAAAAGTCATGCCAACTTTCTCAATGACTCTATTCAACTCAAAGCATACAGTACAAATTGTAAAAAAAATTATTATTATTATTATTATTTTTTTTTAAGACATGTTCTGTCTGTTGTCCAGGGTGGAGTGCAGTGGAATGATCACAGTTCACTGCAGCCTAACCTCCTGGGCTCAAGTGATCCTCCCGTGTGCACCACCAAGCCCAGTTAATTTTTTCTTTTTCTTTTCTTTTTTTTTTTTTTTTGTAGAGACAGGGTCTTGCTAGGTTGCCCAGGTGGTTTTCAAACTCATGGTCTCAAATGATCTTCCCACCTCAGCATCCCAAAGTGCTGGGATTACAGGCGTGAGCCACCATGCTCGGCTTTGTAGAAAATACTTTCTATTCTTTCACAGAATTATCTAAAGAAGACCTGAAGGCAAATAAAGAGAGGAGAAGGGTAATTGTTTCTTTGTGCTCCTTTTCAAAGCTGCAAACTCAGCCAGGGACCCCAAAACTTGAGTCTTACCTCATCTGGATGCTGCTTTGCAAAAGAATTGGTCCTTTTTCAGGCAGTAAAATGTTTGCAAACTTTTCCTAATGAGTGTGATTTGCAAACTGTAATTTCGATGCAGCTACATTGCCAGGGCAGGTCTGGACAAAAATATGCGAACAATAAAGCGGGACAGGGCAAGCAGAGTTAGGTCATAAAACGCATGTCCCCTGTGCGTTGTGAGGCAAGACGCCAACGGCCTTGTGCCCTCAGCCACCTGTGTACGATTCTAGCTGATCATCTGTGACTCACTGGAGGCTGATTAGATTGTTTCTGTCCTGAGGCCATTTTATTATAACGTTGGGTTGTGAATTTCATTAAGTTTTACAATCCTCCACACGTGTGTTTATAACCAGAGTTATCTCCCCTTGTGGGATGACATTTGTTTTTATAAAACCAAAATTAAATCAAAATCTAAGCTTACAAAGGTTTTTTAAAAGTGTGTGAAAAACAATAGGCAGAAAATAAATAGTCAGCATAAACCACCATGGAACGTAAGTCAGAGATATTTTAGGCATTACTCAAAATTCAATGAGAGACATAAATGGAGATGACATGGAAAAATGCTCCATAAACCACTGAATAGTTGAATTTTTATTTTTATTTATTTACTTTTGAGACAGGGTCTCACTTTGTTGCCCAGACTGGAGTGCAATGATCATAGCTCACAGCAGCATCAACTTCCTGGGCTCTCACTATCTTGCCCAGGCTGGTCTCAAATTTCTGGGCTCAAATGATCCTCCTGTCTTGGCCTCCCAAAGTGCTGGGATTACAGTCATGAGCCCAGCCAGAGTCTTTAATTATACCAAGTGTTAAAACATACCTAGAAAGCAGAGTGTGAAATTTTGCTGAGGAGACAGAAAGGAGCCATTTCCATCTTCATTAACAGAAAATGGCAGATCCAAGTTGCATTCTGCAGAGAGTGTTCAGGGAGTGTCAGCGACCATTTCATCTGCATTTCCTGCTTCCTCAGAATGTGGACTCAAGGAGACAAATGGATGCATCAAGTATTCTGTTCACCTCTGTCTCACGGGACAAAAATGTTCAGTCTCAAACCTTTTAAGAACCATCTAGAATTATGACATTTTATATCTGGGGGAATCATTTAGTCCAGAGATTGGCAAAGATTTCCGATAATGGGCCAGTAAAGATATAGAAAATATTTTCAGCTTTGTGGGCCATACGGTCTCTGTCCCAGCTACTCAACTCTGCAGCTGTAGCACAAAAGCAGCCAGAGACAATGCGTAAACAAATGAGCATGGCTGTGCTCCAATAAAGCTTTTTTATGTCGCTGAAATTTGAATTTCATACACTTTTCACATGTCACAGATTATATTCTTGTGTTTTTTACAACCATTCAGATATGTTAAAAGCATCTCTAGCACACAGGTGGTACAAAAACGGGCAGTGGGCCAGATTTGGTGGTTTACCAGATTTGGCTACCAGCCAACTTTTGTTAAGCCCTGATTTAGCTCAATAACAAAAACCCCAGGGTGAGACTGAGGAATTGTTACATGCAACCTGGATAGCTTTGCACATTTGCCTCAGCCTGGTGGCTACTTCTCAAATAGGCTGCAATAGAAACATTTGAGAAGCTAAAAAGCAATGACAATTTTCTCATTGACATTCTGATATTTAATCATATACTTAATCTATAATTTTTGTGGAGATCATCAAATTTATTTAATTTTGACTTTTAAAAAGGGTAGTTGATAGAACTACCATATGACCCAGCAATCTCACTTCTGGGAATATACCCAAAGGAAATGAAATCAGTATGTCAAAGAGACATCCTCCGCACAAGGCTCACTGCAACACTATTCACAATAACCAAGCTATGGAATCAACCTAAATGCCCATCAACAGATTAATGGATAAAGAAAATGTGGCACATATACACAGTGGAATATTATTTAACCTTAAAAAAGAAGGAAATCCTATAATTTGCAACACCATGGATGCACCTAGAGGACATTGTGTTAAGCAAAATCACTCAGGCATAGAAAGATAAAAATTGTGTGATCTCACTTATCTGTGGAATCTAACAACGTCAAATTCATAGAAACAGAAAGCAGGATGATGGTTACCCGGGGCTGGGGATGGTGGAGGTGCTGTTGGAGAGATGTTGGTCAAAGGATACCAAATTTCAGTTAGACAGGAGTAATAAACTCAGGAAATCTATTCTACAATATGGGACCACAGTTAATAACAAGGTATCATATACTTGAAAGCTGCCAAGAATAGATTTTAAATGTTCTGACCACAAAAAAAGTTGGTAAGTATGTGGGGCAACAGTTATGTTTGCTAGCTTTAGTCATTCCACAATGTATACATATGCTAAAACATGTACACAGTAATATATACAATTTTTATTTGTCCATAAAAAATAATGAATGGGTAGTTTCATAAACATTGTTTCCTGATTTACTCTTTGGCAGGATAGATTCTTCTCTGCCTATATGGTCCAAAGCCTTATTTTACAAATTTAAAAAATAGAAATACAGTTGTAACTTAAAATCGAGTTGTAGCAAATTCTAGTTTGTTTACTCCTCATCCCCCTCTAAGGGAGGAATATTCTCTCCTCAGCCCCACTCCCAATCTTGCCCTTTGATCCTAGGTTTGGTCAGCTGGCTCACTTTGGCCAATTAAGGCAAAGGCTAACCAGGGTAGAGTGACCATGTGCCAGTTCTTAGCACAGGGCTTAAGAGGAATCAGGTGTTTCCATTTGGACCTCCAGCAGTTTCTGGCCTCCTTCATGAAGAAGAATATGCCCTAGGTAGCTGCTGCCCCTTCAGCCTAGCCTGCCCTCACCTGATGCAGGGTCACCCCAGCTGAACCTCAGACCCACCACCAGAAGCAAACCTGTGTCTGCCAACCCACAGTCCAGTGAGGAAGAAATCAATGCTTATTGCTGCATGCCATTGAAATTTCAGGTGGTTTGTTTTGCACCATAATCACCATTTCCTGAACAAGATAGAAGAATTGGTGTTTATGGGGTGAAATCATTGATGAACCCTAATTCTTAGGTGAAGCTTCCGAGCTCCCGTAGGGTACCAACCCTCACCCACTTTCTGCCACGTTTTGAGTTTGCTTCCTACGTTGTCCTGCTTTGAATAATTGTTACTGTATGTATTTTTCTTTCTTTCTCTTTTTGCTTTTATTCCCAAGAAAACTTGGCACATTGTGAGTGAGGAATCTCGTTTTGTTTATCTTGAAAACGGATTTGAGAGCAAACGATCATGTTCCCTCCAAGTGAAAAAGACAGTGTTATAATGAAAAAAGCAATATAAATAAAGAGCTAAAGAATGATTCAAGTAGCATCGCAGCTCTAAAGAAACCCATGGGGAGAGTAAGTTTCAATGGAATTGTGTATGTCTGGAATTTTTTGAGATCATATCCACAAATTCTCACTGGGAAGAATCAGCTAGCTTTGTTTTCTTGAACGATTGTTATAAATTTGGTGCCAGGCTTCATTTAATGGTTGGCCTAAATTGGGCCAATATTTGGCATACTGACTATATATTTGAGAAGCACAATTCAGAAACAAAAGACAATTGATTGAATTGAGCACAGTATTTTTCTCCATTACCATTGATAATTTTCCCTGGGCTCAGTGGTTTGTGGGAAGAGCCTTTCTAGTAAACCATTTTGTTAGTTTCCCCCTACGTTCTTCAGCAATTAAAACTACATTTTAAAAAATTTTCAAAACCTAAGCATGTTCCCTTTATACCCAATTGGCATCAGGTTAGACTTTCTGAAGGCATAAAGAGCTGTAAGTTGGGGACTTTCTAGACCATGAATAAAGAGACAGAAAATGCCAGAGAGGTATCTGCAAGCAAGAGTTGTATGTCTAGCAGAGCAGAGAGAAACACTGTAAGAAAATAACAGAAACTATAAATGAACAGTGTCCTTAATCATAACTAAATCTGCTGAACTTCCTTGTGGAAATAAGATGTCAGTTGTACAATACGACCTAATTGTCATCAGTATGGAAGATTAGACTGGGTTACATATTGGATCAAATATTGGAAAGCATATAAAAGAGGAGGTGGTTTGCAAATAATTGCTTTTTTATTTTTCAAGTTTCCTGTGAAAAATCATCAAAATAAAAGATGAGGCGAGCAACCTCACAGTCATGCCTTGCATCACAATGAGCACAGGATAGAGCAAGGCCACTTTCCAATATTTGATCCAATATGTAACCTGGTCTTTCATGCTGATGACAATTAGGTCGTATTGTACAACTGACATCTTATTTCCGCAAGGAAGTTCAGCAAATTTAGTTATGATTAAGGACACCATTCGTTTACAGTTTCTGCTATTTTCTTACAATGTTTCTCTCTGCTCTGCTAGAAATACAACTCTTGCTTGCAGATACTTCTCTGGCTTTTTCTTTCTCTTTATTGTGGCTGGCACAGAGGTCCCCACATATGGGGCCTAGTGAAGCTGAAGTGCAGCCTACAGTCCCCCTTGTCAAGCCATACATCTCAGTGTGATGCCACACTGATGGAGAAGGGGAAGGCTTATCTTTTCCTTATTCACGCTGACAACATATAAGATCACTATGCCAAGTACCTGCCATGGGGATGCCATTCTCTAATTCACACAAAGGGTCTGTATGAGCTAGGACCAGCCCTGAAGCAAAGCAATGTGACTGCCAAGTATTGCATCTGACTAGGAAGTGATATTTTCTTTAGAAGCCTCACCAGGAGTGTCAACAAATAACCATGTCAAAAAATAATGGAAGTTTTCATGAAAATGTGTTCTAATTCAGCACCCTGTCCAAGAATATCATGGAATTTTGTCAGCTCAGCAATAGCATTCTTGCCTTTAGTCCACATTGTTCTGCTCTGCGTACCATATTTTTATAAGACTGAGAAGAGACTCGGGCCAGGATTAGTGGCGGCAAAATGGTTCTTTGATGAAGCCTACCCCATGTGAGGGGCTGTCTGGTTATTCTGCTGATCTGTTGAGCTGGTGATATCGATGTCTCCTTTAAGCCCAACCAGATAAGATGTTAGATATGGACCATCAGAAGGAGTCACAAACACTATAGAGTGGTATCTCTTACACGTTTTTGCAAATTCATCCAGGTTTACTCAACCTTCTCAATACCATATCCATTATCCCATATTTAAATTTGCTCCTTAGAATGGTTTAAAACTCAATGGGGCATTTTAAATGTCA
Source organism: Papio anubis (assembly GCF_008728515.1). Taxonomy (NCBI): domain Eukaryota; kingdom Metazoa; phylum Chordata; class Mammalia; order Primates; family Cercopithecidae; genus Papio; species Papio anubis. The sequence continues at coordinate 66,346,916 of NC_044977.1, forward strand.
CATAATTAAATATGATATGTTTCTTTTTACTTTTACTTTTTACTTAAACTAAGACCTGGAATTACTATATCCTTTCAACCAGCAAGTCTTTGCAACCTTCTGGCTGTGCCTGCTCCCCTAATACTGACCTTTATTTAGACCTTTACTCTAGAAAATTCCCTGCTGCCCTTAAAACTACCTACTGTTCCTTCTCCCTCTGGTCCTCTTCCTTTCTCTCTTTACCTAATTGTTTCCTGTTCATCCTTCACATCCCAGCTCAAGTGTCACTTCCTCAGGGAAGTCTTTGTAACTTGCCTAAATTAACCAAATCTCCTGCTCTAGGTCCCCATGGAGTCATGTATCTCTTTGGCACAGTGCTTGTTACAACTGCTACTTTAACATTCTTTCTGTGTGGCTATATGATTATTGCCTATGTCTTCCACATGAAGGGAAATAGATCTGTAACCCCAGAATCTCACCCACAGCCCAACACCAAGGAAACATTCAGCAACTAAATGTTGAATGTTCATAATTCAAAATTCAAAACTAAATTATGAACTAAATGTTTATTTCCCCCCAAAATTTATAGGTTGAATCCCCAACTCCCAACGTGGTGGCATTTGGAGGCAGAGCCTTTGGTTGGTAATTAGGTTTAGATGAGGGCATGAGGTTGAAACCCCCAGGATTAATGTTGTTATAAGAAGAGGAAGAGAGATTAGAGCTCTCTTCCTTCCTCCCTCCCTCCCTCTCTCTCTCTGTCTCTGTCTCTGTCTCTCTGTCACATGAGGACTTAGTGAGAAGGTGGCCATCTGCAAGCCAAGAAGAGGCCCCAAATCTGCCAACATCTTGATCTTGGATTTTTTAGCCTTCAGAAATGAGAGAAATAAATGTATGTGGTTAAAACTACCCAGTGTATGGTATTTTGTTATAGTAGCCCAAGCTAAGACAGCAACCGTTTGTTGATGTCTTCCTCCCATCTATTGGATGAATGGATGGCAGAAAGAAAGGTGGGGGTGGAATTTATATGCAGGAAATAATCAGATAAGTGTACAAGATTTAACTATTCAGGATATTTATCAGACCAATAACTATAACCACAAAGGCTTGGAAACCAATGTTTTGTGTATCAATATTCTAGCCTCTACCAATGACACCCTACAGTCAGAGAGATGACCCCAGCATATTGTCAAGCAAATGAAAAGAATTATAAAGCAGTGTACACTGTATGGATCTCATTTTCTTTTGAGAAAAATATAATAGAATGACACAAATGTGCACCATCTAGAACAAGAACCAGACGACATCAACACATTAACAATAGCTATCTTGGGCTGGTAGAAATCTGGATATTTTTTCCTTCCTTGGACTCCCCCATATTTTCTCATTTTTCCACAATTAGCATGCGCCTCTTGTGTGTACCATATGTCGGTTTCCTCCCACTCAGCCTCTGTTTTTTCCTGACACCCAGTTTTAGGCAGACACAGCACCTCTCTGCATTCTCCAGAAAGAATCTACTCCACCCTGAGCTCTGGTGAGCAATGTAAATTCTATGGAAGTTTTTATGTGAAAGAGAGAGAGGATGCTTTCATCTCAGAGCCCACAGTGTTTATCTCAAAAAAACCCACAAGACATTCTCTTACATCAGGGCTCTTTTCCAAGTAACCAGTGGGTTTCTGCTGTCTCTCATCTTTTTCCCCATGTTGCCTCTCAGTCTCCCGTGGCCCCTCGTCCCGACTCCAGCTCCTAATTCATATAGATGTAGAGTCACTTCTTTCTTCTGTATGAAATCTTGTCCCAGCCCCATACTGTCTCCTAGTCCACAGCTGGCTGAATGCAGCTTCTCAGCAAAGAGCATATTTCCTCAGTTAGAAAAAATTCTCAAACCAGCTGCTGGGAAGATACAATTTCATCCATATTGTTGCACATAAGCAATAGAAATTAAACCACAATTATCTAAAGATGAAAAAGTTCCTGTGCAATTTATCATTTTCCCACATGATATACTATCAGTTCCTAGTGAAGGCCATTGCTAGCCTTTAAAGCAGAAGCATTTCAATTAAGAACAGAAGTGTCAACCACAGCGTGATCTAAGATTTTGCTGATCTTTGGGGAACATTATCCGCTGCACATTGGTCTAGTTATCAAATATCCCATCATGCCCTAGATACTGGTTTTCAAATTCTCAGAGCTGATAGAACTCTGAAAAACCCAATTCTTGGCAGGATTTTAGGGCATCTTAAAAGGCTTGGTACAAATACAAATGAATATATATCTACTAGGACCCTATTTGCTTAAGTCCCAACTGTTGCCTTCTGAGACTTAAGGACTTCACAAGACCCAATAAGAAACCACAGTTCTTGGCAAGGAAGCAGAAACCAGAAGGGAGGTGCACAAGTTCTAAAGCAAACTTCCACAATTCCAGTTCTAATTAACCCCAATTTTCATCCAGAGTGCTCATGGATAACTCAAGTCAGAACTGCTTTTCTTTTTGTAAACAATAGTAAGAGCAAACATTTGTTAGTGTCAGTAATGATAACTCTCTCTTACTGAACCGACATACCAGGTCCTGTCCTAAAAGCATACCACGGATCATCTCATTCAATTCTCCCAATAACCCTATCTAGAGCATATAGATACTATTCACGTCCCCCATTTTATTGGAAAACTGTGAACAAGGAGTTAAATAACCTGTCCAAATTCCCACAAAAGTCATGGAAGCTACACTTGAAACCATGGCTAAAACTTTTGAGATACTCCTGCTTCCCTCATAAATTTATATCTTCTCTGTCTTCAGTTTAGCAGATAACTCGAGAGAATTCTATGACATCTTCAGAACAGATGCACTCATAATATATGTTTGCACAAAAGGTTTTGTTGCTCTGGCCCAGTCATTTCTTAAAATGACCCCTATTAGTTAACAGACATCTGTGTTCCCAAATGATTGGGAGGAACGCTGTCACATGTGTTCCAGCCTCTAACATTGTAACTGCTAGAACAGTCAGAGAGGAAAAGAAAATTCAAGGACTATTATTATGAAATATATTAATATTATATTGTTCCACAGTCCTGGTCTTCTGAAATTATATTACAAATCTGGAAAAAATTGGCATATACCTATACATCTGGCATATACCCATACATCTGGCATATACATACACGAGTGCACAATATTGCAATTTTCCTTAAAATTTCAGAAAGTATATACTAGTATTTTATCTTTTCCTAACTGTGTAAGCTCAAAAATATTTTAATTGTTTGTCCTTTAGAATCTATTTTTCAAAAATATAAAGGAAGAATATACAATTCAAGATACACTTTTATGAACACAAAAATTCTCTCTATATATAAACTTGTGGAGATTTTCTTTTTTTTTTTTTTTGAGACAGAGTCTCGCTTTGTCGCCCAGGCTGGAGTGCAGTGGCCGGATCTCAGCTCACTGCAAGCTCCGCCTCCCGGGTTTACGCCATTCTCCTGCCTCAGCCTCCCGAGTAGCTGGGACTACAGGCGCCCGCCACCTCGCCCGGCTAGTTTTTTGTATTTTTTTTAGTAGAGACGGGGTTTCACCGTGTTAGCCAGGATGGAGATTTTCTTTCAGGTCGAATTCAATTAATCTTCATTGTGTCTTCATAGAAGAGCTGTTTGTAATTCAGCAGAAAACAAAATGAAGGTATAATGAAAGTGGTCAGCTTTTTTGGTTTTATTTTTCAAGTACAAAAACTGAGGATAAGGCTTATAGAGTATTTTAGTTACAATCCAAATTGTTGACTTGTACTATGAAATATTATCACATGCAGAAATAAATTATAAGGAGAGAAAGTCTTTTTTGGATCCTAACCAGTCCCTCTGAATTTTGTTATATCTGTTTTGATGGTATCAAAAATTAGATGTCCACAGTACATTTTTAGAAAGCCCTGCTTCTCGCACTCTCTTGTCAATAGGATTCTCTGCCATCATTAACCTGAGTTCCAATCTCAGCTCCACAAGCTATGTGACCTTGGGTCAATTTCATAATCTCAGCTTCTGTGCTTATGAAATAGGATAACTGTAAAGTATGGATTATATGGGATCGTATCTGTGAGGGTAAAAAGCCCTACAGGGTGCTCAGCACACAGCAAGTACTTAATATGTAGCAGTTCTCATGACAATTTCTAATATTTTTCTAGCCTCTTTTTCTCAGGTCTCTTACTGTCCAAAGATGAATGTGACCCCCCCCAGTCCAGCTATAACTCCACCACTCTGAGGTAAACAAAGTTATGGTCATTAACAGCCATGACTATTTATATGGTGTTGTTTAATGAGTCCTTTGGGGTCCTCCCTGACACTCCAAATTTCCCATCATCTACTTAACTCTTCGGGATGAAAACACTATCTTAGGAATATCTATAACATAATTCAAATGTCTGGGATGCCATCTTAGCACCTTTTAACACTGAGTCAAGATTTTGTATCACCTAGCTCTCATGTGGCAACAGTTCTTGAGAACAAGGAACACAGACAGGGCAGTTTTGATGAGGGAAAGGGACGGGGAAAAAGTACTAAGCAACAGGTGACATCAAGAGAACACATATCTGAGGGGTCTGCTTGCCCACCATTTTTTTATGCAACACAAAAGGAATCTTGTTTCCTACCTTACTGATGGAACCCCTGAGAGCCAGAATCCTTCACTCACCTGCCTGCTGCCCGCCCCCGCCCCCCATCACGGAGTCCTTTGGAGTGAGAGCTTATACTCAGTTTTGCCAACACACATGGACCTTATTAACAACAATTGTAACTTTTATTATATAGTCCTTTAGAGTAGTGCTTCTGAAACCAATGATGTGCATGCAAATTGCCTGAAGACATTGTTAAAATGTAGATCCTGATTCAGTAGGTCTAGGGTGGGGCCTGAGAGTCTGCATTTCTAACCACCTCCTAGGTGTGCCAATGATGCTGGCCCAGAGGCCATAAAGAGCATCCTTACAGTTTACAGATCATTTTCACAGAGACCTCATGCATCTCTACAGCAAACCAAGGAGGAGGGAGGACCAGTATTTTATCTCTATTTTATAGGTGAAGAACCTAAGGTGCATGGAAATTAAATGGCCTTCTTAAAGCCAGATGAGCAGACATTCAGGACCCTAATCTGACATTCTTCCAGCACCACTGTGCTCTCCCCCTTCAATCTTCCGTGTCCTTAAGTATCATTACTGACTTCAGATCAGTTCATAAATTAACTTTAGAGGAAAGAGGGTAAAGGATGTAGCTGACTCTTCTTTCTGGTGATCTTGGATCTGTTATGTACTGCATCATATCCGCCTCCTTCCCTCCCTCTCCCAAGTATGCCTCCTACCTCATCCCATAGTCTTCACTATATAAATGCATCTGTAGCATGCAGATGAACCTCTTACAATTCCACTCCACAAATATTTATTGACTTTATATTTGGGCAAGACATTGAGTCATGATCTAGGGACAACAAGATTTAGTCCCTGCCCTCAAAGAGCTTACACAATAGCAGAGAAGGCCAATGTCTATCCAGCTCGCTACAGTAAAAGGCATGCTATGCCAATGCAAGGCATGATTTGACAAGAGTAAACACACTGCTATGAAAGCAGTAAGGAGGGGCAATTAGTCCCAACTTAAGAGGATTAAGGAAGATCCTCAGAGAAGGCAGTATTTGTGGCTTGACCTTTAAAGTAACGCAGAATTTCAACATGTGGGGAAAAAGGTGGAGGAAGAAGAGAGGGAAGCAAGGACAAATCCCAGGCATGAGTAAAGGCTCCGTGGAGGAGATTTGTTGTTTTGTGGTGGTTGGTCTGTTGCACCTCCAACTGCCAATCAGGTCTGTACATCTGTAATTTAGTCCAGGGGAAAATGCAGTACCTTGCCTCTGAGGGTACTGGCGGTAGAGTACAGTCTGGTATCACTAGCCCTCGGAATGGAACCCATCCAGGTTCCCACATCTCTTTCTTCCTGAGTCCAATCCACCTCAGGAAAAGGATCACTTTTCAAGAAGGGACTTAGAGGCTTAGATAACAAAGCTCTTATTGGTAGGTCATGTTCTTCTTGGCAGTCCAACAACCTGCCCCTGGATATTTCCTTTCTAGACTCTTTCTTTTCCAGTCATCCCTAATGGAAACATTGCCTCATACCTTCCTTTGCCAAGCCCTCCAGCTTACCTTAAGCCCCACTTCTGGGATGTCTTGCACGAAATCAATTCCTGTCTCCTACAGACGAATCAACCAGGCTGTCCTCTTTGAGCTGTTTGGTTGCTAAGCACAGGTGATGCTGAAGCTTCTGATCCATGGACCTCACTCTGGCAGCACAGATCTAAAGTGCTGTTTTCCCATATTGACCTGTCACAAGAATTATCTGAGACACCTGTGAGAAATGACCATTTTCAGGAAACCCCTCATCCTGCTGAATCAAAATCTCTAGAAGAGAGGCCAGGAAAGCCACAAATCTGTCGGGCACATGAAATGACTCAGGTCATCAACCAGGTAGTTAATCCCTGGTCTAAATTACCCTAAAAATCAAAGCCTGACACTCTCTGATACTACGGATATACAGGAACAACTACCAACTTTAAAAATCCAAGTTGTGCCCTCTTTCAATGTGTCGTAACAGATCTATGCTTAATGATTTATGGGATTTCATTATACCACTAACTGTATGTATACTAGGCAGTCTTAACAACATGATCCCCTCTGTCTCAAAGACCCAGATATAAAACTTTGCTGAGAAATGAATTAAGGTGAACAGATACTATACATATGCATGCTTGGTGTTGATATCTATGTATGGCTAGGGTTTTATTTGTCCAAGCATGTCAGTTGCTCAGTGGTTAAAACTGGAGGGGAAGAAGGTAAAGAACAAGAAGAAAGGTTATAAGACTTGAAAACCAGTAAATTTGGGGAATGTTTGGCTCTTTGCAAAGTATTTTTTAATCACAGATTGTCAGTCCTCTTTCAGATGTGCCGGGTTCTTGTTTAATTACTGTATGTAAATGTCCATATTATAATTAGCAACTAAGATATATACATAAATACATACAAGCAAGCACATACACATATAATTTTTACATTTGCAAAGAGCGTTCTTCTCTGGACAACCAGAAGTGTATTTGCATACATTGTGTTTAGGACTCCCCTACTCAGCTCTGCACCCCCTTCCCACATTCACTACCCCTATTCTTATGAGAAAGAATTTTTGAGATTAATACAATTATCTGTCTTACATTGATTAAATTATACAAATACTACTATTATTAAACTGTATTCTTCAGCTTTCTGAGACCAGGGAAAAAATACTTTCTGGTATGTAAGTTCAAAGAAATAGACCCCTTACCAGACATGAGCAGTTGTCTTGGGAATGCAGATTTATGAAAATTGATAGCCTATCTTTGTCTGGCAAAACAAAGTGTCTTTCTTTCCCGTTTTGTTCTCTGCCTGTGTAACAGAGACAATTTTTTTTTTCTTTTTTGGGAAGGGAGGGGGATGTGACTTCTTAAATTAAACATACCTCTCAAGTCCTCTGCAAGGAAACACCTCTAAGGTCTCTGCAACTCCTCTGAGCCCCAGAAAAAAAGATGTTGACTTCAATATCAAGCTTAAGTAAAGACTGAAAGCAAATAAGTTGGGGTAGAAGGAGACAGATGTTCAGATCATGTGTTTAAATTGATAAGTAAACAGGTTATTATAAACAAAGCCAAACAGCTGCACATGGTTACAGAGACTTTTTTTAAAAGTAAAATAAGTAAAATCAAAATTTTCTTTTTAAAAATGAGAATGTAGAAAAATGGTAAGATAATTTTGTTCTATTTTGGTATCAGGGAGACGGTATCAAGGATTTTATATTTTTCATTTCCATAAATGATGTTTATATGCATGTTACACTTACCTAGGCCTACTTGGCATATGCTAAAAATAATACAGACTTTTCATCTCCTGGGACACATCACGTGTTCCTCCAATTACTCTGTTTTCAGTTTCAGGGCAGTGACCAGGGGCGCTCAAAAGGTAAACAGGCAGCTGACATAACACTACAAATTTAAAACGTCACTTGAACATACCCATTTAATAAGGAGACAAAGGGACCACGGTGGCCTTTTTTTCCGCCCTAAAAATCTGGAAAGCAACTGCATTTTCTATCGCACTTTTGGGGATTTGAACAGTATCCAGACATCTGTAAGACGTGTATTTTTAATCACATCTGACTTTCACTTCCCAGTCTTGTGTATGAAAAACTTGAAACTGCCATGTGGCCTACAAGCCTGTGAAGGTCTCCTCACTCCACCCCCAAACATGTGGGGTTCCAGAAGCGTTTGTTCCCAATTTCCCCAGTTTGGGTTAGAGTATGTCCATAGGGCTCACTGACTCTTGGTAAACTGGAAACCTGATTTGATGTGGCAATGTTTCTGCTAGCTGCACCCTCCCAGGGGGTCTTGCCTTCACTCTCTTTCTGACTTAAGTTAACTATATATTTTTTTCATTTGCCTGGAATAACGGAACAATTTTACTACTAACTAATCACAACATTTATTAAGCATTTATGAGTTATGAGGCATTGTACTAGCATTGAAGTGAGAGGGGCCCGGTAAACAACAGAGTATCTGCTATTACTGAGTTTGGCATCTAGTTAACAGAGAATATACAAGCAGATGAAATGATCAATGACGATCAAAGATGTACATAATAATCTGAAAAAGAACCAATAGCAAAAGGTATGTTTGTAACAGTTGCCTAGGATGACATATAAGAATAATGACAGTCCAAAATGGCAGAGAGAGTATTATAGTGGAGATGCAAAGTAAGTAAGGGGCTGTGATGATTGACCAAGTATACTGATTTGGCTGTAAAAAATCAGTTTATACTTGTTGTCCTGGTATCATATTTATTCCTTTCATTCTTTTTCTTTTTTTTTTTTTTTTTTTTGAGATGTTTTTTCTCTCTGTCGCCCAGGCTAGAGTGCAATGGCACGATCTCGGCTCACTGTAGCCTCTGCCTCCCAAGTTCAAGCAATTCTCCTGCCTCAGCCTCCTTAGTAGCTGGGACTACAGGCACCTATCACCACATCTGGCTAATTTTTATATTTTTAGTAGAGATGGGGTTTCATCATGTTGGCTAGGCTGGTCTTGAACTCCTGACCTCAGGTGATCTACCTGCCTCAACCTCCCAAAGTGCTGGGATTACAGGCATGAGCCACTGTGCCCAGCCTCCTTTCATTCTCATAAGTGTTGCAGTTTGTATAAGAAATTATGTGCTCACCATATTTATGGAAGAGTGAATTTAGATACAAGGAAGGAAAGTGAGAAAGATACTCCAAAACAACATAAATGAAGATTACAAACAAGAGAAAGGGAAAAGTAAGGCATGTACAAAGATTCAGTGAGTAAACCAATGTGTTTAGCAATAACACAGATAAATATAAATATATATAGTGTATTTGAAGCTTATCGCAGTTAATCCACTACCTATGTATAGTAAATGAGTTTTAAATTGTTAAAATTACACAATCTAATATATGGTGAAATAAACAGAAAATACAGATGATAAAAAGATTTGTAATTACCCATAATTTCTCAAACACAGTATTCATCATTGTTAATGTGTTCACTGCGTGTTATTTAAGAGTTTTCTTTGCAGATGTAACCAAACAATGGCATCATCATATTGTCCATATGATTTTAAATATGCTCTATTCACTCACTACACTATGAATATCTGTCCATAGCAATAAATAGATGTATGGTAACTGTTTCATGTAATAGCATTATATAGTGAACTGTAATATGTTAAACAAGTTCCTAGATTTGATATTTGGGAAACTCATGGAGAATTTTTTGCTATTACGAACAGCTTTGCAGTGTATATTCTTACACAAAATCGGTGTTCAGTTGTCCAATTACTTTCACTTAATACATGATGAGAATGGTAATTTCTAAATAGACTAATTTTTAGAATTTTTAACTTGCAAAAGAGAAGTTGAGTCACCCAGGCCATTGACCTATTGTCATTTTGTTTCCACATCACCACAAAGAATAATCTTAAGATCCTTGACTTTTCTCCACTGCTATTACAGTTACCTTAGTTTTCCCAAGGCACTGTGATAGCCTCTTATCTTACTACTTCCACTCTAGCTCTGTCCCAAATATTTTTCACACTGAAAGACAAGTTATTTTAAAATATCACCCAGATTATGTCATTCACGTGCTTGAAACCCTTCAGTGTGTTCCAGTGAAACTCAAACCCAAGCTGTTCACAATAACAAAGACATGGAATCAACCCAAATACCCATCAATGATAGACTGGATAAAGAAAATGTGGTACATATACACAATGGAATACTATGCAGCGATAAAAAAAGAACAAGATCAGCCAGTCACAGTGGCTCATGCCTGTAATCCCAGCACTTTGGGAGGCCAAGGCAGGTGGATCATGAGGTAAGGAGATAGAGACCATCCTAGCTAACACAGTGAAACCCCATCTCTACTGAAAATACAAAAAATTAGCCAAGTGTGGTGGCATATGCCTGTAGTTCCAGCTACTCAGGAGGTTGAGGCAGGAGAATTGCTTGAACCTGGGAAGCGGAGGTTGCAGTGAGCCGAGATTGCACCACTGCATTCCAGCCTGAGTGACAGAGCAAGACTCAGCCTCAAAAAAAAAAAAAAAAAAAAAAAAAAAGAATAAGAACATGTCCATCAGATCCATGGATGGATCTGAAAGCCATTATTCTCAGCAAACTAATGGAGGAAGAGAAAACCAAACACCACACATTCTCGCTTATAAGTGGGACCTGAACTATGAGAACATATGGACCCAGGGAGGGGAACAACACACACTGGAGCCTATTGGGGGTGGGGGGTGGGCGGGGGAGAGAGAGCATCAGAATAAATAGCTAATGCATGTGGGGCTTAATACCTAAGGTGATGGGTTGACAGGTGCAGCAAACCACCATGGCACACATTTACCTATGTAACAAAACTGCATGTCTGGCAACACATGTATCCCGGAACTTAAATTTAAAAAAAAAAAAAAAACACGCTCAAGCTCCCTTGCATGATCTGACCTGTGCCCGCCTGGCCTTCCCAATCTCCTCCCCACTCCCCGTCATCTACCACACCCCAGTCCCAGGGCCACCTTTCAGTTCCTAGAAGGAGTCAAGCTGTTGTCTGCTTCTGAGTCTTCACCTACCACTTCCTGCAATGCTCTTCTCCTTTATGGCTTTGCTCGTATCGTAATTATATCGATCTGCTTCTAGCTAGTTTAATTTTCAGCTCCTCTAGCAGATTCTACGTTCTGTGGCGGCACTAATGAAATTGGATTTTTTCACTATCAATTTGGCAGTATCCCTAATACGGTGATTGGCACATAATAGGTGCTCAGGAACTATCAGAGAGGTAGAGGGATGAAGTTTGTGGCCATGGACCCAAAGAACCACCCCCACATAAGCCTGGGCCTTTCACTCTTTTAGCATGGTATTCTTAAAACCTTAGCTAACCGTAGCAGGAATATAAGCACTGTTGGTGTCAGATAACAAAACACCAAGAAGAGAAGTACCTGGAGATAGACTAATATTATCCGTAAACTCCCTAGAGACTGGCACCTTGGCTAGCCCTTTAGTTCACGCGAGGGCTTGGCTGACTCAAGACCAGGACGGAGGCAAGCAGTCCAGCATTATCGGTCTGTCTTTCCAAAGGAAAGCAGAAGTCACCCCAAGGGTAGGATGAGTGACACAACACAGCCGGCACCAGGATGACCAACAGGATTAGCTGGGTCAAGGCATCAGCCAGCCAGAGCAGCCGCGACAGGCCCAGCAGATGCCGAGGAGTGATCGTGTGTCACCTCTGCTCATCTCCATCTGTTTGTTCGGCTGACCCCGGCGCTGGCCCCAGCTTTCTTTCTGGACTCACAGGCAGCTGGGACCCAAGGAAAATGAGTATCACGCGAGAGTGTTTGGCAACTGTGTGTCTGATGTGCACTCATAAGTCATGGGAATGACCAGGGCGAGGTGTCAGCTAACAATTTCTGCATGCTTCCCCTCACTCCTGAGCCCACTCTCCACAAGCAGAGATGGGAGATGGCGGTGGCAGAAATCTTCGCACAGGTAATTTAGGGGATAAACAAATCTCAGGGAGCTGGTCAGAAGTCTGACTGGGGCTAAGCCTTTGCATTACCCTGCATTCACCAGACTGAGGGAGATAATCTTGAGCCCAAGCCCTCTGGATTCTAAACGCCCGCTTAAGACTGACACTCTGTAGGTAAACCTTTTAGGTCGGAATATTAGCTCAATCATTTCCTGGCTGTGTGGCCTCAGGCAGATTTCCTAATTTCTCTGAGCCTCAATTTTCTCTTCTGGAAAATTAGGCTTAAAACAGATCCTAAGGCAAAATATAAATGAGAGAATGTTACTTGGGGTCTTAGCACAGGCCTACAACATATTAAGTTGTCAATTAATAGTTGTCAATGACAGCTATTGTTATTATTAAAATGTATATAGACAGAAGTATGCATATATACATGTGTTTTGCTCAAAGAGCCTCATACTCTGTGGGGAAAGAAAGAATGATAGCATTTCACTTAGAGCTCTTATTCTATCCTACAAAAATCTCACCAATTTGAGGGCTCAAAATACCAGCTGGCCAGTATTGTCCACACAGTGTTTCTATACAGAAGTTTAGTGAAAAAAAGGTGTCAGAATATTCAATGAGCAACACGTATATGGTTCCTCATTGAATATGAGATACAATATTCAAGATACCAAGATAGTATTCTGCCAAGTTATGGAACAACTTGGAATCTTAATAATTTAGTTATTGAAAGCCTCCAAAAAATAAACAAGAAAGTCCCTGTGTTAAATGATTTCAGTCTTATGGGGGAAATAAATAATAAGGGAATTAAAAACAGGGTGATATGTGCGTTGATTGGCGTAATCATAAGGTACTGTGGGAGTACAGGGGAGGGACACCTAAGCGGCCCTTAGAGGATGTGTGTGTTTGTGTAAATGTACCCATGCAGTTTTGCACGCTTTTGAGTGTAGGAAACCGTGCCTGACTATAGGTGACAGGTAAACTCTAAATATAAGATAAACACTGGAGGGAGAGTATGAGGAATGAGATAAGAGGGAAACTACAGGGTGAGTAAAATATAATAATGACAATAAGCTACAACCTATCAGCTGTGTGACCCTGAGAAAGTCAATCAACCTCTCTGAGCTCAGTTTCTTCACCTATAAAATGGGAATGTCAGCCCCTCACAACACTGCTATGAGGATTAAATGACACAAAAATAGCTCAGTGCCTGCATATTGAAAGTGTTTGATAAATAATAGCTGCTTTTATTATCACTAATATAAATTATCTTAGGTTTCTCACAGTCCTTAGAAAGGAATCGGAGAATCCCCCAAGATATTTTGAAGCTTTGGAACCATTCTGTGATATTTGTCTTGTTTCTACATTTCATCTGGTCTGAGACATTCTCTCTGATCTTCTTTGGTGTAATGCTTACGTATCTTCAACCTCATCTGGAGTACTAACTCTGACCTATTGCTAATGACTGCCTCAAGTGAAAAAGGGCACTGTGATCCATTGGCAACGTCTGTCACGGGGAAGGCTGAGGTGAGCAGTGCTGTAGAGTTCCTGGTATTTGCTACCCAGGAAGCACTGGTACCATTTCTGTCACCAAGATGGCCTATTGTTCTTTCTGAGGACACCTCTGGCCTTGGCAGGTGACATCTAGCTCCCTAGTCCTCCCTAGCACTAGTATATGTCCTGTATTCCTTCTCAAAGCTCCCCCATTCCCGGAAAGAAAAAGGCAAAACCACCATATGCTACCAAACACATTTCTTCTTTCCAGGATGTCTTTGATTCTCTTTCATGAATCTGAGTCATCTCTCCACACCCACCAGCAGTCCCAGCTGAAATTACTGTTTTCCACAGCACTTCAAATTTTTATATCCTCAGGGCCTGCTTTCTATCTGGATCAGAATGCCTCTGGGGGTAGGGGAAGGCACCCAGCCTTCTCTCCTACTGGGATTTCTTCTTGAAATGTATTTTCTCCTCCACATCAAAGTCCATTGGAAACACAGAAACCTCAACCCATCAGGGGTTATATACACATATAAATACATTCATCACTTCCGCTAACCCTGGTCAGTGTCAAGAATAACTCCTCTGTGAGGGCACAAGTAGTACATTTCATAAGGCAGCCGACATGATCACTGGCCCAACACCATTTTCCTCTGCATTGCAAAACCCTGCATGATGTCCACATTGCAATCAGTGTGCTCTCAGGGCCTGCAAGCCCCACTCCTAGCCATCGCTCAGTTGAGGCCACTTCAAGGAAATCTTGCTGAGTAGCAACAAAATCTGTGCACAGCGTGATGCAGGCCACAGGTTCTGCAGCAAAGGAAATTCCACTGTAGAGGGAATGTCAGCCATTCCCAGAAGAGCCAGCTTCTCTGGCCCTCTAAGCAGTCAGAAAGCTGAGCTGACAAACGGATCTGAGTAAGCTCACTGCAACACGACAAACTAGCAGCGCTGTCTTTCCCAACTCTTGCCTCAGTCATGAAAAAGACCAGAATCATTACATCTAAAGCAAAATTCTCAAAGCTTGGATCAAAATCACGGAGAGGAAAGGGGAATAAAGGATGGGGAGGAAGCATTTGTTTAAAATGCAGATTCCAAGGCACCCACAGGACCTACTAAGATTGTCATCCCTTAGGACAGTATCTAGGAATCTGATTTAAACTCAAACATGCACAGGTAGGCATGGACACATATGCTGAGATTCTCATGCACAGTGAGGTTCAAAGCTGCAAAGAAAAGTTTAACTCGTCAGCCATGGTCCTGCCTTCTTCTTCACAGATCAGTAGAGAAATGTGCTACTTGACTGCTGAGCAGAGGAAAGTTTCACAGCACCTACTTCCCAGAGGCAGGAAACGTTTTCAGCTCTAATTTTTCCCATGACACCTCTTTTGTTGTGAAGCCTTTGTTGCCCACATGCAAACTCTGCACCATCTTCATCATGAAGGTTAAGTTTTCTCCATCTTTTTCAAATTCTTAAACGGATAAGCCCCATAGCCACATCTGCTGATAAGAGCCAACAGGCAAGACAGTTTTAATTCATCTCTGTAACAGTCCTTCTTTAAACTTATGAGACTATCATACTATGTTTTCCTTCCCTTACATTATCTTCCCACCTGCCTTTGTTTTACTTCTGTATCTTTCTGGTTGTAAATAACATAATCTACTGAAATGAGTTGAAGCTACAAAAGAAAGAAGATTATAAAGTAACAAGGTAGGAAATACAATTAGGCTTCCCCAGGAGCTAAAATCTGGATCTTTGCAAACACTAGGAATTATAGTAGACCCTGTTCACTGTCTGTCCAGCATTCTCCTCTTCGCCTCCCTCACAGAGCCCCAGTCTCCCTCCAGCATCCATCCCTCCCCTGGAGGCTCAAGGGTTTCTGAGGAAGCTGCACCCACCCCGCTCCCAGTGTTGATTCTGAGGGATCCAAACCATTGATTCCTGATTCCTGTTCTAGCAGTTGTATTATCCAGAAATGAAATTCAAAGCTAGTATAATCTATATATTTTATACAATCTACATAATTTCCTAACTATAAGAGATTTTAAACATTTCCTATGATAAAATTATATGCATTCCAATCAGAAAATGCCCAGGCATGACTCCTTGAAAGCACATAATAAATAATAGGAAAGTGGTATACTTGTAAAAAGAAGCATTGTGAATTTGAGAACTATGAGTTGACATCACATTTTCTCAGTCTCAGCACTATTGACATTTTGGGCTAGATAAGTCTTTTTGTTGTTGTTGGAGGCTGTCTTATGCATTGTAAGATATTTAACATCATCCCTGGACTCCATCTACTAGACACCAGTAACACACACACACACACACAAACACACACACACACACCCGCCTCACAACCAAAAATGTTTCCAGACATTGCAAACCACCTCTGGGGGAAAGATTACCTCTGGCTGACAGCCACTGGTATAGACTGATAGAAGATGTGTTCTGTTGGTAGCTGAAATACAACGAATAGTGTGGTTGCCAATTGTATCTTGCAAATCAATGCTTTATGTTTATATGTAAATCAGTCATATAATGCACTCAAATGATTATGGAGATATTCCCACCTGCAGATCAGGGAAGAATGTAAAAATGGTGCAGCTGCTTTGGAAAACAATCTAGCGGTTCCTGCAAAGTTTAAAAATAGAGTTACCCTATGACCCAGCAATTCCATTACTAGGTATCTACCCAAGAGAAATGTAAGCATATGTTCACGCAAAACTTTGTATATGAATGTCCAAAACAGCAACAAAGAGGAAACAACTCAAACGCTCATCAGTGATGATTCAATATTCATTATGATGCATGGATAAATAAAATGTGGTATCTCCAAACAATGGAACATTGTTTATTCACACTGAACATCTTATTCACACTGAAAAATAATGAAGTACTGATGCATACTACAATATGGATGAACCTTGAAAACATGCTAACTAAAAGAAGCCAGCCACCAAAGACCACATATTGTTTCATTCGATTTACAGTCATGTGCTGCTGATGTTTTGGTCAATGATGGACTGTATATACAACAGTAGTCCCATAAGATTACCATACCATATTTTTACAGTACCAATGTAATTTGCATATATATATATATATCTCCCTACTAAATCTCACGTTGAAATGTAATACCCAGTGTTGGAGATGGGGCCTGGAGGGAGATGTTTGGGTCATTGGAGTGGATCCCTCGTGGCTTGGTGCTCTCCTTGTGATGGTGAGTGAGTTCTCACAAGATCTGGTTGTTTAAGTGTGTGGCACCTCACCGCTTTTCTCTCTCGCTCCTGCCCTGGCCATGTGGCACACCCACTCCTGCTTTGCCTTCTGCCATGAGTAAAATCTCCTTGAGACCTCCCCAGAAGTCAAGCTGATGCCAGAGCTATGTTTCCTGTGCTGGCTGCAGAACCATGAGCCAACTAAACCTCTTTTATTTATAAATTACTCAGCCTCAAGTATTTCTTTAGAGCAATGCAAGAACAGCCTAACACAGGTACCTCTTCTATGTTTACATATGTTTAGATACATACATACTTTTGTGTAACAACTGCTTACAGTACTCAGTACAGTCATATGTTGTACAGATTTGCAGCCTAAGAGCAATAAGCTATACTATATATCACAGGTATGTAGTAGGCTGTAGCATCTAGGTTAGTATAAGTACACTCTATGGTGTTCACACAACAAGAAAACTGCCTAATGACACATTTCTCAGAAAGTATTGCCACTGTTAAGTGACACCAGACTGCATATCAGAAATCCAGACTAGGACAATCTATAGAGGCAGGAAGTAGATTAGAGGTTTCCTAGGACTGAGAGTGGGAGGTTGAGTGATTGCTGCAAGTACGGGTTTTTTTGGGGGGGAGAGAGAAAGATGAAAATGTTCTAAAATTGATTGTAGTGATAGTTGTAAAACTCTTTGAATAACCTAGAAAGCATTAAGCTGTGTACTTTAAATAGGTGAGTTCTATGGTATGTAAATTATATCCCAATAAAGGTCTTTTTTTAAATGTCCTGAGGGTCAGAGGACAGTGTATTACTGTGTGAGACTATATTGTCATCATCTTTATGCTTTGCAAGACATTTAACTTCTATTCCACCTGTTCTCTCAAATCATTGTGACAACAGTCCCTTACATTTCCTCACAGTGCTAGTTTCAGCCCTTTGGAGAATCAGGAACCACTCACTGGTTTAAGCCATTTCTATAAATCAGTTCTTTCGTGCCAGTGATTGGTTGAGAAATTCGGATTTAAGCCAATCAGTAAATATGTTTAGACCAGAGTGGTCACATGACTTGTGTTGGCCCAATCAGAACAAAGAGAAGACTTTTAGCCAGCGGTTTTGGGGAGCCTTGCTTTCTCTCTCCCTGACAGAGTTTGAATAAACACACACGTGCTTCTGATTGCTCCTGACAGCCACTTTGAGATGAAGAGTAAAACCAGCTGTAGAATCAAGTCAATGGTGTGGACAGTAAGGCAGAAAGAAAGAATCTAAGTTCATTGCTGAACTACTGAA
Source organism: Papio anubis (assembly GCF_008728515.1). NCBI lineage: Eukaryota > Metazoa > Chordata > Mammalia > Primates > Cercopithecidae > Papio > Papio anubis. Next base: position 66,364,981 of record NC_044977.1, read on the forward strand.
TTAACCAACCCTACAGCCCAGGCTACCTTTTGATTTCCTGTTTTGTGAAATAATAAAGTTCTTTTCTGTTTTAACCACTTTGAGATCTGTTTTCTGTGAAATATAAACCAAAGTGGACAGAGAATAGGGAGTGAGATTTGCTACTAGCCTACAACAAGTTGAGGTCTCAGGATATCTGTCCATTCCTAGCAAGACTTCCAACTCTGCCAAGGAAGCACAGGAAGTGGAATCAATCCCATTCTAGAGTAAGCAACATATCAAAAGCATGTTTTGGGACCCCAACTTTAAAATTAGGGTTCAAGTCAAGGCCCAGACCTAAAATGGGAAATTGGCAGACCAGGCTGTGTAAAGGGCTATGGTAAAGGGAAAAGCTAATGAAAAGATTCAGCTACAATGTTACCCAGAGTTCGTCTCTGCCATTTTTAGAGTTTCCTATTGCTTGTAGCTATTCTCAAGCTTGCTTTTTATTTATGTAAATACTCTGAATTCATTGTTTTATAATTTGGTACTGATTAGTCCAATATCTGAAGTCTTTGTTTTTATTTATTTTTTGCTCTCTGTTGTCTCTGCTGGTTCTCACTCTCAACTCTCACTCTTTTTGCTTTATTTCCTTGTTTCCTTATGTGCTTGATTATTTTTAACTGTATGTTGGTCATTGTCCTTAAGTATCTGAGGGGATTCTATGTGACTTAAGTTGAAGATGACTTCCTCTGGAGATAATTTGAGTTTGCCTCTAGTACATATCTAGACACATAGGCAGTCCTGGACAACTTTAATGTAAACTCCTGAGTTGAGATCATGATGAACTTCACAAATGAGGAGCACATTGTAAGTATCAGCATCAGCCTTATTCCTACCATTATTGAGCATTCTGTGCACGTATTATCTAAGCCATTGATCCCCAACCTTTTTGACACCAGGGAATGGTTTCATGGAAGATAATTCTTCCATGGACCAGGGAAGGGTTGGGGGAGATGGTTTAGGGATGAAACTCTTCCACCTCCGATCATCAGGCATTAGATTATCATAAGGGGCACTTAACCTACAACCCTCACATGCACAGTTCACAATAGGGTTCACACTCCTGTGAGAATCTAATGCCATCACTGATCTAACAGGAGGTGGAGCTCAGACAGTAATGCTCACTTGCCTGCTGCTCACCTCCTGCTATGCAGCCTGGTTCCTAATAGGCCCGCGTATATGTCTGCAACCTGAAGGTTGGGGACCCCTGATCTAATCACTTCACTGCATCCTCACACTTGAACTGCACAGAAACTGTGATGCAAGTATCATAATAACCTGCATAATACAGAAAGAAAACGAGGGCACAGTATATTAAGTAATTAACCTGAAGTCATATAGCTGGTTATATGATATGGTAGAGATATATAGTAGAGATATAAAAGACCTATAACCTAAAGTCCTATATGCCATGACCTACTTACTAAGATATAATACTTAATAAGTGTTTCTTGATGATGTTCATTGCTGTAAAACTATTATTCCTGTGAGTGTAGAAAGGAAATAGAAGATACAACCTCAGCTGGATTGAAGTTTTGAGATGAAGTCCTCCAATCTGTGTTTTTCTCCACACTACATAGATGAACTGAGTATGTGGTAGTGAAACACCAGGCAAAGTTTGAAGATGCAGTCAAATGTTATGCATAGAACAGTAGATCTATGCCAACTCCTTAAAATAATAGACATCTGAGAATCACAACTACCACTAAACTCACAATTAAGTATAAAGTTATTTTACAGGAAGAGGAAGTTTTGCAGAGGCACTGTCAGTAGCAGCCTGAATAAATTATCCAAGAAAAAAATTGGAGAGAAATTTCTTGGAGTTTCCTGCTATCATTAAGCTAGAGAGTCAGTATGAATTGAGGGTTCCCAAGGGCAATTTTCTGAAAGGGCATAGGCACTTTATCCCGCTTTGCTAGCCAGATTCTTATTGCCTGTCCTTGGGACCCTGCCATCAAGTGCTCTGCCATCAAGAGGCCACCAGGGCAAGTGATGAGGCCACAGAACCAGTTGATCTGAAACACTGCCACTGCCCTAGGTTGAGCTTTTCCTCATTATTCACCTGGACAATTGAAATTGAGTCCAGACTGGACTCCAGCCTCTAGTTGTCTGCAAGCACCTTAAGGGCAGGAATTACTGATCTTTACTCATTAGTGCCCAGTACAGTGATGGCACATTTGCCCACTGGTTCAGCAGCAATTACTTCTTGAACATCTACTCTCCGGTAGTCACTGAGGATACAATGGTGGACAAAAACTTGCACGGTACATGCTCTTATGGGGTGCATGGTCTAGGGAGGAGCATATAGTTGCCAAATAATAAAAGCCAAATGCATAATTACAAACTCTGTTATAAATGTGATGTAGGAAGAGAACTCAGGACACTGAAAATCTGATCTATTCTGGGGGTACAGGGGAACCTCTAATAGAAAATGGCATTCAGGTTAAGTTAGGAAAAGTATAATTTATTCAGGTAAAGAGGGGAAAAACATTGAGGTGAAGAGAACTATAGTTGCCAAGGCCCTATAGCCAAAGGAGTAGAGCATAGATAACCCAATAAAACTTGGATGTATAAATTAATGATTGAGTGACTCAGAACAACAACTGACATGTCTATGGTACTTACCATGTGCCAGGAATTACTCTAGCGCTTAATTTATATCAACTCATTTAACCTCCACAACAACCCTATGCGATAGGTATTATTTTTGTCTCCATTTCCAAAATGGGGAAACTGAATTACAGAGAAAATATGTAACTTGTGAAAGGTGAACAATTATCAAACTGTGCAACTGGGATGTGGACCCAGGAATCTGGGCTGAAGCAGATAACTAGAGCTTCTTTGGTGACCTATGAAATCCCTGCAATAACATGTTATTAAATAGAGCACATACAGTGGCCTGAAACAGGGAACATCACTTCTAAAATTGAGTCTATGAGATCCCGGACCAAAGATTTTTAAAAGATGTGAGCTACTCAAAGGAATATGGAATAAAGAAGAATGCAATGGAATTAAACATGCTTGAAGGTTTGCAAAACTCCATTAAAAATGCCATTGTAATGAGATCACTTGGACTCGGGAAGGGGAACATCACACACCGGGGCCTATCACGGGGAGGAGAGAGGGGGGAGGGATTGCATTGGGAGTTATACCTGATGTAAATGACAAGTTGATGGGTGCTGACGAGTTGATGGTTGCAGCACACCAACATGGCACAAGTATACATATGTAACAAACCTGCACGTTATGCACATGTACCCTAGAACTTAAAGTATAATAAAAAAAAAAAAGAAAAAAAATGCCATTGTAAAAGAAAACAATGTTAAATTCTATACATTTGCAATAAGAATAGTAGAGAATAAGAAAACAAATACTACTAACTTCATCAAACTTTAGAGTGAAATATTTACATAATCAGCATTGTTTCTTCTGAATATCTTTCCCATCTGCATACTCTAAATATTATGAACATCATTTCTTCTTGTATTTTTCCCTCCCTCTGTCATCTATAAATGGACCCTGCTTATCATTTTATATCCAAGTGCTAGAAGCATTGAGAATTGGGAAACCCTGGAAAACCCCTTATTTCTTCACAGTAAGGACGTACTCATGAGCTCTGCTGGGAAATTCATTCTGGTTGTCAGCTGAGACTTTATTTCCTCTCTGATGCTCATATTTGCATGAATCCAAAATCCAAATTAAGTTATAGGTCGTGGGACTATGCAGGCAGGCAGCCAGCAGCTCTGCCAGTGCCAGTTACCTTCATAAAACCAAGACGTCTTTTATTACCCAAGGATCCTCCAAGTGAGGCTTGACCTTTCCGCTGAAAGTTTTTAGCAAGTTAAGTCCAGGGTACTTAGAGCTGCTTGTTTACTTTAAAATTTCCTCTCTCACTCTCTCTCTCTGTCTCTCTCAACCCGTGACCCTCTTTTTCTCTCTTGTCTCTCTGTCTCTGTCTCTTTCTGGTTTTATTTTTTCCTTTCCAGCTTCTTTGCTCCTCTTGGCTACTCTTAAGAGCAAGCACTGGCAGGCAATGAATCAAAAGCTATTTTTGCTCTCGCTGTGAGGATGTTTACAACATATTGAAAACTCGGCCTGTAGTTTAACGTCATTTTCAGTATATTTTCAGAAAAACTGACTGGTTTCCAAATTCAGTAGATGACTGTGAAACCCACAGAGGGCCTTATGTACCTCATACCTTACCTTAGGCGGCTGTCCTGACTCTTATGGCTCACATTGCATCAAATATGGCCCCACATGTGCAGAAATGGAAAGACGGGCATGCTGACCTACTTTATTTCCTAACAAGGTTGATTTCATAAACAGTAGCTCAAACTTGTGAAAGAAGAAATTTAAAACTAGCTGTATACAACAAGAAATTCTACAAACACTCTATCTCTGGCCTAATTAAGCTGTTTTTCCTTCCCACCCAACCAAGCTGCCCCCAAATGTTTTGGATACACGTACCATCCCATTAGAATACAGTTAATCTTGAATATATTTCAACATGAAATATGAACATAGTAATTAGAGAATTTTCCATTCAACATCCCCTATCATATTCCTAGCATATTGGAGTCTGTTAGAATAGCATTTAACTGTTTTCATATGGGCTTCAGCAGACATCCTGGAAGATTTGAAATAGCCAATAAATTCACCGCACTGAAACCAAGTCAAACTTCTGTCCTTTTTCTTCCTTTCTTTTATTTTCTTTCTTTCTTTCCAACTCCCAAGTTCTAAAATACGGTTAAGGTTGACCTAATTTCCTAAGAGCCTCCTGCTGATTTATCAGCTGATAGCATGTCTGAGGTATTCAAGCCAATTAAACTGATTCACAGAGTATTGCTCAGTGGGTAAACATCAGGTGGAAACGTCCAGGAAGTCGTCTTTTTATCTGATGCTGAAATCAGAGGTCTGGGCAGGCTAACTGGTGTTTGTAACGGGGGTGGGGAAGCAGCCCACTAGTGTTCACTAAAAACTCTAATAACTCATTAACAGAAACCTCAAGCAGAGACGCTCACATGTGGACAGTGCAGATAGGGTGGGGCTGAAATCGAGCTGGCCTGGTCTCTTGGACCAAGGCTAACTTTCCACTGAGGTTTTGATCCGTAGCACTGTATTAAGTCCTTGTTTGTGAGTGACTTCTATTGTCTAGGTACTCTACGGGCTCACACTAGGCAACACTGGGCCTGTTGTTCCAATCCACTTTGAGATTCTGTAATTTAAACAGCACAGAGCGTGGGCCAGCCCTGAGAGTTATAACCTAGTTTAACTGGATTTAGAAAACTGGTTAAACTAGGCTACAACTCCCTTGGTCTTGAACCTACAGTTTTGGTTTTGGTTTTGTTTTTCTTTCCCTTCTGTTGAGAGTATAAGTTCACTTGCTTTAGAAAAGTGGAAACAAGAAAATGGAAAATGACAACTATGCTGGGGAATTTATTTGCACTGGCATAGTAGTCTTACCTGTAGCAAAGAAATTCTTTAAATTTCTAGCATTTGCTAAGGACACTGGCCAGCACTATACCATAACTGCTTGTTTAAGATCTGACTTTCCCACTAGACCAGTGGTTCTCAAACTCCACCCCACATCAGTGCTGACAGGAGGGCCTGTTAAGATGCAGACAGATGCCCCACCCATGGTATTGCTATTTCAGTAGGTCCAGATGGGATCTGAGAATTTATCTTTCTAATAAATTCCCACATGATGCCAACGTTGATAGCCCAAGGAGAACATGTTAAGAATGACCACACGAGACTGGCAACTCCTCGAGGGCAGGAATAGTCTCACTTATCCCAGTATTCATAGCACCTACTGCTGTGTCTGTTACACATCCATATTCCAATAAATGACAGTAGCTATTTATCTAATTAGTATCTATTCAATATCTACAATTTGTCAGAAATTGTTCTAAACACTAGAAATTCCACAGTGAACAAGAGAAAGATGTCCCATGTCCTCAGAGAGTTTCCATTCTAGTAGTGCAGCCAAGTAGGAAACAAAGAAATTTATAAAGTCATGTCAGTTAGTGCTAAGTGCTATGAAGGAATTCAAAGCAGGACAAGAGGATAGAGAACAATGGAGGCAGTAGGCACTGTTAGATGGGGTGTCGGGGAAGGCCTCTCTGAGGAGAGGAGACGTGCGCAGAACACTGAATCAAATGAGTGAGCAAGTCATGTGAAGATCTAGTGGAGGAAGATTTCAGGGGAGGTACAGCAAGTGCAAAGGCCCTGAGACAGGAGTAGGTTGGTAATATGGTTTTGCTGTATCCCCACCCAAATCTTACCTTGAATTGTAGTTCCCATAATCCCCATGTGTTGTGGGAGGGACCCAGTGGGAGGTAATAGGATCACTTGATTTGGCAACATGGAGGCCCTTGGTGACTGTATTAGTTCCTTTTCATGCTGCTGATAAAGACATACCCTCGACTGGGAAGAGAAAGAGGCTTAACTGGACTTACAGTTCCACATGGCTGGGGAGGCCTCAGAATCATGGCAGGAGGAAAAAGGCACTTCTTACATGGTGGCAGCAAGAGAAAATGAGAGAGGTGCAAAAGCAGAAACCTCTGATAAACCCATCAGATCTCGTGAGACTTATTCATTACCACAAGAACAGTACAGAGGAATCTGCCCCCACGATTCAAATGATCTCCCACCAGGTCCCTCCCACAACACATGGGAATTATGGGAATTATGGGAGTACAATTCAAGATGAGATTTGGGTGGGGACACAGAGCCAAACCATATCAGTGAACTGGACAAAAGCAGTTTCAGTGAAGTGGTGGAGATGAAAACCTGGATTGGAATGAGTTAGGAAAGAATGGTACATGGAGAAGAAACGACAGTAAGTAGAGATAACTATCCCAGTGAACATATTTTATAAAAAAGAGCAGAGAAATAGGACATGGAAGTGGAGACTTGGGAGGTTTTTCAAGAAGGACGATTGCTTATCCCATTTGTAAGCTAGTAGAGACAATCCAGAAGACAGGGAGAAATGGATTATGTAGGAAAGAGCAGTGTCAACTGCAGGAGGGAAGTGCGTGAGTAGATGAGAAAAGAAGAGACCCAGTACACAGAGAATGAGAATGCAGATGTAGTACATGTTCAGAGGTGATTGGGAAGATGCACAAGTTCTCTTCCACCCCGGATTAGGGAAACACAAAGCTTTAATAAACACGAGTGGCCTAGATGAGTAAGCAAATAAATCAACTAAAGATATGTAATCAAGTTGCTGAACTATACACTTTCCTACTTGATATGGTGGCTATAAATGTAATGTGGAACCCATCAGCAGCATTTCCTCACATCACATTTTCTTGCTGGGGATCAAGCATGGAGCAGGCAGAGGGCTGGGTTGAGGATATAACTAGGGATGGGATGTGCCAGGGCAAGAAATTTGAGGGTATAAGGAAGACAAGAATAAGAATGTTAGACTTCAGACTTTCACCTGGGCAAATGGGGAAAATATATGAGAGGTCTCTCAGAAGAAGACAAAGTGGTAGAATCAATGGCTAGACGTCTTGAAGGAATGGATGGAATTATTGTGCTGGGAAAATGATTTGGAAGGATAGGAGGAAGTATATTTCTTGATAAGTGTAGTTCTGGGCCAACTGAGGTAGATGAAAGAAAAGATTATTGGAAGTGATGAGGTTAATGAACGGAGAGGCTAGTGAGTTGCTTCGATCATAGAGCTGGCAGATTGAAGCCAAAAGCCACCACTGAGCCATGGTGGTTCATGTCTGTCATCCCAAAATGTTGGGAGGCCAAGGCAGGTGGATCACTTGAGCCCAGGAGTTTGAGACTAGCCTGGGCAACATAGCAAATCCCGTCTCTACCAAAAAATAAAAACATTAGCCGGGAGTGGTAGTACACACCTGTAGTGCTAGCTACCCAGGAGGTTCTGCTGGGAGGATCGCCTGAGCCATAGGAGGTCAAAGCTTCAATGAGCCCTGATTGTGCCACTGCACTCCAGCCTGAGTGACACAGTGAGACCCTGTCTCAAAAAAAAAAAAAAAAAAAAGAAAAGAAAACATGAAAAAGAGCAAATTACTCAAAGCAGTGAGAGGTTACCATTCGACATAGAACCCCTAATCACCTACAATTTCAAAGTTTTGCACAATACATAAAAACAAATAAGGATAATATTTTAGCCTTAAGGAGCACATAAATGTCAAGATAAATAATGTTTGTGACATAATCTACTTTACAAACAACGCACGTGTTGCACAAAGCCAAATTTACCCATACACTAAATGAAATTTGGAGGGTTTTTGTTATTTAATTCAAGTCCAAATCATTATGTGACTATAATGTTTATAGCCCAAAGAGAAACCTAGATGAGTGAATTTTGTGATTTGGAATAATACTGTGAAACTAAGAGTTAGATAGATTATTGCAGGTAATTCCCTGTGGCCTCAACAGCAGGAGTAGTTGGGTAGCTCTATACAACTTGTTTGCATTCATTTATTTAATTCTTTTTAATAAACCTGTGGAGTTCCAGAAATAGGTGATAAATAAGATCAATCTCTCTCGTCTGGAATTTCACAGTTTCATGTCTTTTATGTAAGCAGTGACTCTTTTTTTTTTTTTTTTGGAGACAGAATCTCACTCTGTCACCCAGGCTGGAGTGCAGTGGCGCAATCTTGGCTCACTGCAAGCTCCACCTCCTGGGTTCACGCCATTCTCCTGCCTCAGCCTCCCAAGTAGCTGGGACTACAGGTGCCCACCACCACACATGGCTAATTTTTTGTATTTTTAGTAGAGACAGGGTTTTGCTGTGTTAGCCAGGATGGTCTCCATCTCCTGACCTCATGATCCACCCACCTCGGCCTCCCAAAGTGCTGGGATTATAACCAATTTCACTGTACCTTTAACTTTGGCTCTTGAAATATCAGAGCTAAATGTGTGGCCCACCATGAAAATGTACAGAACTTCCTAGCAGATGCTTTGCAGACTAACATTTTTTTCCTCTCTTTTGCTCCCTTATCTCGTTTTTCTCGACTATTTTTTAAACTCTTGATCTTACAGTTGTATGTACCTCTGTAAGCATCTTTAAGTTCTTCATGAAACAGATTTAAGAATAAATGAATAAGAAAATAAATAGCATAAGGCACTGTACTATTGACTTTAGTAAAACTGGCTTTAGTTTCTTAAAAAATTACACATTAGCTCAGGTGACTGGAAAACTCTAGGGCTGGACTTTAGGCATAACTGGATCTAGGTAGTTAAGTAATGTCACAAATCTGCCACTGTACATCTCTGGACTCTGCTTTCTTCTGTTAAAGCATTAATTCCAGACAGGAACTCAAAAAGTATGGCAAAGAGATATACTAGAAATTTCTAGCAATCTCAATAGAAAAAAAGTACTCGTATTTCCCCATCAGTACCTTGACGGATTCAATAGACATTTCCAAAGCAATCCCTGTTGTTAGAGTAATGCCATGTTCTATTCAGGTAAGTCTGGGCCACACATCCATCCCTGGGGCAGAATAATGTTACCCCAACCAAAATCACGTGGATTAAGAGATGGAGAAAGGATAGCTTCCATTAAGGAAAATTAGAGTGCTGTGCCAAAGGAGGCAGATTTGATCATTCGCAAGATGAAACCACAGATGTTACCACTCCAAACTTACAATCTAGTTGGGAAGACAGATCATGGGTACCAGAAATGAAGTGAGGCAGTGAAATGAAGTGAAAAGAATGGTTCAGCCATGATGCATATCACAGGACAACAGAGGAGGAGGAGGTCATTTTGAATGTGACATGTCAATCATTCATATATCATTTCCTGAGGAACTTCTATGTGCCAGAACATCCATGAGCAGAACAAAGATCCCTGCCCTTCTAGAACTAACATTCCAGACAGTAAACCACAGAGGTAAAAATAACCATAGAGTTTATTAGAAGGCAATAAGTACTGTGAAAACGGGAAAAGATGGAGTAAAGTAAGGGAGATTGGAGATGCTGCAATATTAGAGCAGGCCTCACCGAGAAGGTGACATGTGAGTCAACACTGAAGGAGCTGAATGAGCTGTGTGAATATCTGGAGGAAGGGCATTCCAAGCAGAGGGCCCAGCCAAGGCAAAGGCTCTGCAGCCTCAGTGAACCTAGAATATTCCAGCAACAGCACAGAGGTCAGTGTAGCTGGGCTGGTGTGAACAAAGATGAGAGTAGAAAGAGATCAGGTTGGGGAGATGATGGTAGGGAAGTGGGAAGTGGAGCAGACCTGGTTGGGTCTTCCCAGCCTTTCTACACACTTAGAACCTTAATGAAATGTGAGCCATTGCAGGGTCTGCCAGAAGAGTGACCTCTTTTGATGTATATTTTTAAAGGATCACTCTGGCTGCTGTGTAGAGGACAGGCTGTAGCTGGAGAACAACAGAAGCAGGTAAAAGCATTAGGAGGCAACTACATCAATCCCAGAGTGAGCTGATAGTAGCTGGGACCTGGGTAATAGCTGTTGGAAGTAGGGTTGGGCCAGATTCTGAATTAAGTGTTGAAGGTAGAGCCCACAGGATTTCTACTTCCTATGGCTCTACCTCCCACCTCCACTAGGTCATGTGCTTTAAGAAATGGGCAGGATTTGCAAGAAGAGAAAGAAAAAAAAAATCCAAACTAAATGAAATAGAAAAGCAAAGCAGAGAGAAAGAAAACACAATGAATTAGCAGGCCATTGTAAATAGAAAATTTGACTGGAGTGGAGAACTAATATAGGGAAGGCATGGAAGGTCAGTTTGGAGTCAGATATTATAATAAATGCCTTCAGTGTGGGTTAAGAACTTCTGCCATCATCCTGTCCTCAATGAGAAATATTGCAATGTTTTGGGAAAAATAACATGACAGAATGTTAAGGTTTAGGGAAATGAGTTAGACTCTGGGAAGCATTTGAGGGTGAGTTTCTGGTGGCAGCAAGATTTCTCACAGAACTTCTAACAAAACAAGTGTTTTAACCAAAGCGATGCAGCATTATGTAGGGAGTAAGAGAACAGGTTTTAGCATCAGACAAACATGGGTGGGATTCTGACTCCATTCTGTTGACCATGATCAAATTATCTGGCCTCTCTGGGCCTCCATTTGCTAATTTGTAAAATGGACATACCTGTATCTAATTCAAAGGGTTACCATGGGCATCAAATGATACCGTGAGTGTTTAAGAGTTTTGTCCAATACCTGGCACAGAGTAAGCACTCAAAAAAAAAAAAAAAAAACTATTCATGACTATTTTTACCGTAACAACTTCAAATTCAAATGAAGTTGAAGGAATTGATAAATATAAAGGGAATGAGGGAAATAGAAAATCACTGTTAGAACATCACAGTAATAAGACAGGCAAGATCCACTGATGGATGCTAAAATTGTGGGCAACAAAATGATACAATGGCATATCTGTAAGATCTCAAAGTACCTTCCTTAAGGTATTTATTAATTACAAAGGAGAAAGTATTAACTTGAGGGCAGAGGAACCCAGAAGATATATTATCCAAGTAATTAAGATGAACATTATCATTGTTTCAGGCTGAAGGCAAGGAGATATGACAGCTAAATGTACTTTGGGATCCTGGAGCTGAAAAGAAAAGATATTACTGGGAAAACTGGTGAAATATGAATAAAGTCTATTGTTTAATTCATGGCATTATACTTAGATTACCTTCTCAGCTGTAATAATGGAACAATGGTTGTGTATGGCGTTAATATTAAGGGAAGCTGGATGATGAATGCATAGGAATCTTCTGTACTAGTTTTAAACTTTTCTGTAAGACTGAAATTATTTTTAAACAACTTGTTCAATGGCATGGAAATTATCTTTGAAAGGTATCACAAATGGAGACATCCACGGTGCTTAATGCGTTTGCTTTGAGGAATGAAGGAGTGGGTGGGTCAAAGCCACCTTGAAGACTGTTCCTTGAGATACTGTGGTGCAGGATCCAGGATTAGGAAGCCTTTAGTGAGGAGCTGCTTGTGTGAGTGTGAGCATGGATGTGGGAGTGTGGGGGCGGGGGCGGTGTGTTGGAGAGGCAGTAATCACTCTTACTTTAGATATGTATGCAGAAGCTTTCAAGGCTGCTGAATAATGGAAGTATGAGATGAAAGTAAAAAAGACACAAGGCAAAGAAATCAGGTTAGAACCAAATGAGAGAAAATATTTAAAGACAATATTTATAGAGACAAGATCCTCAAAAAAGAGGGCTTAGAAAGGTATGAGGAGACCTCAGTGGGCAACTGAACATTATGACTTTCCGTGTAACAATTGAAGAAAAACCAAAGAATGACAGAGATGAAGTCAGAAATGGAAAGAGAATCAAGCTCACGTAGCATCACAGGAACTAAGAGAGGAGACTGCTACAAGGTCAAGCCAACCTTGACCAATGCTGTTGTCATACTAGGTAGGAAAAGGACTGAGAGAAAATCCAGAGTAGTTGGTGAGTAAGAAGCAAGGGGTGATTTTCAAGACCATTTCATTAGACCAAAGTACACAGAGGGTGGATATCAAATGGGATAAGAGGTGATAAGTTGAAGGTGGTGTGCCTTTAAGGTCTGGAAGCCACAGGTATGGCCCTAATTAGATCCTCAGACTTAGAGGGAACTAGGAAATTAGATACTCTTTAATTCACTCATTGAATAAATATCTGAGTGCCCACTATGTGCTTGGGGCTTTCCAGAGGAAGTGAAGCAGATATACAATGATCACTTGCTCTAGAAAGCTTCAATCCTAGTACAGTCATCCCTTGGTATCTGAGGGGCAGTAGTTTCAGGACCTCCCTCAGATATCAAAATTCATGGATGCTCAAGTCCCTAATTTAAAATGGTGTAGTATTTGCATGTAACATATGCACATTCTCCCATATACTTTAAATCATCTCTAGATTATTTATAATACCTAATACAATGCAAATGCTGTGTAAATAGTTATTATACTGTATTGTTTAGGGTATAGAGTGGCAAAGAAAAGAGTCTGTACATGTTCAGCACAGATGTAGTTTTTTTTTCCCCCAAAATATGCTAGATGACAGTTGGTTGAATTCATGGGTACAAAACCCACAGATATGGAGGGTCAACTGTATATTCTGCACACTGACACTCAAACTCCTCAGAAGATATGCTAACACAGTAAGCTTTGAATTTTGTTTCTGGAAGAGACTGAGAAAAATCTGGATGAGTTATGAGTAACACATCTTTTTAACTCAGCACTAGGAGTTTGGTCGAGATGGCAATGACTTATGTGATTAAGTCTCTGAACATTTGATCCACAGTTCAATCTCCTAGGTGCAACTTGTTTTGTTCCTGGGTTTGAGGAAATCTCCTCCTTTGTTCTCCCACAGAACACAAAGCCCATGACACTATGCTTAGTCTGGCTGAATTTCCAAACTTCCCATCATGAGCTTTTATGAGTAATATGCTTTCTTTGAAAATCTCACTCATAAATTGCTGAGTTTCATCTTACAAATAAGAATGAACTAGCATATTAAAACAACAAAACTATGCTTTTATTTTTACAGTAGACAATTTACAAAGAGTATGTATATAGGACAAAATTTATACTTGGTTTGACTAGAATAGTACAACTTCTTATCCTGAAATGACAAAATGCATAAACAAAGAGCAAAGAATATTGATTTGCACAAGCAAAGTACATATACAGGAACACAGCTTCAAAAAAAAAACACCTTGTATGTTGTAGAGCCTCAATAAATGTTAAGTTAAATGTCTAGGAATGGTGAAAATCCAAAGATAATTTATCACTTGCCTAAATTTCCCAAAGGCTTTTTACTACTGTTTTACTGTGGCTTTAAAGCTTAATAGTAAAGAGTAGGAGAGTTTATGGTAGGAGTTCATGTTGGTCTGCAGGAATTCTACCATGCTAGAAGAAATGAGAAACTCAAGACGGTTATCAAGAAAGGATATCTCAACTCCTGTAAATTTCCAAGGATGACTCAGCAGCTTTTGGAAATGCTGGCCAAGTTACTTAACCTCTCTGAGCCTCAGTTTCCTTATCTGCAACAACCTTATTTCATATGGTTGTTTTGATGACTTATAGCACAGTGCTAGCACTTAGTAAACGGCCAGAAAATGACCATTACTTTTCTTATCTTCCCTTAAATAGATTTGGCAGAGCTTGTTATATTTATTTATCCTTTGGTCTTTAGCATAAAAACCCTGAGCAATGTGTTCAGCTGAAAAAAATTACTTTTCTACCCTCCCTTATACATAGGAATGGCCAATGATATGTGTGCAGAAGCCTTGGGCAGAGGGCTTCTGGGAGAGAACCTTGCCCTTGCTCTTCTCTTCCCTCCTGCTTGGCAAGCTGAGGGTTGGAGCTCTAGCAGCCATCTCAGGACCTAAGGATGGAAGCCATGCATTGAGGTTGGCAGACCAAAAAGATAGTGGGAAGCTGGATCCACAGTGATTCTATGGAGCCTCTAAACTAGTCCTGGACGACTATCACCAATGTTCTTTTAAATGAGGGAAAATTCATCCCTAATTGGTTTGAGCTAATATTGTTGAGTCTCTGTTATCAAGAGCAAAAAGTAATTTCTAACTAATACACTAAATATTGAAAATCTTCAGAATTTCCATCTACTTTCCTGTTGACCTGCCAACAAACACTTGCACAGGTGTAACTAGCTTGTCTCCCTTTTCATTCATCACTTGCCTCTGTAGGAATAATCTGCTCCTTCCATTTAACCCAGGATTCACTTTTCCTTTGGGGAGATGAACATCCCTCAGTTACCTACAACTTTGCTCATTGAATACTGTACTCTCATCTTCCCTTTCTTCCTTGATCCACATATAGACACACAGAAACATGAGCTCTGATCTAGACATGCGAGGATGTCTTGAATAGGAAGATGAGAAGAAATTCAAGAACAGTCTCTGACAGTGGAACTGAAGTCTTGGACAAATAGATTTCTTTCTTTCTTTCTTTTTTTTCTTTTTTTTTTTTTGAGACAGAGTTTCGCTTTGTTGCCCAGGATGGAGTGCAGTGGCAAGATCTCAGCTCACTGCAACCTCTGGCTCCCGGGTTCAAGCAATTCTTGTGCTTCAGCCTCCTGAGTAGCTGGGATTACAGGTGCCCACCTGCCACCATGCCAGGCTAATTTTTGTATTTTTAGTAGAGACAGGGTTTTACCATGTTGCCCAGACTGGTCTCAAACTCCTGACCACAGGTGATCCAACTGTCTTGGCCTCCCAAAGTGCTGAGATTATAGGTGTGAGACACCACACCTGGCTGGACAAATAGATTTCTCAAACAAAACAAAATAATTAAAGTGTGTGCATGAGTGAAGTGTATTTTTATCAGAAGACTATACATTCTATAGTGGTTTCTCTCCACCCCCATAGAAATAGAAAAGTTAATCTCTCCTACAGTGGAGCACTGACCTCATTCTCCATTTCAAACCTGGAGTGATAAGAAAGAAAAGAGATCAAAGATAAGGAGGCAGGAGGCCTACTGGGCAAATTACATGATAGGGTCATCTTCTACAGCTTGGGAGTACAGAACACAGATCACCAACTCTCTTGCCTACTTCAGCCAGATGGGTGTGAGAAAAATCACATGAACACCTGGTTCATCTTTTATTTTCCCCACTTTGATAGAGACATGTGTTTTGGAATGATTTCTACACTCTTAAGAACAACAATATTGTAAACACAGTAAGAAATGAAAAGCAGAAGAGCCTTGGTGTCAGGGAGAGATAAGCAAGAATGCCAGGGACGATGAGGAACAAAAGGGCACCTGTCATCTCTAAAAGGGGCCCCTTCCCTTCGTTCTAGCAACTGTTTCCATGCCAGATCTTCTAATTGTTCAAGAAGAGCAGGAACTCATATTTTTGTGTGAAACCTCCTAACTTTCAAATGTTGACTCATAACCTTAAAACTCTATATGAGCCAAATAAAACACATTGGTTGGCCTAATAGGGCCAACCTGCAACTGGGCCTTGGTGGAGAAGAACTAGGGAAGAGCAGCAGGGGAGGAAACTGAGATAAAGTCAAGGATTCATTCATTCAATAAATGTCCATTCAGGTGGACTTCATATGCACCCAGGACTATGCTAAGCGTTAGATGTGAATGAAAAACCAAGACAAGTAGGAGGAGGTGATAAGAAATTGTTAAATCCAGCAAAGAAACTTCGAAGTAAGATCAGTAAGAAAGAAAGTATTAAGTTTGTTAAGAGGAAGTCTCTAAAAACTCAGGCAGAAAGATGAAAAGCTACATCAGTAAGAATTAAGAGCCAGGTGTGGTGGCTCATGCCTGTAATCCCAGCACTTTGGGAGGCCAAGGTGGGTGAATCACTTGCGCTCCACCCAAACTAGGAGTTTGAGACCAGCCTGGGCAACCTGGCAAAACCCATCTCTATATAAAATACAAAAATTAGCCAGGAGTGGTGGTACGCGCTTGTAGTCCCAGCTACCCGTGAGGCTGAGGTGGAAAGACCACTTGAGCCTGGGAGGTGGAGGGTTCAGGGAGCTGTGATTGTGCTACTGCACTCCAGTCTGAATGACAGAGGGAGATTCTGTCTCAAAAAATAAAAATAAAAATAAAAGAAAAGAAAGAGAAAGAAAGAAAGAAAAAAGAAGGGAATGAATGGCAAGGTGTGTCCAGCAGCTTCCCAGTGGGTGGTGTTTAGCCAGGCTCGCAGCACTCTCACCTGGTATGCACACCCTCACAGAGTTTCCTCCCATGCTGAACAGAGTTGGCCTATGTAACCAAGAGGATATTGCAGGACGATGGAGCACAACTTCCAGAGCTAGGTCGTAAAAGGCACTCTGCCTTCCATCTTGCTGTCTCAGATCACTCACGTGGGGGAAGCCAGGGGCTACGTCATAAGGACACTCAAGAAGCCCTATGGAAGAGCTCACATGGTAAAGAACCGAGGCCTTCTGCCAACAGCCAATGAGGAACTGAGCCCTGCTGGCAGCTGCCAGATGAGCAAGCCATCTTGGAAGAAAACCCCCAGCCTGTCAAGCCTTCAGATAACTGCAGCCCTAGCTGACACAAGAAACCAGAGTCAGAATCACTCAGCAAGGCATTCCTGAATTTCTGACCCACAGAAATTGTAAGATAAGAAATGTCTGAGTTTTTTTTAATCCACCAAGTCTATGAGTAATTTATTATGAGCATAGCTTATACTCTAAGAAAAATAGAAACATTAGATATAAACCACCAGTCCAAAAATTTTAATGAACAGGAAAAAAAAAAAAAAAAAAAAGACAGCAAGTGGTGGAGTGGAGTTGGAGGCAGGAGAGGTTGAAAGAGAATAGTGTCATGGTAAAGAGCAGGGGTTTTTAAGATAAATCAGACATGAATTTGAAACCAGCACTGACACCTATTAACTATGTGACCCTGGGCAAACACTTAGCTTCTCTAAGCAGCAATGTCTCCTTTTATCTGTGTTCTCAAAATAATAGTAACTACTTCACATAGCTGCTGTAGATCAAAAGATAAAATGAACAGGAAATACCTAATTCACACATCGCAGACACTAGACAGGTATAAGTTATTAGTGATCGCTTCATTGAAGGTAAACATGACACACACTGCTGACCTGCACTGCCTGACTTTGCAGGGAACAGAGTACCATTTCAACGCTTATTGGATTTTTTTCTTTTCTGGTTTATTTTTTATTCTAAAATATATCAGAAACATGATTTACTTTATTTAACTGGATTGTCTTAAACTTAAGTTTTTTTGTATCCAAAACATACCAAGGAGAGCAGAAGCAAATAAATCTGAAAAAAAAAATGTATTTGAATAGAAATAAAAATTGTTTCCAAAAAAAGTCTCCTTTTCTTTTCCTTTAGAGCAATGTAGACACCATGCTTATAGTACATACACAAAACCTCCAACATCATCTGCTGACAGATGGTTCATGTCAGTTCCATGTTTATTACTTTGAAGATAGTAAATTTCTTCAACAAGAGCTACTATGCACTTAAGGCTTATTCTCAAAGTCTCCAGGCTTAGTGTTCATATTTATAGTAGCAATTCATTTAAAAACATAAATAAAAACATTTAAAGCAAAGTAAATTAACCTCGGTGGTATAATATTTTTTTCTTTGTTACTTTTAAAAAAAAAATGATGTATTTCTTTTTTTTCCCTTTTTTTTTTTTTTTTTTTTTTTTTTTGGAGACAGTGTCACTCTGTCCCCAGGCTGGAGTGCAGTGGCGCAAACTCGGCTCACTGCAAACTCCAGCTCCCTGGTTCATGCAAATCTCCTGCCTCAGCCTCCCGAGAAGCTGGGATCACAGGCATGCACAACTATGCCCACCTAATTTTTGTATTTTTAGTAGACATGGGGTTTCACCATGTTGGCCAGGATGGTCTCAATCTCCTGACCTTGTGATCTGCCTGTCTCAACCTCCCAAAGTGTTGGGATTACAAGTGTGAGCCACCGTGCCTGGCCCCAGTAATGTATCTCATCTACCCAAAGTGTGAGCCATAATCCTTACTTGGTCAGTAACAAGTCAGCACCAGCAAGGATTAGTTTGTTCTTACCAAAGACTGACAAGGTTTATGCTCTCGTTGTCAGACATCACTGTTTTCTAAGTGTGGATGTCGGTAGGATTTGAAATGTGTCTCCTATTTGCTTTTTCCTTTCCAGGTAATCATCTCATTCTTATAATAAACTATATCTGCACCCTTCAGAGTGGTTCAACAGTCAGATCAACCTCATCCAGCTAGTTAATACAAAAGCCTGACCTAAACCCTGGTATCTTGTCCCCGAATTGATTGGGGATGTTTTCTTTTTCTTTTTTATTTTTACTATAGTCGACTATCTTAACAGCTTTCTTAATTCGGTCACCAAGTCAGTCCTGTTTTCCCTCCTAGTAATCCTGGTCTTTCTTAACATTCCCTTACTCAAGAACCTGTACTGGCTCCCTTTTCTCACCCTCATCAATCCCAGACAAAATTATCCACCTTTCTGCCCTGCTCTTACAGAATTAGCTGTTTTTCTAAATGTTCCCCAAAAGTGACTTTCTCACTGAGCAAGATTGCTGTCCTTAGGCAATTAAATCTCCTAAAAGAGACCATGCCAATGTACCCTGGTCTGTGAGCTTCCTACCCGCTGAATGCCCTCTCCCCTCCTTTTGAAACCTTTATAATCCCTCTGATGAAATTCCATCTCCTCCATGAAATCTTCTTCAGCTCTTCCAGTCTGCTTGGCTTTCAACCATGCTTGAATTCCCATCACACATGTAATTAATACTTTTTACTTCGCGATCTGTTGTGTTTTATTGTCTATTGTGCCAGATATCTTCTGTTTTTCCCTGTAAACCCATTCTTCATCCTTCTCACACTGTTCTGTGCCCCTGGAGCCTGACTTGTTCCGTCTACTGTAGTGGTTCTCAAAGTGTTACCCCAAACTGCCGCATCAGAATCACCTGAGAACTTGTTAGAAATGCAAATTATCATTGGGTCCCCACACAGAGAGGTGGAATCAGACTCTGGGGATAGGCTCCAGCAGTCTATCACGCAGCAGGCCCTCCATGTGTTTCTGATGCATGCCCAAGTTTGAGAACAACTAGTCAGTATCCACAGGCTCTCCTGTCTTCTGGCTTTTGGGTTGGGTCTGACCTGTGTGTAGCCCTGGCAGGAGATAGAATGGAAAAAAAGATTGGGGCATTCGAACTATTCCTTGTGGTTCTCCTACCCCTGGAAAACACCTTTTTGTTTGTTTGTTTTTGCCTTGTTTTGTTTTTGGAAAACACCTTTGAAAAAAAATCACTTTATTAAGCCCTTTGAGTGTGTCATCTATTTCCTGTTAGTACTGTGACTGGTATAACAAGCCATATGTATTATTAACTTAAGTGGTATTACTCAATTATATTCTTATTTGCCCTCTCTGCTTCACTCCAATCTATGAAGATATTGAGAAATGTAGGCAAGGATTTTTGTTGATTCCTCAAAAATCTAGACCTCTTAGGTGGAGTGGTAGACAAAAATAATGCCCCCTGCCCAAAGATGTTCATGTCCTAATCCTCAAAACCTATAAATATGTCACCTTACATGGCAAAAAAGGGACCTTGCTGATATCATTAAGTTATGGTTAGGGATATTGGGAGATTATTTACATTATGAGGGGAGGGGGCTAATCTAATTACAAGGGTCCTTATAAAAGAGAGGCTGGAGGGTCATAGTCAGTGAAGAAGATGTGACAAAGAAAGGGAGGAGAAGGAGAGAGATTTGGGTACTGCCTGCTGGCTTTCAAGATAATGAATGTAGGAAAAGGCAAGGAAATAAAAGATTGTCCCCTAGAACCTTCTAAAGAAACACAGTGCTGCCGACACCTTGATTGTGGCCTAGTAAGACTCATTACAGACCCCTTGCTTCCAGAACTATAAAAGATCACATTTGTGGTTTTGAGCCCCTAAGTTTGAGGTAATTTGTTATAGGAGCAATAGAGAACTAATATGGGTGGTTTATGAAAAATGGGCCTCTTGATGAAATAAATTTTGGAAATCCCACACACCCTCCTGTTAGAGCTTTTACATGAAAACTACTATGAGAAATATCGCACTAAAGAACCTTTTCTAACTTCTTGAAATCCACTGTTTCCAAATATTCTTTTCCTAAGAAGACCTATTAATAATGATAGTAATAATGGCAGTTAACATTTATAAAGTGCTTACTACACTGCAGACACTGTGTTACATGCTTAAATGTCACATAATTCTACCAACCTTAAGAGGTGATTATTATTCTCATTTTACAAAGTGGTAAACTGAGGTTTGGAAAGATTAAGTAATTTGATTCATTGCCACACCATTGGTAAGTAGGAGAGGTCAGAATTGAAACTTTGCTTAACTCCAACACTCATATTCTCAACACGCAACCCTGTTCTTTATTTTTGAGAAATATACTTTGAGAAACATTAAGTAGACCCACGCTCCTCTACGGCTAAAATGAAAACATTAACATATAATGTCCAATGCCTTTACAGATTCCAAATGCATCTCTTGTCTTAGTTCAAAATGTTCCATGTTGATTTCATTACTAACCTCAGGGTCAAGCACCAAATGGAAACCAATTGCAGTCTGGTTTGAAAGCAATTGCCACTGTGTGTGTGTGTGTGTGTGTGTGTGTGTGTGTGTGTGTGTGTGTTTGTATGCAAGATAAGAGCAGCTTACCTTTCCATGCAGGAACAGCTTTCAGATTATAAAGCAGCTGAGGTACAGGGATGTGACCTGGCCAAAGGATTAGCATAGTTGAACAAAGTCAGCCCTCCATATCCGTGGGTTCCACATCCATGGATTCAACCATCTACAAATCAAAAATATTCAGAAAAAAAGGACAGTGTGTATGTACTGAACAAGTATAGACTTTTTTCCTGTTATTAGTCCCTCAACAATACATTATAATAACTATTTACATAGCATTTACATTGTATTAGGTATTATAAGCCAGTGGCCCCCCAGCCATTTTCACACCAGGGGCTGGTTTTGTGGGAGACCATTTTTCTACGGGACAGCAGGGGAAGGGGTAGATAGTTTGGGGATGAAACTGTTTAACCTCAGATTGTCAGGCATTAGATTCTCTTAAGGAGCATACAATCTAGATCCCTCACATGCGCAGTTCACAACAGGGTTCCCACTCCTATGAGAATCTTCTGCCACTGATCTGACAAGAGGCAGAGCTCAGGTGGTAATGCTCTCACTTGTCCACTACTCACCTCCTCACAGGCCACGGACCAGTATAGGTCTGCAGCCCAGGGATTCAAGACCCCTGTTATAAGCAATCTAGGGACAATTTAAAGTATATTGGAGGATGTGAGTAGGTTATATGTAAGTACTATGCCATTTTATGTTAGGGACTTGACCATCCATGGATTTTGGTATCAATGGGGCGCAGTCTTGGAACCAGTACCCACCAATAACAAGGGATAACTGTATAACTCAGAAACACCATTCAGAAACCTCAGGCCTATCAACATTTCTCTTTTAAAGAGCTGTGATTTGCCCATAAAAATGAATTATTGGCTAAAATCCGAGAAAAATCTCAGACTATTAAGTACAAAATGTTTTTGCAAGCAATCCAGTTGAGAATAATGTTTGAGAATTTACAGAAAAGAAAAGCTCATGCAGCGGTTAGGTGAATTTTTGTTTCTTAAATAAGTATCACTCAAAATAGTTGCCATAGGGCATTTCTTGTGTTTCAAATGCATGTTTTGGTAAGCAAACTTGCTACTCTGTGCTATAATATTTTACTTAGACATTGGCACGTGCTTAAACTTCTTTAGTGATTACTATCAAAAAAAAAAAAAGTTTGTGCTTCTAATTTTTCTAACTAATTTTTCTGTCTTTGTCAGTTTCCCTGTTAAACATCATGAATTATTTTGACCTGCGTAGGCTCTCATGAACACTAAGCAAATTTTAAATTAGTTCGGATACTTTAGTTATCGTTCACACATGTTTGTACGGAAACAAAGTAATTTCAAAATGTGATCGTGGCCAGCATAGTGGTTTGCTCCCATAATCCCCAGCACTTTGGGAGGCCAAAGCAGGAGGATGTCTTCAGCCAAGAAGTTTGAGACCAGCCTGAGCAAGATGGTGAGATCCCATCTCAACAGAAAATTTAAAAATTAGCCAGGCATGGTGGTACATACACACCTGTAGTCCCAGCTACTCAAGAGACTGAGGCAGGAGGATTCGTTGAGCCCAAGAGTTCGAGGCTGCAGTGTGCTGTGATTGTGCCACTGCACTCCAGCCTAGGCAACAGATTGCAACCCTGCCTGTCTCTTAAAAAATAAAATTAAAAAGTAATCATATGTACTGTTGGAGGTTTGTTTTAAGCACTTCTTTCTAATTTATAGTTTTTTTATCCCCCAAATCAATAACACTATATGCAATATTTACTTCTGGAACAGAAAGAGTCATTAGTGAGACAACTGAATACAGTCTGGAGTTTAATAGAAAGGCACTAACGTTAATTTCCTAGTTTTCACAAATGTGCCTCAGTAGTGTAGGCTGTTAACATTAGGGGAAACTGGGTAAAGAGTATATAGGAGCTGTCTGTACTAACTTTGCAACTTTTCAGTAAGTCTAGAATTATTACAAAATGAAACACTTAAAAAGTTGAATAAAAACCATGTTACAACACATGGGTTTAACGATATCGTTGTGTATTCTACTCAGAGCTCAGATAACTTTTGAGACCTTATCTTCCACCCCCACCTCAGCTGCCTATGTTTAAATACCAAGTATCTAGTAGGAGTCTAACCAGGAAAACAAAACCAATTAGCAAAGCAGTAAACGCCCTGTGGTTGAAACTTCTTAGGGGTAAAAGCTGTTTTGTTTAACCAAATTATTTTAACTTGAGGCTTCCTGTGGGTATCACCTTCTTACACAAGGTGCCACACAAAGTAAAACACAAGCAAACAAAACTACATCAAAAGGTCACCTCACAGCCAGCCTGTGTGTGATCACTTGCACATTTACCTGTTTGTCACCATCTCCCCATCTAGATTTCAAATCCTTCTAGGGCAGGAACCACATCTGCTTTAACCCCTGATCAGGCCCCCAGGTACCTTGCCTGACATAGTGGATGCTCAAACACTATTTGATCATGGATGTGTGAATGAATGAATTAGCTGCCATTTATATGAAAGCAGTCTTGCAGGATGTAAAGAAAGAATTGGATACCTCTGCATATACAGGGAAAAGAGCTCTTGTACCCACATGTACGTTTTTCAGTCACTCAAAGAATAAAGTTCCCAGTGTCCTGAGTCGTGAATGTGGATTCAGAGCTGAATGAGCCCATGAGGCACAAATAATATGAAGAGTAATTTGCTCCTTAGGAAAACAAATAGGTAAACAGAGTTCAAACCAATTCCAACATGATGACAGCGAAGAAGGTGACTGCCACGTTAAAGCATGATCCCATATCTTCTAATGTGGGAAGGCTCCAATTCATTCATTTAAAAAACAAATTTTTTTTAGCTCCAGGGATTTAGTAGTCAATGAATAAGTCAGACAGGAGCTCTGCCCTCATTGGGCTTATGGCCTAGTGGAGGAGATTGACAGTAAATATGAGAAATAGGAAACAATATGATTGCAAGTCAAATGCCTCTCCACAGTGCCAGGTCCAAGAATAGTAGCGGGAGAGAGAGCATTCATGATTTGAAGCTGCAAGTCCTGGGTAGGCTTTCTGAGCTAAAGAAATTCAGGCATCAGCAAGGATATTATGAGAATCGAGTGAAATTACATGGAAACTCTTTATAAATCTAAAACACTAGAAAGTATTAGTGTGCAATGCATGCATTCATTTGGGTCACTATTTCCACATTTACTCATTTATCATACTTGCACTGAGCACCTACTATGTATGTGCCAGATGCTGTCGTGGAGATACAAGAATAAAGGAAATGCAAACACTACTGTCAACACAAATTATAAATGTTTGGGTTATATTCTGGAGTCTACTGCCTTAAATCAGTAGCTGGGGTCACAGTGACCCTGGTTCTCAGACACACCCAAGAGATAAGCTCTAACCTTTGAAATTAGCAAAGTCGAACAAGGCTTTCACTTCATTTTCTTTTTCTCCTCAGCATTAGGAATTACTGTCAGTGGGAACACACAATTTCCCAGAAGTTGACACTTCAACTATTTTGGCATCTTATTTGAAAATGACCATTATTACTTTTAGCATGTAAGCAATTTCTTACAGCCTAGAGGTTTGCAGAGTTTTTCCTTAACCTTTTCACTAATGATGGGATGGCATACTTTATTTTTCAAAGTCTCTTTTAGATTCTATCAATAGTAAGACACTTTATTTTTTGAATTGCTATTTAAAAAATAAAATCAGTTTAATCTTCCTGCATCTCTATCTTCTTTATTTGGATGCCATAAGGTTAGTCATGAAGGTCAAAGAAAGAAATTGGAAGTCATTAATATTCATTTCTCTCAGACATTAAAAAGTCAGCATTGTGAAGAATTTGGCAGGTAGGTAGGTCACGCCAAGTACTAATCTTCTGTTTAACTCTTGGTGTATTATCTTCCTTGCCATATGGAGACAAAGTGAGGAGGATTAATTTATACAACATTACACAGGGCTAGTGCACAAATAAAGTTGTTAATAAATAATGATAAGGACAATCACCACCATCATCATCATAGCAAAGCCCTATACTAAGTACCAGGCAACACTCTAAATACTTGATACAAATTAACTCTTTTTCACTATGGTGAAATAAAGACAACTTGAAATTTACTGTCTTGCCCATATTTAAGAGTACAATTCACTGGCATTAAGTACATCCACATCATTGTATGACCATCATTACCATCCATCTCCAGAAGTTTCTCATCTTGCAAAACTAAAGCTATGTACCCATTAAAAAGTAACTCCTCATTCCCCACTCTTCTCAGCCCCTGACCACCACCATTTTACTTTCTGTCTCTATGAGTTTGACTACTAAAGCAATCACACAATATGTATTCTCTTGTGACTGGCTTATTTCATTTAGCATAATGTATTCAAAGTTCATTCTAGTTGTGGAATATGTGAATTGTTTTGGTTTTGAGGCAGAATAATATTCCATTGTACATACATACCACATTTGACTTATCCATTTGCCTATCAATGAACACTTGAGGTGCTTTCACCTGTTGGCTATTGTGAATAAAGCTGCCATGAAAACTATCTTTAGTCCCTGATTTTAATTCAGTAGATAGTCAGAAGTAGAATTGGATCAGATGGTTACCCTATGTGTAACATTTCTAGGAACTAACAACTGTTTTCTACAAAGGCTTCACTATTTTGCATTCCCAACAACACTGCACAAGGATTCCAGCTTCTCCAAAACCTTGCCAACACTTACCACTTTCTGTTGTTTTGGTAGTAGCCATCCTAACAGGTACAAGGTGTGAGGGATTATTTTTATCTTCATTTTGTAACTGAGGCACAGAGAGGTAAAAATAAAACCTGCCCAAGGTCAGATTGCTACTAACTGTTAAAGAACTGGGACTCAAACCCACATAATGGAGTCCAGAGTCCATGCTGTTCTCTACTGACCTTTTAAAAATAAGATAAGCTACCATTTATTGAGCACTTACTATGTGCACTGCGTTTTACATTAATTACTTAATCCTCATAACTGGCCTGCAAGATAGTTCTTGTAATTGCATCTACTTTTCTAATGAGCAAGACAGAAATTAATTACAGTTATTCCTTCGTATCTGTGGGGAGATTGGTATCAGGCCTCCTACCAATACCAAAATCTGTGGATGCTTAAGTTCCTGACATAAAATGGCATAGTATGCGCACATCCTCCTGTATACTTTAAATCATCTCTAGATTATAACACAATACAATGTAATGCTGTTATAAAAATATTTTTTTAAAACCGACAATAATTAAAAATTACAAATAAAAATACATTATATTTTTGATCTGTGGTTGATGGAATCCATACATACAGAACCTGCAGATATGAAGGGCGAACTATATTTTCCACAGTTACTGAGCTAGTTAACAGAGCTGGAATTTGAATCCAGATATCTGAATCCAGGACCGGAGTAAGTAGTCTCTCTCCTCTACTGAGTTTTAGATAAATCATTATCCTATTACATTCTTTATCTTTCTGTGTGTCCTCAGTGGAGATATTTTTCCCTCCCTACAGCTAATCAGCTTCCTTCAAATTGGATTTTGTGGTGATATGGATCTGTTCATGGTCTTATGGAGGCCGATGCTGGCATTTGAATGCAGTTCCTCGAGGCTTTCCAATGAGCGAAGTAAGTTGAAACATGTACACCTGATGTAACATTCCTTCCAAGGTAGAGTAAGTTGGCAGGATTCAACATTTCACAAGGGCTATGACTCTCAAAAGAGCCTCTCATTTACCACTTACTCTTTCCCAGTTACCTTGTTGTTTTCCTTATGATACTTTCCTCTAATAGGTAATGCTAAAAAGAAAATTTTCTCACAGCCTCTCCTGATAACTGTTTCCTCAAACCTATTATATCATCTTTGGGGCAGACAAGCAAATTTTGCCATCTTCACTCTTTGGCATGCCCCAAATACCAATGTCTTAGTGTCCTTCAGAAACTCTGTTAGGTCTTCCCAACTATGTATAAACTGGCTTTGTCAAACATGAGTCCCCAAAGAAGTGGGAAATGCTATTCAGTGTAATGGGAGGTAAGCACAGGAGAGTGGGTGCTGGAATCATTTAGACATGGTTATGAGTATGGACTTTGGAGATGAGTGGTTATGAGTATAGACTTGGGAGCTCACCCAGCCTAGCTTCAAATTTCTACTCAACTGTATCATAGATGCTTTTCTTTGGGCAAGCTATTTTACCTCATCGAGGCTCAGTTTCCCCATCTGTAAAGTTCGGATTTAAAAAGTATCTGTGCCATAGGGTTTTAAAAGGACCAAAAAAGATCATATTCATCAAAATAGTAGCATGGTATTTGGCACACACTAACATCTCCATAAAAGTTAACTGTTCTATTAAATCACAATTAGATGATAGCATTCCAAGGGTAAAGATTATTGTCCTGTCTATCACGGAGCCTTACACTTAATAGGTGACCAAGAATTTTTTAGATAATGATTGCTCATTATTTTAATGGGATATTCAAGACATTTTTCAACATTGTGACTACACACTTCAAAATCACAAGTTTCAAAACTAAAGAACAAGAAGAATAAAGATAAGGAAAATAAGGAGGCTCAGGGAAGCAGGCTTGGAAGACAGGCACACACAGAAATTTCAGAAGTCATCATTCTGTGAGCTCCAGCGTTGCAGATTCCTCATACTTCAGGCCAAAAGCAGTTGGCTAGAGTCTCTGTGTGAAGAGACAGGTTGTTGAGCAAGGATCTACATGTCTAAACGATTCCAGGTTCTTGCCCACCGGAGGAGGTATCCTGACACTTCTCATCAACAATTAATCTGCATTTCCACACTCACACATTAGGAAATTTCTTCTCTCTAGGACATCCTATGCCAAATCATCTTGATTTGGACCTTTGAATGCAGTCAGGCCTGGAAGCATTTTGCTTGTAATTGGAATGTTGTACATTGTACTAGAAAGTTGGCCCAATGCTTTCATCACTTCTGGAATTTAACTCTCTTTCCTTGTTGTTCTACAATTGAGCTTCCCAGTATAGTAGCCACTATGCACATGTGCCTATCTATTTAAACTTGAATTAATCAAAATTAAATAAAATTTGTATTCTCTTCTTCAGTCTCATTAGCCATATTGCAAGTGCTCGGTAGCCACCTGTGTATTGGTCAGAGCAGATATAGAACATTTCCATCATCATAGAAAGTTCTGTTGGGCAGTGTTGCTCTAGGAAATAAGCTTAAGCATCATGGAACAAGTGATTCACATGATAAATAGTGCCATAGCTAGTTAAGGAGCAATGCAACTGTTATACCCCCAAACATTGTGCTGGTGCCATAAATTCCTTGACATGCGTCCAATGAAAATGTGGAGTCTAATTCTCCTTCTCTTGAATACGGGCCAAACTTGGTGACTTGCTTCTAACGAATAGAATGAGATGACAGTGATGTTATGGGACTTCTGAGGCTATATCAGAAGAGGCAATAGGGCTTCTGCTTGACTGTCTTTTTTTAAATGCTCACCTTTGGAACTCAGCCACCACGTTGTAAGAAAGCCCCTGCCATATGAAGAGGCCACATGAAGGTGCTCTGGCCAACAGTTCTTACTACAGTCGCAGCTGATAGCCAGCATTAAACTCTAGACCCAAAAGCCTTCTGATGATTCCAGGTTCCAGCCTTTCCTACCTGAGCTAATACCGGGTGGAGCAGAGATAATATGTTCCCACAGTATCCTGTCTTAATTGCAGAACCATGAGCCAAAAAATGTTGTTTTAAGCCACTGTATTTAGGATGGTTCATTACACACAAATGGATAACTGAAACATACATATTCTCAAAAAGTGGCACATTTCATTTTAATGAAGTATCTTTAGCAAAGTATCTTTAATGAATCTTTAATGAAGTTCAGACCATGATGAAAGGATGTTAGCAGAAACACAAGGGTCCCTCTCTTCAGTACCTAAATGAAACATCAATGGTCAAAACATGAGACAAATAGAAGGAGAAGGAAAATTACAATGTGCTTTTAAAAATAGAAACTTCTCCACTATCCAATTGCAGTAAATCTGCTTCTAGCTAGACCCTTTCTCTAGCCCCCTTCTCATATTCTGTGCTTGTTCCCCAAGATATTAGAACCTCTGATTCAGTGGCATCTCTATGATCCTCTGTAGGGATTCTGATCTGGTTGGAAGAGGCTTTATCTCGATATTGTATTTGCATAGAAGTCTTGATGTTTTTAATATTACATTTGACAGTTAAAACAAAATGTCAAAGATTTCTAAAGATGCTTTTTATTCTTAATTTACCTAAAATTGAGAAAATGTTAATTGTCCATCATAGTTTTCTCAAACTGCTTTAATTTTAATTAGTTTTGGATTTCCACAAGAGTAGACTGAGGTGCAAGTAGCTTATTTTGAGGGTGTTAGATAGATAAACACAGAGAATGAGAAGATAAAATACAAGTATGCATTATCAAGATGTTACTACTGGGGTAGACTGGATACTTAACCCCATGGGACTGTCAGAAAAAGCTTGATCTACCCCAGAGGAATAAAAAAGGAACCATTTATCTCTTGGCTGCCATTTCTCGTGGATCAATTGTTGATTAGACTATGCCATGTGAGTGCCAAATGGGTTCCCAAGGGCATCTCATACCATGACACAAGAAAAATCTAAAGCAGAAAGAAAGAGGCATGCCATGGAAGTCAGAGATGCAACATGGTCACTTTTCTCCTGCAGGAAACTGGATGAAGCATGAGTGGAACCAGTTGTCTTGAACTGGCTGAAATGAGAGGTGAGGAAAAAAGGACGTCAGAAGCTTTGAGATGGTACATGAGATGTATTTGATATAGTCCACCTCTTGAACAGCTCAGCTATGCTTTTGCCTTCTAAGTTCAAACAATACACAGTCTCCTTCAGGGTGGTAACCAACACAATCTCTGCAAAGACTTAGTGCAAGGGCGTTAATGAACCAGGTTATCATGTTACTTACAGCTGGTCCTGAGGCTGTGATTGATATTCAATAAATTTCTCTTTCACCAACCAGTCTAGATACCTTTGATGGTTAACTTTAGGTATCAACTTGACTGGATTAATTTTAGAGTCAACTCGACTGGATACCCAGATAACCGGTAAACGTTATTTCTGCATATGTCTGCGAGGGTGTTTCCAGTACATGTTCACAAGATTAGCATTTGAAACAGTGGGCTGAGTGGGGGCAAGCACCAGTCAATCAACTGAGGGCCTACATAAAACAAAAAGGCTGAAGAAAGGAAAATTTATTTTCTTCCTTTTTTGGAGATGTAACACCCTTTTTTGCTTGCCCTTGAACATCAGGACTCAAGGTTCTCTGCTCTTTGGACTTCAAGACTTGCACCAGCAGCCCTGCAGGTTATCAAGCCTTCAGAATTTTAATTTATAAGCAGCCATCTAAGCGGAAATGAACAGCCAAAGGAATTGCTTTGAAGCCACCAATCATAGTAAACACACTGTATTCTCTTAGTTTGCTTATTTGGAATAACTTTCAGCGTGATGAAAAGGCATAAATATCACCCTTTGGCACCTGGGTGCCATTCACATTCAAGCGTAGTGTTCAGGTAGGAAAGTAAATGGATGTATTTTAGAACTATTTTCCACACTAAGGATTGTAATAGAAACCCATCATAGCAGATTACTTTTTGTCTGCTGTGTTCTATCAGCTAGGTTTGCTTCCTGTTGCAGTCACTCCCACCCACCTCATGCTGGCAGTTGGCACTCACCACAAGTGCATACCCTACACCTTACATTCTGCCTCAGTACCTTTTCTGGGACTTCTAGAATCTACTGGACCCAGAGCAAGCCCAGCTCCTGAGGGTGAGGAAGTTAATTCCCAGGGGCAGCCCTCATCCAAAGGGGATTGGGGTGGATGAATGCCCCAGCCCATTTTTGGGGTAGACAATTCTGGAAAGCATTCAACACATTTCTCAGATGTCCCAGCAGAATCAAGCCACCATTTCTCAGAGTGGCAGTCTCAGTATTGGCTTTTGTTCCTTTCCTGTTCTTATCTTTCTTACTCCCTCACTCTCAATTCTTGGGATCAGCTCCCATACGAAAAATATAAAGCAGACTTCAGGAAAAGAAAACTATCAGATATAAATGGGGCATTTCATGATGACAAAGAGCTCAATTCTCTAAGAAGATGTAACAATCCTAAACCTGTATGCACCTAACAAGAGAATGTCAAATACACGAGGTAAAAACTGATAGAATTTCAAAAAGAAATAGATGAATCCACTATTATAGCTGGAGATTTAAACCCCTTCTTTCAGTAATTGATAGATCAAGCAGACAGAGAATTTATAAGATATGGTTGACCCGACTAGCACTAATTAATCAATCTAATTTATGCTTATAGAATACTTCACCCAACAACAGCAGAATACACATTTTTCTCAAGCTTACATGAAACATTCACCAAGAGACACCACATTCTGGGATATGAAACCATACCTTGATAAGTTTAAGAGAATACAAATCATGCAAAGTATGTTCTCAGACTGCAATAAAATTAAACTAGAAATTAATAACAGAACAATACCTGGAAATTTCCCAAATATTTGTAAATTAAGCAACACACTTCTAAATAACACATGGTCAAAAAAAGAAGTCTTACAAGAAATGTAAAACCATTTTGAACTAAAATGAATATGTAACTTATCAAAATTTGTGAGATGCATTAAAAGCTAAGAGGGAAGTTATGGCATTAAATGCTTATATTGAAAAAGTAGAAAAATCAAAAATGAATAATCTAAGCTTCTACTTTAGAAAACTAGAGAAAAAAGAAAAACTTAAGCTTAAATAAAGCAGGAAAAAATACAGTAACAAAAATTAGGGCAGAAATCAATGAAATTGAAAACAGGAAAACAAAGGGAAAATCAACGAAAGCAAAAGCTGGTTCTTTGGAAATATCTGTCAAATTGACAAGCCCTGGCTGGACTAACCAAGAGAAAAACAAAGAAGACACAAATTGTTACTATCAGAAATGAAAAAGAGGCCATCACTACTCCATGAACATTAAAAGTATGATAAAGGAATTATACTTGTGGCATTTGTGAGCAAACTCTATATACACAAATTTTATTATTTAGGTAAATGAACCAATTCCTTGAAGGACACAAACTACTAAAACATACATGAGGAGTAACAGATAATCTGAATAGGCCTATGTTTATTATAGTAATTAAATTAATAATTAATAACCTTCCAAAAAGAATGAACGAAGGCCAGGTGGTTTCACAAATGAAATCTATCAACCATATAAGGAAGAAATAACAACAATTCCCCATAATCTTTTTCAGAAAATTGAAGTGGCAGGAAACACTGTTACTCATTCTATGAGGTCAATATTACTTTAATACCAAAAATCATAAAAGCATTACAACAAAGTAAAATACAGACCAGTATCCTTCAGGATCTTCAACAAAATATTAGCAAAATATATTCCTCAATCAATGTAATCCACCACATCTATAGGTGAAAGAAGAAAAATTATATGATTATATCAATTGCTGATAAAAACCTTAAGCAAAATAGAACTGGGGTACTTCCTCAATTAGATAAAGAACATCTACAAAACAAACAAACCTCCAGCAATCATCATCCTTAGTGGGGAAAAATGGGTGATTTCTCCCCGCTCGTATTTACACCATACTTGAAGCCCCCAGTGTAACAGAATAAAAAGCTAAAATAAAAGGCACACAGTTGGGGAAAAAAGAAACCAAATTGTCTGTAGACAATGTGATTGTCTATGTAGAAAACACGAAATAATTTTTTAAACCTTTCTGTAACAAAAAAGTGAGTATAGCAAGATTGCAGGATAAAAAGTGAATATACAAAGGTCAACTGTTTTTCTTTTCTTTTTCTTTTTCTTTTTCTTTTTTTTTTGTTTTTGTTTTTGTTTGTTTGAGACAGAGTCTTGCTCTGTCACCTGGGCTGGAGTGCAGTGGTGCAATCTTGGTTCATTGCAAGCTCTGCCTCCCAGGTTCATGCCATTCTCCTGCCTCAGCCCCCCAAGTAGCTAGAACTACAGGTGCCTGCCACCACACCCAGCTAACTTTTTGTATTTTTTTAGTAGAGACTGGGTTTCACCGTGTTACCCAGCATGGTCTTGATCTCCTGACCTCGTGATCCACCCACCTCGGCCTCCCGAAGTGCTGGGATTATAGGCGTGATCCACCATGCCTGGCGGTTCGACTGTTTTTCTATATACCAGCAATGAACCATTGAAATTTGATTTTTTTGATTGCCATTTACAGTAGTATCAAAAAAAAACATACTTAGATATATATTTTTAAATGTACAAGATCTATATGTGAAAAAGAACGAAACTCTGATATAAAAAAATCATAGAACATGTATATAAATAGGGAAATATTCTGTATTTGTGGATTGGAAAACTCAATTTATCCCAATTTGATCTAGAATTAAAAATTCAACAAAACCCCAACCAAGAGCCCAGCACGCTATTTTGGTGATATTGGCAAACTAATTCAAATATATATAAAATGCACATTCTAATACGTATATATTAGAATGCATGTAATACACACACACAGACACACACACACACTAAGGCAAAAGGCCTAGACTATTTAACACAATAGTAAAGAATAAGAACAAAAACAAAATGAAAAAAAAAAACCACAAAGAAAAAAAATAAAGACAAAGTTGTAACTCATACTACCAAATTTTAAGACTGACAAATAGCATGGTATTGAGAAAAGTATAGACACATAGATCAATGGAACAAAATAGAGATCCCAGAAATAGACTCATGCAAATGTAGGCAACAGACCCTTGACAAAGAAGCAGGGGCTTTTTTTTTTATTGAGATGGAGGCTAGAGTTCAGTGGCCTGATCTCAGCTCACTACAACTTCCGCCTCCCCGACTCGAGCAATTCTCCTGCTTCATCCTCCCAAGTAGCTGGAATTACAGGTGTGCACTACCATGCCCAGGTATAATTTTTGTATTTTTAGTAGAGACAAGGTTTCACCATGTTCTGGTCTCAAAAACCTGATTTCAAGTAATCTGTCCACCTCAGTCTCCCAAAGTGCTGGGATTACAGGCATCAGCCACCCAGTCTGGCCAGGAGTAGGGGCATTGAAATGGACAAAAGTTAGTTTTGTCAACAAATAGTCCTGTAACAGCTGAACATCTACATTGAAAAAAAAATGAATCTAGAGGGATATTTTATGCCTTTCATAAAAAACTGGATTTTAGACTAAATGTAAAATGCAAAAATAAATAATTTCTAGATGAAAATGTAGGGAAAAATCTAATAACCTTGATTTGGCAATGAGTTTTTGAGCCTAACACCAAAAGCATAATCCATGAATGAAATTTGATGTTAGATTTTATTAAAATTAAACATTTCTGCTCTGTGAGGAACATTATTAAGAAAAATCAAAAGACAAGTAACAGACTGGGAGAATATTTGCAAAACACATTTAAAAGGACTTGTATCTAAAATAAAAGGACTTGTATCAGAAATATACAAAAAACTTTAAAACTCAACAATAAGGAACCAAGAAACCCAATTTTAGAAAGGTCAAAGAATCTGAATAGACATCACACAAAAGAAGGTGTAATCGCAAATAGGATACATATGGCAAATGAGCATAGAAAGAGATGTTTAATGTCGCATCCTGGATAGGATCCTGGATCAGAAAAAGAACATTGGAGGGGGGGAAAAAAAAAACAACAACAACAAAAACTAAGGCAATCTGAATAAAGTATGTAAAGTATAAACTTTAGTAAAATAATGCATTAATATTGGTTCATTAATTGAATCAAATGTACCAATACTAATGTAAGATCTTAATAATAGGGGAAACCGAGTGTGAGGTACATGGAATTTATCTGTACTAGCTTCAAAATTTTTTTATAAATCTAAAACTTCTTAAAAAATAAAGTTTGTGGTTTTTTTTTTTTTTCTTAATGAAGAAAATTGAGGCTAATAAAGTAGAGAGTAACATCATGTCAGTTCGGGTGGAGGAGAAAGCATGGGACTGGAGACTCAAGACCCCGCTCTATTTGAGCCCTTTTATTAATATAGTTGCATGACTCAGCTTCCTGGAATTTCAGTTTTCCTCATTTATTATAATAATGGCAGTTAAAATTTTAATAAAATTCATGAGATCAAGAACCCCAACTATCTTGTTTATCACTAAAAGCCCAGTGCCCAGAACAGGTAAGACACATCATAAATATTCAATAATTATATGTTGAGTAAGGAGATGAATGAGGGAAGGAAGGCAGGAAGGGCTCTCCCACCCATTACTCCAAGTCATGCAGTCAATACTACATGAGGTGGGAACTACTGTTCTTCCCCATTTGGCAGCTGGGGCACTCTGGCTGAGAAAAGTTACATTTCTTGCCCACACACAACCAAAAAGCAACACAAACAAGACTCAAAGCAAATGGTCTGACACCAGACCCCACACACCTAACCTATGCCCTCCCTGTGCCCTTAAGGTCTAGTGTAAGAACAATGTGGAAGGAATTTGCCCTTTCATATATCCCATGCTGCAATGCTTCTGTACCACGATGGACCCTCATTAGATTGTCTCTAGGGTCCCTTCCATGGTGCCAGTCATGGGACTCAAAAGAACAGAATCTTCTCCCCAAAGGCTCTCCCTAGCCTTGCTCTGTTCCTAGTTGCCTTCTATCCCATACCATTTATCTCCATTCAAACTTTGCTTGGATAAAATCACCTCATCCATAATTTGCCTTTCTCTGGATCCTGCAGGGGAGACAGAGACAAAGATAAATGTATGACCTCCATGTTCATTTGTATGATAGCAGTATCTTGTCCTGACATCCAGAGGTCTGGGCCTACTCCACAGGTTCAAGTGAAAAGAAGAATAAAGTGGGGGCTGGGGGTAGTTGGACAGGAGGCAGAACAGAGACTTTTCGCTTTAAACGCCAGGATGATTTTAAAAAGCAGTTCAACTCAGATAACATCAGAAAACTGCAGCCCAAGTAAGATCCCTGTGTTGGAGTTCCTGGTTTTTGTTGTGGTTTTTTTATCCCTAAGTTCAGACCTAATTGTAAGATAATGACTCCACAGTAAGGTAAAACTCAGGGAAAATGTCAGATTGTGGAGGAGAAAGCTTTTATTAAAATTAAACATCTTTGATGCTAAGAAAAAAATACATATAGGGCAGATGTCAACTGCTATTTTATAGCAATCATCTAATTGTTAAATTCCTTCTTAAGCACAGTGCATTTCTTTTTCTGTTGTTTTGTTTTGTTTTGTTTCGGAAAAAGAGCAAAGACGAGTTCCTTTCAGCAAGGATTCCAAGCCAGTCATCTCGTGTGTTTTGAAACAAGCTGACATTTTAGTAGAAAATTAAGCTTTCAATATACTGCTCAAGATAAAAGCTTGCATCCTGTACTATGTAGTCCGTGAATGCTGTTCGGATTTTATTTCTTTTTTAATGCTTTTACAGTTTTTAGCGGAACTGTAAGCACCACACATTTTTTTCCCCTGAGTAATAAAACTGGGGGAGATGTTTGCAACTCATAATGTTCCATAAATGGTTCCAAATTTACGGTTGCACTATAAACTATATTAAGCGATCCAAAAGCTAGTTTGTTTCTTTCACCGGTGCTTTCAGAGTCTATAAATTAGACAGTTTAAACCATGTAAACATCAAACGAATAGTCACGGAATCACTCTGGGACAAGATGCACACGTTGACTTTTCAGAACATTTTGTGTCCCTCCACGTCCAGGCATTTTAAAATAAATCATTGGTGGGGCCGGACGCGGTGGCTCACGCCTGTAATCCCAGCACTTTGGGAGGCCGAGGCGGGTGGATAACGAGGTCAGGAAATCGAGACCATCCTGGCTAACACGGTGAAACCCCGTCTCTACTAAAAACTACAAAAAATTGGCTGGGCATGGTGGCGGGCACTTGTAGTCCCAGCTACTTACTCGGGAGGCTGAGGCAGGAGAATGGCGCCAATCCAGGAGGCGGAGCTTGCAGTGAGCCAAGATCGCGCCACTGCACTCCAGCCTGGGTGACAGAGCGAGACTCCGTCTCAAAAATCAATCAATCAATCATTGGTGGAATGGAGTCAAAGTCCCTGCCTCAAAAGGAACCCAACAGGCAACTGGATTCTGATGTCAGATTCCAACCAACTAACAAAGATGAGAAAGGTGACTCCCATGGTTGAGAAGGCTTATCAAGTGACAACTGCTTTGCCCTCAAGAGACAACTCTGCCTTTCCATCAGAACCCTTCTTTACACAAGACCTAAGGCGGCCTTGCAGAAATTGCTAGAAAATCATATTATTATTACTGTTACTATTTTTATTGAAATTGTGTAAGGTCCAGGTACTATGTTAAACATAACACATGAATTATTCATACTAGTCTCACAACCTTATGAAGATTATTAAATGGGGCAAGTGAGGCTCAGGTTAACTTAACGAAATTACCTGATTCAAGGTAAAACAGCCAAGTCTTTGGGCACCCAAAGCTAAGCCATTGGCTTTGGGTTTATAAATGCTTATTTCTAGACAATTATTTTGAGCCTAAGCAGGTAATAAAATGCCTTGAGTCAGGCTTGTGTGCATTGTATCATGCAATACTAATTCTGTTTAGCCAAAATAAGAGCAGTAATCATAAGGATGAGAAGGAAGAGGTACTGTCATCACCTTTATATTGAGTGATTACTGCATGCCAGGCACTGTGCTAGGCACAGTTCATGAAGGTTTTTGTTTGCTCTTATCATAGCCCTCAGAAGTAGACTCCATTAGCGCCTCCATTTTGCAGATGAGAAGCCTGAGGCTTAGACAGGTAAGGTAGATTCCTAGGCCACATGACTAAGAGTCTGAACTGTGGCTTGAAACCGTATTGAACTATGAGACCCATTCCCTTTCTACTGCACCAAGCTGTCAATACCATCTTTGCAAAAATGACAGGATTAGAAGCTTAAACATTTATCAGGTATATGCTGAAACCCAAGTCCTCTTCTAACTTTTTAATCTGTTGTGCATGATAAAACAGGACCAGAAAGCCCTAGTATTCAGGCCATACCCTTTGCCATCCTGACCTACTCCTACCCAAGTCATAAAGAGAACCTTCTAAGTCCAAGTCATGGTCACATTTATCCTTTTTACTGAAAGCCCATTGCCCTGTTTTGTTTATTCGTTTGTTTTTAAAAATATCACTGAAAAACACAAATATCACCTTTCAAATCATGTGTAAAACAAGTCCCCATTTTCCTTTCTTTCTTATCCTGCTGTGTCCAGAACTGGTGGGTTCTTGGTCTCACTGACTTCAAGAATGAAGCCGTGGACCCTCGAGGTGAGTGTTATGGTTCTTAAAAATGGTGTGTCTGGAGTTTGTTCCTTCTGATGTTCAGACGTGTTCAGAGTTTCTTCCTTCTGGTGGGTTCGTGGTCTCGCTGATTTCAGCAGTGAAGCTCCATACCTTTATGGTTGAGTGTTACAGTTCTTAAGGTGGCATGCACCCCAAGAGTAAGCAGCAGCAAAATTTACTGCAAACAGTGATGAAAGAACAAAGCTTCACAACGTGAAAGTGAACCCGAGACGGTCGCCACTTCTGGCGCGGGCAGCCTGCTTTTATTCCCTTATATGACCCCACCCACATCCTGTTGACTGGTCCATTTTACAGAGAGTTGATTGGTCTGTTTTACAGACAGCTGATTGATCTGTTTTACAGAGAGTTGATTGGTCCATTTTGACAGAGTGCTGATTGGTGCGTTTACAATCCCTGACCTAGACACAGAGTGCTGATTAGTGTATTTACAATCCTTTAGCTAGACACAGAATGCTGATTGGTGCATATACAGTCCTCCAGCTAGACATAAAAGTTCTCCAAGTCCCCACCCGAGTCAGGAGCCCAGCTGGCTTGCCTAGTAGATCCCGCACCAGGGTCGTGGGCGGACTGCACTCCAGTCCCATGCTGTGCACCTGCACTCCTCAGGCCTTGGGTGGTGGATGGAACCAGGCACCTCGGTGCAGGGGGCGGCGGTCGTCGGGGAGGCTCGGGCCACACAGGAGCCCAAGGCAGTGGTGGGTTGGGGAGGCTCAGGCATGGTGGGCTGTAGGTCCCAAGCCCTGCCCCGTGGGGAGAGAGCTGAGGCCCAGCGAGAATTCTAGGGCAGCACCAGCGGGCCGGCACTGCTGGGGGACCTGGCGCACCCTCTGCAGGTGCTGGCCGTGGTGCTAAGCCCCTCACTGCCCGGGGCGGGGGTGCCAGCAGGCAGCTCCGAGTGCAGGGCCCGCCAAGTGCACACCCACCCGGAACTCGTGCTAGCCCAGGAGCCTCTCCCTGCAAGCAGAGAGAGCCAGCTCCAGCCTCGGCCAGCCCAGAGAGGGGCTCCCACTGTGCTGCGGTGGGCTGAAGGGCTCCTCAGGTGCTGCCAGAGTGGATGTCGAGGCTGAGGAGGCTCCGAGAGCAAGGGCCACTAGCATGTTGTCACCTCTCACTGCTACAGTGGACATTTGTTGTTTTTGCCTCTCCATCATCCCTTCCCGTTATTTCTGGTAACAGAAACTTAATTTGCATTTATAGAATAACCCTGGCCCACTTCTCAATCCATGTCTCAAAAAAAATAGAGACATATTCGTGACAACTTTATTTTAGCACTTCAATCCATTCTTATTTGAAATTAATTGCTTTTCTGCTACATGATCCAGTAGATTCCCCTTTTTGTTTAAGCCAGTTTTATATGGGTTTTGCTGTTTATAAGCAATATAGTCCTGAGCCTTCCCAAGCCATAGTTTCAAGCCTAAGTCACAATTTCAACTGAAAGATTGAAATTACTCTTCATCTCTACCTCCACCCTTTCCTCCAGTGTCCTCTGCAGCATTTACAAGCACTTAGCACTAGAGTGCACATTTCTCATAAAAGGGGATCGCACTCACTGGGTTCAGCAGACTTCCTGAAACACCTCAGGTACAGACAGCACACTGTCCAATTAGCAACATAAAAACCACACCACCATCATTGCTTTCTGCTTCCTGGTGTTGGTAACTAGATCCCTTGCAGCTGTCTGCACCCCTGAATCCTCCTATTGTTTTGGGGATTAAGGGCTGGGGTATGAAGTGTGCTCAGAGGTTGACAGCCATGATTATTATGAGTGCTCAAATGTTGGAAGGGCTCCCAAGTAAGGGCATGAAAAAGTACGCCTATGTGTACCTTTATTATGCAAAACAAAAACTAATTGAAAAGCAGCTTGACTTTTCTGATAAATACAGCTTTAGGCAATTGTATTTTTAATAAACTCCTCCAGATGATTTTGAAGGACACCTGAGGTCGGGTGTTGGAGACCAGGTGTCTCCAACTGATCTGACCAACATGGAGAAACCCCATCTCTACTGAAAATACAAAATTAGCCAGGCGTGGTGGCGGGCGCCTGTAATCCCAGCTACTTCAGCGGCTGAGACAGGAGAATTGCTTGAACTTGGGAGGTGGAGATTGCAGTGAGCCGAGATCGCGCCATTGCACTCCAGCCTGGGCAACAAGGGTGAAACTCTGTCTCAAAAGAAAAAAAAAAAGGAAAATCACAGCAAAATTTAACATTCAATGATTGACTACATGAGGAAGGGATTCATGTGAAACTTAATGCTTGAGTTTATCAATATTAAGGTATGTTATGAAATCTGGAATACCACCTCTATGCTAATGACTCCCAAGTTTAATACACTCAGGTCAAAATACTCCTTTAAAATTCAAACTTCTATATCCAGGTGCCTGCATGATAGACATCTCAAATAGAATTTTTGATCTTATTATCTGCACTCAGTTGCTGCCAGTCTCCCCAACCTTAGTAAAGAATACCATCATTGACCTATTTGTTCAGGCCAAAAATCTTAGAAGTCGTACATCTTTGGCCCTTCCCTTTCCCTCCCATTCACATCCAACCCAACAGCACACTCTTCTGCAGTTGATCCCTTCAAAGTTGATCCTGAGTCAGACCACTCTTCATATCCTTCATTACTCCTAATCTCATCCAAAGCACCATCATTTCTTACAGACAGCTGCCTTAGCCCCCTAAGTATCCTCATGCTTCCTCTCTTGTCTCTTGGAAAAAAGTCCTCCACCCAGGAGGCAAAGTGATCTTTTAGGAATGTAAATCAGATTATTTCTTTCTTCTAACCCTTGATTTGCTTTCCATCACACCCCCAGTGTGATGGTTAATGTTAGGTGTCAGATTGATTGGACTGAAGGATGGCTAGTAAAGTATTGTTTCTGGGTGTGTCTGCGAGGATGTTGCCAGAGAAGATTAACATTCAAGTCAGTGGATTGGGAGAGGAAGACCCACCCTCAATGGTGGTGGGCACCATCCAATCAGCTGCCAGCACAGCAAGAACAAAGCAGGCGGAAGAAGGTGGGATAAACTGGCTTGCTGAGTCATCTGGCTTTCATCTTTCTCCTGTGCTGAACGCTTCCTGTCCTTGGACAACAGACTGTAGGTTCTTCAGCCTTTGGACTCTTGGACTTACACCAGTGCTTTCCCAGGGGACCTCAGGCCTTTGGACACAGACTGAAAGCTGTACTGTTGACTTCTCTACATTTGGACTCAGACTGAGCCACTATTGGCTTCTTGCTTCTTCAGCTTCCACACAGCCTGTCTTGGGACTTTGCCTTGTAATCATGAGAGTCCATTCCCCTTAATAAACTCCCTTTTATATATACATATATCCTATTAGTTCTGTCCCTCTGGAGAACCCTGACTAATATAGCCAGAATGAAATCCAAAGTCCTTAAGTTGGTCTACACATAAGCATACTTGCCTTGCCTGCTTCTCTTCCTAACCTCATCACCTGCCAGGACATACAGCCAGCATCCAGCCTCTGCGCTAGACATGCAGAGTTCTTATTCTGCCTCCAGAACTTCATTCCTGCCTCAGGGACTTTGCACTTACTCTTTCTTCTTTCTAGAAATCAACCTCCCACTTGCTCATGTGGCTGACTACCTCTCTTCAGAGCTCTGCTCACATGTTACCTCATCAGACAGGAGGTCCCTATCCACACTCTAACATAGCCCCCAGAATCCCCACCTGCTACATACAAATGCTCCCCACCGACTCTTACCTTGATTTATTATTCTTCATGGCACATATTATAGTATGTATTTTTAAGATCTATTTCTCTTTTTCCCTCACTAGAATGCAAGCTCTCTGAGGACCCAACAATTATTTCATTCACCACTATGTCTCCCTTGCCTTGCAGGAGCCTCCTCATATCAGGACTCAATAAACATTTGCTGAATTAACGAATTAACAACCAAGTGCCAGCTTCAGCCACAGCAGCCCTCAGAGCTCCCATTTTTACCTGCTCCCCATACCTTTGGGAAAACATCACTCACCTGCAATTTCCCCGCAGATAGGGGCATTCATCTTAAAGAGAGAAATAATTAGCACTCACATATGATAAGTATCACTCTAGGGCAGGTATTACACTAGCCCTTTGCCTGCAAGGTCTCATGAATTTCAAGAACAACACTCTAAGAAAGTTAATGATAATTGTCCCCATTTTGGTGACAAGGAAACTAGGATATGAAGAGAGGTGCCTTGTTCAAGGCCTAGGATGCAGACAAGTCAGAATTGAACCCAAGCCTTCTGACCTCATAGTTGCACTGTTCCTCTTCCTCATCTCCTCTTTATCCTCAGCATGCTGAGTAAGTTTCCCAGAATCGTAACAAGCAATAAACAACAACAAAAAATGGGATATTCCGCCCCCCTTTTTTTTAAGCTCTTGATACGTTTCACTGGGTTTTTAATGAAGACATACCAAAAGAAGGTAAAAAAAAAAAATTGTGGAATATTTTATGTTCACCTACAGTTATAGTTTTCGCAGACAGAAAAACCACAATGAACAGTAACAGTTCTATGTGTAAGGTGATGATAGGATTATTAAAAAGAAAGTGTTAATTTACAGTAAACTGTAGGTAGGGAGATGTGGTTATGACACAAGAAAAATGTGACCTTCTTTTATCCCGTCACTGCACCTCTAGGATTACATAGATGACCTCATTTGGCAGTAATAATTTCAGTAATAATTAGAGGCACCTGGCTGCTGGAAGGCCTAGGCTAAAAAGCCTTACTTCCACATGTTTCTCAATTTGCAGTAGGCTCTGACAATGATGAAAAGAGCTTAATCAAGAAGTCCATTGCAGCTGAGGGGACCATAGAGGCAAAAGCCAAAACCTGGTGCAGGGATGGCCAATCTTTTGGCCTCCCTGAGCTACACTAGAAGAAGAATTCTCTTGAGCCAAACACAAAATACACTAACAGTAATGATGAGTTAAAAAGTAAATAAATCAGAAAAATATCTCATAATATCTTAAGAAAGTTTACAAATTTGTGTTGGGTTGCATTAAAGCTGTCTCGGACCATGGGTTGTACAAGCTTGACCAGTCATTGAGTTCAGAATCCCCATCCCCAGGCCTCCTGCATTCGTGTAATGGCACAATCCACATACAGGGGCATGTGTTCCAGGCCAAAGGAATGTGTTCTTCTGAGTTCTCACTTGCTTGGCCACCTAGCTAAACCCCAATGACCAAAGCTGATTCAGACTTCGGTCACACCCACTTCTTTTTTATTTGGGGAAATACTAAGAGAACAAATCTTTTAAGGTTTGCCTTTATAATGACTCATGCATTTCAGAGTTTTCTCTTGCTGTTCCTTTCTTATTTTCTTTTAAGCTGAAGTTGTCAAAATGAAGGTACTGTCTCAGTGTGCAGGTTGCACACTGCACAACTCTGGGGAGCACCATTTACAAAGACCACACAGTGAGACTCAACAGCTCTGGCTACGGTGCTTTCGTGCCCTTTATGTTCTGGAGCCTCATTTTTTTTTTTCATTTGTGAATAGAAGATAAAACTTGCCTTATTCCCTGAAGTCGTTTGAGGATGTAATGAAATAATAGAGGTAAACATGATTCATGAATTGCAAAGTTTATTAGACAGGATGTGAGAGTGTGCGTGTTGGGGTGGGGTGAGAGGGTTGAGTAGCTGCATTTCTATAAGCAGAACTCCATTGTTACAAATGGCTCACTTTATCCGTAGAATGGAGGCTCCCAGCCTACCCTCTACTTACTACATGGGAATGTTTATTCAGACTACAAACAAGTGTAAAGAATTAAAATTTTTACACCACCTCCCTCAAAAAAATATATGCTAGATAAAATAAAATAAAATAGTGTAGGCTCATTTTTTAAGTGGTTGCTATTTAATAAGATATTTTAAAGGTGAACTCTGAGCTCTGAGGTATCTTTGAGCAGGTAGGTCCATGTCCGCATAATCTCGATCTAAATTTTTAATCAAGAAGACATCTCTTTCAATCAGATTTTTACAGTGAAATAAATGTTGTTTTCAGGATACATTTGATGAAATGGATATACCAATCAGGAGAAAAGCGAAATAGCCAAGCAAATCAGACATTCCATCTTAGTCCAAGCACGACCAGCCCAGAAGCAACAATAAAGTCCTGCCAGCAAAACTGATGTTATCGCTAGGGAAATAGGAATTTCTTGAGCCATGTTTTGACTCTCCTTATAGAAGAGAGAGCAGCGTGCTGTAGCCAGGAAATAATTATAATACAAAGCTTCGGCCATCTGCGTGATTTTTGAAAATCGAACTGCTCTAAAATTACATGGAGACAATCACATTCTGGGTTGCCTTCACTTTGTATTTTCAATTAGTGAAAGAGTAGACGATTTCAGCTGCTTACAGTTCTCTGCTCAATAAAAGCAAT
Source organism: Papio anubis (assembly GCF_008728515.1). Taxonomy (NCBI): domain Eukaryota; kingdom Metazoa; phylum Chordata; class Mammalia; order Primates; family Cercopithecidae; genus Papio; species Papio anubis. The sequence goes on from NC_044977.1 coordinate 66,409,833, forward strand.
TCACAGTTACATTATTTTTTTAATTGATCTTCATTCATTAGTGCCAAATGAGAGAAATAATTGGGCTCTAATTACCCTGGCATCTGAGTAAGTGGTAGTATAATTTTCCATTTGGCTCCAAAGTAGTCTCAATAATTAAGTCATGTCTCTCCTGCTATCTAATTTAAGAACCTGAAAGAAATGAAAGAGTGAAAAAAAAATTGATAAAAACTTAATCACAAGCCTTATTGATATGCAACTTCTTTCCTATCTGCAGCTTCATTTTGGTTTTAATCAGGACTGGGGCATAATGCCAAATTCAGGGAAGATGGGAGCAAACAGCAAACTGCGTTAAAAGCATAAGTCTCCTCCATTGCTTATTTGAGATAGAAATCCAATGCTTAAAAATGTTTAATGCTAAGATGGACAGAAAAATAAATACCAACCCACGGCATGCCTGAGTGTTTTTATTTTGATTAACATCAATTTGATTGCAATCCAATCACTTTAGAAACCCGGATAACGTTGTTACATGAATAATTATGATAGCTATCAACTTATATTTATATAACCCTTCATCGTTTTCAAAATTCTTTAAAGTACATTATCTCATAGGAACCAGAGAGGCAGCATAACTTTGTACTTAAGATGCCAGACCTGGAGTGAGATCTCCTGGCTTCTAATCTGAATTCTACCATTTCCTAGTTTAGTACAACCTTGGGCCAAGGAATTCATCTCTCTGTGGCTCGTTTTCTTCATCTATAAGATGGAGATGATACTAGTAACTCCCTCATATGTATGTAATAATAGGTAACATATATGTAATAATGCTTAAAACATTGGCATACAGTAAGTTTGCCCTAAATGGCAGCAAATGGTTGATTCTTTCAGAATAATTATAAACCCAAAGTGAAGTAGTGTGGTATAGAACAAGGTTTGGTGACTGGGTGCACTGGCTCACACCTGTAATTCCAACACTTTGGGAGGCTGAGGTGTGGGAGGATCATCTGAGGCCAGAGTTCAAGACTAGCCCAGGCAACCCCTTTGGCAAGACCCTGTTTCTACAAAAATCTTTTTAAAATTAGCTGGGGGCAATAGCGTGCACCTATAGTCCCACCTACTTGGGAGGCTGCGGCAGGAGGATCCCTTGAGCCCAAGAGTTCGAGGCTGCAGTGAGCTATGGTTGCACTACTGCACTGTGGCCTGGTGACAGAGCAAGACCCTCTCACAAAAAAAAAAAAAAAGAGAGAGAGAGAGAGAGAACAAAGATTGGTTAACTATGTTGCCCATTTTAGCATGGCTCATGAACTAAGAATGATCTTACTTATTTTAATGGGTGGGGAAAAAAACAAAAGAATAGGAGTAATTAGTGACATGTGAAAATTTTGTGAACTTCAAATTCCAGTGTCCACAAATAAGATATTATTAGAACTAGCTGCACCCATCATTTATGTATTGTTTATGGTCACTTTCATGCTACAATGACAGAGCTAAATAGTTGTGACAGAAACCATATGTCCTAAAAATCCAAAAAAATTTACTATCTGGCCCTTTACAGAAAAAGTTTTTGGACTCTTGGTATAGGTGTTAAAGTAAGTTACAAGAGCAGGACTCCTAAAGTAAACAATTAGGAAAGAAGAGAACAGAAATAATTTTGCATTTATAAGAAAGAAGAAGCTGGGGTAGTACTTTGGAGCCAAACAAACCAGGTTGGAATCCTAACTCCAAACTTAGACTTCTGTTTCCAGCCTCCTCACCTGGAAAATGGATTATAATAATAATACTTACAATAATCCTGCCTTCCTCACAAGATTGCTTTAAGGACTATACTAAATATATATGAAGCACTGAATATTCAATAACTTTTTAATAAATATTCACTATGTGGTGGACTTAGGCTATGGACATGTACAAAGGTCAAGGTCAAGAATGACAGAATGAGAAAATACAAAATCAAGTTCAGAAACTTCAGTCTGAGAATCAGAGAACCAAGTCAAAGCTCAGGAGAAACAGAGGTTAGAGTTAGGAAGGATAGGAAAGACATGTCCTCAATATTATAAACTTGGTGAGACTAAGGACAGGGAAACAGAATTCACCCGGATGCTTCGAACAACGTGGCCTCCACCTAACCCCTGCAGCGCTTTCCCCACCTGGGTGTGACATGTACTTGTGGTTTCAGCTGTTTCTATTATCCGTATTTATCTCCAAGGGTGTAGCCAAATTGAGAAGTATGTACACAGGAGTGAAAGAAGTTGATGTGTTCTACTGGGGATCTGTTGGGTTTGAGGAGCCAATGGGACAGTCAAGTATACATGAACAACAGACAACTGGAAGTGAGGAATTGAGACACAGCTATAGCCAGAATTCACTGGGGAAGTAGCGGTAGTTAAGGTCCTCAAAGATGAGATCAAAAAGAACACATAGGTAAGGAAGATGAGGAAGCCAAGATCAGAACTGGTACAGATGTTGGCCAGGTGCCATGGCTCACGCCCGTGATCCTAGCACTTTGGGAGGCCAAGGCGGGTGGATCACCTTAGGTCAGGAGTTCGAGACCAGGCTGGCCAACATGGCGAAACTGTGTCTCCACTAAAAACACAAAAATTAGCCGGGCATGGTGGCAGGCGCCTATAATCCCAGCTACACAGGAGGCTGAAGCAGGAGAATAGCTTGAACCTGGGGGGTGGAGGTTGCAGTGAACCACGATTACAGAGAAAGAGCAAAACTCCATCTCAAAAAAAAAAAAAAAAAAATAACTGATGCAGATGTAGTTGGCCAGATAGTAAATTTTTTGGCTTTTCAGGACATATGGTTTCTGTCACAACTATTTAGCTCTATCATTGTAGCATGAAAGTGACCATAAACAATATATAAATGATGGGTGCAGCTATGTTCTAATAACATCTTATTTATGGACACTGGAATTTGAATTTCATATAATTTTCACATGTCACTAATTACTCTTATTCTTTTGTTTTCTTTTTCCCATCCATTAAAAAAACTAAAATCATTCTTAGCTCATGAGCCATGCTAAAATGGACAGCATAGTTCACCAATCTTTGTTCTCTCTCTCTTTCCCAAACTCTTTGTCATCACTTCCTTTCACCATAAAGTCTGGAAAGCCGATGTTCACTTAGCTGATTTCATCTCAAAATTCCAAGTTTGGGGGAGTTCTGGGTAACAGAAACCCACTCAAACTAGTTTCAATTTAAAGAAAGGAATGTACTATAAGGACACTAGACCATTTCAGAGACCACAGGAGTAAAAAAGAGGCAGACCTTACAATAAACTCTGTTGGGAGGCTGAGGAGGCCCAAAACATAGACTTCTTCATTTCTTGGGTTCTAAACCAGTGGGAAATTAGGCTGAAGGGTCAAAAAATGAAAGACTATCAACTTTTGTTCATTTGTACATTCTCAGATCCTAATATAATAATGTCCAATATATGGTAGATACTCAGTGTTTATTTGCTGAATTGCATGAATGAATGAGTATAAATCAATAAATGAAGTTTTTGTTATCCCAGGCAAGAAAAACTTTTTAATGTAGAAGAATAAGGCCCAAATGATTAAATTTCAAAAACCAGTGGCAAGTGATGAGTATGTATTATAGCTTTTAACGATATATTGAGTATTTGATTAATGTCTGTCTCTCTCATGAGATTGTAACCTCATAAGGGTAGATGTTGTGTCTCTTTTGATAATGATCTAGCAGAGTCAACAAAAATTTTTGATAAGGGGCCAGATAGTAACTATTTTCATCTTTGCAGGCTACGTAGTTATCTGTTGCAACTACTCAATTTTGCTATTGTAGGACAAAAGCTGCCATAGACATATGTAATGAGTGGGCATGTCCATGTTCCAATAAAACTTTATTTACGAAAATAGAAAGTGGGCATATTTGGTCCACAGTCTGCTGACTCCTGTTCTAGCAAACAGAGTTCAATAAGCACTGAATGAGTGAATATTCAGTATCAACTCAGTATCAGTTCAGGAAGATCTCACACTGTGCCCTGACGAACATCAGTGTAAATGATGTCTCCTTCCCTTCCTTCTCTACCGTAAATTCCATCAGATCCTCAGGTTTTATTCACTTAATTTGGTTGTCAGTTAAGAGTCATCCAGAATACAGGAGGATGACATGATGATAATATTTTTTAATTTAAAAAAAAAGAAGAGTTGGGGGTTCTCATAGTAGACCTAGAGCAAAGGAAAAACTGACTTGTTGGAATTGAAGTGGTCCAGATATGAGAAAGCTACACTCAAGTGATTTTATGAGACAACCACCTGGGCTTTCAGGTCAAAAAGGCCCAAGTTCAAATCTCTTTCTGTCACCTCCTAGCTATGTGACATTGAGGAAGTGATGTCTTAGTGATGAGCCTTAGTCTCCTGACCTGTAAAATGGAGATAACAATACCTTCTTTGCAATGTGATTGTGAAAATGAGATAGTGTGTTTAAACACTTAGATTTGCTTATGATGAAAAAAAAATGCTCAACAAATCTTATCTCTGTTAGTGCTGATATTATCATTGTTTTTATTCAGTTCTGAAGCTCTTTTTTTAAAATGGATTTGTTATTCTCCCAAAGATCTGCAAAAATGCCATTTGGCCCCAACCAACCTTCATGAAAAATTCAAGACCTTTACTCAATGTACACATTTCCTTTGACATCATTACACAATGCAGAACATGTGCACAGTTACAAAGGAGAAAACGAGGCTTTGTGGCATAAATTATTGATCTGTTTTGGAGCATATGCAAAATGAGACATGGAGGAGGGAAATAGAGTGAATAAAGAGATGAATTTGAAAGAAACATGATTTACAAGCACAATTAAATCCCTATGAAATGATCCTGGCCAAGTAACAATAATTTAAACAGGCTGCCTATAAATTAGGGAAAATTAAGTTCATTAAACTTGTTTATTGGCAGGGGTGGTGGGTGGGGGTGGTTATTGTAAAGCCATATTCCTCATGTTACCCTCAGCAAACAGCAGGGCTTATCTTTAACATGAAAATAAAGTTGATGTGTGTAATCAGCATGCCTTAATGGAGAAGGGAGAGAATATTCGTCTTTGGGGTGTTTTGCAGAATCCAGCCAAACTACAAAGTGCAAGAAAATAAACCATCATTTGGTTAATTCCCCACCACCACACGTGGGTGCACACACACATTTTGTCATTGTAATTAAGGAATTACGTTCTTTCCCCCAGAGTGTCTCTAGCTATAGAGTTTCTCAATTAACATTGGCTCCTGTGAGAAGCCTGATACGTAACCTGAAAAAGAGTTAAGTAACCCTCAAGTGTGCTCTCGTTTCCTTTCTAATTGTACATTTCATCTATCCTTACAAACAAATTTCAAACAGGAGCCATAGAAATTGCTTCTCCCTAAGCAGAACTTTTCTTCCAAGTGGAGAGCAGGTGAATTTTACCAGAATAAATGGATCTTCAAATAAAAACAGAATTATTGGTCTTGCAGAATTTGAAACATCATTCATCTTATTTTGTTTTCTGTTTTGTTTTTTTTTTTTCAATTTCCTGTAATTCTTGGAGTCTGAGGGACAATTCAGCGAGATGCTCCTATAATTTCTTAACCTGAAATTGTGAGAAATAGGAATGCTTCCAAAGAGACAGGGTATATGGGAAACTGGCAGAAAGAAACAAAACCAAGTCTCTTTCTCTTCCTTTAATCCTAACCGCTCAGGACTCCTGTCCAGAAAGCCTTTCTCACAACTGTTTTGGTACTTATCAAGTTCTACACCAACTTAAAAAAATTATCGGATACATATTGAATCTGCAGACTTCCTGTGTACAGCAAGTCCTTGACTGCAAAACTTACTTTCTTTTATCTTTCTATTTGTCTTGTCTACAGAAATAGGACCCCAAACTCCAATGCCCACAGGGATCAACTTAATATAAATTAATGTAACAGGTCAGATATTTCCACATTAAATACATAGGTGTATTCTTCTACAAAGAAATACACTAATTCCATCTTTCTTGAAAGATATGGTCATCTGTACTTTTTTTTTTCACTCTTCTGAGTCATGAACCCAGAGAAATATTTCCTCACTGCGTAAAGTGCTTTTGCAAGCTCAATAACAAATGGCAATTTGCACTGTGGTGTGGGAAAAACAATGGTGAGCGGTAGGCTTTGTGGTGAGCCGAGAATACAGTGGCCTCACCCAGAGGAGGCTGAGGCTGCTGAGCAACACGGTAAATAAGGAACCAACCGGGAAGGTTTGTGTGAGGGTAACAAGCACTTCCTTAGAACAGTACCTGGCACCGAGCAATCATTCAACAAATATTAGCTGTCATTGTTATTGTCGTATTATTGTCCCTGGTTCTAAATGTGTGGGGTTGGAGATGAGAATTAGTGCTGAGTTAGGTCAGTAGCCGGAGATCAATTTGCATTTAAAGAAACAATTTACTCACTTTTTCCATTCCTACCCCATGCTTTTTGTCCTCAGATTTCTTTCCTGATTTTCTCTCAGAAACACCCCTCCCCACCCCACCCCAATACCCGGAAGCAAAATCCTACATAGGCTTTAGGCTCAACTCCAGAACTCAAGGGCCGCCTCCTGCTCTATTCTGCCCCCAATTTAGAATCCAAATTTTCATAGTCCTTTGTCCACCAGTGTGCTAGAGTGGGCTTGTACCAGCTCAAGAACTGCAATTGTTAAATTTTCAGGAATTTTCTAAGCCAGTTGTTCAACACAGCATCGTTTAAAATCAAATTATATAAAATTAAAATTCAATGAATTATATTAGAAACAAAAATAATACACTTCCTAATTATTTTACTGTTGATACATTTTACTGCTATGTTTTTGAGATTATTTAGGTGTATCCTATCTGTATGGTAGAGATACTATTTAATGGTGGGCTACTACATGTCTCTTCTCAACTCTTTGTTCAGTGATTTCAGATGGGTAGTTTAAAGTTAGCCATGATGAAAATATTTACATTATGGAAACCAGCAATCGCTAAAAATCAGGGCTTCTTCCCAGGCCACAATCCAGAGTCAGGTGTTAACTATTTAGTAAAATAACATTGCTTTTATCCTTCTATTGAATGCTTATAATTTTTTTAAAAGTCTACACCTCTCTTAGGACACTGTGTTCTTCTTTGTATTACACATCATTGGTTACAAGTCGTAAAATTTCTTCTAAAATTTCTTCTAGACTGTAAATTCCTGGAGGCCAGGATAGATACCTTGTTCACATTTTTATTCTCCAAAGCATCTAGCACAGTATATGTTCAAAATTTATTACATGGAATTAATTAGAAGTCATAACTCAGTTCTGGAAAATAGAAAGATGGGCTCAAGCATCACATTTAAGTAAAACAACATACTCTCTCTGTGCATCAACCAAATCAAAAGGGGAAGAGTTGGCTGCAGGGAGGCCAGCCAGAAGCTGGTTGCCAGAGGAGTCTGTATGGGAAGAGACAAGGTGAAGGGTAATGCGTTCAGGGGTGGTGTGGTTGGAAAACGACAGAAAGGGGAGATCAAATTTGGACATAATTACTTTGGGGACACTGATAATATTGAAGTCCTTGTTTTCTTCATTTCTTATATTGGGATAAATAATTCTCCTTCACAAATCTCTCTGCTTCTTCTAAGTCTATCAAATGATTTGGTTGAAAGTGTGTCAGAATAGAAGCTGGAGTGATTCTTCTGTGCCAATCCTTGGTATTTCAGATGTCAATTAATTCCTTCCTGCCTGCCCACACCTCTTTCTAAGGGGAACTACCCTATGTAGAACCATTACAGTCCACATGGCCTTGTTTTCTGTCCTGGGACCTTGCTTCCATGGCTGAGTGGCTCAGGGATGTTTAATATCTGACCCAGTAGGCTGGCCAGTGATGTGCTAAATGTGAAAAAACTGATCTGGCCAGTCACATCATTGCTCGTAGGAATTTCACCTGGGAAACACAGAGAGCTGGAGCCAGTTAGAATGTGTAGAAAGAACTGAAAGGGTGCCACAAAGATGATATAGATTAGAAACTGGTGCCACGGCAAACAGAAGCCATGTTCTAAAGCAGCAGAATGTTTGAAAAAGCAGAAAAAGGCATTTAGTGGATACAAGAATTTGCAGCAAATAGACTGTGAGAAAGACAGTGATTGTAATAGCTAGGTCATGGGGCTATTTGGTTCCTTGTTTAACAGTTATAGTTCATAGTTTTAGACACAGGAAATGTAAGTTATCTACCCAGGGTTCCATACAGTAAGCAGTCTGACTTCTCAATCTCAGACAGGTGATTTTTCTAAAACAGATAAGTGGTATATTGGCTACTACTCCTACTCCATGCCCCAGACAGAAATGGCTGGATTAAACCAGTAACATTTATCATGAAGCCTGAATTTAGCTACTAAACTCTACTCACACTAAGCTCTCAGCAGCCACTCTACGATTAAGAATGATTGAGTCTATTACTTATATGTTCATTCTGCTATAAAATCCATTACAAAATATTGTTCAATGATATTGATAATAAGTTTCTTTTCAAAAGTCAAAAAAATGATCAATGAAATTAGTTAAAATCCAAATTAAATATCCAACAAATTTTAAATGTTTTTTGAATAGGATATGGCTTATAATTTTGGCCAGCTATGAAGAACTCGGATTCACTAAAGAAAAAGAAAGAAAACTATTTTTTAGATAGAGACATAGTAAAGAAATTAAACCCCATTAAGGAAATTGAACTAGAAAATCACAGAAAAAGACAAAAAACATATAAAAAATTAAAGATCATCAGCAAACAATTGCCCATAGAATGTAAGACTTTTCTAATGATGTCAAAGATCAAATTATTCAAAGTATGAAAAAATTGCAATTACTTTCTTTTAGCTTTCTCTTTTAGACGATACACAGCCCAATTATTACTCTGGGTATATTTGATCTTAAAGGATTTCCAAATTGACTAAGAAATGCTAAATCAAACAAAAAAGTCAAACTTGGATATATATTTTTCCACTTTTTATATCTGCCAAAGAAGAACTTTAGCTAGATACGAAGGTTTCTATCATGATGGATTGGCATTCCAGATATGTTAGGTCAAAAATTCAAAGTCAATGCAACTTTAAAGCAAGAGATGGATGATAACTTTATTGCTTGGTTCTACTGTAAGATTTATATTGAAAATATTTGGGCTCCATTTTCTTAAAGAATACAAAAAGTATCATGGTACAATTGTTAAAAATCATTCAGTATATGTGCAAATGCTAGAAATTATTGCCACATTATAGACTTGCTGATGAGAATAGAAGGCAATGATTGTAATGATCTTATGTATTTTGTCAATATCACTGGCTGAGTGATGGAAGAGTTTTATAAAGATTTAACTCCAACCCTAGATTCTCTTGAAACTAAATGAATGTTTGCCAAATATTCAATAATCAAAACCAAAAAATGTCAGGATAATTTTTTTTTTCACCAATATCACACTAGATTTGAACAAGCTAAATCTGAAGCTTATTTGTGATGCAGCTAGACAAGTATGAGAATTTATGTTAAAATGTAAACTTCTCATAATACAAATCAATAATGATTTTACATATTTTCTAACATTAGTCACTATGGAGAAGATAATTGTTATAAGAGCTAGCCTTATATAAAGTCGCTTCCAAAACTACAAGAAAAAAATTGAGGAATACTTTGTTACTAGAAAAATTGAGAATTGCTTTTCAATTTATCTTATACCTATTTTGATTTGATGTTAATAATTCTGAATTGACCTGAGAGTGGTGAATTTGTTTAATCTGGACACAATCTGAAATTTATATGTGAATCTAGTTTTTCAAGTGTAAATCTGGAGAATTTCCAATACAAATAGAGTGTTCAAATTGAGATGTGCTTTTTTTCCCCCTGCACTCAGCTTGTGGCCCCACCAATGATCTTCTCTCTGTCCTATTAGATGTATTTTAACTGTAAAATATGCACCAAATTTTAAAGACTTAGTATTAAAAAAATAAAAATATCACATTAATCATTTTTATATTGATTATATATTGATAGGATACTGTTGTGGATATACATGATTAAATGAAATGTACTATTAAAACTGATTTTACCTATTTCTTTTTGCTTTTTAAAATGTGACTACTAGAGAGTTTAAAATTGCCTATTGACTGACGTTGTATTTCTACAGACGGAGTCTCGCTCTGTCGCCCAGGCTGGAGTGCTGTGGCTGGATCTCAGCTCACTGCAAGCTCCGCCTCCTGGGTTTATGCCATTCTCCTGCCTCAGCCTTCCGAGTAGCTGGGACTACGGGCGCCCGCCACCTCGCCTGGCCAGTTTTTTGTATTTTTTTTTAGTAGAGACGGGGTTTCACCGTGTTAGCCAGGATGGTCGCCATCTCTTGACCTCGTGATCCGCCTGTCTCAGCCTCCCAAAGTGCTGGGATTACCGGCTTGAGCCACCGCGCCCGGCCGATGTGACACTTTTATGTCAAGATTTATGCTTACTACCTTATATTTTCTCAATTATTAAGAGAGTATTAAGATACTCAAAATCTGCAATGTAATTTCTATTTTTTTCTGTGGGATCCCACCAAACTTCAATTTTAACATCTGTAATATTATTTTACAATCTGACCAATGAAATCAGCACCCTGTACTAACAATATAGAGATATCCTACAGCTGAATATTAACAACTGTAAATTATGTAGCTCATTGGGCCTTTCATAATTGTGTCTTAATGCTTGGAATATGTGTGCTGGCTTGACAGATGACAGTAGCATAACTTAGTCAAAAAGTGAAATTACAGGGCAACTCTAAGAGTTATAGTACTGAAATTCATATCATTCTCAAGATCATCTGATGTTGCCATTATACTACGTACATCAATGTCTTCTGCTAGAGAAAAAGATAGATGGATGGATGAAGGAATTGGATGAGACTCAAGTCTATATAACATATATGTAGGTTGTAGGCTATTTCCACATTTCTTCATCTCTGTTTTTTCCAAGAGAAAAGTCAAATATTATTTTAAAATATATCAACAACCAACTCATTTTGTCATTATATGTTTTCTTGACTCTACAACAATTGTTGGAATAATCTATGCCTGTAAATACTTAAATACAAGTTTGTATGCTTACAAACAACCAAAAGACAAAGGGATCAATAAACCTCCAATTAATTCCCTCTGTATAGATACTCTACTCTATTTTGGAGACTTATCAAAGGGTAAAAGAAAAATCTTTTTATGATAGAAGAGAAAATGAGATGATATGGGGAGAGTACTGAACCAAGTTTCACATTAGTGCAAAAAAACTCATTAAGTTATTGAAAATGTAAGAAATGAAAGAAGAAAAGGAAGTGGCTCCTGGTAGTAATACATTACAGAACTAGAAGAATCTTTAGCATTCACATTATTATTTGGTTGATACTTTAGAGATGACACTGAGGCTGGGAGGAGGGTGGATATGACTCACCCAGGGTCATAGCTGGGGATAGCATAGAGCTCCAAGCCAGTCCGGTTCTTTTTTAGCTTCATCCCACATGATACCGTGTCCACATCTGGTCATGTAAAACAAACAGGGCTTTCATTTATTTTTTTCCTTCATAAATGCAGGAAGTATCTGCATTTCCAAGGAAAATATTTATGTATTTTTAAAGTGGATTCTAAGACCAATTGAATACACAAATTAAACATATATATTTGCCTGCTGGCCAATGCATTTCTGAGGCCCAGTTTTGCTTTACACATGAAAACAGATATAAAGGTTTAATTGGAATAAAAGAGTTCCTTTGATTTTGTTATCTTGTTTTTGGAGGAATTTATGCCCCTCCTTCCCCTTAACATTTATTTCATCATATGGTGATACTGCCTTAGCAAAAACACAACAAAACAAAGCAAGGCAGAAGTGATTTGAAAACCTTAAAGTTGTATTTCAGTTATTCTTAGAGGAAAATGGATGAGAGGGCAGTGAGCATTTTTAGGGTTCCATTTTCACTTCAACATAGGATTGTGAGCTTGGTTAACCCAAAGTGTCAGCACAGATTTGGAGAACTATTTTTCACTTAAGAATGGCCAACCTAGCTTGCTTTTTCCATTGTAATGGAACAATTACAAAAGCCCATCATGGGGCCACTACAGAAAAAGCTCATTATCTCAAGGCCATGTGGCATCCTTAGCTCAGTAGCCAAAATAATCTCAAGAAATTAAAAAAAAATAATGGTACCCCACTGCACTTTATAAACATGATTAAAGTCAATGTAGGTGGGGATAAAATAGGCTTAGATCTCTGAGGCTTCTATATTTGAATGAACTGCGTTGACTTTGTGGCCGTGAGAGCATGCCACCCTGGTATCTTCCCCATAGTCATGTTGATTAATTGGCTAATGTAAATTCCAATGAGTCTCATTAGATAGATTAAAGAAATAGCAGTAGGTCATGTTAAGTTTAAAATTAATTGTGGAACTTAATCATCAGTAACAGCCATGAAATTCATCCTTGAAATATTTTCCAAAGGCCAAATAAGATGTAATAAACAAGAAACCATTATAAATATTAAAATGCAGTCCTTTCTAATCTAGATAACATTGGAGCTCTAAAAAGACCCATTTAACTGGCTTTTAGGAGCTTTTCTTCCACTGTTTTCTCTTAACAAGCCTGTCCTCATGTACCTAGTCCCATGTTAACCTCTTCATCCCTATAGTCATTGTCTCCTGACTGCCCCCAAGTCAGGACAAAGGACAGCCATCAATAATTGCTGTCATTGGCAACTTTAGGCCACAGCTGCAAGTTAGACGCTTCCTCTGACCCCATCTACAGGGTTCGCTGCTGGATGACCTTGGTCAGCCTGAAACCTGCTCAGCAGAGCTCTCATTGGGCCTGGTCATTAGACTCCAAGCCAAAAGTTGCTAGGGTCAGTGCCAAGAATCTCGTGTTCAACTTACTGCTTTCACCAGCATGGTTCCTTGAGCTTTCCTCTGGCTTGACAAGAAGCCATCTTGTAGAGGAGAGAAGTTTATTACATCAATAATTTTTTGTTGTTGTTAAACATTTAGACTTGTTGGTTCTGCCTCCAAAAATATATCTCAACTCTGTTCTTTTGGAGGCCTGGAAGACTCCATTTTGACAATTTAACCCAGCCACTGTCAACTCTTATCTAATAGAAAAATGACCTCCTTTCTTTCCATTTGCCCATGATTTCTTTTCATCCAGCAGGAAAAATAAGTAAATTAAAAGACCTCTTCAGAATATAAATCAGAGTATATCTATGTTTAAAATCCTCTGACAGGCGGGGTACAGTGGCTCATGCCTGTAATCCCAGCACTTTGGGAGACCAAGGCAGGCGGATCACCTGAGGTCGGGAGTTCAAGACCAGCCTGGGCAACATGATGAGACCCCATCTCTACTAAAAATGCAAAACATAGTCAGGCATGGTGGCAAGTGCCTGTAATCTCAGCTACGTGGGAGGCTGAGGCAGGAGAATCACTTGAACCTGGGAGGCAGAGACTGCAGTGAGTGGAGATCATACCACTGCAACCCAGCCTGGGTGACAGTACAAGGCTTTGTCTCAAAAAAACAAAAAATTCTCTGGTGGGTTCCTTAACTATAACCCACAATGTCTCCCTAGTACCCATCCTCATTTACACTCAGGACCTGCTAAAAAAAACCTGTGGGGCCCAGTGCAAAATGAAAATGTGGGGCCTCATGTTCAAAAATTAGTAAAAATTTCAAGATGATGACAGGAAAGTATTAAAACAAATGTGGGACCCTTCTAAGCATGAGGTCCTGTGCAACAACCATGATGCCACTGCCACCTGTCTCCACTGCCACCATCACTAACCATCCAACATATTATATTCTTTTTGCAACCAGCACATTGGAGCACCGAATCCTACTTTGGAAGACAGAACTGTGTATATGCCATGCATTCCCATCACTGTAGAGCAGCAGGGTTTCAGTACATATCTTTCTGGCATTTTTCCTTTATGATTGTCACTATTTTCAACTGTTATCTCTTTGGAGCAGTACAGCACCCGTAGTGATATCACCTTGTATAGGTATGGGAAAAATCAAGACCAATAAGAATGTTTTACTCTGCAGTTTTACTGGTATATCCACAAGGAAATATAATTTATGGTAATAAAACAAGTTCCCATAACATGTACTTTTAAATAAGAAAAGAGCACAGTGTCACAGAGATTAAAATCAAGGAAGCTACAAGTACAGAAGATTCGACTCACCAACATAATTAGCTGATGGTAGTCTATCTACCAGTTACCTAAAACTCTCTTGTTGGCTTGGCCCTAGAACCCCATTGTCTAGTACTTAAGTCACTGTAGTACTTCTTTGAACATGACTTTTTAAAATAGCAGTAGTGATAGTCATAATAATTGTGATATATTGAGTTCTTATCATCTATCCAGCAGTGTTTTAGGCATTTGACTGACATCAATCCACACTTCAGGGGACATACCATTATAATGATTTTATAGATGAGCAAAATAAAGCCTAAAGAATGGAGTTAAAGAATTTGACCAGCGATCAATGCTTCAGCCAAACCCATGCCATCTGGCTTCCTAAGTGTGAGTTCTTTCCTGTACCAATTAGCACCCATCGAGTTAGTTATTTCTGAAAGGAAGGTCAATGGACTACCTGCCTCCAAGTACCTGGGAGCTTGTTAAAAGTACAGAGAGCCTTACTTAAGACCTAGAGAATCAGATTCTCCATGACTGGGGTCCAGAATGCTGTGCATGTGGGTGTTCACGTGCATGTGAGTGTGTGCTTTAGCAAGTTCCTGGTAAATCTTTTTTTTTTTTTTTTTTGAGATGGAGTCTCGCTCTGTCGCCCAGGCTGGAGTGCAGTGGTGCAATTTTGGCTCACTGCAAGCTCCGCCTCCTGGGTTCACACCTCAGCCTCCCGAGTAGCTGGGACTACAGGCACGCCACCATGCCCGGGGTTTTTTTGTATTTTTAGTAGCAACGGGGTTTCACCGTGTTAGCCAGGATGGTCTCAATCTCCTGACCTCATGATCCGCCCACCTCCGCCTCCCAAAGTGCTGGGATTACAGGCGTCAGCCACCGCGCCCAGCTAGTTCCTGGTAAATCTTATACAAAGTAATTTGAAAATTGCTGCTTCAACTATCTTCTTTCTTCACGCGTTTGTCTTCTGGAGAAATCTTCCCCCTCTTCGCTGGTCCTTTCTGGAGGCATTTGAGTTCTCTGGTCTTTCTTTTATCTTAGTAAATGATGGGATAGAACTTAGCATATGGCATAGCATGTTTTCCATGCTAGTGATCTATGCAATTCAAGCAAAGACACAGTGAACAAAGTTAACTAATTCCATACAACAAAACCTAAAGCAGATCATTTTCCCACATACGATATGAAACAAGATAGGCAAAACAAGGCCCTGAATGCTCGGACACACACTTTGCATCTGCCTCCATGCATGGAAGGTCATTTGTTATAATACATGTGACATTCCACAGCACAGTCTAGGGCTCTGAAGATCATGAGCTGCATTGAAGAGTGAACCCAAAGGGATGACACAAAACAGGCAGTGAGATAAGAGCCATCTCTGACCTAAGGGCCATTTACAACATTGCAAGATCAGCATTGCACTGAATTCCCTAAGTCATGCTGAGCTTACATACGTTTTGAGATCTTGCCTCCTATCACTAAAGAAGATTGCAAAATCTTACTATGTAAGCCCTCAACCTATGTTTTCTTCCACTTAATCTATAGCTTGTCATTAAATTCCAGCCTATATTTACTTTTCAAATACCAAGTCATGATGTCATGTTATTGAAACTGCATTCTATTTTAATTAATTATACCATTTCACATATATATCACTCTTCAGGTTCACTTGGATCTTGTCTTTTAGGAGTCACCTCTTACCAGTAAAAAGTGAAAAGAAAGAAGGTGGCTGGTTGCCTGTAATAATTATCTGCCTTGTGAAGTTGGAGGAGAAAGATGAAATAATGGAATCTGGCCCCAGGATGTTTAAAAATTAGTATGCAGGAAAAAATAAAAACATTGCCCAAATAAAGAATTTTATACCAACATCATGAGCATGCCTTGTGAGGTCAGGATTCATCCAAGTACAAATAATAAATAGATAGGAAAGAAACAACATTATTAGATTTACATTTTCCAATTAGCATGCAGAACATAAAAGCTCTAACAAGATGTGAAGTCCCTTCTATGCCTGAGGATGGGAAGCTAAGGTGAAATCATCATATCTCTCTGCAAAGGGAAACCTCCCTTTCAAAGGCCTTTGCTTTGAATACTCTTGACTACAGCTCAGCAAACCTCACAACCTTTCTGGTCCTGTGCTATAACAGTACATGCCCTACCCTGAAAAAGCCTCCTGTCACAGCTGAACATTTCTTATCTCTGGGAGGATTGAAACCAGAGTGCCCTCCAAGGGCCCAGGACTGTTTAAAAATAGCAGAAATATGGCTTGATCAGACCTCAAGAATGGAGAATTCTCAAAGAGAGGAGAAAAGTGCCTGCTGACGGTCAGCATTTACCCTAAGCACTCACTCTTGCATTCAGCTCTTCTCTCTGCCTGATTTCATTAAAGCTTAATTATGAATATCATCATTTTTTCCTTCGAGGAGCAAGTCCTGGTTTGGGGAAAATGGCCTTTATTCCTCAAAATCCTCACTGCATGCTTCAAAGATGCCTAGATTTGAACGCCAAAAAAGTATACTCCAATGAGTTTGGTAACTCCTGAGAAGGTTCTTTTTTGAACAGAACAAGAAAGGCATTAACTTTCCCCAAGTATAAAAACACATGAAATGTCAATGTGAAAGACTGATAGGAAAGACATGAACATTTATAGTGTCATGGGAAATAGAAATATAGAACTATGCTGCAGTATGTGGCAGTACTAGGTACCTAGGTATACTACCCATGGCTTAAATCACATGGATGTATAATATTTTGACACGCTAAGGCATATTTATTTTGCTTAGCATATTTATTTTGCTTTAATACAGTGAAGTGAATTGAATTTCAATCCAAAGAACAGTAGTGCTAAGGGTTTTTGTTTGGCATCTAAGTAGATTTGTAAAATGGTGAAGGACATGCACCCAGTAGGTATATGTCATCAATACATTCTTCACAAAGTATCAGTACTCTGCATGGTTTCTGCAGAAAAAGCTAAAGCTGTGTAAGTAACATTGCCCTAAATCCCTTACCAGAGCTGTTCATACAAAGTCTTTATTGTAGTTATCTCCATGACCATGACTATGTAGAGATATTGTATTACTGACAATCAGATAATGCAAATTACATTTGCTCTGAAATAGCACGGGTTGTTGCTTTTGAAGCTAGCCACGGTCAAACTTAGAAGATGGAGAACATATGCCCATATGGCTTAAGAACTAGATTACTGTCTATTTAAAGTCTCAGTTCCTTGAAACGATCAAGACTGATGCTAATGGGAAAAACCCACATGCTTGTAACATACCTAAATTTGTCTACTTTGAGGAGGTACACAGGATTATCTGGGGAACTGAAACGAGGGTAACAAAAAAGGGACATTTGGCGTATGCCAGGAAAATGGACACTGCACTAAGTAGTTTACATTCATCACTTCTTGAATGAGAACAAAAATAACACCTTTCATTTGTGTTGTGCTTCATAGTTTCAAAGGACTTCACATGCACTTTCTCTTGTAATCTCAGTTAATCTGGCCATCATAAATGTGCAGGTGACACAAAGCTAAGAGTTTTTGTTAGAAGACAGAATTCAGATTTCAGGCTCTATAGGGCAATGATGGATCATATCTAACAAGATTAATTTGTGGGGTAAGGGTAAGGACAAATCAGCTGTATTTGTGCAAGGAGTGGGGTTCAAGAGATGGTAGGAGAAGCACTTATGGAAACAACTCATGGGTCTTGGTTTACAAAAAGCTCAATTAGAGTTGACTGTGGCTGATGAAATGCACATTTCACCTCAGGCTCTGTTACTAAGGGTCTGAAATAAGGAAGCTGGCATCCCACTCTAATACACCTGGAGTATTAAATTCCATGTGGGGTCCCCTACTTGCTAGAGGCTTACTGTGCTCACTACATGCGGACACTATGCTAAACCTTTCATACACATTAGCCTGTTTAAGCTTCAAGACAATAAATGTGGCAGTAACTATTATTATCCCCTACTTACAAGTGAGGACGTGGACAGTTAGAGAGTGCAGTGGCCATCTGCCTATTGGCCTGGCCAATATCCATTCCATCTCTTTTTCTTTGGGTAACTACCTCTCCACCATTAGGGACAGGGTTAGTTGAACACCAATCAAACTCTAAGCCAAAGGGTGAAAATTTGAATCAAATCAAACCCATAGTATTACCTTTTTTAAGAATTTGAATAATGAATGGAGTATTATAAGAACATAAAGTAATATAAAGTAATAACACCCCAACATCTCAACAGTAGTCCTCTGAAGGGATGGCCATAGAGCTCTGGCCTCTAAGTTCTTCTTCTCCTTTCTGACTTTTCTAGGACCTGATATATTTTTTTTATCCTATGTCTTAGCCAGTCTATATATCTCTAATAAATTTATCTTTTTATTGTTTAATTTAGTTACTATTACTTATTACTCAAGAATATCAAATGACTTGTGTCAAGGTAATCAAGTCGTTAGTGGTGGAAACTGGATTTGAACCTTGCAGTCTGATCTAGAACTCACACACTTAACTACTACACTGGTTCGGCACCAGTCCCTGTGAGAAGGTAGCTGGCAAATTGAATGGAGGAAAGAGAAGGGAAGCAAGAAGGGAGAAGATTAGAAACGATGCGTAGACCAGTGATGGAAATTGGATTGTTTATTCTAGAAAAAAAAAATGGTGTGAAAATAAGAACGTATCTCCAAATGATGGAAGGATAGTTGTTTGGAGGAATTATTAAAAATGATCTGTATTCATTTATTCATTTACTATTTTCATAACATTACTTCATTAAAATGTGGTAAGCATTAGGGTTACGAAAGTGAGTAAACACAAAATCCTTGCTCTCAAGGAGTTTGCAATCTAGTGGGTTATAGAATAGACATATCAACTAGCAGGAGATGAGAAATGCTATGAACATCATCAAAGCTGAGAATAAAGAGCAGTGGTGATATCTTAGACTGGGTGGCCAGAGAAGACCTCTCTTGAGGTGGAAACACTTGAGCAGAGACCTGTAGAAAGTAAAGGATTTAATCATGTGGCTCCCTGAAGGAATAGCATTCTAGGCAGAGGGAACAGCAGATGCAAAGGCTTGGATTTTTTTCAAAGAATGTCCAAGCATGGTTAGAGAGCAGTGAATTAGAAAGAGGCTAGAAAGAGAACCAGGGGTCAGATTACATATATACCCTTGTATGGCTCCGCTGTGGGTGGGTTGAGAAGGCACTAGCAAGTTTTTACAGAGATGATAACATAGAACAGATGATCATGCTGCATAATGATGTTTTGTTCAATGACAGACCACATATACAACAGGGATCTGTAAGATTATAGTGGAGCTGAAAAATTCCTGTTGGCCAGTAACATCATAGCCATCCTAATGTCATAGAGCAATGTATTACTCACCTGTTTGTGGTAATGCTGGTGTAAACAAGCCTACCACACTGCCAGTTGTGCAAAAGAATAGTACATGCAATTATGTATAGTACATAATGCTTGATAATAGTAATAAACAACCATGTTAACTAGTTTATATCTTTACTGTATTGTGCTTTTTTTTTTTTTTTTTTTTTTTTTGAGACAGAGTCTTGCACTGTTGCCCAGGCTGGAGTGCAGTGGTGCAATCTCGGCTCACTGCAAGCTCCACCTCTTGGGTTCCCGTCATTCTCCTGCCTCAGCCTCCCAAGTAGCTGGGACTACAGGCACCTGCCACCATGCCTGGCTAAATTTTTGTACTTTTAGTAGAGAAGGGGTTTCACCGTGTTAGCCAGGATGGTCTCGATCTCCCAACCTCATGATCCACCTGCCTCGGCCTCACGAAGTGCTGGGATTACAGGCGTAAGCCACTGCGCCCGGCCTATACTGTGCTTTTTATCATTATCTTAGAGCATACTCCTCTACTTCTATTTTTTAAAGTTAACTATAAAAGAGCCTGAGGTAGGTGCTTCAGGAGGTATTCTAGAAGAAGGCATTATTATCACAGGAGATGACAGCTCCATGTGTGTTCTTGCCCCTGAAGACCTTCCAGTGAGACCAGACGTGGAGGTAGAAGACAGTGATATTGATGGTCCTGACCCTGTGTAGGCATAGGGTAATGTGTGTTTGTGTCTTAGTTTTTAACAAAAAAGTTTAAAAAGTAAAATTTTAAATTAAAAGTTTATAGAAAAAGAACATAGAGGTGAGGCACGGTGGCTCACACCTGTAATGCCAGCACTCTGGGAGGCCGAGGTGGGTGGATCACCTGAGGTCAGGAGTTTGAGACCAGCCTGACCAGCATGGCGAAGCCCTGTCTCTACCAAAAATACAAAAATTAGCTGGGTTTGATGGCGGGCACCTGTAATCCCAGCTACTCAGGAGGCTGAGGCAAGAGAATCGCTTGAACCTGGGAGGCAGAGGTTGCACCAAGCCAAGATCGCGCCACAGCACTCCAGCCTGGGTGAGAAAGCTAGACTCCATCTCAAAAAAAAAAAATATATATATATATATATAAAATATATATATATAAAAGAGATATATTTATAATATATATTACATAAGATACATTATGTTATATAAATAAATATATAATATATTTTTGTGTAAAATATGTTTGTGTTTTAAGGTATTATTACAAAAAGTCAAAAAATTTAAAAAATTAAGTTTATAAATTTAAAAAGTTACAGTAAAGTTAATTTATTATTGAAGAAAGTAAAATAATATTTAAATACATTTAGTGTAGCCTAAGTGTACTGTGTTTATAAAGTCTACCGGAGGGTACAGTAATGTCCTAGACCTTCACATTCACTCACCACTCACTCAGTGACTCACCCAGAGCAACTTGCAGTCCTGCAAGCTCCATTCATGGTAAGTGCCCTATACAGGTGTACCACTTCTTATCCTTTATACCCCATTTTTACTGTATGTTTTCTACATTTAGATACACAAATACTTACCATTGTGTTACAATTGCCTACAGTGCTCAGGACAGTCACATGTATGTGTTTGTAGCCTAAGAGCGATGGGCTATTCCATATAGCCTAGGTGTGTAGCAGCCCATACCATCTAGGTTAGTGTAACTCTATGATGTTCACACAGCAACAAAATTGCCTAATGACACATTTCTCACAAAGTATTCCTGTCATTAAGTGATGCACGACTGTATTTTTAAAAGCATCCTCTTTCGGTGCTATAGAGACAACAAATGGTGGCAGGCAACTATGAAAGCATGAACCCTAGTTAGAAAACTATTGCCATAGTCCAGGCTAGAGAATGATGGTGGCTCATATTAGGGCAGTGGACTTGGACAGGAAAAGGGACAAAGCTTGGTATAAAATTCGAGGGTGGATCTGACAGTGTTTGTGGATGGATTGGAAAAGGAGTATGTGATAGAGGAGAATAAAGAATGACTCTTATAATTTTGACATGAGCATCTGAGTAAAGATTCCATTTGCTGTAGGGCCTTATAGGGTTGAACTGGGACGGATGGTAGATGGACTGGGATGCTATGTAACTAAAGTCTTCCCAATAGTCCTATCTGGCAAAAGAGAGAATGAAGTATTAGGTTGGTGCAAAAGTAATTGTGATTTTTGCTGTGAAAAGTAATCGCAAAACCACAACGACTTTTGTACCAATTTAATAACTCCAAAGATGATGAGTTATGCATACAGGGGATTGGTACAGGTAAGACAGACGACATTTGGTGGGGGTTTTATAAAGGTATGGCAAATGCTAGGAGGGTACGGAACTCAGTGATCTGAAAGCATCCTTCCAATCGTGCAATTCTGCCAACCAGGCGGTTTACGGAATTTATAAGTATCTCATTATCTATTTCAGTTCATGCCTGTAAAAGATAATAAAAATACACAGTCAAATTTATTTTACTTGTTTCAGACTTGGGCAAATTGGGGACAGTGAATGTTGATATATCTGTCCCACAACACACTGTTTATTACTTAAGTGTAAGGCAATCCCTTTTCAAAGTCAGAACATCCTACGAAAACAGCAGGGTATGACTTGTTATTCTTTCTCTTTTGCGTTCTTTTTTCAGTGTAAAGCTGGAAAATTGTATGTGTCTGTATAGTCTGGTAAGGTAGTGGGACTATAAAAAGCAATGGCTGGGATCTGACTACACCTCACTCTGTGTGTTAACTGTCCTTGGAACTGGCAAAGATGATAAAGGGAGTCCCAGACAAATCAAAGAAAAGAAATAAGAACCAGGCCTGCTGACATTTTGGTTTTTTGGAACAAGAAGTAACTTCTATAAATTTGATAAAAGAGCTCCAAGAGTTCTGAAAGGCACATTTAAAGCTGATTCCACATGTTCAGGGAGTACAAAGGTCTAAACTCTTTAGTTCCCCTTGATTTCATCAGTTTTCCAAAGTTTCCAGTTCCCTCTCTAGATATGCCACGTGTTTCACTCCCCTGGGGGCAAATCAAAGTGGTGAGTGTTCCCAAGTCTAACCCACTCCTATCTTCATACAGAATAAATCAAAGGGAAAACATACACCTTGATTCCATTTACTTTTTTATTTCACTGTCCCTGTCTTCCTTTGCTTGCTTCTGAGAAAGAATAGCTCCTTTTCCTTGCCAAGACTAACCTGTGAGCCTGGATCCATCTCTGCTTGACTCCCCTTAGGAACTTCCCTGGTGAACCATCCACTTTTCTGCCTCCTTTGCATTCCATTCAAGCTGTGTTTAAATACCTTTGAGTGCCTGTCCATGTCTAGCACTATGCTAAGATGTGTAACAGGAAAGACATTTCTTCACCCTTGCAATAGTCCTCTTTGTTCTCTGGTCCGTGGAGAAGAGATTCCAGCAAAAGGGTATGATCTTGAAGTGTGAAGTTCCCTCTAGTTCTTTGTCGTGCTAAGGTCAGACACCTAGTGTCAATGGTCCGTCATGTAGCAGAACATCACCAGGAATTTGGGGATACACAAAAGTCTAGGCATGAATTGGAAGCAGGAAGAGAAGAGCTCACCTGGTAGGCATGAAGAAATAAACCAGGATTTGTGAGCAGCTGCCTATTGGAGATAGGGGTGGACAGGTACTATGATTCGGGAGAAATTTTCCAGAGGTGAGGAATAGTTATTAGATTGTGGGAACTGTGTGGACAGAGGATGTCAAATGCCAAATCTGGAATCATATCTGCCTATGGTCTGTGATTACCCAAAACTTTAGTAAAAGGCTACTACTCTCCACAACATTTCTGCTTAAAGTGCTTTAAGGAAAGGAAAAAAAGTGGTCCAGTCGAGGGTAGAGGTGGTGAGAGTAGATGGCAGTGCCAAAAGACAAAACCAGAAAGAAAGGAGAGACCACAGAGGGGTCAGCATGGTGAGCAACCCCCATCTTCATAAAAATACTTAAAAGGGGGGATTTGAAAGTGGCAGGGAGATTTCACTACATTATACGGAGGAAGCAAAAAATAATAAGATC
The DNA here is from genome assembly GCF_008728515.1 of Papio anubis. Lineage (NCBI taxonomy): Eukaryota > Metazoa > Chordata > Mammalia > Primates > Cercopithecidae > Papio > Papio anubis. The sequence continues at coordinate 66,433,354 of NC_044977.1, forward strand.
TTGGTCCTCACCTCCCTAAACAGACTAGTACCATTCATCCCTTGGGGACCCACCTAGATTACATTCTGTCTCCATTAATAGCACCTATCCCCTCATGCTACATTTATACTATGCATATTTGCCTATGCCACTATTTTCATGAATTCTCTGAGAATGAAATTCATCATTTATTCAACAAACTTTTTTTGAATGTCTGCTATATACCAGGCACAGGGATAAGCCCTGGTCATGCAAAGATGACTAAGACATGGATTATAAATTTGTTCTTGGTGAGCTCCCAATCTGGAAAAAACAAAGGTACAAAGAAAAGATATTTTCTTTTTATGTCTTTAATGTGCCTGGAAGAAGGTGGATTCATAACGAATATTTGTTAAATGAGTATCTGTTTTGAAAGGGCAATAAATTAGATGATGAATACATTCAACAAGAGAAACCACTGGAAAGAAAGCAATCTATGTAAGTCATTAGATTGGAAAGCACTTTCTTCTATTTTTTGGAATTATATGAATAGTAGTGACTACTTTGTATGAAGGAGCTGATTTTTGTGTTTTACATTTTCCTAATGTCACTTTGATATTTCATCAGACAAGAGTGCATCCTCATTTCTTCTCTAAATATCACCCCCTATCAGCCTAAAAATGATCTGCTTTTTGCATGCAACTCTTAGAAATCCAAGACAACAATGAAAATGAAAAGTTAAAAACCATGCCTGCAATAGATGACACAATGTTACCAAATCTCTGAAAATTCAATAAAGAAAATTGGACAGACTTCTTTGCCAGTTATTGTCACTTGGCTTCATTTGAAGAAGTTTTACTTGTACTTTAATAAAAGTTTTTCCCCCTTTTGCTGGTTTAATCCCAAGCTTCCAACATTTTTAAATATTGTAAACCAGATGAATGTTTTGTGGTCAAAAAGAAATGAGGAATGCAAGAAACACGTGGCAAATAGTAAAAATTATTAATGTGGCAATTTAATAATACTAAAAATAAGACTGCTAGGGTAGAAATGTAGGTCACAGTCTGTGCTCCCTGGGGAGCCACTATAGATTCTGGTTCAGTGATGGGAGCCCCACCATGGGTGTAAATAGAGTTGATCATCAATTATGATCCAGTTCCTGAACCCTAGTGCACTAGTGGAAGTTCTTGGTTACAAACAATGGAAACCTCTCTGGTTAGCTTACTCCAGAAAAAATTTATTGGAAAGATATGCGATAGCTCTTAGACCCAAAGAAACCAGAGACACTCACAGCTCAGGCAGAAACCAAGAGAAGGCATTCAATTCCAAGTTTAGCCACAGGAATGATCATGATCTATGTAGGGTGCTGTCGGGGCCACTGTCACTACCACTGAAGCTACTGACATTGATGGCCCCCTTCATGCCCCTGGGCTCTCAGTGCTGCAGGAAATCATCTCTGAGGCTGCTTTGTGTCTTCACCAAGACTCAGTACCTGATGGCTCATGAACCCTTGATCTCACTGCAGGGAGCAGGAGAGGGCATGGGCATTTAGCCTCTTAGCTATTGGGCCTTGCTTTACTCTCATCTTGGAATTGCCCATCTTGGAATTGACTACATAACCTTAGAATATTCAGAGGTTATGGAGTCAAAATGTCAGAGGACCACTCTTTCTGAGTCTGGGGCCAGTACTGTCTGAGAGAGAGCAGAAGCTGAGCCAAAGATGGTTCCCCCAAATAGAGATTGAAGCAACATTGACAGTAGCTGAGAAATGTGAGCAGAGGTAGCTTGAAGTTGACATCAAATAACCAGGAAAGACATGATTGGAGACCAGTAGGTCACAACTAGAACCAGTTGGGATATACTATAAGGCCAAAATTTAAAGGCAGGTCACCAGTGCTCATGGATATGGTTTCTACCGTCCTTAGATATTTTGGGGGTAGATCTTGAACATTGAAAGAGCAGAGACAAGCTAGATGCCTGTGAACACTATTAGTTAACATTCCCCTTCTCGGCTGGGAGTGGTGGCTCATGCCTGTAATACCAGCACTTTGGGAGGCCGAGGCAGGTGGATCACCTGAGGTCAGGAGTTCAAGTCCAGCCTGGGCAACATGGTGAAACCTGGTCTCTACTAAAAAATACACAAATTAGCCAGGCGTGGTGGCACACGCCTATGGTCCCAGCTACTCGGGAGGCTGAGGCAGAAGAATTGCTCAAACCTGGGAGGCAGAGGTTGCAATGAGCTGGAATCGCACCACTGCACTACAGCCCGGGCAACAGAGCAAGACTCTGTCTCAAAAACAAACAAACAAAATTCCCCTTCTCCTCCAAACACTTCTGCCGTCCATCTGTCAGCACAGTACCTTCCCCTAGGTCAGTGTTTCCCAGATAATAGTACACATGCCATTAGTGGTATGAGAGCTGATTTTTAGATGGCTATAAGGTAAATATTTTTTCGTATTTATGCATTTATTTTAATGGCATTCAGAACTATATAACGGCAAGTAACATTTACTTACTCTGTGCTAGGCATGGTTCCAACTCCTTTACATACATTCAGATTCATGTAATCCTCACAACAGCCTAAGGAGATGATTGCTAGTATTATGTATTACCCATATTTTGCAGATGCTGAAATTGAGGCCCAGAGAGGTTAAGTAACATGCTTACCATCACAGGGCCAGTGATGGAGGGAGCCAGGATTAGCACAGGGGCAGTCTAGCTCCAGAGTCCTTGTTCTTCCTATGCCATGATGAGGGTCTTTACCATGAGATGAGCAGCTACTAGGGCATTATGAACAAAAAACATAATTTCACCTTTTTTCTTTTTAATAAACATGAATGTGTTTCCTCACCACAACCCAGTGAGTGTAGCAATATTTACATAGCTAACACATAGTATTTAATACATGCCAGTTACTGTTTCAAGTGAGTCACATATAATACACTCAGGACTATGAGGCAGAGGCTCTCATCATCCCCATTTTACAGAAGCAGCAACTGAGGCATGGAGAAATTATTATGTGCCGAAGTTACCCAGTTAGTAAGTAGCAGAGATAGAATTTGAATTTTTTTTTTTTTTTCCTCTGAGACAGAGTTTTGCTCTGTCGTCCAGGCTGGAGTGCAGTGGTGCAATCCTGGCTCACTGCAACCTCTGCCTCTCGGGTTCAAGTGATTCTTCTGTCTTAGCCTCCTGAGTAGCTGGGACCACAGGTGTGTGCCACCACACCTGGCTAATTTTTGTATTTTTAGAAGAGATGGGGTTTCACCATGTTGGCCAGGCTGGTCTTGAACTCCCGACCTCAAGTGATCCATCTGCCTTGGCCTCCCAAAGTGCTGGGATTACAGGTAGAATTTAAATCTTGATCATCTGGCTTCAAAGTTTGTGCTTTTGCCTATGTATTACATTGTCTCCTAAGCTGTCTGCCTAGAATGTAGTTACCATTATTATCTCATTTCATAGATGAGGAAAGGGAAGCTAAGAGAAATGAGTTGCCCTGGGTCAAGTATCAGCAAACTTTATCTGTAAAAGGCTAAATAGTAAAACTTCTGGCTTTGTGGCCTTAGGTTTCTGTCTTGATGATGCAATTGTGCTGTTATAGTACAGAAGTAGCCATAGACAAAACATAAACAAACGGGCATGGCTATGCTCCAATAAAACCTCATATATAGACAGTGAGATTTGAGTCTCATTTAATTTTCACATGACACAGATTACAATTATTTTGGCTTCTTTTCAACTATTTAAGCATGTAAAATCTACTCTTACTTCGTAGGCTAAGAGTACCACCCCTGAGAGTCAGCTATTGACAGTCATTAAAGTTGGAGCATTCTGGTGGACGGAAAGAAAAAGAGACAAACCATACCAGTGCTGCAAAGAAGCCTGTATGTTTCCAGCTAGGGCTGATTGTGGAAAGTAACACTTAAAATCCAAACGTACTTTTAAAGCATGTTTTATAAAATGTCCTCTCCATTACAAAAACACTGCACACTTTTTCAGGGTCACGATGAAATGGATAGTTTTGAACCATGGCTTGCATTTTCCTCTTTACCCCAAAGAAAATCAAACTATAAAAGCATGAATTTCCCCAAGAGGGTTTTTCGCCCATTCAGCCATGTCTTCTAAGGGGTTTGACTTATTGAAAAATAGAAACCACTCGTGGTTGTAAAACCAGTGAACCTCTTTCCTTTATTTAACCTACTGCCCTTGAAAATTTACTTTTTAATGGTTTGCACGTGATCCAACCAAGCCTGTTCTCAGCTATCTTATGCATGAGTTATATATAGAAGCACTTCAAAGAGAAAAGAGAAATGCTGCATAAATTCCAGGTAGTAGTGTACTCAAATCCAATCTTAACTCATAATGGTGAACTATACTGCCGAGTACTAGAGTCTGTTATTGAGACAGGAAATCCTTGGTATGTGCTCTGTTCATGTTTCCACTCCCCTTAATCCCTTTACCATTTTTGTGCACACTAGTTCTTAGAAAATCATCACACCCAATAGCCATCACCTACAGCTGTTCGTCAGCCAGTGCCTTTGGGCTACTTGAGAGGGCTTTGCCTACCTGCAGAAGAGAAGAAGTTCCTAGAAATTTATGCACCCTCATTCTTGGGGCAGCTCTTAGCCAATGACTGATGGGTGTGGAGCTATAAACACTCAAACTCCCTCACCCCTGACTGAGAAAACACTGAGGTGTGAGCCATGATGTGTTCAGAGCTCCCTACATAGGATTGAGTTACCTCTGGGAGGATATGGTACATAATATGGCATCCACGTTTGACCTTCTCCTTCTGGTTTCATACCTCTACTCTGCCACTGGTTTTTTCCCAGGAATACTTCCTAATTAACTGCTTTCACACAAATCCCTCTGTAAGGCTCTGCCTCTGGAGGCCAATCTAAGCCACAGGGTTAGAAGAGCATCTTCAAGTTCTGCCTTTTGATATACAGTATTTTGAAATTAGATCTCATTACTTTGCATAACTCTAAAATGTTTACCAAATGCTTCTAGAGCATTATCTAGATAATCTTTTCAACTAATGTTATTACTTTCATTATACAGGTGAGAAAACTGAGGTTCAAAGAGGATAAATGATTTTCCCAAGGTCACACTGATAGGAAGTAACAGAGCTAGGTGCTCCTGCCCCTATGGTAAACAGTCATCAAGTTATTACTGATGCATCTATGACCATTATTTAACATTAAACTGTGATAGTATGTTTTCTTAGTAGTCACTCTTATAAGGCAAAGGAGAAGACGTATGTTCGGATCATATATTCATACCACAAATACTTACTGAGCACCTACTACATTTCAGGCAGTAGGCTAAAGGATACAGATATGACAGCTGGCTCTCATGGAGCTTAACTTTCAGCAGGAGAATTTACAAGGAAAAAGAAACCAATTATGATGGCAATCATTGCTATGAAATATGTAAGTAACTGAGAAAGAGAAACACACACGGGCTTATCTTTAGACAAAGGAATTGGAGAAGGCTGCTCTGAGGAGTTAACATTTAAATTTAGAACTCAAGGAGGAACAGGGGTTAGTGAGGCAAAACTCTGGAGAAAATGTGCTCAAGGAAAGAGAACCATATGCCCCCCCTTTACTTAGAAAGGTAGAATTCCAACATTTGGGTTTATTGTTGGTTATAGAATCAAATTTCTTTGGAAGCAGAGCAGATGATGACTTTGTAGAATTTCAGGGCCACCTATAGATGCTTAGATAAAATATCTACCACTCCATGAGCCTGGTCCTTTGATGGAAATATCCAGCATTTGTCCTCTTTAAGGATCCCCTGGAGAAGCTCAGTTGATTTACTTTGGCTCCACATCTGCTGTTAACTGAGAGAGGAAACGCGTTTATTAGCTTATGTTCAGCACCCCCAGCCTATTAGACTGCCCCTTGACAAACCCTTCTGAACAGTGGGAGGCTTGTGGACGGCCCAAAGTCAAATGTCAGAGACTGCAGTGGGAAGTCTCTCTGGGAAGGGCAGAGAATGGAGACCTGGGTTTGATTTCCTCTTTTGTCATTTAGTTCCAGTGTGATCTACAGCAAGTAACTTGTCTCTCGGACCCTCTGTTTCTTCCTCTGTTAATGGTGAGAAAAACAAGTGCATATTGTCTTAATCTCTTCAGGCTGCAATAGCAAAATACCATTGACTGGTTAGCTTAACAACAAAGATTTATTTCTCACACTTCTGGAGACTAGAATGTGCAAGATCAAGGCACTGGTAGATTCAGTATCTGGTGAATGCCCACTTTCTAGTTCAAAAATGGCAACTTCTCCTGAATTCTCACATGATGGAAGGAACTAACTAGTTCTCAAAGGTCTCTTTTATAAGGGCACAATTCCATTCACGAGGGCTCCATCTTCATGGTCAACTCACCTCCAAAGACCCGACCTCCTAGTACCATCACTTTGGGGGTTAGGATTACAACATAGGAGTTTGGGTGAAAACATAAACATCTAAACTGTAACACATTCCTAGTCTGCTTGCAAAGGATCGCAAAGAATGTTTGTAAGTAAGAGCTTGCCTCAGTATCTGGAACTCTGAAACCAAGGATTTTGGTTTTAGTAGTGGCTGTAATAGTAGCAACAATTGTGGCATTAGAGTAGTTGGGATAGTAAGAGTCACACTAATGAGCATTCATATTATTACTGTTAGCAGTGTTCCTGCCTTTACTTCAATTGCTGTGGTAACAAATTAGGCCCTAAAGGGTGAACAGGAACTCTCACACCATCTAAAATACCAGTTACTGCCTATTGCTATTGGGAAGTGACTTGAGCTTTGGAAAGTTTCCAGCACAGCACTGTTCAATAGAGATAATGCAAGTTACATATATAAGATACATTTTTCTAAGAGTCATATCTTAAAAAGCAAAAATAGGCAAAATTCATTTTAATAATATATTTTCTTTAACCTAATATATTAAAAGATGATTTTATATGTAATCAATATAAGAGAAATTATTGGTGAGATATTTTATTCTTTTTTCACACTGTCTTCAAACTACAGTGTATATTTTACATTTGGCAACACATCTAATTTCAGACTAGACACGTTTTGAGTGCTTAATAGCCAAATGTGGCTGCTGGCCACCATTTGGGGTAGTGCAGTTTTAGACAATAACAATATATTTGGAATGACTAAAAATATAGTGTGAGAGTAGTTCATGGGGCAGTTTACATGTTCCCAACTCCACAGGAAAAAAAAATGCAATTATTTGAAACATAGTAAAATGTTGTTTAAAAAGCACAAAATCAGCTATGTAAACTGTGAATATAAGAAGCAATCTGTTCATTCTCTAACAGGAAAGCTTGCATTTCTTCCCACCATGAAGATATACAAATGAACGAACCAACAAATAAAAACTCTGAGCCCTTTGGTATAACCTGGCTGAGATGTAGCTTAAATTTTACTTCTTCCCCTCCTTCAAGTCTCCACTCTAATGTCACCTCTTAGAGAGGTAATCGCCTCACATTTACACACCTTTGCATGGTCTGGAACACAAATGTCCTCTCTGTCACTTGTGAGTTCAGTTACATGGTTTCTGTCTTAATAACTGTTACCAATTGAAGACGCCCTCACTAGGAAGTCTCTCTTTTTCTTCCTGGTGATCTCTGCGCCTCCAGCACCCCAATTATTTGGCTGAATCCTGCTCTAGTTGCCTCCCACTTCTTTTTCTCAGTGGACTCAAAATGCTTGGAAGAGTTTTGTGCAGGAATCACTTAATGAAGGTTTAAGAGACACACAGTAGACAGTGTTAGTGGTTCTGGACCACACAGAGCTGTATGAGGGCTCTTCACCCACTTCACTCCCCTCAATGCTGGACCTAATGCTACCCTCTCTAGGGCCTCAGTTTCCTCACCTGTACGATGAGAGTGTTACACTAAGCCAGTGGTTCTCAATATTTTTTATTATGGGGACTCAGCCCACATTTTTTAAAAATGATAATTTTGAGACATGTAAAAAGTAATAAATAAAATTTTAAAATTTTACCTCCCCCAAAATTGCTCAGAATACCCAGAAATAACAATTTTTAATACCCTATGACAATTGTATTCAATATTTCTTTGTGCATAAGAAGAAAAGGAAGACCGGAAAGCAGAGAGGCAGGAAAAACAAAGAAAATGAAAGAAGCAGCAGGTGGGAGGGATGGAAACGAGGGGGAAAAAAGGAAGGCACATTATAAATTAAAGCTAGACCTGAAGATGGCAAAGCAGAAAGATAGAAAGAGCTTGGACCTGTTATGATGCTATTGAGCTGTGACTCAACCAACCCTGAGATCCGACCTGCTTCTAGACTTTTAATGCAGAAGTTCTCAGCTATAGCTTCACATTGGAATTGTCTGACCTGTTAAAAAATAAAAATGAAATGTAGCCTGAATCCCAGAGTTTCTCATTTAATCAATACAGGGTGTGGCCTTGGCGGCAAAATTCCTCAAAGCTATTTGGAGAGTCTAATATGCAGCTAAGGTTGAGAACAACTGTTAAAAATAAATCCTCTATCATTTAAGCCAGCGTTTCTCACACTTTAATGTTCACCTGAATCACTGGGGATTTGACAGGAATCTTGTCAAAATGCAGATTTTGATTCAATAGATCTGAGGTAAGGCCTCAGATTCCGCATTTCTTCCTTTTTTTTTTCTTTTTTCTTTTTGAACCATAAATGTTTATTGCAGAAATTTGGCCACGGTTCCAATTAGGTGGCCCCAGGGACCCTCTGCCCAGGGCTGGGCAGATGGGATAGGAAAGGGTAGAGAGAATGTTTCTGGGCCTGAGGCCTCCGAGCTGTGAGATGATGTTGGGTGCCAGGCTGCAGGTGAGGCCTGTGCCATCTGCTTCTACATTCAGAGCCTTCACTGTCATCCTCTATCACCATGGAGAACCTCTTGAGTCATCTCCCCTGCTGTTGGGACTGTCGTTCAGTCTGTGGCAGCAGCAGTGGCACCAAGACATCTACGTGAAGGAGGGTGGGTACCTGGCCAGGTCCACAGTTTCAGCAGAGCCACGGCAGCCATGGCCCCAGTCAAGGTGGGAAATGCCATCCCAGCAGTTGTGGTGTTTGGAGGGGAGCCAGGGAACATGGCGAACCTGGTAGAGCTGTTCAAGGGCAAGAATAGTGTTCTGTTTGGAGTTCCTCAAGACTTTAGCCCCAGTTGTTCCAAGACCCACCTGCTGGGGTTGGTGGAGCAGGCTGGGGCTTTGAAGGCCAAGGGGTGTCCCAGTGGTGGCATGTCTGAGTGTTAACGATACCTTTGTGACTGGTGAGTAGGGATGAGCCCACAAGGCTAAAGGCAAAGTTCGGCTCCTGGCTGACCCCACTGGGGCCTTTGGGAAGGAGGCAGATTCACTGCTAGACTCTGCATTTCTAGCAAGCGCTCAGGTAAGGCCAAGGCGGCTGCTAAGGGATCGCACTTGGAGTAGCAAGGTTGCAAGCCAATTTGAGTAAGTCTTTCTGTTCCTTGCGGCCAAAAGCATCCCAATGGAAACATATTGCCAACTTGCATGTTATTTGATTTTCTGCCCTGAATGTCCCATTCTTCTTGTTTAAAAACAACAACAACAAAAAAAAAAACATCAAATAGACCAGGTGTAGTGGCTCATGCCATAATCCCAGCACTTTTGGAGGCCAAAGCAGGAGGATCACTTGAGCCCAGGAATTTGGGACCAACCTGAGGAACATAGGGAGATCCTGTCTCTACAAAAACTTTTTAAAAATTAGCCAGGTATGGTGGTGCACACCTGTGGTGACTACTCCAGAGGCTGAGATGGGAGGATCACTTGAGCCTGGGAATTTGAGGTTTCAGTGAACTATGATTGTGCCACTGCACTCCAGCCTGGGCAGCAGAGCAAGACCCTGTCCCCAAAACAACAACAAACATACAAACAAACAAAAGTGTAAATAATGCTAAACTCTCCCAGGATATATCTTTTGTTCATTGTAATGTGTTATTTTTCTAAGAAACTGATGTGGCCTTTGGTCTCCAAATTAAAGTGTGTATTTCAAGAAAATATCTTCTATTTTATCTTTAAATGTATTCCACTGCATTTGTTGATACTCTTCTTCAGTAACCCAGTTATGTGTGTGGAATCTCCTTTGTCTTCATTCTATATCTATCGTCTTTTCTACAACTATTTCTATATCTTTATTATGTACATTTCATTTTGCACAATTTCTTCAAGACTTTCACTAGTTTGGAGTTACAATTTCTTTCTTGTTCCATTTAATATGGATTTCACTATGTATGGCTTTTTTCTTTTTCATTTGTTTCCCCAAATATGCCAAATTACTTTTTATCTCCTTCTGTTGTCTTACAGTCTCGTTTGTGAATCTTTGTATCTCTTACTTGAGATATTTTCTTAACAACACTATGTTGTACGTAATTCCTTTGAGATTGCTTCTGTCATATTTCTGTACTTCTTCTTGTTTACCATATATAGAAAGAATGAGAGACAGAGAGAGATAACATGTTTAATTTTTTCTGCTTATATTATTGTATTAGGGTTCTCTAGAGGGATAGAACTAATAGGATAGATATATATAAAGGGGAGTTTATTAAGTATTAACTCACGCAATCACAAGGTCCCACAATAGGCCATCTGCAAGCTGAGCAGCAAGGAGAGACAGTCTGAGTCCCAAAACTGAAGAACTTGGAGTTTAATATTCGAGGGCAGGAAGCATCCAGCATGAGAGAAAGATGTAGGCTGGGAGGCTAGGCCAGTCTAGTCTTTTCACCTTTTTCTGCCTGCTTTATATTCTAGCCACATTGGCAGCTGAATAGATGGTACTCACCCAGATTAAGGGTGGGTCTGCCTTTCTCAGCCCACTGACTCAAATGTTAATCTCCTTTGGCAACACTCTTACAGACACACCTAAGATCAATACTTTGCATCCTTCAATCCAGTCAAGTTGACACTCAGTGTTAACCATCACAATTATTTTTCTTATTTTTCACTTTTTATGCATATATTACATGTTGATTCTTTTCTTAGTGCTCATCTTTGAATAAGGCACACAAACCCCCAAAGGCAGTGAGGAGTGGTGTAATTAGTGGAGTTAGTGCTAAAACAATCTGTAGCTTCCACTCAGCTTTATTGTCTGTTATACCTTTTCACCAAATCTGTACCTTTTTATTTCCTGGGGACACATCTCTCTTATTTTTGAGAACCTCAAAATTAAAATGTCTTAATATTCTAAATATTCTTAATAAGGACCAAATTTTGACCATTAAAAGAGAGGGGAATAGAACTTGAGAAATAGGCTCATACAAATTACCAGGGTCTAGTGGTCAGGTGGTGGAACTGGGGGAAATTTCATTTAAAAAGGCAAAATAAAACAAAACAAAACCTGGATTAAGAAAATACCTAAAGACAAAAAGCCAATATGAATTCATTAACATCGTAAATGAACTTGTGCTTTGGTACACACAACAGCATCTGCAAACATTTGACAAAGAGCCCATGTGTGTGCAACACATGTTATTTACTCTGTTTGTGGAAAATGCCTTGTCTGCACATGGATTCACAGATCTCCTTTTCATTCACTTCTATTTATCATGTGCCCTCATGGAGTTTGGTTGAGTGGTGAGACAAACAGTAAATAAGTAAACCAATAAATAAGTAGTGTAAAATGTGGAAGTGTGTGAAAGAAATAAATGAGGTGTTGAGATGAAGAATAACCTGTGCCTAGGGTTGGTCTCTTTAAGCTGGAAACTGAAGGACAGGAAGGTGGGAGTCACGTGAAGAACTGGAAAAGAGGGACAAACAGGTTAGGTAGAAGTTACACACCAGGAGCTTACCTTCAGGTGGCTTGCATATATATTAGAAACCAAGAAAAAGCTCAGGGAAGTGGATATGTGTAAAGCAGTTGGTACAAAAATCACATTAGAGATGCAGATAAAGTCAGAGCATAAAGACCCCTTGAGACCACCATGAGGAGATAATTCTATGTCCAATGCAAAGCAAAGTGTTGTAATGGCTGTAGTGTAGAAAACAGATTGGAAAGTCACTGTAAATGGATTAGGAAATAGATATAGACTACTCTAGTAATCCTGGAGACTGTTGGCAATCCTTGAACTAGGGTAAAGGCAGTAGGACAGAGGGAAATCTGTGAAGTTGAGATATATTCCAGAGATAGAATAGATAAGATGCTATGAATGTCTTAAATGTGGGAGGTGAAGGAGAGGGAGGCATCAAATCTGTCTCTCCCGTTTCTGGCTTGAACAGTTGAATAGTAGACAGCAATGTCTCTTACGGACATGAGAGCAAGGAAAGAAAATGTCTTCTGTGGGGAGAAATCAGAAGCTCAGTTTTGAAAATGTGACATTGAAGATGTTTCTGAGTATCCTACCGTGATAGTTAATTTTAGGTGCCAACTTGACTGGCCTAAGGGATGCCCAGATAGCTGGTAAAACACTGTTTCTGGGTGTGTCTGTGAGAGCGTGTCTGGAAGAGATTAGCATTTGAATCAGTAGGCCAAGTAAAACAGATCCATCCTTACCAAAGTGGGCCAGCTTCATCCAATCAATCCATCAAGGGCCCAGATAGAACACAAAGGCAGAGGAAGGACAAATTTTCTCTTTCTTCTGGACCTGAGACATCATCTTCTCCTGCCCCTGGGCGTCAGAGCCCCAGGTTCTCAAGCTTTCAGACTCTGGGACACACCCTAGTGGCCCCCAGTATTCAGGATTTTGGCCTCAGACCAAGAGTTATGCCACTTACTTCCCTGAGTCTCCAGTTGCAGATGGCATATCCTGTGACTTCTTGCCCTCCGTAATTGCATGAGTTAATTCCCATAATAAATCCCATCTATGCTTCTATATACAGAGAGAGAGATCTCCCTTGGTTCTGTTTCTCTGGAGAATCCTGACTAATATACCTGGTGAACACATCAGGAAATAATTTTGATTGAGGCATTGAAGAAAGATCCGGAAAGCACATGAAAATTTTGGAGTCATCACAGCACAAAAGGTATATAAAGTCATATAAATGAATGAGGCAATATAGGGAAACTAAAGAAAGGAGCCTAGTGAACCTGAACAGTTCTAAGTCTTAACATGGCCTACATGTTGAAAACCATTGAATAGAGTTACACAGGCCTTATTTTAAGCAAGTTTTTTGGTCACTCATGACAGAAACCCCATTCAAGTTATATGAAGCCAAAAAAAAAGGAATGACTGTTTCATATAGTATAAGACCAAGAGTCCATATGCCTGAAGGCACAGATGGATTCAGGAGATCATATATGTCACCAGGACTTAGTCACTCATCATTTCTTGGCTCTCTTTTCCTCTATGTTGGCTTCATTCCAGGCTAGCTCTCTCTACGTGGTACCCAACAGAGCAGACTTATATTCTTTTATTAACAAATGCAGCATTAAAGAGAGCTTCTTCCTTTCAGTAACTCCAGAAAAATTCATGGATTTCTTCTGATAGTACTATCATGGATCACAGATCCAGTCTTATACTGATCACAGCGCCCAGAACATGCTGATTGGCCAGGCCTGGGTCCCATGCCCATCCTCAGATCCAAGAGATGTGAACGATGACTTGACCTGAAAACAGGGGACATGTGATGCCTCAAAGAAAAAAAAAATCAGGGTATCACTTCCAGAAGAAGAGTATATCAACGCTGGGTAAGGAAAAGCAACAGCCATGCATAGAGAACACTTCTTTCTCTCTCTGAAACATGCTGACTATATTTAGGCATCTGAAATTTCCATTTTTCCCATCAGACAATCAACATAAAAGTTGTCTTACCTTTGGTGGGTGGTAATTGTGTGTCAAACACTGGAGACAGCTGTGAATGGGGATGGGACTGGGACTGTTGCAGGGTGACCCCAAAATTACAAAGTCAAAATAAAGAGGTTAACTTCCTGTCCCCTAAAAAGTGAGAATAGAAGTGGACAGATGAAGGGAAAGGCAGAAGCAATGAGAACAGCTGCTTATGGAAATGGCCAATCTCAGAATTATAAACTAGAGTGACACTGTGGTGTGATTGATATCTAAGTGCCACCTGTATATCTCTTCTTGCTCCGAGGCCAATGGCTGACAATTCTGTCAGGTTCTAGGGCCTGGACTCTAATAAGGAAACTTTGACAGTGAGTGTGGTAACAAGTAAGTTTAATACACAAAGCTTACAGATCCATTTTTAAGCTTTGCAGGAAATAGTGTTGAGTTAGATGAAATATTTGTAGTTCTTTAAAATGGAGCCTGGCCCAACATTTCTGTGAAGCGATAGCTTGGAAAGCACAATTGTGGTAATAAGTCTTAGTGGTACTTTATTTGCTTCATTCAAAAATACTAAATCAAACCCAGGTCCAGACTGCAGCGTGGAAGTAGCACACAGAGTAATTAGGTGTATGTATGAGCTATAGTCTTTGTTCATCATATAAAAGCATAAAGCCAGAACCACAGGGGGCTATAATTGGGTGCCCTGTCCATACCTTAATTGTATGCACTTTTCCTTTCTCTACCCCAGTGCAAAATGTAGAGCAGAAAACAGAGGTTTTGTTTTCAATTATCTGGGAATACACAATAGGCACCACTTCGGTAAAGGTAGTTCTTTATCTTTATGCTTTTAGGATTTGGCATATCAAATATGAATTCTCAAACTTTTAAAATACAGTGGTTTAGGAATGGTCCATAGGTACATTAATTTTAAGGCTAAAAGAGGTTCTTATGCTCATTTTCCAAGAAAACACCTCAGTTCTATGTGGGTTTTGTTCTTTTGTTCTGTTTTTTTTTTTTTTTTTTTTCTTGTGGCCATGGGGACAGGAAGGCTTGGCGGAAGGAAGCCTCCAGCTGAAGGAGAAGAACCCCCAGACTCGACAACTCACTGTAACCTTGCAGATGTCACTTAGTTTCTCTGGACTTCAAACCACCTGGAAAATTCATAAAAGTTAAGCTGGCCCAGAAACCAGATACTCAACTAACATGTGACTGACGAAAAGGAGGAGAATCAAGTCTAGGCAAAAAAAAAAAAAAAGTTAAAAAAAGTCACCAATTAAAAAAAATAACAACTAACAGCATTCTCTTGTTATTAGTCTGAAATAATTGAATAGTCAGAACACTTTTCAGCTTCAAAAGGAGCATTGTCTGACGTCTTTTTCACATTTTCCCTACCAAATAGCTGTTTTGCTTTATTTGAAGTCAAGGACAATCACAAACAGTTTGAAATAATAGCCATGTCTAACCAGTCATCTTTGAGTTAATGTTGTCTGAGGATTATAGAGAAGCTTGTTTCATGAAGCCATTGGATTCATTTTCCATTTTCTCATGCTGTCTGAGTACTTCTTTTTTGCTAGTTAGACAAGAAAAGGGAAAATTTAAGGCAAAGAAAGAAGTTGTATTAGTTAGGTAGTCTGAACTACTGTAATCAATAAGGCCTAACAATTTTGATGGCATAATCATAATAAAAGTTTATTTCATACTCATGGAAGCGTCCTGAGGGGTGTCGCTAATCGGCCTCATTCTCCTCCATGCAGTGCGGTTAATCAGAGACCAAGGTTCCCTCCATCCCCAAGTTCAGTCATCCTTTTTTTTTTTTTTTTTTTTATTTTTAGAGACAGGGTCTTACTCTGTTGCCCAGGCTGGAATGCAGGGGCACAATAATACCCTTGATCTCCTGGGCTCAAAGGATCCTCCCGCCTCTGTTTTCTGAGTAGCGAGACATATATAAGCGCATTCCACCCCAGATAATTTTTTAAATTTCTTTTGTAGAGATGTGCATGTTAATCTTAAGATGCATATTGGATTACACATATTGTTGTTGAGGTTTTTGGGGGTTTTATTGGTTTTTTTGAGACAGGGTCTTGCTCTGTCGCCCAGGCTAGAATGCAGTGCCGCAACTTTCCACGCTTAAGCGATCCTCTCACATCAGCCTCTCAAGTACCTGGGGCCACAGGCATGCACCACCATGCCCAGCTAGTTGTTTAAATTTTTTTTTTTTTTTTTTTTTTTTTTTTTTTTTTTTTTTTGAGGCAGGGACTTGCTATGTTGCTCAAGCTGTTCTTGAAATTCAGGCCTCAAGCAATCTTCCGCTTCAACCTCTCAAACGGCTGGGATTACAGGCATGAGCCACCGTGCCTGGTTCATCCTTTAAGTGTTTCTTGTCCTGTGAATTCAGCTAGTGAAAGGGGTAAAAGAACATGGAGAAGGCATGCCTCCTTCATAAATATGTTTGTCCTGAAGAGGCACACATCACTTCCAGTCATACTCCATTAGTGAGTGTGAGTTTTATGGTATACCGCAATGCAAAAAGTGTCAAACAAATGTTGTTCCTAGCTGGGAAGCCATTTCACAGCAATATCACCATGTCATAGATGGGAAAATGGATTTGAAGTGGACCTGGCACCCTCTACTACAAAGATCTTCTGCCTTTTCACTACATGGAACACTTTGGACCCCACTGCATGCCATGCTGGGTTCAAGATCTGGCAACACGTGGGAGTTTGAAATTCTGCTTGGTTATTTGCAGGTCCGCCCAAAAGTTTTGGGTAAATATGGGCCTTACCTTTCTCATCTTTCAAATGAGAGTAACAGTATCTACCACACTAGGGTTGTTCTGAGGACTAAATGATATAGTTTGCATCTTTGCTAAATTTGGGGCATATAGTAAGTGCACAGCAAATTGCAGCTATTATTATCGTTATTACCCAACTAGGGACAAAATTCCTCAATGCTTATTTAGGCTCAGTTTGATAATTTACAGCTTAGGATTCTTTTCTTTTCTTTTCTTTTCTTTTCTTTTCTTTTTTTTTTGAGAGAGAGTCTTGTTGTGTTGCCCAGGCTGGAGTACAGTGGTGCGATCTTGGCTCACTGCAAGCTCCGCCTCCCAGGTTCACGCCATTCTTCTGCCTCAGCCTCCCAAGTAGCTGTGACTACAGGTGCCCACCACCACACCCAGCTATCTTTTTGTGTTTTTTAGTAGAGACGGGGTTTCACTGTGTTGGCCAGGATGGTCTTGATCTCCTGACCTCGTGATCCACCTGTATCGGCCTCCCAAAGTACTGGGATTACAGGTGTGAGCCACCAGGCCTGGCCCAGCTTAGGATTCTCTGACACTTTCCTCTTATTTCTGTCTTTCCAGCCCCACCCTCACTCTAATGTGGCTTCACAATCTGTCTATACCCTCTTCTTATTCCAAGGCTTCTTTTAGCTGTTATGCACACCTTCCATCCATGACTCCAAACAATTCTAGCCAAGTAGGGGAGGAGAAAGGAAGGCTCTGAAGCTGGGCAAATGTCTGCAGGTTCTTTGCAAAATTGACAGAGCACAGCACAGTGATTTTCACAGAAAAGTCACAAGATAACAATTTCTTGAGTAGCATACCAAGGTTCTGAGAAGCTAGCATGAGCTTGCACACATGTGCCCAGGTTTGCACACATGCATACAGTGAAGCCCTGTGGAAGGGCTAGTGTCAGTACACAGGTACTGCTTACCTTATGTACTCCTAGAATTAGGGTGGTAAAGATATTCTGTCCCTTGAAATATCTGCCAGGGGCTACCTCAAATGGATGGGTCAAGGTAAAATCGTGAAGTCCCATATGGTCTGATTAGCAGAAAACAGTCACTGTCTGTCCCATCACCCAGCTGGTTATCTCAGGAATGTCTGTAACCAGCCCCAGGGGTCCTGGGAGGACAGAGTGAATGGATCATAGAAATAACTAATATTCATAAAATGTTTACTATGTGCCAGGTGCTATGTAATTCAGTTCACACAATGTTACCTTGAAGTAAGTATTATTAGCCCCATTTAAAAGGTAAGTAAACTAAGGCTCAGAGAGATCATGTAATTTGTTACAGTATGTCTAGCATTGTAATAACTGGTAAAAATAAGTCTCAAAACCAGATCTGATTCCAAAATACGTGCTTTAGGTATGTTGGTAAAATATCTCTTGCAACCATTAGTGCACACATGTGCACACACATACAACTAGTGTATGTCCTAGAAAGGGAGGAAAAAGAGAGTCCCTTTACTACAGTGTCCAGATTCACTTACAGAATTCTCAGGATCTTGAGAAAGAAAGAGGTTTTTGCTTTGCAGGCTCAGACGTCTGACAAGAGGGGTTGAGAGAGAGACAAAATCTAATTGACTGAAGAGAAAAAGAAAGTAAGGTAAAGGTATTAAGTAGACCACACACGTCTCTCCTTACTGCCTTGTGCTAAGGAAGCACACAGACCTGTCGGAATGTTTCGCCTCTTACCTCAGAGGATGGCAGGGACTGGGGAATGTAGGGCTCACATATTTATCTGCATGTGAATGTAAAATGTGATCCTAGGGATTATTTTCAACTTTACTTAGCAGAGGGTAGTACAGGGTTAATAAATCATATCACATATAGCTTAGCCTGAAAAGTGCAGGGCTAAAAAGCAAATGATTTCAAAACCAAAGAAAGTATAAATCCATATGTTGCTCTGAAATACAGAAATGCACCAACTTTAGCAGATGTTCTGGCCTGCTAAGGGAAGGCAGATCCCTTGGTTTATGGGAATTCTGGGACATAAGAAACTATTTCTCTCTGGCTACTTCTCCCTCATTTCTAATGAGCAATATGAACTCCTCTCCCCTCAGTCAGTACCATGGTAAGACCCATGTTTGCCTCCTCTACCGTAACTATTGGCTTAGTGCAAAAGTAATGGCGGTTTTAGGGAATACAAGAGACTATTAGCTTGGTGCAATTACTTTTGCAAAAGTAGTTGCACCAACCTAATAGTCTCTTCCTTTCCCCTAAAAATTACAAAGGCACATCAGTAAGCCAGTCAACAACCATTTACTGGGGGATCTTATGTGTGCCTATGAGTGGTGAACAATACACCAGTAATCACAATATTGCTACACAGGAACATTAGAGGCAACTATCAGAGTGTTTATTTAGTCAGAGGATCATTGGAGGTTCCCTGAAAAGGTGATGTTGAAGGTGACATGCGAAAGTTAAGTAGGAGATAGCTAAGGGAGAAGGGGGTATGAGCATTTCTGCAAAGGAGACAGCACGTGTGAGTCCTGAGTGGTTGGGGAGAGGTCCTGGCATGCTTGAAGAGAGTGAGAAGCCTGGCATAGCTGTTTAGGTTGTTCTAACACAGTAGTTCTCAAGCAGGGGTGACCTTGCTCTCCAGGGGACACTGGAGAAATGTCTGGAGACATTTTTTAGTTGTCACAACTAGAAGATGAATGCTGTTGGCATCTAATGGGTAGATGCCAAGCACGCTGCTTATCATCCTACAATGCACAGCACAGATCCCTAAAACAAGGAATTATCAGATCCACAATGTCAATAATACTGAGCTTGAGGAACTCTTCAACAGAAGCCCACAAACAGAGGCTTAAACAAAATAGGTTTACTTTTTAGATTTAACATCCCAAATGGGCTGTTTGGACTGACATGGCCAGCTCTAAACTGCCATACACCAAGGCTCCTTCTATCGTGTTGCTCTGCATCTCCTGGGACAGGGGTTGGAAAATTTTTCCATAAAGGAGATTGGAAATATTTGGCTTTGTAGTTCAGATGGTCTCTTTCGCAGTTTCTCAACTCTAACCTTGTACTGTGAAAGTCAGCACAGACAATGCCTAAGGGAATGGACATGGCTGTGTTCCAATAAAACTTTATTAACATAAACAGGTAGTGGGATGAGTTTGGCCTGTGGGCTATCGTTTGGACCCGTACCTTGTCAAATGTGCTTGGTCTGCATGCTAGCTAGTAGAAGGGAGAAGAGTTGGAGCGGAGGGTAGGCCTCCTTCCTTTTGAGGAACAACATGGAAGTTTTCTACATCCCTTCTGCTTGTGTCTTATTGGTCAGAACTCTGAAAGACTGGAAGTGGGTTAGATTTTGGATTGGTCATCACAGGCCCAGGGAAAACTCAGCTTGTTTTATTTAAAACACACACACACACACACACACACACACACACACACACACACGGAAGAATGGCTACTGGACAATTGGCAGTGTCTTTAATTGCTGGATGCAGAAGTAGAAGGAACTCAGAATGAGGCTGGCAAGACAGGCAGAGTGAGATCATGCCCAGTCTTAGAAGTGAAATGCAGGATGACAATGTTTCTCTTAAGAGAAATAGGAACCTATTAAACAACTTTAAGCAGAGGGGTAGTTCTGGACCATGTTTCCATTTTAAAAAGACTTCTGGCAGCGGTGTGCGGAATCAAATGCAAGGGTGATGCAGGGATGGGGGTGGGGCTACTTTGAAAAGCATCCATTATCCAGGAAAGAGAGATGGTGGCTTGAATGAGGATGGTGGCAAAGGAACGAAGTAAATGGATGGGAGAGAGATTTAGAAGGGAGAGTCTATGACATCCTACAGATTAAACTCCCACTTGAAGATTTAAGAAAAAGTAGCTTTATTCATAATTTTTTTAAGCAAAGAGAAAACTGGGAAATGATCTCCATCAGTACTGTCCACATTGGGGATCTGATTCGGCCTCGGCTGGTCCTTGTCTTTTCCTTCTGGACTCAAAGTCCTATTATTTGTCATCTTTGGACAAAAGCCATCCTGATTCTCCCAAGCATGGAACTCCGGGCTTAAGTGACTCAGGATATAGATATAGAGTTCACAAGTCCCAAATGTAATGAGTGGGCAACCCCAGTGCTTGACATAAGCAAAGGGAGGATGTGACATGTGTTTTGAGACTGGCAGGCACCAAGGGAGACAAAAGCCTATGGTATAATTATGCCAAGCATATAATATGATGCAATCACTTTCTGTCTCCAATATGCCCCTCAGCGCTGTGAAAGGGCTTTGAATAGCAGAATGCTCCAGACCTGTGTCTGTGCCCTTGGAAGTCTGAGAAAGCCATGGCACCTTCTCTTCTTTCAGTCAACAATGCCATGGGTACTTATTGAACATCTACTATATGCCAGGGACCATGCTCAATCTTGGGGACACAGAGGTGAATAAGACATGAATTTATGACTTCCTCAAACAAATAGCTCTCCAATTGCTGCCTCCAGTTGGTCCCTGTAAACAAAGGATGAACAAGTGTTTTCCTCATTTGTTAAAAATGCATTTTTGTAATGAGGGCATCTTAACTGGCAATCTTAGTTATAGGATTCCTGTGAAGTTCCTTTGGTTTTTTATTTAGCATGGTGGACACATTTGGCTTTGAAAGACAGTGATGTCTCGTTATTCACTTTCAAGGAATTGCCTGAAAGACTATTGGAACCATTTCTTTTTCTAAAGAGAGAGGACATCGCGTTCTTTGTATCTTCATTTGTTTCGTGTGCTGTCAAAATCGTTATAGTGATCAACTGGCTAATAAACAGAATAATAAATAACTACAAGAGACAGATTATTCACATGTAACTCTGATATGGCCTCTTCTTATCTTTCATCCTCTAATTCCTTTATGGTAAAATTTGCCAGAAAACTGCTTCTTAATATCACTTCATTTCTCCCTCCATATCTATAGCCAATGAATAGTCATGTGCCACATAATGACATTCTTGCCAACCATGAACTGAATATAC
Source organism: Papio anubis (assembly GCF_008728515.1). Lineage (NCBI taxonomy): Eukaryota > Metazoa > Chordata > Mammalia > Primates > Cercopithecidae > Papio > Papio anubis. The sequence continues at coordinate 66,454,793 of NC_044977.1, forward strand.
AATGATGGTCCCATAGTTTACAATGGAACTAAAAACTTCCTATAGCCTAGTATTTGCTAAACCGTACGTTTTACTGTTATTCTAGAGTGTACTTCTACTTCTTTTTTTCTTTCTTTTTTTTTTTTTTTTTTTTTTTTTTGAGATGGAGTCTTGCTCTGTCGCCAAGCTAGAGTGCAGTGGCATCTCAGCTCACTGCAACTTCTGCCTCCTGGGTTCAAGCGATTCTCCTGCCTCAGCCTCCCAAGTAGGTGGGATTACAGGCTCGTGCCACCACACCCAGCTAATTTTTGTATTTTTAGTAGAGATTGGGTTTTACCATGTTGGCCAGGATGATCTTGATCTTTTGACCTCATGATCTACCTACCTCAGCCTCCCAAAGTGCTGGGATTACAGGTGTGAGCCACCACACCCGGCCTCTACTTATTTTTTTTAAGTTAACTATAAAACAGCCTCTGGCAAGACCTCCAGGAGGAATTCCAGAAGAAGGCATAGCTATCATAGGAGAGGACAGCCCCATGCATGTCATTGCACCTGCAGACCTTCCAGTGAGACAAGATGTAGAAGTGGAAGACAGTGACACTGATGATCCCCTGTGTAGGCCTAGGATAGTATGTGTTTTGTGTCTTGTTTTTTAACAACAAGTCTAAAAGCAAAAAAAATTTTAAATGAAAAATAAGAAAAAGCTTATAGAATAAGGATATAAAGAAAGAAAATACTTTTGTACAGCTGCATAATGTGTTTGTGTTTTAAGCTATTACAAGAGTCTAAAAGTTTTAAAAAATTAAAAAGTTTAAAAGTAAAAAAGTTATAGTAAACTGAGATTAACGTATTATTGAAGAAAGAAATTTTTAAAAATTTGGCGTAGCCTAAGTGTACAGTGTTTATAAAGTCTACAGCAATGTCCTAGGCCTTCAGTTCACACACCACTCACTCACTGACTCACCCAGAGCAACTTCCAGTCCTATAAGCTCCAGAGTAAGTGCCTTATAAAAGTGTTCCATTTCTCATCTTTTATACTGTATTTTTACTGCATCTTTTTTGTGTTTAGATAAATAAATACTTACCATTGTGTTACAATACATGTTGTACAGGTTTGTAGCCAAGGAACAGTGGACTATACCCTATAGCCTAGGCGTGCAGTAGGCCGTACCATCTAGGTTTGTAAGTACACTCTATGATATTCACACAACAATGAAACTGCCTAATGACAATTCTTAGGACACATCTCCTTTGCTGAGCAACGCTTGATTTTAGATGCCTGGCATCTTTGAATTCCATGGCTCCAGGGCAGAGCACCTGGGCCTGGGCCTGGTTTGTGGGTGATGGCTTCAGGAAGCATAGGCAATGCCATCCACTGTAATGCTTGCCCTCCTTACAGTCATTCATTTAGTCTTAATGTTATTCAACTCAGTGTGTGCCTTGCACTATGCCAAGCACTTTACTTGTGTTTCCATGTAATCTAGCTCAACTCTATGAAGCAGGTACTAATAACGTCTCCCTTTTATACAAACTCAAGTGAAATGAGTGACTTGCAAAGGTCGTACAGCCAATAGGTAGTAGAATCAGGATTTGAATGTAGGTTTTTCTGACTCCCAAGTTCATACAGTGCTACTGTCTCCTTTAAACAATCTTTTCTTTCTTTTTTTTTTTTTCTGTTGAGACAGGATCTCGTTCTAACACCCAGGCTGCAGTGCAGTGGCATGGTCATGGCTCACTGTAGCCTCAACCTCCTGGGCTCAATTGATCCTCAGACTCTTAAGTAGCTGGGACCACAGGTGGGCGCCACCATGCTTGGCTAATTTTTAAACAATTATTTGTAGAGATAGGGTCTCCCTATATTGCCCAGGCTGATTGTACAACCATTTATTGAGCATCTATTTATTATAAGGTCCATATTACTCTATTTTGTTTTCATGGCCTCAGTAGTCTGAAGTTCTACTCGTTTTGTCTTGCCAAAAAAGCAACATATTCATAGATAGTTGAGGAAACTAAGACAAACTAAGGCACATGGACCAAATACAGTCCTTTCGAAAATAAAGTTTTATTAAAGCACAGCCACATGTATTCATTTACATATTGTCCATGGGCTGCTTTTGTGCTGCAACATCAGATCTGAAGAGTTGTGACAGACACCACATGGCCCGCAAAGCTAAGAGTATTTACTATCTGGCTCTTTGCAGAAAAAGCCTGCCAACCCCGATGCAGAGCACAATCATACATATTGTTTCTTTGATGAAATTCTTTCTTTCTAATGAATAGACTCGTCTTATTGAATGACTCAGGGTTGGTTTAACCATATATATTATCTGCTTAATTCAATGATTTTTTATCAAATGCCAAAAAACCAAGATAAGAAGTCTATCCATGGGGTGATTTCTATAAGGAGAAAAAAAATGCACCATTCCCAATTAAAGTATGGAATGTGGAGCATCTTTTGGCTCTTCCCAGAAGATACTCATAAGTCTTTGCTAGTCTCTGGAATTGTGTGCAATTTTCAGACCATCACTCCTCAACTCTGCCTACCCCATTCCATTTGTAAACTGGTTAATCCCCATCACGGCTAGGCAGTTATGACCCTTCCGGAAAAAAAGAAAAGCGAAAGGAAAAACATATATTGCAAAAATTAGAAATACTATTATTTAACTCCTATAGTTTAAAGAACCATCAGAAACTTAGAATACAGAGAAAATCAGTAGGAGCTCTCTGATTCCAGCTTTATCTTCATCTGTAAGCTTACACAACCCACAGATAAATTATAAGTTACTACAAAGATTCCCACCAATGACAAACTGACTCACTGTCCTTCAACTCCTTTCATCTTTCTGGATTCCACTTCTAAGGCTCTTTATATTCTGTCAAGATGGAGTGTGATGTTTGCCAAAATTACAGAGAGTATGCCAGCATTTGGACACGTTTTCCATTTTACCTGTATAGAAAAATACTACCATTGCTGAAGTTTTTTCCACGATTACTTTTTGTCCCTGTAGAAGTTCATAGCCAGCTTTGTGAAACGTTACGTGTCTGTTCCTGTACAACAACGAAATTAGAATGAAAGGTTAAAGTGAACTTTGTTAAAATATAACAAACGATTATCCTAGAAACACCATACCACTGTAGGACTAGTTTTGTTAATATTTTGTTTTGGCTTTTTCATTGCCAAATGCCAGTTTGATCTAGGTACCAAAACCACAGTCTCAGGACATGATTTCAAAGAACAGGGATGTCACATTTCTCTTGGTTGGCTGACATCTGAAAAATGCCTGAAGCCCTCCCAGAAGAAAAGATGTTATTCTTTTGTCATAAAAATGGTAAAAATAAAAAAAATTTAAAAAAAACCAGCAACAGTAAAACAAAACACAGGGTAAGCGTATTTTTTTAGTACAGCCAAATGACATTTAAATGAAAGCATTGTGTGCTATATAGTATGGCCAGGAAGCTCTCTGGAAGTCACTAGTTTTGAGAGCTGCAACACTGTGTTCAGGTCTGTGTCTGCTGATGTCCCTGCCAAAGCAGCTTATATCTTACTGTAAAGAGGTCCCCTTGGATGAAACACTGAATACAATTCTGGGTATTTGAGGCTCTAGACATCAAGAGAAAGTGCTATCATACTGCAGGGTTTCACATGTCAAATCAATCAGCAAGGAGATGACCCATGGAAACAGTTTATAATATTCCATTCCTGAAGAGAATGCAATATTTGAGTGTGACCTGTCTCACACTCAAATCTTTACCACCACCCTGAAATAATAATACTCAGCACCTGTGTAAAGTCTTCAGGGGTTTCTACATATAAAAATTAGTTAATTAACAATTATTACTGTATGCTAGGTAAACATGGATTATTATTATTATAATTTTACAGACCAAGTAAATGAGAGTACAGTAGAAGGTGCCAGAAGAAAAATTAAAATTAATGAGTTCCTAGATCACAGGCTTGAGCTGCAAAGACTTTAAAGAGCTTGTTTATGTTAAAGAACATACTGTAAAGTGATACTTAAACATTGGAAAAGCAGCTTTTCCAAATTAGTTATTAATGAAATTAGTGCTTGTGTGTATTTGTATGTGTACATATATGTATGCATGTATATATATATATATTTTTTAATGATTTTATAACTTCCCATGCATTTGTGATGATTGAATTGTCTTATTTTTGATAGAGGAATTCATGTAATCATAAGTTTTACTCTTCAGATGTCATGGCTTGATTTTTTTCACCTTAGGAATAACCAAGTATCTCTGAGGTTTAAGAACCTAAAAAGTGTGTTAGGACCAGGAAATATATGGGTAAATTACAAAGCCAATCAACATGTTTATTGAGTGGTCAGTAGGAGCCAAACAACATCCCTGGTCCTGGGGATGCAACACTGACCAACATTACAGATATTTTTACACTTTAAAACGTTAAGTTCCAGTTCAGAAACTGTACCTTTCTTGTGATTTAGCTGAAAGAAGAGGGTGATGACCAGTGATGACTCCTGTAATAAGACTATAGTGGACATACATTTTTTGTCTTTCTGGCATCTCTTTGTGGGAAACACCTCATTCCCCTACCTTCATTTCCTGTGGTCTGGGTGAGAATGTTTCCACTCCCTGGCTCAGCAGTCGGCAGATAACCTGAGGCTGGGCAGGAGTCATGCCTTGAACACTCATAGGAACTATTACGAAAATAGTGCTCTTTGTGCTAGGGATGATAAGCTAGTGAGATGCAAATGTGGACTCCAGAAGCTGTATAACCGTGTGGGGAGAGTCTGCCTGAGAAGGAAGCTAACCCAGAGGAAAGCAGAGCAGATTCTTCATGTGTTCAGGAGAGCACCTGGATGCAGCCATGCCTGAAGTCACTTTACTTCCTGGACTTTTTAATGATGTGGCCTATTCGCTTCATTTTAAAAATTCCTATTCACTTTGAATTGGGCCTCAGAAACTTGCAGCCAAAAAGAGTCTGAATGCAATTTAATTCAGTAATCTTTAAACATGTAGCCTTTAGGATGAACAGGAAAATAAACCCTAGTTTAATACATATAATTTTGAAAAATAAAATAGCTTACGAATGTATATAGACAAATGGAGAATGACACTTGTGTATCTAATAGCCATCAACCCCTTCTTCCTTATTAACAGAACCCTATGACTATTTTTGCACTTTTAGAATAGCTTTGAGATGTAATTCATATGCCACAAAATTCACCCTTTTAAAGAGTACAATTCAGTGTTTTTTAGTATATTCACAGAGTTAGGTAACCACTGGCACAATTAATTTTAGAACATTTTCATCATGTGAAAATAGGAAACCCCTACCCATTAGCAGTCATTCCTCATTTCCCCCTTCCCCAAGCTTTTGGTAAGCCCTAATTTCTACCTCTACATATTTTATATAAATGGAATAATAAACATGTGGTCTCTCATTTGTTCTTTCACTTAGAATAATGTATTCAGTGTAAGTCCATATTGCAGTATGAATCAGTACTTCATTTCTTTTTATGGTGAATGGTATTCTACTGCATGGATATAGAAACTTTTGTTTATACATTCATCAGTTGGTGGATATGTGGATTGGTTCAACTTTTTGGTTTTTATGAATAATGCTGCTATGAACATTTGTGTGTGAGTTTTGGGGTGAACATGTGTTTTCAGTTCTCCCCACGAGAGGGACTCCTAGGTCATGTGGTCACTCAATATTTAACATTCTGAGGAACTGCCAAACTATTTTCCAAGGTGGCTGCCCCATTTCACAATCCCAACAGCAACATGTGGGGATTCCAATTTCTCTGCATCCTTGTCAACACTTGTTATTGTCTGTCTTTTTGACTTAGGTCGTCATAGCGGGTGCAAAGTGATGTCTTAGGGTAGAACCTATTAATATCCCAGGAAGCAATGTGCCTTTGTAAAAGAGTACATTTCATAAATTCTGTTGCTGTTGAGATGTAAGAGAAGGTAGTTGGGTGGAGCTTCCGGAAAAGCTCCTGAAGGAAGGGGCAGGTCAACCTGATTAAGTTAAGCTACTTCCCCTAGGTTAATCAGGTTGGCCTGCCCCTTCTTCCTCCATTTTTCTGCCTGGAATGGTTGGCTGGGCAGCAGCTATCTCGCTCCCTGAAATGAGCATAGAGATCAGGCCCTACAGATGATGGAGCAGAAAGAGAAAAGAATCTTGAGTCCTTGATGACCTGGAAGCCACTATACCAGCCTCAGCCTGCTAACTATGGCTCATATTTTTTTACTTGAGAGAGAAATTAATTTCTAACTAGTTTATTCCATGGTTATTTGGATGTTCTGTTATGCTCAGCTAAACAATTTTTTTGTTCCACCAGCATATATGTATGCATGTACATGTATGTTTATACGTAGGTATGTATGTGAACACTTATATGTATATATACACATGTATATTCTGTACAAAACATACCAATTCACAACCAGATAGTGATCTACTTATTCATATGGGAGTTGGCTGTTCATAATTCTGAATTGATTTTGTTATGGGAACAACGTTCTAAATGTTGACAGGTACTCCAACTAGGCCACAGAGGCCTATTTAACTCATACTGTGATACGTATACCTCATGCTGGTAGTACCAACCCACACTTAAGATCTGAGCAGCAGGAACTTACATGGAGCAAGAAGAGGGAACAGTTATTTGTTCAATATTTATTATGTTTCTACTAAGTGTTAAACATGGGGGACAGAATGTGAACTTGATTGCCCTACTCTATAATAGAGTGTAATATGTGACATGGAAACTAGACATTGATCAAGCTGTGCTCCTGTGCTGCCCAAAATACTTCAGTGCCATCCAGCACTAGAATCAATTCAGTCTCCTTCATCCACAGGTCCTGCAGGTCCATGTCCATTTGGTTCTCGCCTACGCTTCTGCCCTTGTTTGATTCTTCTCTGCTCGGCTTACTCTGCTCCAAGTTCTAGGTACACTCTGTCTAATTCAAATAGACCATGTACTTGCTTCGAACCTCAGCACTTTCTCTTGTTCTGTCTGGAATGTTCTTCTCCCAGCTATTCCTGGCCCATTCTCATCCTTCAAGCGACAACTCACACTTCCCCTCCCCAGACAGCCCTATTTCAAATGGGCCCCTTTGATTTTTCTCCAGCACGTGAGCTTCTTTTATGGTGTTTACAGCAGTGATTCTCAAACTTTAAGTGCACACAAATCACTTGGTGATCTTGCTAAAAGGCAGATTCTGATTTGTAGGTCCAAGGTGCGGCCTGAGATTCTGCACTTTCAACATGTTTCCGGGTTACGCCCATGTTTCTGGTCCCCAGACCATACTTTGAGCAGCATTGTATTAAGGAACTTATCATATTCCATAGTCATCTCATTTATTATTCATTTATTGATATCTGCTGCTCCTTACCCTGAAATGAAGGATTAAGAGGGGTGGGACACTGCTTATTATTATTATTATTTTGCTAGCCTCTGTAGCCCCAGTGTAAGAACACCCTCTTCTTTGCATATAATAGCTACTAAATAATTATTAGATAAATTAAGACATTTCAAGTGTGATTAATGTTATACAAGGGTATGTGCATAGGGCTGTGGAAGCTAATCCCATCTGGAGAATTGGGAAAGGAGAGCCAGACTTTTGCAGACCAGACTTTTGCTCAAATTAGTAAGAAGCATTTTCACAATTCTCGTTCTTCTGTCCAGCGTCCCTACTGTGATAACTCATCCTGACTTACCAAAGTCTTCAAAAGTCTCCAAAACAGAGAATTACTTTCTCTTCTCCCTACCTTTCAACCCAAGGCCAAACGAATGTGTCAGGCCCCAGGATGGCTGACCTTGGCTGTGTTAACAGGCAAGCAGTCTGACCGAAATGTTTCACACTTGTTTTTGTGGATGACTGCTGCACCTTATTACACTCTGGTGGTACTTTCATTTGGTAAAAGCAGATCCTTATCTAATTGTATAGTGCTATTTTAGCTAGCAGAATACAAATATTTAAGCTTCGGGAAGGCATTAAAAAAAAATGTAAAAACCCTTGAGTTTTTGTTTTTTCTAGTCCTAAAGCCACAAATTATCCAGACCCTAGGAGCAGCTGAGGATTGATACCCAGAAAACATGGCGGGGTGGAGTGATTATCCATATCATTTGTAAGGGAGTGCCTCCTGAGCTGGAGCTTATGGAGGAGGATGCATAATGCTCATGGTGATTAAGAGTGAGGGTTCTGAAATTCTCCTGTTGATATCTCTGACTGGAGGGATATCTTATGTAACATACTTATAAGGTACCTATACCTACTTAGATATCTTATGTAACCCCTATAAACCTCAGTTTCTCCATCTGTAAAACAGGGTGGACAACATATCTACCTCTCTATGTGCTGTGAGGACTAATGAGACAACGAAGGTCAAGTGCTGAGCACAGTGCTTGATACCTAGTAAGAGTTCCAACAAAGTGGTAGATATTATTATCATCTTCTGATTAAACATGCTGATGGAAAGAACACTAAAAACAGTTTAAAATCAGAATGGGATCGTGGTGAATATAGAAATAGTATTTTTATTAGGCTTGGGGCCACATTTTGGTTACTAAGTGCAGAATCAGATGATAAAAGGAAGGGGTAAGAGCAAAAAGTAGTGGAAGCCCCAAAAATCATTTGCAAAGTGACCAATCCAGCTGTCCACAAGGAATTCATCCGTATATAAACACTCAGATGCTTCTGGGACGGTTGAGTAAGTATCTAATCCATGTCAGAAAAATCAGCTACTTTTCTCAGGAGGCCTGCCGCACCAAACATTCATCTTCCTACAGTTTTCACTCATGTTTATTGGTATGGTGCCTTGAGTTTCCAATTTATAATAACATCCCTCTCTCACTGTGCTGCATTCACCAGGTGGTTCCACAGCCAGCAGAAAATGTGGGCTGACAGCATTGCCTGACTTCAGTAATGAGCATAAAGCTTTCTTAAAACTGTGGTTCTCAATCTGGCACTGGCCATGTCTGGTTGTCACAACAAGGGGTTGTTACTATGTCTAGTGGATAGTGGCCAGAGATGCTCCTAAATATCCTGCAATGCAGACGATAACCCCCGCCCCCCCAACCCCTCACCACAACAAATAATTATTTGAATGAAAATGTCGGTAGTACCAAGGTTTAGAAACTCTGCCCTGAATTCCTTTTTCCTAATAGTTTTGGCTCTCATTTCTCCTGTGAAGTTCGGTGACTGAAATCATATGCATGGTCTTGCCAGATCTGACATTGTAGAATTTTTTTTTTCTAACCTCCAAGAATTTTGATACTAAAATTAACCAATGAGGAGTGGCACAGACTTTCCTTTTGCCTAAAGAGGCCAATCCACAGTAGGCTATGGCTTCTCCGCGGCCTCAGCTGTAGCATTTCAGCAACAACCTCTCAATCTGCCATCTGGGAGACCACCCAAGGGGTGGTAGAACATCTCCAAAAAGAAGTGTACACCCCAAGTAAGCACTAATTTACATTTATGGTGTAGGACAGAACTTCCCTGTTTCTCAAAACCAGTTTGGTTTGAAGATTATCACCCTGTTGACACTAGCTCATCCTGTGAAACTGACAAGCCCACACACCTTTGGTGAAAGAATTTGTTTCCTACCCATTATCTGAGAGCCCATGAGTAGCTTAATGAATATACTGATGGAGGATTCCCTGGCACAAGCTTATCTGAACAAAGGCCAATAATATTCCACCCCATGCAGAATCCTATCAAAGCAATGCATTCATTGATTAAAGCAATTAAAAGTCTCCACCACAAATAGGCAACAAATGCCACCAACACTGATTAAAGAATACTGTCCAGTGACCTCAACCATGCACTGAAAAATCTAGTGAGTGACAACTTTTTAAAGGTCAGTTCGAAACAAGTAATCCTTATGAACATCAAGGCAATTCTTTCACTCTGATGAAGCAGTTAAATAGTGAAGGTCATGGGGCTTTAGCAGCCACATAAAAGAAAGAAGGAAAGCAATTAGACAAAATGGATGTTGTAATCCCACTTTCCAGGCCCCAGAGTCTTGCTGAATACAGAGCTCCCGCTTCACTGTTCAGAAACTGGCAGCAGATTCCAAATGAGAATTCCATAGCTTGATTCCACTCTCACCAATGCTGACTGCGTGTTTCTTAGGAATGTCTATAGCCTTGAGAGGTAAAAAAATAAAATCCTTGGATGATGCTATGAACTTTCCACCCATTTGGAATTCCAAAAATATTCCTCCAATGCTCAGCAGTGTTGCTGAATGCTACCCAGCAAGGTTTGCTGTACTGCTTGAAAAGCTACACCAAAGCAGGGAATAAACGTCCAGATCTATGGATCGCCAGGGTTTTCCAATCAAGTGGGAATCCAAGGACCAGCAGGGACTAGCAGTATTGGCATCACTTGGAAGTGCTATCAGTGTGGAGATTCTCAGACCCCGCCCCAGACCCCCTGTATCAGAACCGCAACCACATTAAAATGTGAGAAACACTCATCTACAGGACCCTACAGAGCAAGTTTGGTTTTTGTCTTGTTTTTTTTCCTTCTTCCAGCCTGAGCTGGAGACTCAGGAAATGACACGGAAAATGACAAAGTGTACACACAAAGTCAAAACTGAAGGAGGGCAGTTGTTGACATGATCATGGGGGTGATCGAGTCTTCTCCTAGTTCTAACTTCTGCAGTCAGCATCGCTTCTTTTGTAATCGCGGGAAAATAATTTTCAAATGGAGCTAACCCTCTCACAACATTGTACTAATGATCTTTAAAGCGACGGATTTAGAAGCGCTCAGCACCAGGCTTGCCACACTGCAGGGCAGACACTTCAGAGGTGTTAGGTGAAGTGGATGGAGCCAGCACGCTAGCCTCTCCCACTCCGACAGCTGGCAAGCAGCTCTTATCCACCAAAATTTCCCCGGGTAGATTCACCCAGCTGTCCTGGAAACCTGCTAAATCCTGGAGGTTCGCAGAACCTCTGGTCGGAACTGAAGTTGCAGCCGGAGCGTCCCGCAGGCTCTGTAACTTTCCCTGGAATGAAATAAATAAAGACCGTAAGTGCTGAGATAGCGGGCCCCAAGATATTTTTAGTCCTCTGCAATCAGCCACTAGAGGAAGGGGGAGGGAGAAGGGAGTAAAAACGTTTTGATCCGTTCAGGAAGGGGCTCCAAGAGAACTCGTCTGGGAGAAAGCAGTAGCCTCAGCTCCAAACTCAGCGAGCTTTTTTTCGGCTGGCGTTTTGCCTCCTATAGCTTAGACTGTAAGAGAACAGAAAGGAGTTGCCCGAAAGGATTCAGGCTGGCGTCCTGGGCTGGCCCGTCCCGTCTGGCGAGCCTTAGTGTCCACCCACGCGCTTCTGCCTTCCAGCCTCCTCCCTTTTTCAGGGGGCTGGCAGGAGGCCTCCGAGGCAAGATGTTTGTGCGCTCGCGCTCGCGCAAATACGGCCGGAGGAGTCCTGTTCCTCGGGCATTTTCCGAGGAAGTCTGGATCAATTAGGCTCAGTCCGGGGAGAGCGAGCGAGCGGGCGGGCGGCGCAGCCGGCCTGTCTGGGCCGCCTCGTGGGGAGGGAGGGGGCGCCCGGCCGCCCGGCGGCGACCCCGGGGTCTGGCCGCCACCATGGGCTTCGAGCTGGACCGCTTCGACGGCGACGTGGACCCGGACTTGAAGTGCGCGCTGTGCCACAAGGTCCTGGAGGACCCGCTGACCACGCCGTGCGGCCACGTCTTCTGCGCCGGCTGCGTGCTGCCCTGGGTGGTGCAGGAGGGCAGCTGCCCGGCGCACTGCCGCGGTCGCCTGTCGGCCAAAGAGCTCAACCACGTCCTACCGCTCAAGCGCCTTATCCTCAAGCTGGACATCAAGTGCGCCTACGCGGCACGCGGCTGCGGCCGGGTGGTCAAGCTGCAGCAGCTGCCGGAGCACCTCGAGCGCTGCGACTTCGCGCCCGCGCGCTGTCGCCACGCGGGCTGCGGCCAGGTGCTGCTGCGGCGCGAGGTGGAGGCGCACATGCGCGACGCGTGCGACGCGCGGCCCGTGGGCCGCTGCCAGGAGGGCTGCGGGCTGCCCTTGACGCACGGCGAGCAGCGCGCGGGCGGCCACTGCTGCGCGCGAGCGCTGCGGGCGCACAACGGCGCGCTGCAGGCCCGCTTGGGCGCTCTGCACAAGGCGCTCAAGAAGGAGGCGCTGCGCGCTGGGAAGCGCGAGAAGTCGCTGGTGGCCCAGCTGGCCGCGGCGCAGCTCGAGCTGCAGATGACCGCGCTGCGCTACCAGAAGAAATTCACCGAATACAGCGCGCGCCTCGACTCGCTCAGCCGCTGCGTGGCCGCGCCGCCCGGCGGCAAGGTAGGCGCCTGCTACCCGCTCTGACCTCCAGCCAGGCTCCCTGGGGACCCTGGGCCCCGCCCCATCCCTTTGGGTACAGGGATGCCCCGAGCTTCCCCGAAACATCCCTTCTTCCTCCCTCTTCTTCCACTGCTTACCAGCTGTGTCACTACGTGCAGGTCGCTGAACCTGCCCGAGGTGGACCACTGTGGTCCCTATAGTCTAGACGTAACCGGTAAAGTATAGCTGCAGAGCTTCAGGGGTTCTGGAAGGACGAAAAAGAATCCACAAGCAAGTGTAGGATAAGAGTGAAGAATGCAGCTCCAGAGTCAAAACTGCGTTCAAAGGCTTTGCTGCTCAGACCAGCTGGGGGATCTCGGGCAAGTTGCTTACCCTCTCGAGGTCAGAAACCTATAGACTGACACTCAGGAGAGGAAAGATGGGCACACTGCGTGAATTGTATCCGTGCATCCTCTAGGATTCCAGAAAAAAATAAAGGGAACCCACAGCCATGTAGAGTAAGTTAAGAAGGATACCAGAAGAGAGGCCGCTGGGGTAAAAGCTGGATGCAAGCGTGGGCTTTGCAGCCAGCTAGCTGGCTGACCTTGAGCAAACTGCTTAACCTCTCTAAAGTTGGAAACTATGGCCCCTAGAGACGTGGTATACAGAGTAAAAACACAGCCAGGCACCCCTGAGGTATTCATCCAGGGATTTCAGAAAGAATTAAAGGACCACCCTGCCCCCAGCAAGTATAAAGTAAAATTAAGTGTAAGTTATCTGGAGTTAAAACTGTTTTCAAATCTGGGCTTTTTGCTGACCAGCTGGGTGAACTGACTTCATTCCCAGGTCCCTCAGTTTCCCTCAGTGTGAAAGGTTTTTGTCAGGCTTCAGGGAGAGATTTTAGTGGAAGGGCCTGGTACTGTGCCTGGCAGAGAGTAAATAAATGCTCAACAAGTGTTACCTACAATTAATTTTAACATCTCCACCTGAGCGGTCCCCTTGAGCGAGGGTTTACTTTGCTCCAGGCTGGGTGCTGCATTCTTCCCAGTCATTTCCTTTTTAATCAAGTGAGGTAGGTGTGACCCTTCCCATTTGGTAGATGAAAAAAAACTGAGGCTCATTAAGGTGCAGTTTCATGCCTGGGCCACAGCTTTTGGGTGCAAAGCTGCGTGTTGAGCCTTTGTGTGCCCATCTTTCCAGCCCACGTTCTTAACCACTATCATGTCACCCCTCAGTGCAACCACAAGTACCATTTATTGAGTGTTTATTAAGTGCTGTCAACAATAGGAAGCGCTTTACGTGCATTACCTATGTTGTCCTTTGAGATGAGGGAACAGACTCAGAGAAGTTATAGAACTTGTCCAAAATTAAATAGTGACTGTGGGAGCAGAGCTGGACTCGGATTCTACCTCAGAGTCCTCAGTTTTGGGGCATATTGGCATTTTGGACTCCATAACTCTTAGTCGGGGGTGCGGGGTACTGTGCTGTACATTGTAGGATGTTTAGCAGCATTCTTGGCCTCCCTCCCAAGTCGTGACAATCCAAATATTGTCAGGTGTCCTTTGGAGGGGCAAAGTCGCCCTGGTTGAGAACCACTGGTTTCCCTGATTGCAAAAGCCACATTTTCAACAGCTGGGTGCTTCTGCCTTCCTGGGGAGGGGCCTGGGCCTGCTGCCACTGCTCTGGTTGCCTGCTCCAGATGGCGTGGCAGAAAGGGGAAAATATTTGCCCGAGGCTCCCCCAGGGGCCTGTGTCTGCTTTGCCTCCCCCTGCCCTCTCCTAACCCCCCTTCCATACGTGCACACCAGGCCTGCAAGTTTTCGACCTGGCCCCCCTTCCTGGCCCCTGGCCTGTCTGTCAGCTGCAGTCTCAGCAGCTGGCCAGCTCTGGGCGAAGGGCAAATATTTACAGCTCCACAGCTCACCCAGGACCTCACAGGCACACAAAAGACTGGTGTGAGCCTTGGATTCACCGAAACAGAGGGCAAAGCTTGGTTTTCAATCAGGCGCCAGATTTAGGGTGAAGGAGTTCCCGAGTTTCTGCTGTTTATGCTGTCATCTGGACTTCCTTTGTCGTTTTAAGTGACACTTATTTATAAATAAGCCATTCACTGCCCCAGAGTTTATGCATCATTTATTGTTGAGCTAGTTTATTATTTCTTCTTAACTTTCTGTTTTCTTTCTGGAGTGTTTGGGTAAAATCTCTCTTAGAGTCAAAAATATGATACTTGAATCAAAACTGTGGATGTTTTTGAGGCTCTGTTGGGTTAGTGGGTAGCATAAAGAAGGATGTTAAGCTTAGGGACAAGATGTTGATTTTAAACTTACGGAGAAAGATTTGTTCTGGAGTTGGAGCTCTGCTTGGAACTTTGACGAACCTCAGTGCCAGCCTTGAGAACAGCAAAGGATGGTCTGGCCCCGAAGCTGCCTTAGATGGTTTCCCTGGCCTCAGCTGAGGCCTTAGGGAAGCTCGCTGTCTCTCCTTGCCCTGAAATTAACCCTCAGTGGCCCTTGCTGAACGCTTTTGCTGTTCCTGCATCAACCATAAAACTCCTCCCACTGGAAGCTGTTTAAGAACTTGTTTATTTCATTGGGCCGGCTCTCTGCTCCTGCCAGAGTACTGTTTATTCTCTTCTAAAAGGCAGGAGGATTTATATGTCCTGGAAACTCTCATGTGCAACATTTTTTTTTTTTAAATAAGCCCTAATGTTTGCATCTCTGTTATAAGCTGCAGGAGATTGGAAACCCTCAGATTTTCAGTACCAGCTCTTCAGCAGTCTAGCACTTGCATAAATGATGTGGCATTCTTTAAATTATCTTAGGTTTCAGTTTTTTTGACGCCTGCTGAGCAGTTAGGGTTAGTGCTGTACCAGCATAGACGTTGTTTCTTCTATTCTACCATGTGAGCTATATTAAGGATTCTCAAGCCTTAGCATGATTGGAGTCACTGCAGAGCTTAACACAGATTCCTGAGTCTCACCCCTAGAGATTCTGATCCATTAGGGCTGGCCAGGGGCCTGATATTCTGCATTTCCAATGAGCTCCCAGATGATGCTTGTCCTTTTTGCTAAGCTAAAGGAGGAGCTTACGCTCAAGTAGATAGAGACCAAACATGTATTGGTCTTCACACAGTTACGGTTTTACTGACCATTGTCTGAACACCTTCGTAAATTTCTTAAGACCAGGATAAAATTTTAAAACCCAGACTGCCTACCAGTTAAATGACAAATAATCATAGCCTAGACAGGCATCTCTGATCTCACTGAGGCCACATCTGAGCTGCAGCAGACTTGGGATTGCTACACTTGAGTAAGTTAAAGAGTTCTGCTCCCAGCCTCAGTTTCCCACCCTGACTTACCCCTCTGATTCTTAGAGCAGAAGCACTCCAGAGCAAACATCTTTTTTGCTTTTCTTTCTGGGAAAGGAAAAATTCTGAACATAACTTTCCTTGGATTGACTGAAAAACTTGAGATACATCCTCGGTGCCTTTTGTTCTTTAAGCTCCCATCCAGTCTGTCTGAATCCTGCGGATTTTACCTCCTAAATACATTTTGAATCTATTCCCAGCTCTCCAGCTCACTCTAATGACCACCTTGGTCCAAATCAGAGTTTCTGAATCAGCACTCCCAACATTTTGGAATGGATAATTCTTGGGTGTGGGTGTGTTGGTGGTGGTGGTGGTGGTAGTGGTGATGGGGGTGGGAGGCTGAACTGTGCATTCTAGGATGTTTAGCGACATCCCTGGCATCTGCCTACCTACCTACTAGAGGGTAGTAGCACTTTCTAAGTGGTATCAACAATATTTCTGGATGATGCCAGATGTCCCTTGGGGGGCAAAATTGGCCTTTGTCTCAAACATTCTCCCTTGCCTGGACCATAACTCTTTCCTCAACAAATCTTCTTGCTCCTCTTCAATTCCTTCTTTACCTAGCATCAGGAATTAATCTCTTAGAAATGTAAATCTTTTCTCACTCTCCCTCAAGCCTCCTGTGCCATCCCATTTCTCTTGGGTGGCTATAAGGTCCAACATACTCTGGATCCTGCTGGCCTCCACCTGCCTGGATTCTTCTCCCCTTCATCCTCTTCTTCCAGCTTCTCATGTCTTTTCGAGAGTCCATGCATGTGCACCTGAGCTCCTTTCTGCCTCCGGGCCTTTGCACTTGCCTGTCTGTCTACCTGGAACAATCTTACCAAGTACTCTGCACTAAGTAACTGCAAAATTTCCACCTCTCCCCTCCTGCCCACAGCCTTTCTGTCTGCACTTAGGATTTGCCTATCACTAGACAATCGTTTTTTCTATTCTCATCTCAGCTCAAGTATCACTACCTCTAGGAAGCCAGGCCTCTCGACCTCACAGATTACATCTGGTGCCCTGAGACTCTTACTTTGGTAACCCTCCTGCATGGCATTTATCCTAGCCATAAGGAAATAAGTGGAAGAGTCTGACTTGTCCAGGGCCATGTCTGTGGCACTAATCCATTGCCATGTGCACCGTAAGCTCTTGGTATGTATTCATTTGGTGATGAGTTCAAGATTGAAAGGCCTGCCTTGGCAGTCATCAAAACTTTTCAGGTTGGTAACCAAAAGTGGGCTCGTGTTTAAAAAGAATGAGTTTCTCCGTGATGCCCCAGTTAACAAAATTGTTTCCAGCTTTAGAGGAGGCATTATTTTTGTTCCACTAGATCCATCCAGATCAAGTTTTATAAAGTCCCAAATCCCAGAAACTATTTTGTCCTTTTCAGAACTGGAAATAAGTAAATCTGGTAGACAGTTGTATCAAAAGGTGTTCCAGATGTCCAAACACTTTGAAATGTATCTATTTAGAGTATTCACCATGAAGTATATTTTGTTTCTGAAATCTCCTGCATAGAGCGGAATCCATAGTGTATCTAACAAAACAGCCCACTTCTGCTAAAAAGATTATAGATTGTCACGTCTATTTCATTTCTGTGATTCATAAGGAAAATTAGGATTTGGTTTACAAATATGTTACCCAGCTACACTGGATTAAATGAGCATAACCAGACAGTTTGAATTGGCAATTCTGTTGAGATTTATCTGTAAGTGGCTCTTTCTGTGTTCAGAAATGGTGCTTGCCTCGCTATAAAAATATTTGATGAGTAAGAATCTATTTATAAGGCAATTATGCATTGGACTGTAGACCAAGGAGCTTAAAAGGAAAAGAAATAATATTCATTGAGTTCCAGCGGGTGCCATACACTTAAGGTGCTTTCTATATGGCCATACGTTATCTTCTCCATGTTCTTCATTAGATAGACCTCTTTTTTTTAATGGGAGTGGCAGATTCTGAAAGATTAAGGCTAGAAGTTAGATTCTAAATGTAGAGCTGGGATTTGAACCCAGTGTTGCCTATCTCTGAGCCCACACTGTTACCAAAATAAGAATTTTTTTCCTGGGGCGGTGTCCTTCTCTGAAGTCTCACACAGGCTTTCAAAGCACCATTATTATATATGCCAAGTACTGTTTGGATTGGAGGTATACATGCATTATTTTATTTCATCCTCAGACCCTGCAAGGTAGGTGCTCTTACCTATGACTCTTTCCTTCCATTTTACAGATGGAAAAACAGGAGCTCGAAGTTGAATAACTTGTCAAGTGTCCTCCACTGGCTCATGTTAGTTTGCCTGTTGGCTTCTGGTCCATGAAATGTTTTCATCCCATACCATGTTCCCATTTACATAGTTCCAGTGTAGAGCACATAGAGTACAAAACAAAACAGATCCTGGCTGTGAAGCAGATTTAGGCTGGGCCCGGTGGCTCATGCCTGTAATCTCAGCACTTTGGGAGGCCTAGCCGGGAAGATCACTTGAGGTCAGGAGTTTGAGATCAGTCTAGACAACATGGTGAAACCCTGTCTCTGCTAAAAATACAACAGTTAGCCAGATGTGGTGATGTGCACCTGTAGTCCCAGCTACTGGGGAGGCTGAGGCAGGAGAATTGCTTAAACTCTGGAGGCGGAGGTTGCTGTGAGTCAAGATCGGGTCGTGCCAATGCACTTCAGCCTGGGCAACAGAGCGAGACCCTGTAAAAGAAAAAAAATAGATTTAGACAAAAAAGAGATGATGTCCTGGATGGAATATGAGCACATCTCTTTAATTTTTATCCTGGTAACTTTAAGAGTGGTTAACGGTAGGAATGAAGTGAAGTTCTTCCAAATGGATTCTGCAGTTTAGCTCCTTACATCCTCATACCCCTAGTGCCAGGCCCTGTGGTTGGCACCATTTGATAGAAAGGTAAAATTGAGCAGCTTTAACCCAGGGGATCAATCAGACACCCACGTATGCCTTTGAAAACACAAGTCTTACTATTCTTTGCTCACCCAAGCTTTTATGCCATGGGTTAGCCTCTGTCTCCCCTTGACTAATAGTGTCCTAATAAGCCTATTCCAATAAGAAAGGGAAGTGGTATAACATAATGATTACTCTTATAAAGAAAATAACTACCAGATGGACCTGAGCGGCCACCTTTCTCACTCATTCCATGCATATATTTACAGGAAACTTAAAGAGCAGAGGCATCGCATAATCTTTGTATGTTGCAGGCCTTGCAGCCACCCCATCCCCAGGAAGGGCGGTGATGAGCTTTTTCCCTGGCATCAGCAGTGTGTGTGCAGAGATGATTCCTGGGCAGGAGAGCACCCTGAGTATTCTGCTAAAAGCTGTTTTTAGGTGCCCCGTGTCTTTGCTGTGTTTGGATAGGTGAGGGATGAAGTCCCATCAGACTGTGGGTCAAGGTTGGTGCAGGCCTTGGGTCCACAGGCGGACTCCAGGATACCCTGAACAGAGCTAGTGTATTGTGTGTGGTTAGTATTCATATCCTGGGATCAGCGATATTGGGGGTTCATGTGTTCCCTTTGCTGTGTTGTTGAGGGCCCCTGGGAGGCTCTTCTAACCTCTAAGCCTTAATTGCCTCACCTCTAAAATGGGATCATAATATGCCTGTTGTTAGGGTTGTTATTAAGATAAAATGAGATGATGTATGTAAGCGCACAGTAAGTCTTATCAAGCATTTCTTGACTGTCTGTTAATTGCTGGACACCTGTAGGATTTTAACATTTTTTCAAATAAATCACTGAAGAAAGTTTAGGAATTTGAAGCGGTTGTTATCTAGAAGAAAAGAGATGGTTACTCAAAGATTCGGTTTCATTATAAGCCTCCTGCTGCCCGTGAGTGACCAGTTCTCTGAATTTCCATCCTCCATCTGTTTTGCAATAGTGGAAATCTGTGAAAGAGGGATATTCAAGTTCATTTGGGCTAAGATGTAAAGGGGGAGGGCTAAAGCTCATGAATAACATGAGGGTTACAGGGTTGTTTATGTTTTTCCCTCCCAAATTAACAAAGCTAAGGAGAGACTGGCCAGACAAACCTCCTACCTTCATGTAAGCAAGTGCACTTATGGTTTTATAGATGAGTAGCCTCTGCTTTCTATCTTAGTCTATTTGTGTTGCTATGAAGAAATACCTGAGACTGGGTAATTTGTGAAGAAAGAGGTTTATTTGGCTCATGGTCCTGCAGGTTGCACAGGAAACATGGCACCAGCCTCTGCTCAGCTTCTGGTGAAGGCCTCAGGCTGCTTCCTGTCATGGCAGAAGGCAAAGGTAGCCTGCATTTGCAGAGATTACGTGGAGAGAAAAGAGGCAATGGAGAGAGAGGGGAGAGAAGTTCCAGGCTCTTTTAACAACCAGCTCTTGCAAGAACTAATAGAGCAGAGCTCACTCACTGCCCACCACCACCCTGGGACAGCATTAATCGCTTCATGAGGTGTCCACCCCCATAACCCAAACACCTCCCATTAGACCCCACCTCCAGTGTTGGAATTAGATATCAACATGAGATTTGGGGGGACAATCATCCAAATATAGCACTTTTTTTTTTTTAATTTAGGGAAGAAAATGCTTCTGGTTGGTAATTGGATGTGTACATTTGTAAACCACGCTGACTTAGTCTATTTAGGCTGCTCTAACAAAAATACCAGAAATTGGATAGCTTATAAACAAAAATAATTTCGGAGGCTAGGAACCCCTAGATCAAGGTGCTAGCAGATTCAGTCTGGTGAGGACCCACTTTCTGGTTCATAGAGGGCTGTCTTTCTGCTGTTGTGCTCACATAGAAAGGGTGAGGGATCTCTCCTGTGCCCCTTTATAAGGGCACTAATCCCTAATCACATCCCAAAGGCCCCACCTGCTAATACGATCACTTTGGGGATGAGGATTTCAACATATGAATTTTGAGGGCACATAAACATTCAGATCATAGCACACCCCTTGATCAAGTGGAAGAGTTAAGATGCTGTAACACCTTAAAAGTTCGTTGGTATCATTTATAGTGAAGCATTGCTTGTGGTTGTTCACCAGAAAAGCAGATGAGTCAGTGGCAAAAATGAGAGAGAAAATTTGAAATCAAGCTCATGGAAATAAAAAATTGGACATTTATGGATTTGTTTTCAGGTTGTGTAAATATAGCAGCAGACTTTTTTAAACTAGGAAAGTACTGAAACGTCTTCTCATATTATTTTTCAAAAATGTTTGGCTTAGGACTGTGTATGCTACTGTGCAGATACTATGACTCTGGAAAAGCTCTTGTGTGTGTGTGTGTTTTTTTTTTTTTTTTTTTTTTACCTGTTCCCCCATGCCCTTTGTCTCTCTTCATTTTCTCTACACCTTTTTTTGGTGACAGAAACATCCATTAATACTTCTGTTGAGTGTCTCATCCAATTTCCACTTAATTTCGAGCACCATCCTTATGACTATCTTCAGTCTTAGGCTTTGAAACAGTTTCCTCTTATATTCTTCTGCAAGAATCACTTCCTTAGAGCTGGGTTGAATTACAAGGCAAGGCTGGTCCAAACAGCTTTAGCAGTAAGAATTTAGAAGTTTTAACTACAAAGAGAGCAAAAGCATCTGAGCATAGGGAGCGAAGATATCACCAGTTCTTCAGTACAGAATTTCTGGCAGCCAGCTCTACCTGTTGGTCCCCTCAACCCCCATCTCTGCACATTTTTGCCTGGAAACAGCCAAATATACAGTGCTCTCATGTCACTAGTCAACAGACAGAGCTGTTTCCCAACTGTGTGAAGACTAGTAAGTCTCTGTGAGCTTTGCATAATCTAAGGCTGCGAGGTGTTACATCACACAGACTAGCGGTCAGTCAGTTACATTTCTCAAAACCCACTGTGCAGCTTTCCAGTCTAGCCAGTTCTCTGCTGTGAGTCCCACAACAGACATCATCAGGGAGCACCTGTCCCTTGGGCAGAAAGGAGTTTTTAAAGAGTCCACATTGACAGTGGCACGGATGGACCCTGCGAACCACCACACTGATTAGGAGATGTCTCATATCCAAGCTTTTGAGGCTGGATGGTTTGGAGGAGAATAGCGACAGAGTAATATTAAAGAGAAAAGGGACTTTGCCAATAGATGGTTCACATTCTTGGATGCTTAAAAAAATGTAGCCCTATAAGATGTCTTTTTGATATTCGAATTACATTCAAGTTTTGATTTTTCACTGACTTTTCTTCCCCCGCCAATACTTACCTAATTAGACCTTGAGTTGAAAGCTGAGAAGATTATTGGGGGTAATTTTAACATCGATCTAATAGTTACATGTTCAAATATGATAGCAAAGCTTCTTTTAAACAAAATCTGTTTTTTCTTGAAAAGTGAGCTTCCATTTCTGCTTGTGACTTGGCTTAGGTGCTTTGGATGGTTCGTGTCAGAGTTAAGGTCTGAATACCCACATCACCTTCTCCAAGGTTAATAAGTCCCTGCCTTTTCTCAATTGTAAAGACCTAAGCTTCTCCCACGGAGATCCTACATTGCATTAGGGGCCCAGCTAACCTCTTGAATTGGGTTTGGGTAGGGGCTGGAGTGCTAAAGATCTTTTAGAGCTTCCTGCCCAGCCCAAGGAAACGGAGATGTTACTGGACTCCAGAATATGACCAGAACCGCCCTTCTGGACCCTGCATCCCAGGTTCTTCTTGAGAACTTCTTAGTCTCCTGGGTTGGGGTTACTGAAGGGAGGAGACACTTGCCCTCTGGGAAGAGTTATTGAATAGAAGGCAACTCTGTGAAAGCTGCCAAGGAAGTGCCACTCCATTTCCATTTGTTGTTTTTCCTCTGTTTTTCACCTTCTTTTCATACCAACCCATCGAGACCCACTGATATGCTAAACCGTGAAGCAGTCTATAGTGTGTAGCAATCCCCAAGTTCCCTGTGCTCCCAGAGTCCCCAGCTCATTTCTGCCTCCACTGTTCCTCAGTTCACCGTTTCTTAGCCTTGATGTTTCTCCTATCCTGTTGTGAGTCAAAATCTGTTTCCCATCCCCTTTGCTTCTGTGGCCATCCCCTTCCAGGGGTGGCCATGTTATGTATGTGATTTCCCCTTCTCCTGGCCCACAGCCCACTTGGTCAGTATCATCTTCCTGTCTTACCTGTGCTCCACTGAAAGTCCAAGCTGAGCTGCGCCCCTTGTCTTCTTTCCCATGTCTCCTCCCACCACCTTCAGAATAAAAATTGTCTACCTGGTGGTCACTCCACTGGTCCCCTAAAATGTGCCACTCTTTTTCCAGTCATGGAAAAAGATAGACACAGTTAGGAATATATAATGATATTTATTTACTTAACTTTCAGGCCCCAGCTCTTCCAAACTAGCTTTAGACTAAGTTAAAGCAAGATTAGGCATTCTCCATTGCCTAGATTTTGTGGAAGAGTAACGTATGTGGGAAAAGAGCATCGTGGCCTAGCTGTTGAGCTGTGTGTATGTCCAGCTTAGCACTGTACCTTGTGTTTTGGGTGCTAATTATTGGCCAGGTGCCGTACTGAGACAGTCTTTTGGTATCTGTCTATCTCAGTCATGCCTCCTAGTAACCTAGTGACATGAGAACTGGTGACATGAGAAGAAACCATTATCATTCCCTGTCTGTGGATGAGGAGAAACATCTCAGGTTCTGACTCTGATGTTGCATCAATCTGAGATGCCTGAAGACATCTTAAGTCCAGCCCTGAACTCAGAGAATCTCTCTCAAGGGACAATTAAGACAATGTCCAAAACACAACATTCCTCAGCCAGACAGCATCTTGCAAAGAATGTTTTTAAACAACCAAGTTCATCTCTGTGCTTCCTTGCCAGATGCAATGGACATAATGGTCTGAGAACTTCACTGTTATGCTGCTTCTGTCATGGCATAGTCTTCTTATACTTTTCAGGGTATAATAGACATTCTTAATCTTTGCAATTATTATTGCATAGTCCAAAGAAGCCTTACTTAAAACTCTAATTGCCAGATGAATTAATTGTCTGATCTGTCATGCCAGGCTCAGTCTTTGGAGGCAGAAGGATTTAGAATAGGGTGCAAACATTTACCAGCACAGTACAAAGGTCGTAGGCACCAGAGTTACATGTGGACCTGGGTTCCAGTCATGACCTTCCCACTTTGCCACCTTGTGATCTTGAGCAAGTGTGTGATTTTCCCTGAGCCTCAGTTTTTCCAGGTTTAGAGCATTGATACAATCCCTGCTTCAGAAGGCAAGTGTGTTTGTTGGTTTATCAGTTTATATGAAGTTGGGCTCATTTCCCTCTTTGTTTTACTGTGTTTTGAGACCATTACAAATCATGGGTTATGATAAACTACCCAAACAGACCAATATTGATTAAATTTTCCTGTAAATGAAAGATGCTGCTGCCTATCACAGTTACCATGTCTGTGAACAGTCGGGAAAGCAGCTTCGATAAGAGCCTTTGCCCTTATCCCATTTACACCTCTTTTCAAGTGGTGGAATGTAATTGAATGAGAATTATTTAAGTACCCTCTATCCTGAACCTTTCTGACCCTAGGAACAGATTAATGTTAACATGTTAAATGTTTTGTATGAAGAATATCTGTTTACAATCTCAATTAATACTTCTTCTGAAAAATTAGAAGTTAAACTAAAGTAGTGAAGGCTGTTTGTGGGGAAAGGAGTGAAAAGGAAAAACCAGAATCAAGTTGTCAAAGAATAGCAAATAACCTTTGGTAATTAGTTGGAGAAGTGAAAGGAATTCAGCCCAGTCTGAACTTTTCTTTTATCCCTCCCTGCATCCTGTGTTGAATCTTCTACATGTTGCCCTAAAATTGGCAATGCAACCTAAAGCTAATGTCTGACCCTTATGGACAGTAGACTAGATCAAGATGCTTATAGAAAATAAGAACACCCTTGTTTCTCCCTGTCATTGCATCTGGCAAGGAAGCACAGAAGGTCAACTTAGTTGTTCAGAAACGTTCTTTGCAAGATGCTGTTTGGTCGAGGAATGTTGTGTTTCAGACATTGTCTTAATTATCCCTTGGGAGAAATCTCTGAGGACAGGGCTGGACTTAGATGTCTTCACACATCTCAGATTGGTTCCTTTGGAGATAAATAGTTCAGTAAACAGTTTGGAATTTTGTTCTGATACTGGCCTCCTGGGTAAGTTCCTTTTTGGAATTTCAACAATAAAACCATCTTGAGCAGGACCTAAGATGTTGCTAACCTATGTGGAATTATTTTCTATATTCTACACAGAAAGAGAGTAGTATAGAAGTGTAATTAAGGTGTAGGATTGAGAAGTATGGGTCTGAATCCCAGCTCAGCGTTTTGCTAGCTCCTTAGCGTGGGACAGCTTTCTTAATCACCGTCCCTCAGTCTTCCCACTTATGTCATGAGGATGGTAATAGTGCAATTTTTAAGATTGGTTGGATTTAAAAAATGAAATAAAGCACTTAAATGCTCATTATAGTTGCTGGCACATAGTTTGCAGCCAGTAAATGTTAGCTATTATAATTGTCAATGCAAGGTAATAAGATTATTTTCTTCTTCTTTTTTTTTTTTTTTGAATAAGTGGTTATCATACAGTAGATTGAAAACCAATCTTTTAAATCATGTGATTGTGCATTCTTCTTTGTGCATCACTTGAGATTGTCAAATTAAAGCCATCTGCCTTGGATTACTGTGTAACTGTGCAGTTTCTATCATTGATTAATTATGAAAGCCAGACATGTAAGATAATGTAAGATAACTTGCCAAATTCCCATGTATTTCTAACTTTTCACCCCTTTAAGATAGCAAAGTCAGAAATGGACTTAGTGAGATTTTCAGCGTCCTAAGTAGAAAGATATAAACTGTTTCAATTTGAAAATCATGTTTATATCTCAAAACTGTTAGGTTGATTCTGGATTTTCTTTTAAAGCAGTGAAAGTCGCCTTTTAACTTGCTACAGTTCAAATTGGTTAAAGAGGGACAGCGTTGATAGATGCTTTGGATGGTGGTGCTGTTTATCAGAACATTTTTTAAAAACCAATAGGCTGTCATTAAAGAGGCTCTGCTGTTTTTCATTGGGTACAGTAACTTGATAGAGACTAGCTTCTTTTTTATATATAATTCTGTATTTTATATATTGAGTAAGTGACTCTTAAGAAATGAATGTTGTGTTGTCCTTGTAGGATACCTAGTTGTTTCATCAGAAACAGAGTATCTTTTTCTCACAATAAATTGTCCTTTTTGTTTTCACAGTGTATTTCTAATTGATGTTTAGGCTCACAAGAGAGTTTTGAAAATATTTTTAATTTTGTTGTATAGTAATAGTCATGAGAAAGGGGTTGTGGTTACTAAGACTTTAAGCGTGGAGATAATTCTACATGGTGAAGCCCGTTGATCTTTAATAATATTTTTTTAGCTCTACTGGGCACAGTTCTCCTGGCAAATTGTGACACCAGAGTTGCACATTGACAGCCATAGCAATAAATGAGGCAGTGCTCCGGAAAACTCACAGGGCACTGCAGGTAGAAACAGTACTTTCCTTTGCAAATGAGGTTGAGTCAGAGAGTTGCATTCATGCCTTTCAAATATGGCCATTTATTTCCCCAGAAAAGGTAGAAGACAAAAGTTTGAACAGAAAGCAAAAATATCAGAGTAAAATCTCTTTTGTCATAAGCTGTCAGTGTTATTTTTAAAACAGCTTATTAAATGTTATATGGAAAAGAAATACCACATTTGAATACTACCATATTTAAATAGAAAACGTTAAGTGAAGCAAATGCCGATTTGTAGGCAGTCCACAGGCTGCGACGTTTTACATGTCATTCATATAACTGGAAACGTGTCAAAGGTGTATCAGCGAGTTGAATGTTTATGTCAAAGAATATTACGTGACAGTTTTCACATAAGGTTAAATCTATTTTTATCTGTCTGCTGTCACTTGAGAGTGTTAGTTGAGAACACTCTCCCTGGCATCTCTGTTGCCTTTGACTGTCGAACATTACGCTCTGTGACCTGCCTGGGTCACTTCTACTTGTTTGATTTAAAGGGGTTCACAATGGCCAGCCTTAAACAGAGTGCTTTCTGTTAAACAGCTCTGCATCTCATGTGGATTGGACAGTAATTACTTTGTGAAAATGCCCCCTCCCCCTTTTCAGTAAGATTCAGGATTTTTTGTTTTCTGTGTTTGCATCTCACTTTTCATGCACTATTTTTCCCCAAGTCTCCCAAACAGAGATGGCTATTGATGGGCCATGCATGCACTCACACTTCCGAAAGGATTGCTATTTGAACCTTTCATGACATGACATGAATGCTGCTGTTGAGAATGGTTGAGAAACAAACAGAAAGTAGCCGTCTAGACAGCCTGCATAGGATGGGCCGGTCAAAAGAAAGATGCATTTGCAGACCAAGGTGTCATTCACAGAAAATGTTCATTGGGCATGTCTGTACATCTCCAGACATTCTTATGTGGTCATTCCAGGGTTAGATGGTATCTAGAAATGTTTATAAGTTCTTAAACACAAGACAGAATTTCAGATTGGGTTCCAGAAGTTTCTTTGGTTAAACTTCCCAAGAGATAACAGGATTTGTAATGATTAGCTGAGTAGTCCTTGAGTACACTTAGATAAAAGGAAAATTCCTACCATCTATTCCCTGTTGGTAAATAAAAATTTGATCTTATTTGTTACCTGCAGGGCGAAGAAACCAAAAGCCTGACTCTTGTCCTGCATCGGGACTCTGGCTCCCTGGGATTCAATATTATTGGTGGCCGGCCGAGTGTGGTATGTTAATTACTAAAATGTGTTTTTCCTTTTCCTGGTGTAGCTGGAAAGAGAGGTCAAGGTTTGAAGGGGACAGCGAGGAGCAGGAAACCTTGCTGACTTCATTCTGCTCTCTGTCATTAGAGTTCATTGGCTATCTAACATCTTCACACTTAGGGATTTTTATTGTGTAGTCTCCTAAAACAGTATTGGCCTAGCAATATAACAGCTAATTTAAACTGTTTGGTTCTGGGGGTGCATTTCTCTTTTTGAATTTCTTTCTTTTATTAGGGGGTACATTTCTGATTGTACAGCAGTTGGGCTGAATGAAGTTGCATGAGATGTGTGCAGTTGGAATTGGATAACCAGCCACCCTCCTAGACTGAGCTGGAGTGTGGGCTGCAGACTGGAAGCCTGATCTTGAGTTCTGCTCTGTCAGCTGTTCATTAGTCAGAGACAATTCCCTAATTTGTGGGTGACTGCATCCCTTTGTTTTTTCCTCCCACTGCAGCTCTTTGACCACCACATTGATCAGCAGACACTCCTCTAGAAAGAAGAGGCCGAACTCAAATCTGCCAGTTTAATTATGGGGAAAATGTTCAAAGAATGGGCTCCGGAGAGTAGCAGTGTTTCAGAATCTCACATTTCAAGGGGGATTATCTGAATATGTCCCATCCCTTACCCTTTTCTTTTCCTGACCATCTCCTCGTTTATTAGCTTGAAAGGAAAATAGTTAAAGGAAAGGAAAAGAAAACAAAAATCTTTCATTCAACAAATAAGTATTGAACATAGGCTGTTTGCTAAGGGCCAGGAGGTACAATGGAGGCCAGAAAGACTGAGGCCCTGTGATCATTGAGTCCTGGTGGGGATGTCAGACAAGAAGCAAGTGAATACAATAATTACAGATTGGATTGGAAGAAGTATGATGAAGGAAAAAACTGGGTGGATGGCACATGGCAGATACCAGCCAAGAAGCAAAGAGTATCATTAGCTTGGGTTATCAGGAAAGACAAGAGGAGATAGTAGTAAGCAGAAACCTGAAGGACAAGAAGATGCTAGCCATCCAGATGGGAATAGTGTGTGCCCTGCCCTCATGGAGCTCACCTCCAGATGGGGAGACTGATGAGTTGGGAGAGCATAGCACTGCTCTCATTGATGTACTCTGTGCCTGCCCCCAGCTAATGATGCCTTGGGATGAGTTAACCCTGCGGGAGGAGGTGTCCTGGGGAGGGGCCATTGGAGCTGAGTTCAGAAGGTTGAACAAGAGTTTGCTAGATCAGATGACCAAATTTTATTTGTATATATAATGTGTACACACTACCAAACTAGTACGTTATGTGCCTTATTAAAAGTTACATACAAGAGGGAGTATTTTAAATAATAAAATTAAAATATGACTATGAATAAAATGTCAAATATATTCTCCTGCCATTCCAATGCATTGTGTTACATGCATCCACCTGTGAAGACCCATGGGCTAAAATAAAGCGGTTGGACACTAGGGTTTTGCAGGGATGGGGATTGGCACTCATACAAGGCCTGGAGCAGGAACAGAGTTGGGAATTGGGGGAGCTGCAAGTAAGCAGAGTGTGGAAATGGAAAGAGTTGAGGGATGGGCGGGGAAGTGGTCAGAAAGAGGGCTGGTGAAGAAAACAAGGGCTTGACCCCAAAGGGCCTAAGTCTTGAGTCTGGGATTTAAATTACGTAGGGTGGGAGTGGCCAACACATGGCTTCAGTTGAAGGGAGTGAGACAAAGAGATTTATGATTAAATTCCCTTTGCTTTTAGCCCATTCCGCAGTTTCAAAAACAAACAAAAACAATGGTTTATTATAAGAAATGACAACTTTATGTGATTTGTAGTTGTTAAAATGATGAACATTATCTGTCTTATCCAACATACATATGAAAAAGAACATTGTAAATGATGAGACTAAATTATAAATATGAAGGTAGATGGGGACAGGGATCATTCCCACTTTATTGAGCCCCAGGGATGTGATCACATAGTTGTGTTTCTTGTATTCTCTCCGTGGAATTCTTAAAAAACTGTAGAACTGCGTGAGGTTGGTATATTTGTATTTTTACCTTCTACCGGTTGACTAAGATCCCAGGCTGTGTGCCATCCTGTGCTGTTCTGATTTAGTCTTTGCTGCCAGGGGTCTGCTGCACTCTACAGTCTTAGGAGGGACTGAGGGAGCAAGCTGCACTCAAATATCTAGACATTTGGCTCCAGGAAGCAGCAGGGTCAGACTTGAGCCAGTGGGTCAAAACATGAGCCCATGTTGTACAATTTACCATCAAGAACATGTTTTGCCATTTAGCACAAATGAGTTGGCTGTTCTTGTTTACACTCATAATTATTCCTCCACCCTTTGTTACCAGTTTTGAGAAACAACTTCAATAAATTAAGATTCACTTCACAATTAGATGTTTCACAAGCTGTAGCAAACAAAAGAACCCAAACCAAGAAGACCTATTCTCTGCCCCAGGTCTAAACCACACCAAAGCCTAATGTTGGAAATTGCTCAAAATGGAGAGGCCTGTGGCCAAGTGATCGTTGGGAAACCTACTGTGTTAAAGCCAGTGAAGATGGTGTTCAGTTTCCACACTCACCAGGTGCAAAGTGACATTCCAGCCCCACTGGAATACAGTTCTTCCTTGTGCTTATCAAAGAGCATGTTTCAGTTATTTTCTTTTTCTTTTTTACAAAAGGTGATTTGAGTACAAGCCAGACCTGATTTTGTAGCTTGCATTGCTATTTTCAGTGTATGTGGTCCTTTTGCAAGAACTGCCTGCATGGCTCCCAGAGGAAAATTTAATTCCACCTGCATGTGTTTGCCATAGTGTTTTTCAAAATTTGTCCTGATTAGCAGAAATAGCATAATGAAACCTGAATGTATTCTGCACTGTTGCCTGGAAAATCTGGCAGGTCATTGAGTACATGTTAAAAAGCCAAGATGAGCAACAACACACACACGTTATTAGTTACTAGAAGAATACAGTACAAATGATGTCTATGTTTCCCAAGGAATTCCTGTGTTAGATGCTTGGTTGGGTTGTGAAATAGCCCAGCCATATCTCTGATGTAAGGCTTTTCATTGCGTGATCAGTATGCAATGCTCTTAGCAAAATGATATCGTTTGTTAGTCCTCAACCCTAAAGAAACAGCAGCTAGTCTGTTGTATGAAACCTTTCGCCTAAGCCTTTGGGAAGTGTACTTTATTGTTAGGTACCCCTGCTATGAAAACAGTCCCTTTCATTTCTCTCTTACTTAAGCCAGCAAAACAAATTCCAAGTCATATTAGTTCACCTTGATAAATAACTCTAACTTAAAATGTGTTAGGAGAGGAGCCAAACACACTTAGAATAGAGATACCTTTTAAGAGAAAAATCTAGCTTTTTTTTTTTTTTGAGATGGGGGTCTCACTGTGTCACCCAGGTTGGAGTGCAGTGGCACAATCTTAGCTCACTGCACCCTCTGCCTCCCTCAAGCCATCCTCCCACGTTGGCCTTCTGAGTAGCTAGGACCGTAAATGCCCGGCTGATTTTTTGTATTCGTAGAGATGGGGTTTCACCATGTTGCCCAGACTGATCGTGAATTCCTGAGCTGAGGCGATCCACCAGCCTCAGCCTCCCAAAGCGCTGGGATTGCAGGTGTGAGCTGCCATGCCCTGCCTGCTTTATGTGCTTTTTGCATCCTTTCCCACCCCTCACCACTGCCTCAATTTAATCTGACTTCTGGTGTTTGTTCTTGCCTCTTCCTCTCTGATTTTTGCTTGAACTTTCTAGTGCTTCTTAAGAGTTATTGCTTATGTGCAGTGTGGTATTTTGCAAAACAAATGAAAGCCAAAATCCCATCCCCTATCTCCCTCTTTCTCTCCAGCCAAGAAATGCAAAGTGGTTAAATCAGAGTAAACACAGATCTCTTTTCATTTGATATATTGACATCACCTCTTAGGGAACTGAAGCTTGTTCATAAATCTTTTGTGGTCCATTGAGACTCTTCAAGTTCATCTAGTGGAATATTCCATAGCCTGAAATGTTGGACTTCTGAATTCCTGTGTGTTTTGGGTTTTCTCAGTGGGAGACTAGATTGCACACAGAGCATGTGCAAGAGGATCCACTTCGCCTCAGTTTGAAACTGAGCTGTACTACTTTTTAGTTGTGTGACCTTGGGTGAGTTACTGAACCTCTCTCTCAGTCTCAGGTTTTTCATCTGTGGAATGGATAATAATAGTACTTATCACTGGTGGTTACTGTGAGGATTAAACAGTGCACATAGAACACTCACTATGTACCTGGTATCTAGTTTGTGCTCAGTAAAGGAAGCTACTGTGTAGTTTTATACATCCATTTCAGGTGTGCATGTAGGGAGCTACACAGATGTGTTTAGACTAGTGCATCAGTAAGGCTGCCGTGAGAGAGGAAGGAGGCACAGAGGTATTCAGATGGTAAAGGGTTAGCGTACAGGAGGCCTGTGCAGGGCACTGTGATGCTAGGCAGGGACCTTTTGAGGATAGCTGATCCTACACAGGGAGAGAAGGCTCCCTGACCCTTCTCTTGAAAGAGCATTGATGGAATCCAGATGCCAGTTAGAGACGTATCTTTGTCATGTGGGGATAAATGTCGGGAAAAACACTTAATGCTCATTTTAGGTTGTGATTTTGGTTTCTTTTGGTGAATCATATAACATTTTACTCTGTGTGTGTGTGTGTATGTGTGTGTGTGTGTGTGTTTGGAGAAGTGTGAAGAAGGAGAGAAGGACTGAGAAATGCACATTTTCCCAACATTAGTTATTGCTGTTGCATTTGAAGGGGTAGATTGAATCACACTTGAAGTCGTTCCCTCTTTAGAATATAGGGATTGTTTTTTGGTTTTGTTTTTTGCTGTTTAAAGAGGAAAATGTTTTATTTTCAGAGTTATTTTTAACAAATGGAATTTTTATATGTTTGTATTCAGAGTAATTGTTATTGAAATAAATCTTCTAATGACATGCGGCAAGGAATTTACCATGACTAGATTTTGGAGTTTTGTGGAACATTCTGAGCTTACATTTCAAATGATTTTGTTTGGAAATATCACATGCTTGTGCCATTTAATTTATAAATCCATCTGTTAATCGCTAGAAATTTAATCCACACACTTGGAGAGAACTCATTGCAATACTGTTTGAAAAGAAGTTCATAAACAAGCTGTGGGGTTTCTTATGAGCTTGTTGGAGCCTTTTGATTTTAAAGAAAGGAAGGAGTTTGAGCAGTGAGCTGTCGTCGTTCCCAGAAAGTTTTAGTTCTGACATTTAATTCAAAGATCTAAAGGGATTCAAGGAGGTCGGAGATCAGAATGTATTGGGACTAGAGTGATGGTAGTGCATTGGAACAAAAACAAAGTATCTGTTTTCACAGTCAAATTATTAGATATTTACAAGCTTAATAACATCCTGTGCAAATGGGGATGTGGGAAAATACTATCTAATGAACAATCGGTATAAACTCGGAAAAGCCATTTGGCAATAGCTATGAAATGTACATATCCTTTGACCCAACAGTTCCATTGTTAGGGATTTGCCCTAGAACCATAATAGCAGAGATAATTTAAAATACAAGCAGGAGAGTATTGTCACAGCATTTTTAATCACAACAAGTGAAAACAGTGTTTATTAGCCTCTTGTTGGATATTGTTCAGTCACTTTAAGAAGTAAGGCAGACCTGGGGAATTGGTAGCAGAAGATCTTAATGATTTTTAGGGTTAAATGAGAGAGGTAAGGACATAAAAGTCAGACTACCATAATTGCATTTGTGTGCAAAAAGGAACAAATGCATATTTAGGAAGATGATGCATTAAAATGTTTTCAAAAGGATGCATAAAGTCAAACAGCTACCATGGGGGGAAGAAGGACAGTGGGTTGGAGATGGCAGGGAGACATCAGTGTATGTCCTTTGGTGTGGTTTGAAATATTTTACTGTGTGTTTATTTTAGTTTAAAACAAAAATTAGGAGAAACAAATACCTTTTACCCTATTGCCACTTTTGACACAGCAAGAGTCAATTACTGTTTTAAGAGTGCAAGCTTTACTTTCATGCTCAACTTAATGTCTAGCATTCATGCTTGTGTTTTTTTAACCCAAAGGATAACCACGATGGATCATCCAGTGAAGGAATCTTTGTATCCAAGATAGTTGACACTGGGCCCGCAGCCAAGGAAGGAGGCCTGCAAATTCATGACAGGATTATTGAGGTATGTGAATACTGGCCAGTGTCTTTTAATAGGCTAAATGCCATCCCATCTTCATCCAGCTCAAAGCAAGATGTTTGATTGGGGAGGGAGGCCTAAAGTGGTAGATGGTTGAGCTGGAGTCACACTTCTCCCATTGTGTGGAACCAGATTGAGTGCTGATTGCCTTGGTGTTAAATTCTTGTTAAATGTAGAAAAGCCAGATTATGAGTGGAGTGTTCACAATTTGGCTTTTTTCATGTGGACCTGAATCTGTTTCGTATGCATCAGTTACAGCTTCGCGCGGAAACCATTGGAGAGTTGGGTGTCAGAACCAGATGAACAATCCCTGTTGTACAAATTGTGCACCGTGTACATACTGATTACCAGGGTACAATTATGTCAGCTTTGGAGTCATTCTAATGTCTTTAGAGCTCACAGCACACACTTAATTCTACAAATGCATTGTTTTCTGTGTTATGTTCGTCCTCTTAGCCTGTCGTTAGTTGTACAACCTGATTGCCCAGGGATTTGCAGGCAGAGGTTGATATTAGGGTTCACATATCATCACTCGCTCCATTTTCAGTTCATTCATCATTTCCAACTTTTATACAGCAGATTTGTAGACTCATGTAGGGGAAGTGGATCTCTCAGCCCCACCAAGACAACACTTTGTAACAGGGTTGCAGTGTTCTAGGATGCTCTGAGTCACTGAAAGGGAGAGAACGATTTGTTGCCTCTTCATATGGGCTCTCGTTGCAAAGTTTGATATAAATGAGTTTGATAAAAATTTTGTGATGAGTTCGATATAATATAAAGTTTGATATAAATTTTTTACTGGTGTTTTGACCATTTTCATCGCTCTTTGGATGGGTACGTATATGGGCTAAATTGATTGGCTTTCCTATTAGGCAAAAAGTACATTTGAGAATCTGCAATGATACGCCAGACCCCCACAAGAAGTTCACCTATGGGCCATAGCCGTAATATAGTGCAAATAGAAGAAACCAGAAAAACAGCACTGATACCAGTGGATGTTTGTTTTCCACACGCATTTTCATACTATGTGTATTTCCTGAGTATTTTCATGGCCCATTTCAAAATTTCAGACTGAGTGGGAACGAGGACCATGAGCTAAGCCATAAGTGAAGTTCATGTCACTCGCTGGAATGTGGCCACAGGCTTCTTCTGGGGAAAGGAGCCTCAGCGGGACCGAGTACAAAGTCTTGCGTGTCCAGTCTCATCTGGACACATCGTGCAATGTGCAGTATGCTTCAGGATAATTTAAAATCCTCAGGCAAATACACAGTTAAATCTCACAGGGAAAGCAAACTGAACTAGTTCGGGTGTGAGGCTCCCTCCTCTGAGGGAGGGAGTGCGATGTGCTAACTTACATGTTAAAATGATACTTGATTTTGTTTTAAGGACATTATTAATATTGTTGCATCCCCTTTGAAGGTCTGAAGGGTTCTTAAACTTGGAGCTGTTTTTGCTGCATGGTTTAGAGTCAGTCTTTATACTTCCCAGGTCAGGAGAGCAAACAGGAATTTGCTTGGGCAAGAGTGCTTTCCTAAGAGCTCAAATGCGTTCCTTACTGTCTTTTTTGAGAGTGAATACATTTTCTGAGACTATTGTTCAAAAAGATAAGTACAGCTTCCGTTGCCAAGGGTTTGGTGGAACAGCCAGTTTCTCTAAGTAATGGAATTTCATTGCTCTTATGTTTTGCAAATGAGAAATCTACAGCTGGGCAGGATTTTCTCTTGGCAAAGGATGATCTGTATTTGAAATGTTCAGTACGGTTTCTGGTAAGTCACATTCCTCTTTTGGACAGTATGTAAAATATTAATCATGTCTCAGTGTTGAGATGGAAAGAAGGATGACCACAATAGAGAAACGATATATGTGTAATTGCAATTGACACACTGTGCCCTTTGCAGTCAAATTCTAATCTTTTTTGACATGATACAGTGATTCCCATGACTGAAAATATGTTCTCTGGTTTACTTCGTCTGTGTCTGAGTTTATTACCAGGAGGCATGAATGTGATTATTTTAAGAGAGAGAGAGAGAGAGAGTGTGTGTGTGTGTGTGTGTGTGTGTGTGTGTGTGTGTTTCATCAGTAAGAAGAGTCAGAGTCTCTAGTTTTCCACCATATGTTTTCTTTTTCAGGGGAGTGGGCAAACCACCACCAGATCTTCACCATAAGACCCTTAATTCTTGCAAAGGGGTATTATTAAATCCAGAGATACTAATTGAGTCTGTTCTTTGCTCCAGAATTCCTCTGCTCTTAATGGTATCTGTTCTCTGAGCCCAGGGCAGTGGCTCTCACCCACATCAGGGCCAGCCCAGCTCCTCCCTGTTTTTTATAAGAAACATTTTGGAATTCCACCAATACTGTGGTGAAATGAAATTTACAAGTAACATTTATATGCATACATACACAAATAATTGTAAAAATATATGGCTGTAGCATAAAAGAAAATCAAAGGAAGATAATTGATAATAAAATATATCAGTGTGCCAGTGTTCTGGCACAGTGACGCTAGACGACACCAGGGCACTGTCAGATGCTCACACCTCTGTATAGACTCGCTGGGATGCACCTCATGTGGCTGCAGATACTGCCAGATACAAGAGGCTGCTGCTGGTGGCCCGGGCATCATGAATGGCCTTGCTGTACAGGATGTGAATTTCCATGGTAGTGAACAGGTCATGGTTAAGTTCTGACACAGGCAACTACAGTGTTGCTATGATTTATACAAGAGTTGCTTTCCTTGAAACATCTGTGTGTGTATATGTATATATGGCAAGACGTACATGTGGTAAAATATACATAGCAAAATTTACCATTTTAACCATTGTAAGTGACAGTGCAGTGGCATAAACTACACTGATTTATGTTGCAGAACCTGTACCACCATCCATCTCCAGAACTTTTTCATCTTCCTCAACTGAAACTCTACACCCACTGAATACTAACACCCTCCCCACCTCAACTCCTAGAAACCACCATTCCACTTTCTGTCTCTAGGAATTTGATTTATAGACGGAATCATGTAGTATTTGCCTTTTGTGACTGCCTTATTTCAGTTAGCATAATGTCCTCAAGGTTCGTGCCTGTTGTAGCATGTTATAATTTTCTTCCCCTTGAAGGCTAAATAACATTCTCTTGTCTGTATTTACCACATTTTGTCCATTCATTCAGCCAGTGATGGACACCTGGGTTGCTTTGACCTTTTGGTTGTCTTGAATAATGCTGCTGTGGATGTGGGTGTACAATGTGTGTATATTTACACTGCAGAAAACTCTTTTGTGTTTATATACAAAACAGAGGTCTATGCTCAGGTAATTATAAAAAGCTTGTTATTTTATCTTCATGACTATCTGGTGGGATATGTGAAAGTTGTGCTGGAGGCAGAACCATTCTTCATTGCAGGAGATTCTTCATGTCATCTCTGGCACATACCCCTATTGTTGTGATGGTGAAAAATGCCCCTGCAGATTGCTGAAACTCTCACGGGGGAGTGAGAGGGGCATCAGGGACAATCACTGAGGTAGAGGTTTGACTTGTTCCAAACCTTGGGATAGGAATTGAGTTGCTCAGAGACAAAGTTGTCAACATCCCTGTCTTCCAGCTAGACTGCCTACCTGATGTGCCCTAACTGGATTCCCTGCATGAGTGCTCCCAAGGCCTGATAAGAAAGCCTGAGCTGGCCTGTCCTGGGGCTGTGGCTGGGAATCTGGGGCCCCCTTAGATTAAGTGCCTTCCCAGCCCACATGGCTGCAGGGCCCATGCTGTCCCCCAGAATCCTGTGTATCCATCTGCCCTGGGCTTGTTGGGCAGACTTTGGTCATACCTATTCCATCTCACGTTTGGTACTGGGATTTAGCAAGTTCTGACTTACTCAGTATTGGCTTGTGATTTTTTTGTGTCTTCCCT
Organism: Papio anubis; assembly: GCF_008728515.1. NCBI lineage: Eukaryota > Metazoa > Chordata > Mammalia > Primates > Cercopithecidae > Papio > Papio anubis. The sequence goes on from NC_044977.1 coordinate 66,492,257, forward strand.
GCACCCCTCTTACCTGTGAGCTGCCCCGGTCCTTTTTACAACTTCTGACCCCACCTTTGATTGCATATACTTATTGCATTTAGAAAACTAAATTTAATTTCTCTCTGATGTCTTTAATATTCATTCAAAACTGTAAATATCTCAGTGCCTTTTGTTTTTCTGCCTCTGAGCCTACTGTCTGAACTATATTTTAAAGACAATGTAAGGCTCCTATACTGTAATATCACCAGATTTCTTAAAGGAACTATGCTCATATTCTTTCAAATAGTTTGAGACCTGTGGAAAAATTTTTCCCTATGCCCAAAGTGTGGGTTATCCAACTGAAGCAGATTTTCTCATCCACAAACACACCACCTTTCTCTGTGGACTCTGAAGTCTACTTTAGGCCAATCTTATTCTACTGAAAGTTATTTAGGAGAGGACAAAAAGGTGAAAAATCACCTAAGGTCATTATTACCCTCAAAATTCTCTTGGGAGAGGTGCCACGTGGAGAACATACCATCTCTTTGTAAGTCCAGCCAGCTGGTTTTGCACAGCGCTGGATCACTTCACTGTCTCTCAGCTGACTGCCATATGGAGTGTTTGGCTTGGTCTGTGAATACCTCATTTGGCAAAATGCTCACACTGAGAAAACACCGAGAAACAGAGACCTACTAAGAAACCAGCAAATTTGGCCAGGTGTGGTGGCTCACGCCTGTAATCCCAGCACTTCGGGAGGCCGAGGTGGGCGGATGACAAGGCCAGGAAATCAAGACCATCCCGGCTAACGCAGTGAAACCCTATCTCTACTAAAAATACAAAAAATTAGCAGGGCATTGTGGTGGGCGCCTGTAGTCCCAGCTACTCAGGAGGCTGAGGCAGGAGAATGGTGTGAACCCGGGAGGTGGAGCTTGCAGTGAGCAGAGATCGCACCACTGTACTCCAGCCAGGGGGACAGAGTGAGACTCTGTCACAAAAAAAAAAAAAAAAAAAGCAAATTCACTTTGAGGCATGTGCTATTCAATATATTATTTATCTCTCCACTTTTTTTGTTTTTTGTTTTTGGCATGGCTTGCCTATAAGTTAAACACTCCTCTGATGCAACTCCACTGAAACTCTTTCTCAAAGACTTCTAGAGGCCTTCCACATCTATATTTCTTGCCAGTCTTCAAGCCATATGGCTTGGAGAACCAAGCTCGTTTTTGTGTTATAGTAGGCTTGCCTTTGGTGATAAATGAGTCTGTGTAGCAATTGTGTGGGTTAAACGCTGTTCTGCTTTGAGATAGCAATCTTGATTCCCTGGATCCAATGAAAGTGGGAGACTTAAGCCCTCTATTCCCAATAACCATTATTTCATACAATCTTCTGTAAATATGCATTCATCTTGCAAGTGTTATGATTTGAAGACCCAAGGATATGATTACAGAAGCTGTGGAAACTCAAAGGCTTTTGTATAAACCAGTCCTTCTCTTTTTTTGTTTATTTTTGGTTTAGTTGGACTGTCATTGCTAACAAGGTTTGTTACAGGGTCAGCTAGAAAGGATTAGCAATGCTTTCCCTCCCAGAGCCAGGCTACTTGGTGGGACAAAGTGAGATTTCACTGCTTGTTATTGTTAGGTGAGAAGATACTGTTCTGAGACCCACTAAAGTTGCAAAATGGTATGTGAATTAAGCTGGAGTATTTATTAAAAAAAAAAAAAGTAATAGAAGACTCCCCTTTAAAAAATGTTTCATTTCGACATAATTTCAGACTTGTAGATACGGATTTCTGTACACTATTGACCCAGATTCTCCAAATATTAACATCGACTACACTTACTTTATTCTTTTCTTTCTTTACTCTTTATCACTAAATTCATCGGTGTGAACTTTTTAGGAATAAGAAATTCTCTTATGTAACAGTATGGTAATCTAAACCAGGAAATTCACATTGGTAAAAAACTGTTATCTAATCTTCAGAATTTATTCTGATCTTGCCAGTGGTCCTTATGATGCCCTTTATAGCAAAATAAAACCACTGTCATGGGTTTTATTCCATTTTCGTATTTATTTAGTTTCCTTTACTTTAGAACAAACAATTGCTCAGTTTTTGTCTTCCATACCGTTGATATTTTTAAAGAATCTAAACCAGATCTTTTGTAGACTGTCCCTTAATTTCTGTTTGAAGTTTCCTCATGGATGGATCCAGATCATACATTGTGGGCAAGAATACCACAGAAGTGATAGCATGTCCTTCTCAGTACATCATGTCTCACCTGAGGTGAATTTGTCCCTTTTATTTATGTTAACTTGAACCACTTGGTTAAAGTCATATCTCTCTGTCTCCACTGTAAAGTTACTATTTTCTTCTTTATAATCAATAATTCTCCTTTAGGTAGATGCTTTGAGGCTATGTAAATGTCCTGCTGCTCCTCAAACTGTCACACACTGGTTTTATCATCCATTGACTGTGTTTGGTTGAATCTACTATTGTGGTGATTGACAAATGGTGATTTTTCTAACTCCAATCCTTCCACATTAGTTGACTTTCTACTATAAGAAGGAGTACTCCTTTTTCCCCTATTTAATCTGTTTATCTGTCTGTCTCTTTCTCTTATCAATATGGACTCATGAGTTTTTACAATTTGGTGGTCACATTGGCCAAGTTTTGGCCAAATGGAGCTCTTTCAAGCTTTTAACCTGTGTTTTTTTTGACATGTTCTCATCATGTTTTGAGCACTTTCCTACTTCCTGGCACAAGATACTCCAGGTTAATCTTCTGTCCTTGTCCCACTTCTGACATGTCCTTTTTTTTCAAGGACCTCCAGCTTCATTTAGTAGAGAACAGTGTTTAGAAACCAACATATGGGTGCTAGGGTGCTCATTATGATTGAGATTTCATTGCTTCTAGGCACCGTTAGCAGATAGAGCTACAAAATGTAAATATGTAATATAAACACATGTATATATGCACTACGGTAATAACATATACATCTGTCTTTCTGCATTCATCTGTCTGTATATCTTGGAAACTATGCCTATATCAATACCTCTAATTGGTCAGTCCAAGTCAGTTTGTAATCCAGTTTGTAATTCCTAAAGGAGTCCTTTTTAAAACACTGATCCATTTGCTTTTTTCCTTTGAATTCAATCTATGATCTTTGCTTAGCTGTTATCAGTGAATTAAAAAATTATTGGTGAAAATTGTTTAAAATGTTTTCATTTTTGGTTTGATTTTAGGGAAAAAATATGCTGTAAACCAAATGATTTTGTAATTATATTTTTCTTTCATTGTAGGAGTAAGAAAGGCTTGATATTTCTTGCTTAACTATATACAGAAAACTTTTTTTGCTAAACAGGCACAGATATGCATAATCCATTTTTGGTTAATGTTAGAAATAAACACATGAGACTATACTGCTCTCCTCCTCAGGGACTGATAACCATTTACCATATTCAGCAACGGAGTATGAAAAGTTTGGTAGCAGTTATCCGTTTAAGAAGTAAAACCTATTCATGTTAATTTGAAATCTCTAACTGTTGTCTTGGTTACCCAAATATTCTGTTTTGATGAAAGAAACTTGATATAATTCAAGCTGCATTTAGAAGATTCTTTGTTAACTGCAAACGTAAGCAGATTTTAGAGATCATTATTAGTAATGGACTCCAACTCGCCATTTCCAAAGGTAGAAACTAGAGTTTCATCTTATAAATCAATTTCAGTATATACAATGATAGTGATATCACCTTGGATTATGGTGTCAAAAAATTCTGAGGACATTCCTGGATTGAGTGCAGATGAGCATTGTGATCATTTAGTGATGTTTGTCATGGGCACACAAACAAGGGGAAGGGTGACATTTTTTGCTGTATATTTGCTGTCTCCGGATGGACTCACTTAAATTATGTTTTTGAAACTATTGCATTGTCATTTGGTAGTAATGACTCTCTTTTCACTAGCATAGCTGCACTCTCAATAAGTCAGTCCATCTCCATTTTTTTAGTCTCCACATATAAAATAAAGTGAATATCATATTTTCCCCTCTCCTATTCCCTGATTTAGCCATTTTATCACTTTCACTTTACCTTAATAGTCTTTACTACAGCAACGGAAGACTCTAACACCGTTAGGTAAGGCTTCTCTGAAATGCAGCAGATCTCCTTACTATTAGAAGAGACATGTTGAAATGGAAAGAACCATGTGGTGGGCGCCTGTAGTCCCAGCTACTTGGGAGGCTGAGGCAGGAGAATGGCGTGAACCCGGGAGGCGGAGCTTGCAGTGAGCCGAGATCGCGCCACTGCACTCCAGCCTGAGTGACAGAGCAAGACTCCATCTCAAAAAAAAAAAAAAAAAAAAAAAAAGATTTAAATCAGGAGACCCAGGTTTAGGTCTCCACCCAGGTGTTCACTCTGGTGTTGGGATTCTAAATGTTGAGTCTTCATCTCTAGAGTGGGAGGAGTATTTACTGCTTGTCTTTCCTACCTGTCATGCTGTCTGGGTGTACCAAGGAAACAATGTAGATAAAGGATTTTTGCCATTAAGTACAAAGGTGGAGAATTGTTATTTCAAATTAAAATTTTTGTACAGGATGCAAGAACTTAAAGCGAAATATAGAAGTTACCAAAAACATTTCTGAGATGTTTTCTTCTTGTTTATGTATATCAGCAAGAATGTGGAACTGCTATAGAATTATTGAGAAAATCTTAAACTCGTTCATGGAGACATACTTTCCAGAATTAACAATGTGACCAATTAAAACCAAATAGTCCCCCTTTAGTCCATGGTTGCTTTAAACATTATGTTATGTATTAATTTCTTTCTAATGACTGTGCATAGCTTATTGTGTGATGTATGGGCTTTGTTATATTTATTACTGCCATTATTTTCCTTATTTTCCTATCAAAACTAGCTTTCAGTGAATATCTTTCTAACATACATCACTTTATACTAGTCAGATAAACATAAAGCTTAGGTGAAGAGTGGACAGTATGGAGTGCTACAACTCTTGCAGAATTTACCTAGCAAGTTTTTCACTTTTTACTAGAAAAACCAGTGGAAACAAAAAAATAAAACATGGTATGACGCAATTTGTTTATTTTTAAGGCATTTATATTAGTCTTTGCAGGGGAAAAATACTCTAAAGCTAATGAACAGTTTACGGTTACTATAGTTACTTTGTTTGGTGGGATTATGGGGAACTTTAATGCCACATTTCTGTAATGTTGGAATTCTCCAAAGTGTGTGTGTGTGTGTATGTATGTGTGTGTGTATATATATATTTCAGTAAACAGTAAGAATGAAAAACTTAGTGATTTAAAAGTTTCTTTTGAATTTCAAATATCACAAAGTGGACACCTGCTTATATATTTCCTTTTAAAAGTCACTTAACATTCTCATTTCTACAAGCTCATAGCATATGGCACCAGGTATGGAAATGCAGAGGCATCTGTCTCCTGCTGAAACCCTGCAGTTGGGATATTGGGCGCTTCTCTTTGGCAGAGTGTCTCTCCCATCCTCTGCCCGTGTTAGAGTTTACTTTGTATTGACACTGTACTTTTGTGGGAGTTCTGACTCCAAAGAAGTTTTAAATCTGTCCCTCAAAGTCTTCCTTTCATAAGAAGATTTAATTGGGTAATCCACTCCACAGAGCATTTTAAAATGAAGAATAAATTAGAAGTAACCAATGTCCGCATTAAATTTTTGAGTGACGATTAAGTAAAAAAATTAATTCTTGGGTAATATCCTGAGGACAATAAAACAAAACAACAAACTCTTGACAATAATACAGGTCAAATATATTTTATATTGTCATCTTTACATGTGATATCTAGACACTTATCTTTAAATATGGGGGTTTTGAGAGCAGTAACCTTATCTGGTTTTTTTTAAAGGAAGTTTTTGTCCTTTCATCTGTTGCTATAACACAAAAAGAGCCAGATGCATTTTTATTGAATTTGGAAGGTGTGTTAGGGATGACCTGACTTAAATGCTAATCTCTGAAGTATATGTAACATGAGCGAGCACTAGGGGAACCCTTCCAAGCAGTAGGCAGACATTGTGGAGCTAAACTAAGCACAGTGCCTATAGACCAGGGTGCTCTGAACAGGCGGAAAGAGTGTTGACAATCAGGAATTGTCAATAGGAATTGCAAATAGGAAGACTCAGGGGCAGAATGGCAGCTGCAAGCACTGATTTGCAATTATGCCACTTTCACTGGGAACTCTGAGTACTCCAGTGTGGGTAGCTGCTGCAGCTTGCTCTCTTTTAATGAGGATTAATGATTCCTTTGAGCCTCACAGTGGAGAGCAGCTGGTATGGAATGAGTCTGCCATGCCATGTGCTACAGTGCTCAATGGAGACCTCTGACTTTTACCCTGTTTAAGTCTATTTTGATGACCACGTGAACTGCGTAGAAACTGGGTCCCACCCCTTTTCTCCTGAGAGTGGCACTCCCCTCTGCCCTTTTGGCTCTTTTGATTCTCTTTATTTCCTTATTTCATCACTTCTTTCCTGCTAGCCCTAGTGGGTCATTTGACAGCTTTCAGGGATCGGGAGAACTTAAAGCCTAAGAGTGTTTGGTTTCCTAGGCACTCCCCCACCCCTCAAAAGAAAAATGCAAGTCAGCTATTAAAACAAGCTAAATACATTTATTTTTTATTTTTCAATGTTTGGAGACACTCTGGGGTGGAGCAAAATTGATGCCAACAGTCTAATTTAAAAAGAGTCTTTTGTTCTTTTCATAGAATGATTTTTGCTAAGAAATGGATATATGTTTCCAGACATAGTGATTTGAGGATCCGTTAGCCAAATACATGCAACCCATATCCAAAAAATGCTTAGGCGTTGATTTTAAACATTGGATAGGGGATAAATTATATAGCATGATCTATACAATTGTTGCGACTTATTAAAACATCTTCATGTTATATGAGTTCTCAGGATACAAGGGGATAGCGGGGAAGAGAAACCACGAGTAGACATATGTTCACTTGTTGGGTATGCACTGAGTTCTGCCTAATTGAGATAAGTCAGGATACCCAGAGAACTAGTACGTAGTAAACTCCCTGGCTCTAGGGAGTTTACACGTGAGACCTGTGTTTATAGGAGAATGACGAACACCAAGTTAATGAGAAGGGCAGCCAGTATATGCAGAGGTTAAGAGCCAAGGACTCTGGAATCAGATCAGCTTTTGAATTCTAGTTCTACCATTTGCTAGCTTCATGAGCTTGGAGAAGCTTCTTATCTCTTATCTAGCATTGTTTTTTTCTGTAAAATATGGATAAAGTTGCCATAAATAAAGAAAATATTCTTGTGTGTCTGAATATTGTAAATTTGGCCCAGAATAAATGCTCACCAGGTGGTTAGCTATGCTGTGTTGTTTCCTGTGGGTCTTTAGAGGCTGGGCTGGAGGAACCTTCCAGCAAGCCAACACTTTGATGACGGCTATATGGCACGGTTTCATAAACCTGAAATTACAGTTGTGAGTAGACCATTTTAATTTGTTTTTTATTTCTTTTTGAAATTAGTGACCCTTTGTATCTGGATTAAGAGCTGCCACTTCCTAAGGCCATATAAATCACAATAATTGATCAATAAGGAGTAATTCTTAATTTACATCTTAGTGTGAACAGCATGGTAATTCATTGCATATGTGCTGACATAAGTGTTCCAAAAATAAAGTCAAACAATTGTGTGCTCAATATCAGCTATTTTTAAAGTGCCAAAAACATTAAGATTTCTGTTTCTATGTTGACTCACGAGGAATATTGGGATTTTCTTAAAATAATGAACAGTTCATCTTTCTTTAGCAAAAATGTCCCTTAAAATTGAAATAGTTGAGTTTCTTTTTAGGGTAACTTTTTTATGTCTTGATATGAATGTAATACACCATTGTAGAAAAATTGAAAACTACAGTAAGACATAAAGATGAATATAGAAACCCTTACTGATACTAAGTATTATCTTGACAAAATCTTTATCTGTTTGATCATTCAGGAATGGATACAATGGCTTCTGTGTTAGAATCTAATGGGGCATGGGAATTGCATAAGGAACAGTAATATTTTCATTACTTGTTCTAAATTCTAGTTTAAATGAAGTGGGATAACTTCAAGTAAAATAGGATTAAGTATGATTTTGTTGCAGCATTATTATTGGATTTCTGATGCTTTGTGTCATTGTTTGAAATAACTGAGTCAGTGTGCTTGTAAGAAACATAAGTGATATATAATATTGACATATGAGGGGGACTTGGAATAGAATTGCTGGTGACACAGGAATTTGTAGAAGCAAGAGAAGCAAGAATAAAGATTTCATCATTTTTATTGAAAGCTTGAAAATTTTTAATACTTTCAACAGAACAACATCTTAATTTTACTACAAGGTAAGTTTGAAAACTAGAAAAAAGAACTACATTCTTTTTAGATGATGGTACCAAAGTTGTTGATATTTATTATTTCTCCATTCAGATGCCCAAGTTAGCATCTTAGTACCTAGAGGACTAATTCCCTCTGGTATGTGAACCAATAGAGAGAGACCTAACCAGAGGAAGGACAATAAGGGCCAAGTTAGATGGAATTGTTTTCTCAGAGAATTGTTACCTAAACCTTGGTATTTGCATTTTAATGAAGTTCCAGAGAGCACTTTAACTTATATCAGCTACAGTCTTTTAATCAGTTTTTTTCTTTTTCTTTTTCTTTTTTTTTCTGAGATGGAGTCTTGCTTTGTCACCCAGGCTAGAGTGCAGTGGCGCAATCTCAGCTCACCATAGCCTCCACCTCCCAGGCTCAAGCGATTCTTGTGCCTCAGCCTTCCAAGTAGCTGGGATTACAGGCGCCCATCACGCCCAACTAATTTTAATATTTTTGGTAGAGATGGGGTTTCACCATGTTGTCCAGGAGGAGCTCGAACTTTTAACCTCAAGTGATCCACCTGCCTTGGCCTCCCAAAGTGTTGGGATTACATGTGTGAGCCACTGAGCCCAGCTAATCTGTGTTTTGACAAATAATATTTTTTAGATTGCTTACCATTAAAGAGCTTGTGAAATACTTATGAATATGTATGACTCTATATGAATATATGTGTGAATCTGAACATTGATGCCTGAACACAAGCACCTTGTTGGCTTCACATTAGTAACTCATGAGATTTCGCCTTCATTTTGTGTAAGTCACTTGAAGACTCAAGACAAACTGGATGAAGTTTTAAGCTGTTTTGTATATAGTCTGTGTTTAATAATCTTCATTAATACTTTGTAAGAAATGAAAGGAGAATCCTTTGGGCAGATGGTATTATGTAAAGTGGTGACAAGGAAATCTTTATTTTGATGTAGGGACCTAATTGTGAAGCCGATTTATAGGTAAGTTTAGGTCGATTTGCTTGATACACTTAGTAAATCTTATAAGTGAAATTCAGAGGTTCTCATCTATTAAACTTACCGGATTTAACAGAGCATACAGGGAGTTACACTGATTCAGAGGGAAAAGGACAAGGAAGGCAATTGGTTTTCTATTTAAATAACATTTTTCTTTTCTCCTTTAGTTGGTTTGAAAGATAAGCCCATAACAAGTGTTGGCTGCTTTTTGTCATGACCAGAATATTAAAGGATTCAATAATAAGAGCTGTTTGTGGCCTTTTGTAATAATCCATCCCAGTTCTAGGTGGTCTTTTAAAACTTAAAATAGTAGAGATAGAAGAGAGAAATTCAATGTGCTTCCTTTCATTCTGAGTCAGCTTCTTCCAGTCTTGATTAAGCATGATGCTTGTGACAAATACAAACCGAAAGCATATAAAAATAGCATCATATCTCCTGGGAGGATGGCCCTTAAACTGTTTTATGAATATTCAAGAGAAGAAATCAGTCACAGGGCAATGGAAAGAGTCCTCCTTCATCAGAGAAAAATCAGAGTGAGGGGTAGTCAGTGAAGCCTGTTGAGCATTTTGCATCGATCATCAAACCTAAACAAGTGTTTCTCAGACTCGAGTCAGTCGTACACCCACCTGCTCAGTTTTTGCTATGTATGCACCACCTGTTTTGCTAAATGTTCACCATTATTCTTAAAGCAACATTGTTTTAACTTTATTTTAAAAAGAAACTGTGTGTCATGACTGTAAATGGAAAGTCATTGACATGTGTTGTAAATAGAAGATAAGAGTAAAAATAAACAATGAAAATGTAGAGTTGGTCAATTTAAACTAGACTGCTGAAAACTCTGGTCTTTGAGCCTTGCTTTCTCTTTGTCTAAGAGCAAAACTAGTGGGAGTAGAAGTCAGGACAGTGGTGGGAAACAGGCCTGAGGAGGGCTTTTGAGGGTGCTGGTCCTATTCTGCTCCCAATCTGGGCAGTGGTTCAGGAGCATGTTCACCTGTGGAAATGCACCAAGATGTACACTTAGGATGAGTTCATTTTATGTTACATTTGGATAAACTTTATTTTTAAAGGTGGCGTTACCTGTTTACAATGGCATAGACATGGAACCAACCCAAATGCCCATCAGTGATAGCCTGGATAAAGAAAATGTGGTACATATACACCATGGAAGATTATGCAGCCATAAAAAGGAATGAGATCATGTCCTTTGCAGGGACATGGATGTAGCTGGAAGCCATCATCCCCAGCAAACTAACACAGGAACAGAAAACCAAACACTGCATGTTCTCACTCATGAGTAGGAGTTGAACATTGAGAACACATGGATACAGAGGGAGGAACAGCACACACCAGGGCCTGTTGAGGGGTAGAGGGTGAGGGGAGGGAACTTAGAGGACAGGTCAACAGATGCAGCAAACCATCATGGCACACATATACCTATGTAACAAACCTGAATGTTCTGCACATGTATCCCTGGTTTTTTTTGTTTTGTTGTTGTTTTTTAGAAGAAACAATTTTTTTTTTTTAAGTAGTGTTACAAATATTTTTGCCCCAGATTGACTCTGTCCTCTGGATGTAAGCAGATGGGTTCGAGATTGACAATAGAGTGACTTGGATAACTTGGGTTAGAGATTGACAGTGGAATGACATCATGTCATTCAAGGTCGTTTAAATGGCAGAGCCCAGGGTCACCTAAAATAATGTGAAGTATTCCCTGACTTCAGCTTGCCCAGGGCTGTCATGTACCAGTCTGAGCTGGACTCTTCATGTGGCTACTTTGGTTTGGTTGGTTGAGGAAAAGAAGAGTCCTTGGAGATGAGAATCCACTATAGAGAGGAAGAATTCTTTCACTGCTAAAAACCTCAGAGGCAGGAAGGTAAATATTAATGTCACTGACCAGAGATTGGGGAATGCTTCTTTGATAAACTTTTGTTTGTTTTTATACAATTCTGAAAAACTGTACTCTCTTTATACATTTGTTGTAGATATTTACTGTATGTACATTTGTCCGTCATGCGGCCCAACCATAGTTGTAAGTGTGACTCGAACAGCAACTCATTCTACACTGTTCTTTGAAAGAATATTCTGCAAACTTCTTTGGTACTGACCTACAGTAAGAAACACATTTTATGTGTGACCCAGTGCAGCACTCACAGATGTAAGTTGGCCTGGGATGTGTATAAAAATGGGAAAAATGTTTCATGTGAGATATTTCCCATTACTGCATACAATGTAGTCTGGTATTTGTATTTTATTCTTTTTCTTTTAATGTCGTTTGCCACTCACTAAGTTGATTTCATGGCTCACTAAGGGGCAGTGGCCCACAGTTTGAAAACATTCTGCTTTGGAGGACAGAGCTGTGTCTTCGTGTTAACAGCAGATGTCTTTCTGATATTGTACCCTGGGGTCTGTTGGATCTGCTCGCGGCAAAACTAAATCAAACCTGTTGCAAAAAGAATGGAGTCAAATTTGATATTAGGCTATATAGGACTATATTTGTAAAAATAATCTCCTCTTCCTGTTACCTTTCCACTTAATGGACTTCTTACTTGAGGCAAAGTTCCTGGGCCCTGCACTCCATCAGCAGATGGATGGCATTAACTGGTGGTCATTTGCATCATCATAGACTTACCACAAAGGGACGTAGCTCCAGCCTCTGGAGGCATAACTCATTTCTAAGTGTGGAGCTTTGGTATGCAGGGTAATTTCATCTCCAGTTGAGGAGATTTGTATCAGCTTGATTTTGATGTGGATGCTTTGTGTGGCATGTGTGGCACTCTGGATTCTGGTGGGAAGATGAGAAGTTATACCTAAACAGGCCTCTGAATCCAGCATCTCTGAAACCCCCTTGGTGAAGTGTACCTGGAAGGTTTGCAGTTAGGAAAAGATCAAGGAAGGCCCTGCTTGAGTGTAAGCTCTTGAGAGCAGGGACTCATTGATTGTGCTCTGTACACCGTGTATTCTCAGTACTAAGCACCATCCCTGGTACAGAGTATTCAATCAGTAAATATGTGTCGCCTGACTCAGAAATAGATGTTCAAGTCACACCATCAACTTCTGAGGGTAAAACGGCAGGCACTCTAACATTAGAAGTATTCAGGGCAGGTGATAGTATGTCATGAGGCCTTGGGGACATTTGATACTTTGACAACACCTCCTGCAGACAGGTGGAATCTGCCAGCTGTCCATACAGGAATAGCAGCGGGTTAAAATAGACATCTTTCCCAGTGTCAGGAGGAATTTAGGAGTAAAGAGTTCCTTTATTTAGAAGCAGGGGAATGAGTGGGGTTGCCAGAGAGAAATCGTGAGGAATCCCTAATTTTGTTCTTTTTAAAAAAGATAAATATAATGTTATCATAAGAAAATCAGGAGTTTAATTTTTGGTATGCCACATTGGGTTTTGTAAAATCTAAACTTTAAAAATCTGCATTTATGAATTCCAATATTTGTATTTCAAGTAAACCTTTTTCTTAGTCCTGTTTAACAATAAGACTTAGGAAATTGTGTTATTTCTGGTTAACTGGCTCCATGCAAGACAGTGTAAGTTTCCTTTAGCAGTTGTGCTTTTTGCTTATGAAGGTGCCAGCTTTGCCACCATGTTTGGAAAATAATTAACATTGGTCACCTTTGTTCTTTCTTCCTTCATTGACTTGGATCTTATCTGCCTGTCAAAACCCGTTTTGGCAACATAAAATCAGTAGCAACTAAGTTCTGGAAGATACCTTTGTTGACACCTATTTTGAGTGTGTCATTTCTTCAATAGAATTTTAGTCACTGTTGTTGTCACAGAATTTCCATACATCTTCCAGGAAATAATTCCTTTGCCACAGCTGCTTAATTAAACCGAATTCTCAGTGAAGCAATAAAACACAGTGGAACTTTCCGAGGGTTTCTGGGGGTGTGGAGGTGCGGCAAGGGGGTGGATGCAAATGAGGACATTAAGCAAAGGCCTGGAGAAAGGTCTTCGTGGCTTCCTACCAACAGGCCACAACCTTGCTTTGATGAGCAAGATGATGTTTAAAGCCTGTTGTAGTAAACAGATTTATTTTACCTTTGTATTGCTAGCTGTCTGCCAAAATGTTGATTTGTGTTGTGTGCTGAACTAGTGAGAAAATGTGACAAGCTGAAGATAGAGGACTATTCTCATAGAATGTCAATTATGCTGCACACAATGTAAATCTTAATATAAACAAAGAGACCAAATATAAACTTCCTAACAGACATTTCTGATCTGTTTTTCTAATATCATTTGCTAAGAAACTTTAAAACTTGAATTCCTAAACTTTAAAATGGTAAAACTAAGGGCAGCTATCTTAGTTTTTGCTTTAAACACTCAGCCAAGAAAGGAAACTAAAATTGTTTAGCGTTAGTGGGGCATCTGCTTGTGTGTTTATATGCCAGCCAATTTAAAGCTGAAATGTTATCTCTTCAAAGTGGAGGCCGCCTGGACTCACATTAAAATAGTTCATTTTGTAAAAAAAATTTTTTAAAGATTTCTAAAGGAGTAAAGGAGAAGATGAAACCAGTGCAGTTTCTCTGTCCTTTTGGGGTGTTAGATGGCAGAAGTCATTCAAATGGACGTTTTCAGTGGGTGATATCCCAATTACAAAAGTTAAAAAGATAGTGATAAGCTCTCTGCATACTTAGCTGCTTATGTCAAAATATATTGGTAATTTTGAGTACATTTAATGTAGCATTTTGCTTAGTTTGGTATTCTAACAAGAATGAACATATTAATGATAGAATGCAACATAGTTTTTGTATTACTTTAGAGAGACTGCCATGGAATGCTGTTAAGGACATACCATAGTAATACTAGAATCTAAATCAGAACACTAGAGGAATCAAAATAACTGTTCCAAGTGACTTTAAAACAAACAAAATCCTAGGTAGTTTTGTTAAGTTTAGTTAATGTTTTCTCTCTTTTCTAAATCAGTTTTTATTTTCTTATCCACAACACATATGCATACACACAAACACACACACACACACACACACACACACACACACACACCCCATTAAATGAAGCACCACTTAACTTGTGCTGGAAATGTAGCCACTTTCTTTCTTTTTTTTTTTTTTTATTTTCCAGCCTTTATAATTTTTTTTATTAATTTATTATTATTATACTTTAAGTTGTAGGGTACATGTGCATAACGTGCAGGTTTGTTACATATGTATACTTGTGCCATGTTGGTGTGCTGCACCCATCAACTTGTCATTTACATCAGGTATAACTCCCAATGCAATCCCTCCCCCCTCCCCCCTCCCCATGATAGGCCCCGGTGTGTGATGTTCCCCTTCCTGAGTCCAAGTGATCTCATTGTTCAGTTCCCACCTATGAGTGAGAACATGCGGTGTTTGGTTTTCAGTTCTTGTGATAGTTTGCTAAGAATGATGGATTCCAGCTGCATCCATGTCCCTACAAAGGACGCAAACTCATCCTTTTTTATGGCTGCATAGTATTCCATGGTGTATATGTGCCACATTTTCTTAATCCAATCTGTCACTGATGGACATTTGGGTTGATTCTTAGTTGGACAAAATATGTTTTTAGCACTCAGGTTCAACGTGAAAGGGTCTGTCATTATCCTGTTTCCTGGATGGAAGTGGTTATTCTTCTCTATTCATTTTTTTTTTCCTTTCCTTCCTGACTTAACCGGTGTGCCACCTAAAGTTCAGTAGCAGTCTTTGAAGGTGCTTCTGTAACAAGGATGCCAGATTCTGCTCATTAAGAGCATTGAAATAAAAGTTGCAAGTTATAAATGGCCTGCTTTTTTTTCCTCTTTTTTTTTCTCCCCTTATTTACCGCAGTAGACAGAGGGAACGTCCTGGCCTTGTCAGAGAGAGAAAAGAATTGCCCTGGCATTGGAAGGGAAAACATAAAGCTAACTGTTGGTGGCTTCATGTTACAGACCACCTAGGAGACAAAGCTAGAACTTGACGTCTTTTAGACCTTATTTAAGGAAACTAAAATGCCATTTTCATTTAATTTAGGAGAATATTGAAAGTGGTGGTAGACACCTTGCTGAATATCTCTGGAGACTGGAAATAAGCTATTTTTGCATGATGTTAGGGTTGCCTAGTAGGTTTAATAAGCTGGTTATGGCATTCCCATGAGCAGAGTCTAATGTGGGAACAGTCCTTCCATCGTACGTTTGTGAGCTGTTCGCTGTCATGAGTTGGCCAACTTGAGGGTGGACTCCTACAGTGATAGATTGTGTGAGTTACTATGGTTTTAGGTGAGTATAGACCAGAGGCCATCCTGTCCTATTTGACTTGCGGAGTTTTCTACCTTGCTGTTGTTAAATTTTGTTTTGGGTGCTGAAGGGACTTACGGGGGAAAGAGAAGCTCCTGGCGGCCATGTTTCCTTGGCAGAGTGTGACCAGATGGACACACAGGGAGAATGGGAGGAGGGTGCAGAATATCACAGTGGGCTAGTGTTGGGTATCTAGCGGAGTTCACGCATCTGTTCCCAGGTGAAAAGGTCTCGAAACCAGTGCTGAGAATATCAACTGCTAGCCTGAGGCTATTTTTGCCATATAGTTAATCTGTTATTACATGGTCCACAGAAGTGCTTATGTAGGAAGAATTTACTTCCATAAAATTCTGCCTCTTTCATAGCATTGAGCAGCAGTATATGTAGTGGATAAGGGTAAGCTAGCTATGTGGGTTTGAATCCCAGCTCTGATATTTTTGCCATGTAGCCTTGGGCTAGTTCCTTAAATTTTCTGGACCTTCATGTTCTTGCCTGAAATATGAGCACGACAGTTCCTATCTCATAAGTTAGGTGTGCTGATTTAAATGAATTAATATATCTTAATATTTTAGGGGCTGTTAGAAGAGTTCTTAGTAAATAGCAAGTCCTCAGTGACATTATCACATTATGATTATTGATAGTTTCTATTGTTGAGTGGCTCCTGTATGCAGTTGAGTACATACACAATGAGCTCAGGCAGTGAGCTGGTCCAAAAAATGCAAAATAGTGTAAGGATATATCAGTAGAAGTATCACTGAATAAGCTGAGGTCACATCTGTGTGATGAAATAGTATGCATTTATTAAAACCAATGAGTTATATCTGTGTCTGTTGGAGGAATGGGCTGTTTCCTAATATGCTATTTCATTTCATTGTCCCCACAACACTGCAATAATACATAGTATCATTCTCATTTTACAAGTGACACCACTGAGACTCAGGGTAAGTGCCTTCTCAGAGGTCACACAGCTGACCATTGGGGATGACGGGATCCGAATCCATATCTGGCTCTGTGTGCTCTCCTTTATGCCACATTTCTGTCCAGCCAGATCCCATGCCAGTGGACAGTTGGAGCCGCATTGAGTTATTGGAGCCTTATTGAGTTATTGGAGCCTCATTGAGTGAACAAGTGTAAACAAAACTCTGTGTGTGTATAAACAATAATCATCATAAAAACATTTAGCCAACTGTGTGTGTGTGTGTGTGTGTGTGTATAAAATACACTTCGTTTTAAAATTTATTTTTGTTAGTATAGGTATAGGAAAAAATGAGAATTTGTACACAGCAAGTTGCCAGCAGTGGTCTATCTTGGCGAGCGGAGTGGTTTCCCAGAGTTTTTTACTATAATGTATAGTTCATTTTCTTTAAAAGAAATACTTTATCAAAGGCACCATCCCCCAAATTAAAATGTTATGTGGAGTTGCCACAATCATTGAAACAATAGACATTTTAAAATAAAAAAGACAAATCTCCACGTGCCTTCCTCTCGTTTTCTTCTTCTCATGCCCTGAGGTAAGCAGTTTGCAGCCCAGCACAAAGCCTTCCATAGCCTTCTTCATGATTATACAAAATAGAAACACATGTACACATATGAGATGTCAGTTTTTCTTTTCTTTTTTGAGACAGGGTCTCATTCTGTCACCCAGGCTAGAGTACAGTGGTGTGATCTGGGTTCACTGCAGCCTCAACCTCCTGGGCTCAAGTGATCCTCCCACATCTACCTCCTGGGTAGCTGGTACCACAGGCATGTGCCACCACACACAGCTAATTTCTTGTGTTTTTTGTAGAGATGGGTTTTCGCCGTGTTACCCAGGATGTTCTTCAACTGCTGAACTCAAGCCATCTGCTTGCCCTGGACTCCCAAAGTGCTAGGATAACAGATGTGAGCCACCATGTCTAGCTTTTTTTTTTTTTTTAAATCATTGTCTTTACACAGATGCAATCCTCTTGTGCTCATTTTACAACATGTTTTCTGTAATAGCATATTGTGTCCATTCCTCCAGTAGATACAGATGTAACTTACTGGTTTTAATAAATGCATGCTGTTGCATCATATGAATGTGAGTCCACTGTATTCAGTGACATTTCCATTGACAGAGCCTTAAATTGTTCTGCATTTTTTTGGACCTGCAAATAGTACTGTAATAATGTCCCTCTACCCATTTCCTATAGTCTTGGGACTTGGACTCCAGAAGTTGAAGGTATAATATACACTCATACAATTTTTAAAATTGGATTTTCCACAATAAGCAGATACTTCTTTATAATCAGAAAAGAAATCTTAAATAAAATAGAAACGAAATCTTAAATAAAATATAAATAACTAAATCACACATTCACACCCACACACAGACATACTCACACAAATTCCAAGGCTGGTTATTTAAAGATGTGTCTTCCAAAAGTAGAGTCATGTTTATTCAAAGACAAACATAACATGGTTGGGTGTATATGTTCATAGCATGGGGAGCGTTTAGTGTGTTTTAAAATATGAGGAAAAATAAAAAACATCATAAGCAAACCATCAGTTCTCTTTGAGAGAAAGCTGCTCACACACACAGGTGATTCTTTCTGTGAAAACTGCCAAAGGAGTGTTGCTTATGCTTTTCATAGGTCTGTTCTCCTTACGTAGGAGTAGATCTGAACTTTGGAAATTTACACTTGAGTAAATCTCAAACTCCAGAATGTATCCCTCCTCCCCAAAAAAGGGCATTTTACAGAAATAAAATCTGTTGCTGGTTGCTTCTGGTATGTTATGTCAAAGTTGTTAACTGGATCCAGCAAAGGCAGCTGCATTGTATTTCAGAATTAGTTCGAGGTAGATTTTATTGTTATAAAGCAAGATACAATTGAAGCCGCACTCTGGGAAAATAGCAATAACACAAAACATAGTCATTTAGGCAGAATTACTCAGCCACAGATGTCCAGAGAGGTATAGGAAGAGGTCCATATGCACTTTTTGTAGGCAAACAAGTCAAGGTTACATAAAAGCCCTATTTTGAGTCTAGGCAGGATGTCAAGAAATTGCCTCACAGGTGAAACAGCCCCAGCCACAGAAGAGGCTCTGTTGTTACTTGAGTCACTAAACCATTTGGATGGAGGCCAGTGCAGCCTTCTGCTCTTTATGTCAAGTTCCCATCTGTAGGAAATAGTGCCTGGTGACGTCAAGGATCACTTTGAGTCAGTGGTGAGTAAGGCGTAATGCAAAGAGTAACGGGAAACACTCGAGAGAGTTCAGAAGAGCAGGGAAGATGCTGGTGTGTTTGCCCCTCTGGCTAAACCAGCATGGCTGTGAGAGCCGGCTGCATGACAGACAAGAGGACTGCATTAGCTCTCTGCTCAGATTCTTTGTGGTTTGGGGAGGACAGAACCCCAAAAGGATCTGATGAAAGTTACGGATCTTCATGCCAAAAAATTTACATTCTCAGAGGCTCTCATCCCCCCTCCCTCTCACTTGTACATGTACAATTTCATGGAACTTGTAGACTTCTTGGGACCATTCATGAACCTCTGTTAAGAATTCTTAAGTCCTTTGCAGGGTCCTAGACAAAGCTCTGAAAATTGATATTTTTCCTCAGCCAAGATCAACTCAATTCTAAAATGGATTTTCAGTTTTTCAGCTCAATAAATGAACACCCATAGGAGCAAGACTTGGGGGTCTGAGGTACCAAATAACATGGAAATGATAGGTGGAGACTTAACAGGAATGTGAAAGGCCTTCTTTTCATGGGTTAAGTTCCTCTGGAATCATGGCTGCTTTGGGGAGATTTGAAGTTATAAGTTTTTCTGTATAGGTCTGAAGGAGCTTAGTCTAAATATTATGATGTAAATATGACCACATATAAATACACAAACACACACACACACACTCCGTACCTAATGGGATGGATCCCATGGAGCAAACCTCAACAATGGTGCAGTGATTTACAAAATAACCTCTGAGTTGCGCCCTTATTACAGTCAGATCCTCAGTGGTGAGCTTCTTGCTTCTCAGTGAAATTCACTCTTACACAGGGGAAACTTGCAGTGTGCCACATTCAGAAAAGCTGGTTAAAGTGTAGTCTCTGTTGTTTACAAATTTGGGCTAATTCTCAACACCTATCCACCTCCATGTTCTTATCCAAAATATGGAAATCATAATAGTACTTTTAAAATAAGTTTGTTGGAATCTGTAAATAAAAAAACAATGTAAAGTATTTGTAAGGGCCTTGGCATATCTAACATGCTAAATAACTGGTAACTCAAATTGATTACTCTTTATGATTATCTAGCAGTAGCTGTTTATTGGTCTTAGACCCCACAGAGTAGGACTACCATTTTTCTATGTAGGTTGTTATAATAAAATACCTTAAACTGAGTAATTTATAAACAACAGAAATGTACTGTTCGTAGTTCTGGAGGCTGGGAAGTTCAAGGTCAAGGTGCTGACATATTCAATGTCTAGTAAAGGCTCTCTGCATCAAAGATGGTGCCTTCTTGCTTTCTCCTCACATGGTGAAAGCGGCAAGAGAGCTACCTTGAGCCTCTTTTCAAAGGGCAGTAATCCTAGTCTCAAGGATAGAACCCTCATGACTTAACCACCTTCCCAAGACCCCACCTCTTAATTACTATCACATTGGGTATTAGAGTCAAACGTATAAATTTGATGGGGACACCAACATTCAGACCAAATCAAGGACCTTGCAAAATCAGTGCACCTTGGAAAATTTTTTCTTCAGATATTACTGAGGTAATTTTCAAAGTCTAGGGAGTAGGGACTGGCTAAGAGGAACTGTGTTTAACCATGTAATACTCTTTTAGCAAACCAAGTGCCCGTGTAATTTTTCAAGCAGTTCAAGAATGGAGAAAGAATTCTGTCCTAAACTCTTTCTGCTTCATTAACTGAAATGTTCACATTTCTCACATCCAAGCAGAAAGGGGGCAGGCTCCGCAATGGTCTCAAACTTGGATTAATGGCCCCTATTAATTTATCTTTGAAATAAGAAAGAAATCCTGTGGATCCCCAGTGTATTGACAGATTTTTAACACTTTACCCATAAAATCAAGCAATCAATCTCTCTCTCTCTCTCTACCCCTTCTTGCCAGGCTTTTACCTTTCGTCACTCATTCTCCCTTTCCTTTTCATCAAAACATTTTGTTCTAATTTCCTTTTCCCCTATGTAATGGGAACAGTTACAGTAACTAAAGGTACCTTGAAAGAATGGTCGAGGACCGTACCATAAAGGATCCCAGGAGTCAACAAATGGCACACTTAAGATAGGATCCATCAGAGAGATTAGTAAAAGGACCATTTTCAAGGATATGAGAAGAGTGTAGGACACAGGTCGGCAAACTTCTCCTGTAAAGGGCCAGATGGTAAATATTTTTCAGCCTTGCAGGCCATGTGGCTTTTGCTTCAACTATTCAACTCTGCTGCTCTAGAGGGAAAGCAACCATAGGCAGTACCTAAACAAACAGGTGTGTCTTCCAGTAATATGATTCACAAAAACAGGCTTTGGGCTGGATCTGGCTCCGGGGCCATAGTCTATTAAACTCTGGGGTACAGGAAGAAGAGCATAGGGCAGTAACTGGGCTAGTAGCAATGCTGTGACCGGTCTTGGGCTTGAAGGGCAGGAGTGGAAGGAGGTATCAGAACCTAGAAGAAAGGCAGTCTGTGAAGGGGGCTGTCTAGACAGGAGCTGTGCACTCTGGAGAGAGCACTATCAAGAGTCACCCCACAGGAAGGAGCTTTGGGGCGGGACCCAAATCTAGGCTGCATTTCTCCTCTCTCCCTTGGTTTTCCTCTCCTGTACTCCATTGACTGATCCCAGCTAGAAGCCAGGGAGTGAGGGAGACCAGAGAACCATTCTATACAAGGTATCCTCCCTGGGGACGGAGAGCAGGGTGGAAAAAGGGAAGCTCTCTGGCAGGGGGAGGAAATGAGATACGGCACACGATGCACTCAGCGTGGATTCCTCAAGTACCAAGGGCTCTTGTTTATTAATCCTAGTCATCACAAACATCTGCGTCTCTGAATACATGTGGTGTTGCAATGTAAAACGTAAGTGAGTAAAGGAAGCATGAGTAGAACTTTCTACAGAGATCCACTCACAGCAGAAGCTAGTCATGTAAGGGTTTCTCATCCCTTGGGTTTATCAAGCTTTCCTCTAGATTCATTGTTCTGAAAAGTTGCTTTTGGAAAGACATACGAAGATCTGAATTTGGGTTTGAGGGCTGGGAAAAACCCTCTTTGCTAAAATGAATGAATGAAAATTGACCTCTTATAGAATGATTCATCAACTGTGCATGAGCGAGTGACTCCATCTAGAAAAGTATTAATTTAGTCATGTCCCAAAACATCACATCACATTGCAGATTAAGGTCAGCAAAAATGAATGTTTTGACAGCCCTGCAATCAGTGCTAATAGAGGCATTGAAAGTAAGTGTCTTGAGAATGTGGGTTGTGCTTGATTTAATGTGTGCTTTTTTTTTTTAACTTACTCTAATTTAGTCTCATCACTCTTTCTCCAGAAATTTCACTTATCTCTAAGACTTTGACCTCTTTGTCTGTAACTCTAAATGTAGAGTAACACACGCCAGCAAGATGACAGTTCTGTAACGTCCCACTTTTTTAGTACACAGGATAGATATTCATGTCTATCAAGTGTATTTAGGACAGTGAGTTCAATCGTGCAAAATTGAAAAAGGTAAAAGCTGGATGATTTCACCAGGCTCTTTAAGAAACTTGTGTTTGGTGGTAATGTTTGTCTTGAAAAGATAAATTTCCTAGTATTTGGGGTAACTTAGAATTCTGCTTGCATCACCCTGAAAACTTGTTTCTCTACCTTTTATATAGCTGGGGTCACTGATTTTTTTTTATATACAGAAAGAAAAAGCACATGTAGTCCCTGCCTAAAGTCAGGCTATGGCATTCTTCTTTGGCACACTGGAACCTAGAAACACTAGCAGTTGTCTTGACTTGTAGATTGATTATGGGACACAATGCAACTTAGGTCTTGAGGATGCAGTTTCGCTCAGCCTGTATCATGTATATAGATATCAGCTTTATTTCAGCCTTAGTTTTGATTGGCTTTGGGTAACACCTCTCATATATGTAAACTGTTATTTTAATCCATCTCAATTTAGACTGTGTTCTCCCATCCTTAACACTGGATAGAGCTCATTTCCTCATTTTGGGGTAGGTGAGGGCAAAGGAAAGATGTTGGAAGAAAATAGGCAGCTCCCTATACCAGTGTGTGTGTGTGTATGCACACATGTGCGTAATTTCTTCCACATATAGTAACTCCCTGCAGAATGATAGCAACATAACTGAAGATGACTTCGCTTGATTTTTCTCTTTTTCTCCTGTCCTTCTTTCCTCATCCCTCTGCCCCCTCTTTCTCTTTCTTTCCATGATATTTCTCCTGAACTTTCAAATTATGTGACTCTAAGTTTAGGCAGTCAAATATACATTTGTTAAGAGGCTCACTACTTAGGGAATATGCAAAATTGGTTGGATCACCATAAAGAATCATAGGAAAAATTTTAAAACTCAGGGATCAGTTAATTCGTTCTCCTACTTGTCTAATGAGAAAACAGGGGCATACAGAGCTGAAGGACCTGTTCCCATTCCGTCATCTGATGGCTGCAGAGCTGGGACTGGACCCAGTCTTTATTTGCCCTCTCTACAATGCAATGCATGTTCTTTCTAATGCCCTCCTCTTTCTCCTGAACTTTCTCGGATAAAGTTCACATTTGTCTGTAAGCAATTTATTTTTTAAGCACAACTCACATTTGTGTCCCAACTGTAAATGTTATGAAGTTTGGTAGTTAACTTTCTATTCAATTTGACTGCCATTTCTCGCATTTCTACTTGAGAAGGTCACTGTGTTTGATCAACTCCTGGGAGAAAAAGATGAGATGAGGATTTTTGGGACAACTTCTTCTTGTGTGGTGCTTCACTGAGCTCGTGGCACATGCTAGTTTGGAAAGGAGATTTGCCTTGAAAATGGGGTCTCCGAACCCTCTGGGAGGGATAAGGTAGCACAGTGGAGTTGGTCATGCAAGGATGGTTTTTCAGGTTCCGGCACCGATGTGAGCTGTGAACAGCACACATATTGTATTTGCCCTGTAATTATTTGTGAACTTTCTCAAGAAGTACCTGTGTAACTACAAACCCCTGTTCCTCCTTTTCAGTACGGTATAATGCCATTTATGTTCATTAGTTCTTTAGGCAATCATGTTGAATTACAGAAATACCAATTTTTGTGATAATCATGAACTCCTTTAGAGCTTGGAGATTTTCTGATGTATTAACTTATTAACTTTTTTATTAAAAAAAAATCACTTTGCTCTTTTGTACAGCACTTCAAAGGAATGACACCTTATCACAGCCCTTTGGTGAGCTGAGAGGTATAAAACTCGGTTATATTTGACAGTATGCCCCAATAGGACTGTGCTGTAAATGACGGGATTGTTTAGCACAGGCTGAACTGCCAGACACGAAAAGGGGCTAGATGAGAGGGTAAGTTGAATTTGTTGTAAAAAGCACCTTCTTATCTTTTAGGTTGAGTCAATACTGTTTTCTGCCTTTTGGCTATTTTGCTGTATTAAAAGTGCTGCTTCTCACTTTGGGAGGCCAAGGCGGGTAAATCACTTGAAGTCAGGAGTTCGAGACCAGCCTGGCCAATATGGAGAAACCCCATCTCTGCTAAAAATACAAAAATTAGCCAGGCGTGGTGGTGGGCTCCTGTAATCCCAGCTACTTGGGAGGCTGAGGCAAGAGAATTGCTTGAACACGGGAGTTGGAGGTTGCAGTGAGCTGAGATTGTACCAGTGCACTCCAGCCTGGGCAACAGAGTGAGGCTCCATTTCCCCACCCTCCCCCACCCAAAAAAAGAAGTGCTTGTTCCACTGAATTCATTGACTTTATTTCTGTTTTTAAAGAAGTGTTGTGAGGGGAGTGGCTAAAAAGGACTTCTCAGCTATACCAGCTCACTCTGCCTAATTAGCATGGTCAAGTACTTAGTTTGGTTTTATCCTAGGGCAAGTTCTCTTGATGGTGAGAAGATTAGCAGTCAAGAGGCTCCAAGAGAGGGGTTAGAGTGTACTTAGAGGACAGCCTTTAGCTTTAGAAGATAATTGATGTTTGACATTTTTTCCCTTTATAGGCTGAGTGTCAAATATTGGACAGGGCTAGAGCCCCCTCATTAATCCTGACAACTGTTACTTCTCTGTGATGTTAGAATAAAGGGTGTTTGCTCTTTTAATGTCAGGCCTTCTCTCCTCCTGCAAACCACTCATGTCCAGAGGATGTACTAAGAGGCTAGCTGCATGCTTTTCCGGGCAGCTAGAAGTTTGCATATATGGCAAGGCAAACTTGACCAGCTTATCTTGAATGGGATAGAAACACTCTTCTATATTTGCTGTGAATATTTTTAAAGTGGTACAGCATGGGTTAATGTTTAGAGCTGACTATGGTAAGGACCGTGTGTGTGCGTGTGCGCGCGCGCGCACGTATTTGTGTGGCTATTTTTAAAGCCTGATAAAGTATTTTTGGTGGACTTGCATAGATTTGGAAAAATGAAAACCATCTCTGACACTCACCTTTTACCGCTGAGGTATTCCCATAGAACAGGGGTTGGCAAACTTTTCCTGTAAAGAGCCAAATGGTAAATGTTTTCAGCTTTGGGGGTCATACAGTCTCTGTTGCAGCTCCTCAACTCTGCCATTGTAGTGTGAACGCAGTTATAAGCAATAGGTGACTGGATGAGCATGGCTTTGTTCCAATAAAACTTTATTTAATAAAACAGGTGGTGGGACAAATATGACCTGGTGACTGAGGTGTGTTAACCCCTGCTAGAAAGTTCTACTGCTTAAATATAGCTCTGGCTTTGTGGCTAGATTTCATCTTAGAGGACACTTTGCCCCTCACTTTGCCTCCTTGTCTTCCCAGACACCACATTGCAGATTGTCCCTTGCTGCAGTCTGTAACAGAAACATGATTCTGGGTGCTTTGTATGTACTGTGTCTTTCCCTGGCAACTGAAGGCCCTGGAGATCTTGCGTAGCTGTTGATCTGCTCTGGGGTCCTACCTTAATATGTTCTGGGGTCTTGTCTTGTCAGAGAGGGTCACTGTAGGACCTCAGAGAGGCCTTTGGGACAGGTAAGACAGATCAGCATTTCAGCAGATCACCCCTGGTTTCCAGCCAACTATCAACAACCAACCTGTGTATCTTACTAGAGGCTCTGAGATAAGCCTTAATTCCGGCACACTGTGGGACACACAAGAGCCGAAAACGTCCCTTTTGCTAATGAGTTGTGTGGTATTTTCTCACTTTATCTCAGGTTTCCAGCCTAACCGCTCCAGGAGCTATCTTTTCAAAATTCCAGCAGTTTTTTCCGAGTTTCCCATTAAACCATTGAAATCCAAATGACACATATGCATAGTTTTCCCAAATGCAGGAGGGAATCTGCATTTTTTTATTGAAAAAGGGAGGTGGCACTCCTGCAAAGTAAAGCTGCTCCCTCTGCCTCATCCCTCTTGGCTTGATGTACTTATTTCTCTGAGTATCTGATTTGTTGCTGTCTCTGGGCAGTGTTGCTCCTTTTTTGTACTGCTGTCCCACTGCTTGCAGTGACTCAGGTGTGCTTGGAAACAGGACGCAACCAACTGTGGTTGAGTTATATTCACCCTGACAGCCGGAATGTACAGTGTGATTTATGGGAGTTGTTCACACAGAGATCCCCAGATAGCTTGGTTTTCTGACATCCATGTGAAGTGTTGAGGCCCAGGGAAGAGGAATACACTCCAAGGAACCAATGGATGCTAATGACATTTCTAAGTGCTATGATGAATTGAGCCTGGACTTTTTAATGTCAACTTAAGAGTACACTAGAATAGAACACAGCGTTGGATTTCCATACAACTGAGTTAGCAGCTAGCAATTTAACCAGATGAACTTTGTTACTTTGGAAGAGCTTATTGAAATCTCTGAAAGAGGGATGAGAGATAAAGGAAGAAAATCAATCCGTGTGACCACACATTAAATGGATCAAAACTTAGCAAATTCACAGCCTGGGCAAGCAGATTTAATGGTTTATTTTTATCAATTTTTTACCGTGGAATTTGAAACAAGAATGACTTTGGACACCTGAATTCTACCTATTCACTCCAGCTTGCTTTTCTTTAAAAGAAAGATACCAAATGAAATGATTTTTAAGACCTTTTTTGCATTGAGTCAACATTTTGTTGACACAAACCTAGTTAGATTTCTAAAAAGTATCATACTGTCCCTTGCTCAAGTTAAGTACGAAATTGCCTAGGAAATTTTTTCTAAACCCAGTGCCATGTTCCATTCTTTACCCTGCCCTATTGCAGCCCAAGAATTGGAGTGAGTGGAAAGTATGTTCCTGTTTTTTTCAAAACAGTGCTCAGGACACATTTGTGACCACACCAGCTTCTGTCGCACTGCCGCTTCTGGTCTTCCGGTTCTGAGCAGCCGTCTTAGAGATCAACTTTTGTAGCAGTCTGTTGATGAGGTGAGGGCCGCCTGCTCAGGGGAGATAAAGGTAGAGGTCTCCAGGCTCTTCTCTGGGGGCAGGAGTCTCACCCCAGCAGCTGCGGCTTTGATTGAAAAGGTATGTGGCCCTCTGGAGCTGACTTCAACCAAATGGCATTGGTCTTTGAAAAATGTACTTTAGCACAGCCCCTGTGGAACGTGTTTACTTAAGGATTTTACCCCTGTTAGAAGTGAGAATGTGACTACAGCTGGACTGCCCCTCACTGAAAGCATTTGCTGCGAATGTGTCTTCTGCTAATATGTTTAAGGATCTGTAATGAAAACAGAGTCATTCTGAAATAAAAGGACATTGACATAAAAAGCGGTAATGGTTGATGCTATCTGTTTTTTAAGATAAGGGTTTTGTCACAAAGGCACGATTTATGGTGGGAATACTGAGTAGCAGTAGTGTGGCAGGTGATAAATCACTTTTCTCACCACTGGATATTGAAAAAAAAGGGATACAAACACCTTTTAAAAACAGGAAAAATAAAAGCACTCCAGGGCATGTAGTTTACGGAAAACATAGTAGAGAAAGTGTGGTAGGACTGAGATTGTGTGTATGTTGTTGACTGAAATGTTTTAATCTCATTTGGAGGCATCGTTAAGATATATTTTTGTAAAACTGAATCTTGAAAAACTTAGTCCATACACTGGGCAGCATATAATCATGCTTTTTAATGTAGGGCTTTCACGGTAGCTATGATGGTGATAAAAATCACGATCCTTCTCTTCTCTTTACCTTGTGCACAAGTTTTCTTCTGCCCATGGCCAGGTAGATGAGAGCAAACAAAAGCAGATGTGTTTATAGGATGTTAAGGGCAAGAACAAAACTAATACCTTAAGAGACTTTTTAGGAACCTCTTGGAAGCCATGAGTCCAGGGAGGGATTATAGAGTCTGGGCACCTTCTGGGCACCTTCATCCTCCTCCTCCTCCTCCTCCTCCTCTGTTCTCTGTGCTGGTGGAAACTTGATACATTGCCACATGGATGGGGGCTCATATGGGCCACCACTGATGCTTCCTTGCAGATGGGAAGGCTCTCCTCCTGGATCAGTCAAAATCAAGGGCTAGCTTTTGAGGAAACCTGAATCTAAGCAGCCGGTCCATTGGAGCAATAGATTGTCTTAGAGAGGATTCCTTCTCTTTTAGAGGACTCTATGAATGCATAATCCCATCAGTAAGTGAGCGTGTGGGTTAATGCCGCATTAATTACATATCTGGGGATATGTCGGGTGCAGATGTGAGGACTCCTATGCCATACAGCATAACACCAAAATTCAAGAATTGTATTCATATGCAGCCTTTACTTTTTGGCCAGTACAAAAACAAGTGAAATATGCCTGTAATTATTGCCATAAAATAGCAATTCATAGTCTCGCATTTTGTTAACATCCGTTGTCTCTTCCAGATGTATGCCTCATAAGTTGGTCAGTCAGTATTCGTTTGTTTCATCATTCATTTATTTGTTTTCTCATTCATTCATTCATGCATGCATTTGAGAAATACTTGAGACCTTCTACATGCCCATTGTTGTCCTTGGTGCCAATACACAGCAGAGAAGAAAACAAGAGTCCTGTCTTCGTGCTGCTTAATCCTAGTAGGGCAGAGCCAGGCAGTAAGCGAGACCAAATATATAATGTGTCAGCGGCGGGGTAGTATAAGTGCTTGGAAGAAAAATGAAGCAGGGTAAGAGAACAGAAAGGAATAGAAGGCTAAAGGCTGAAATGACATCATTTTCTCACCCCCTCTCAGGAGTTAGTGTCACCCAACTCCTCTCTGCCTCCTGCCTTTTATCCTGAAAAACAGCCCCATGAGGGGGCAAGCAGGACTGTCATTTCCATTTACAGCTGATGAAACCGAGGCACAGGGTTTAAGAGATGGTCACGATGGCACAGCAGGTAGATGTCAGGTCACTCAGAGCCCCTGTTCTCAACCCCTCGAGAGTTCCTTCTCTTCACCACTGCTGGCCCTAGTCCAACCCAGCGCCTGGCCCTTTGGCCATGGGCAGGCTCAGTAAGTGCATGTTTGAACCGAGGCACTGTGCTAAGCGCTGGGGAGGAAGAGAAAGGTAACCTCAGGTCCTGCCTGGAGAAGACCCCAGACTAATGAGGAGTGCTCCTGGGAACACCCTGCCACAGGGCTGAGATTCGGCACAGGGCTGTCTGTCCTGTGTGTCTGTCAGTGTGTGTGCGGGTGTGGGGGTGGGAGGCTTCTGAGAAAGCTTCACTGAGGAGCAGCTGATCTCATTGCAGAGAAGAGGAGAAAGGCATTCCGTGCAGTGCAAATTGCCAGTGTAGAAGCCTCGGGGCTTAAGAGAACGTGACATGGAAGAGACAGGAAATATGTACTCTTGTACAGGTATGCGGCACACGTGTGGCCCCCTCCCTCCCAGCCTCCTCACTAAAGATTATTAAGCTGCTTATTCTCCTGGTTCACCTGAGGCTGTTTTGAGAGAATCTCAGAATCTCAGTGTTCATTTCATACGATGTTCTTCGGGCTCCTCTTGTTCATCTTTGCAGACTGAAGTATTCATGAAGGACCTTCAGAAATCTGATTACTCCTGATGAATCAAAGAGTAAAGAAGAATCAAACATGATTAACCAGGTGAGGCAATGTGATAAAAGGGGTGTATGATTTAGAATAGGTGAGCTGGGTTCAAACTTTAGCTGCAGCACGTACCTTGGGCCAGTTATTTTACTTCATAAGACCTCAGTTTTTTCATCTGGAAATGGGAATAATGATACCTGCGTCCTGGGAGAGAACGGGCAGAACAAGAATTTCGGCAAGGCTCTATCATTTCAGTTATCCTCCCCCTGCTACAGTGCGAATCTGTCTTAAAGACTGTAGGTCTGGCTTCTGCTAATCAAAGAGAAACAGTTACAGCATAAACCTGGGCTACTGTGTTGCCCTGGGATATGCATATCACCTGTTTTAATCCCAGGATTTTTACTTTCCTCCTAGTGCTATGGCTGATTATTTAATTTTTAGATAATCGTGTAGCAAATATCATGTATTAGAAGGTAGGGCTATAAAAAGAGTATACCACAAACAGAGTTTGGTTGTTGGCCAACAAGTCCCAAGCTGCCTCTGCTGCCATGTGCTACCATATCAAAAGAGTTGCCCGGGAATCCCCTGCTGACATCGGTCTGTCTCACGTGGGTGATATTTGGAAGGTAGTTTTGGTGTGTATTTGTGTTGATCATTATAGTAATGACATGCATTTACCACAGTTCTGTAGGAGAGCGACTCTCAGCTGTGGTTTAGAGACAGCCCTTTGGATCTCCAGGTATCTCAAAGGCTATAAAACTTCTCAAGTCAAAACTAGTTTTAATTTTACTGCTTGAGAGATGCAGTATGAAACATATGACAGCAATGAGTGTCTATTTTTGTAGCAACTCAAGCCGCCTGTTTTTTTTAGGGGAAGATTTATAATAAAAGCACATAACTGTAGGGCTTTTAACCTTGATTTAAAAAAAGACTTTCCTGTTCATTATCATATCTAGCTCTGGGGAGATGGGCAGGTTAGTGATGATCTGCACCATTTTACAGATGAGATCCCTGAGGTGGCTTTGTGGCTTTGGTCCAAGAAGCCATTTATTTTTGACTCCTGGCTTCACATGGCTCCTCCCTTGACTGGCTCCTTCTTATCCCTAATCCCCTATCTTTGTAGCTTGTCTGTTACCTATCAAAGGAAGCCATGTCTGATTTCTCTATTGGAAGTTAAACTGTTTTTCCCACCTCTGGTTTCCCTTCAACTCCTTATTTATTTCATTATTGCATTAGCCACTAGTTTTATTTCTTGGGTTTTCAACTGGTAATTATTATTTAATTTTATTGATGAGTCTGTTTCCAGCATAAGAACAAAAACATATAAACTCCATGAAGGCAAGGACCCCATCGTTGTATTTCTGGTGCCCTAGGGTGATGCCTGACACAGCAGACACCCTTTGTTAACGTGTTTGGAAGGGAGATAGAAGCTAAGTTTAAAAGACTAAGCTGATCTTTGAGTGTCTATGTTCCAACAGCAGAAAATGGACTAGAGGAAGGCTGTTTGAGGTTTGAGAATTATTATGAAAGGACATTTTTACAAATGAACCAGGTTTATACTTCAATATGTGTAGAGTTCTCTGAATCATGTCTGGCAGATAAATAAGACTTGCTTTTGGGGGAGTTTTTTTAAATTCAGTGGGCTTTGAATTAGAAGGAATTCCAATGCTTGTTCTTGTTCTGCTTGAGTAGAATTGATAAAATCTGTTAATCATCAGTTTTGCTTTAAACCCTTGAGGAATTTTTAAACTTTGGGAACTCAGGTCATGATTTTGAACTTTTATTTCTAATAATGTTCCTGACGTTTTTTATAAAACAGATTTTGTTGTTACTATTTTTTAAAAATCCTTCTCATATGCATATATAGTTTGAAAGTCTTGTTCCTAAATCCCCATTTTACAGATTGTAGAGTCCAACATATGGAAATAATTAAGGCATTGTCTGTTCAGTGTGGAAGTATCCAGGAAAGTTATGAAAAGCTCCAGGAAGGATAGATGTCCATGTTGATCAAACTACCAGATTCTTAAAACGTGTTGCTTTTACATTGTGTCATATGGGTGAAGCAGAACAATTCTGTTCTGGATGACTTTTGGAAGGCATGTCTAATAATAACTAGGTTTTTCTCGTACTTTTTCCACTGGGTCAACTCTATTACTTTAGATATCTGGGGCTACAAGTAATAGAGATTTCAAATCCAAATAGCTTAAACATGTTTTCTTAGGTACAAGGACAGGTGATTCCCAGGTTAGTGAGTTGAGGAGCTGGGTGGTCTTGTCAAGGATCCAAGTTGTTTGTGGTCATCCTTAGCATGTCAGAGTAGTCTCCTCATGGTCAAAATATGGCTGCCACAGATTCAGGCATTGCATCTCGGCATGACAGTCTCCAGAGACACCAGCAAGACACCATTTTCTTGTCTTTGTAGGTGTGAAGAAGCTTTCCAAGAAGCTCTAGAACAGACTGCCCCTTGTCAGTGGTTTGCTGGACAGAATGAATCACGCCAGTAATCCTACAGTGGGCCATAAATTACCGTGAATGGCTTGGACCAATTGGGATTTATGCGCTTTCTCTGAGGGCAAATAAAATATGGGTCACACCATCAAAGGAAAGGCAGCAAAGAGATGAGTAGGCAATAAGTGGTCATTGCCATACCAGATTCATCCTACTGAAACCCCCCTTTACGGATACATATTTTTTGCTCTCAAATAATCAGCATTTTCAAAATCAGGACAAAAGGGTGGTTCTTTGGTTGCAGAGTTCCTTATGTAAATTCAGATTTTCTGTCTAAATTTTCTAAGAGAATTTTATGGATAAAGACTTTCCTTCAGTATTTTACGGGTTGAATCTTGTGCTCGCAGTTCATGTGAATATTTTGAGAAAATGTTATAACTGCATTTTAATCTAGAGACTTGTGAGCCTGCCTATTTACTGTTGAGGTTTTCTGCAATCCTTGTACTAGAGGAAGTGTCATTTTGTGTAAACCAGGAAAAGAAATTGGTTCAAGTAAGTCTAATTGCAGAGTTGCTGAATGAAGATATCCCTTTCTGTCTCTTACAACAAAAATTTAAAATTTAATTTAAAATTGTCAAACAATGATCATGTCACATCTGGAAATTTCAGGTTTTTACTCCCTTGCTTTTTTTCCTAATTACCTGAATGCTCTGGATATTCAGACTTTCAGCTGTTTGACTTTGCTGGAGGTAAGGGAAGGTATCCAGTTTATTTCACTTTTCTCAGATGTGACTCATTTCTTTGACATAAAAATCCTTATCTCACAGGATAAGCCTCAGGAATTGGTTTGAAGAATGAAGACAAACCTGGCTTTTATGAGAATAGGGAATTTTTTTTATTGGAAGCATAGTTTTCAACAAAGAGTCAGCTTGGAAAGCGGTAGGATTTGTCCCAACTTCCCAGTGGAAGGTGAAATAAGACCACAGATTTATCAGCCTGATCCTTAGAGACAACATTCAGAAACACGAACTGTTAGTTCATCCAGTGTTCTCTCCTTTCAGATGAGGAGATGTAGGCCTAGAGAGATTAAGTGACTTGTTCACTTCCATTAATTTTTGGTGGATATAGGCCGGGCATGGTGGCGCACGCCTATAATCCCAGCACTTTGGGAGGCTGAGGTGGGCGGATCACAAGGTCAGGAGTTCAATACCAGCCTGACCAACGTAGTGAAACCCTGTCTCTACCAAAAATACAAAAATTTAACTGGATGTGGTGGAGGGCACCTGTAATCCCAGCTACTCGGGAGGCTGAGGCAAGAGAATTGCTTGGACCCAGTAGGCGGAGGTTGCACCACTGCACTCCAGCCTGGGCAACACAGTGAGACTCCATCTCAAAAAAAAAAAGAAAAAGAAAAAGAAATTGGTGGATATAGTATTTTCCTAAAGCCCTGGAGAACAGGTGGTATATACAGTATTGTATGGTGCTATACTGTCTGATATTGTGTATACAGTTACCTTAACACTCTGTACTTGGGTAGCTTTGATAATGCAGATGTAGAAATTGGTAGTGATGGTGGTAATGAAGATGAGGATGATCATGAAAATCATAAGAGAGCAGCTACCTGACATTTATTGAGCACTTACTATATGCTGGGCAACATGCTTACAGCTATTGGCTGTAACACAATAGTTATATTATTGCCCCATTTGACAGATGAAGAAAGTGAATTTAGAGGTTAGACTTGCCCGATGTCACACAGCTGGAAGTAGCAGAGTTAGCATTCTAGCTCATATTTGCCTAATTTCAGACCCTGAGTTCTAAATTATGAGGCTTACCACTAATTATTGGGGAGGGAAAGGATAGTGTTTATGAAGCTGAGAAGGAACGTTCCTGAGTGGCACCAGGAATGACCTGGAAGAGTGAAAAGCCCTCAGAGGGATTGGACCATCCAGTGCTCCTAGGGGATTATGTAGATCAGGTGAAAATTGGACCTGCCTCATCAATCCACAAGAGAAAGTGCAGGGTGGAGAAGAAACCTCAAGGAAGGGGGTTGAGCTTTGAAAGGAGAGGTTGGCTACAGGTGCTGGAGGGGCTGATGGAATGTAGATGGGGCAGAGGTTGAGATCCTGGCCCTCCCATGTCACACACCTCAAATTGAGGCCACATGGCTGTCAGCGAAAACAGACCCAGGTGCTGGTTTCAATAAAAGGTGGGACTCGGACACAAGGGTAGGGAGGGCAGAGAACGGCTAAGGTCTGAACAGCTCTGCAAACTAGGTACATGGCTCCCAGGATTATCACACACATTTTTCACATGAGAAGACAGAATTTTCGAGACGTTAAGTGACTGTTCTAAATCATTCAGCTGAGGCTTTCAGTCCCCATATTTGGAATATTTGGTGTAGAATTATACAGGCTTGGCTACGGAAGGCATGACTCGGGCAGAGAGAACTAGAGGAGCCAGGAAGAGGGCAGAATAGGCACAGCCTCTAAACCAGCAACCATGCTCACAGCAGCCCAGAAGCTCAGGGGAGAACGTGTGTGTTCAAGGTGGTTGCATGTTCATGATTATAATTACACTAACACCCGGTAACAGAGAGGTTACCTCGTGGTTATGAGCCTAGGCTCTGGAGCCAGCCTGCCTCAAGTCCTACCTCTGCATCTTCTCGCTGTGTATCTTCTATCAGATTGTTTTCCCCCTCTGGGCCTCAGTTGCCTCTTGTGCAAAATTGGAATAATAATTATACCTCATAGAATGTTGTAAGAGTTTAATAAGCATGTAGAGCAGGAGTCAGAAACCTTTTCTATTAAGGACTCAATAGTAAAATTTTTGGCATTTATGGCCGTATAGTGTCTGTCATGACTACTTAACTCTGCCATAAGTTGGTAGAAAATTCAGGCATTTAAAAAATCTGTTTGCCATAGGAAATTTGCAAAAGCCCACAGCAGGCAAATATATCTTGATTTATAAATGAAATTGTATAAAATAGTAGCCATAGAAAGTAGAGTTCTGATTCCAAATTATCAACACAGTCGTGCAGGAAACAGGCAACTTTTTTAAAAATACAAGGTTTTAGTCTGTGTAAAGGTGATTATAAGAGGTATGTTCCTTCTACAGGTCTGCTTAGCTTTCTCCTAAACACTGCTTTTGATTTATCCAGCTCATCTTTTTTTAATAGAAAATATAATTTGGCGGCCAGGCTCAGTGGCTCACACCTGTAGTCCCAGCACTTTGGGAGGCCGAGGCAGGCGGATCACAAGGTTGGGAGATTGAGACCATCTTGGCGAACACAGAGAAACCCCGACTCTACTAAAAAATACAAAAAAAAAAAAAAAAAAAAAGTAGCCAGGCATGGTGGCGGGTGCCTGTATTCCCAGCTACTCTGGAGGCTGAGGCAAGAGAATGGCATGAACCTGGCAGGCGGAGCTTGCAGTGAGCAGAGATCGTACCACAGCACTCCAGCCTGGGTGACAGAGCTGGAATCTCAATTAAAAAAAAAAAAAAAAAAGAAAATATAATTTGGCAAGTTGCAGCCCATGGTTAAATAAGTACCACCAGAAAGTCTGAAAATGTATTTTCCATTTATAGAAAAAAAGGGTTACACTGACTTAGAAATGTTTTATGTTGACAGTATCACTTAAAGGAGATATACCTCATTCTTAATGTGAGAAGTAATTGAGAAGTGTATCTTGGAATCATTTCTGGTAAAGAATTCTCTTGCCCTTTCCCCAAATTAAAAAGAGGAAGAAAACCAAATGAAGTACAAAAGCCTTAAATTTCAGTGAATAGACAGCTGTGCTATCTATTCAGGCTTTGATGGTGGGATGGGTGGGCCCCATATGAATCCATTGTACCCCAAATTATGTAAGCTTCAGAAGCAGTTGCACTACATGAAGTCCAGAAAATGTAGATGGCGTGCATTTAACGGGGCTGACCTTGGTAAATATAGAGTTGTGGACGGGAGAATGGTTTTGTGATACAACTTCACCAAAAGCAAAGTGAGGTCTGAGTAATGATATACTTTGTAGG
This sequence comes from Papio anubis, assembly GCF_008728515.1. NCBI lineage: Eukaryota > Metazoa > Chordata > Mammalia > Primates > Cercopithecidae > Papio > Papio anubis. The sequence goes on from NC_044977.1 coordinate 66,528,411, forward strand.
TAGTTTACAGGGAATGGAGACTTTTTTGTTTTATTCTTTTAAAGGGACTCTGGAAACCACATCTAATTCCAATCTAATGAAACACTTCCTAATGCCAGGGGTTTCTCAGGTCAGTGTCCTAAGAGAGGCATCTCATGCCTGTCTTGTACTGGATGTCCTATGTACAAAACACTGACCCTGGTGATGTTCATGGTATTCTCGTGCCTCTTTTTTATCTGTTGGACATTAATATATCAAGGGTCAGTTAGCTCCCACTGTGTGCAGTAGAGAGAGGTAGGGAGAGAATACTGAGATGTCAGTTCATACATCTCCGTACATGTGAGTGTAATGGGGATTTAGGCTTTTCTATTCTGTTTTAGAAACTGAAAATCAAATCAGATCAAAAGATGGCTTTTGACCAGAATTTATAAATTTCCTAGTGAGTGTTGGCACTGAAATTTAAGGAGCAGTTGTATCTTCTTGAAATTCAGGAAGCTTACATGAATTCCTAATGAAAAACAAATAGCTTTTCCAGCACAAAAAAAAAAAAAAAAAAGTGGGGGCGGGGTTTCTCTGTGATGTTAATTGTACCAAGTTCTGATTATGTGTTTCAAATCACAGTAAAATTCGAGGAAAGAGGATTTTTTTTAAGTTTGCTTGTCTGGGAATTGAGACGTGGGAGTTCAGGAGTTCTGGCCCAAACATGTGCTTCTGAAAATGGGGTAGAGAAGTGCACAAGCATCTGCATGTGAGGATCCGCATGCGAAGATGCACGTGAAGACCACAGCTTCCTTTCCTGTCCTCTCCATGTGAGTGCATCATTCTTCAACAGTAGTTCAGTTCAGCCTTTCTTAGATAATAGCCTTGCAAGTGAACGGACAAGCAAAGGCAGTTGCTGAGTAATAAAGCTTCTGTGCTTACGCATCCGAATGTTTAGGATACACCTGAGATGTCTCTCTTACTGAATAGAAACAACATCCCTGGAAGCTCTAGACCTCTGAGGCACCCCAGCTTTCCCCGGTGAGTACATTAACCTTTTCCCTTCTTGACATGCTGTGGAATCAGCTGGAATGCTCATTTCATTGTAGCCACTGGACAAAAATGCAGCTTGCCCTGGTCACAACAGTAATGACGGTTAAAGTACGGGAGTTTGTCTGAGAGGGGGTGAACCCTAATGGTTGAAAGGTTGACAGCTTTCTGAATGTTTGCCACCTCTTCTTAAAAGCAGCTTCACCAGAGCAGTTTGGCAAAGGTAAAAACAAAACAGTTATACTGCTTGCAGCTCTAGGATTTTAAATCACAAACTGTATATTCAACCATCCAGTAGACCAATGAGAAGTAAAGAATCCTAGCTGAAGGTGAGAAAGTCTTGTGTGTAAAGTTTATTGCCCTGATCTCTTTATGTGGTTATGTTCTGCTAATAGGCAAATTCACTTAATTTTTACATGGTTTCCCCGGATGAGCTGTTTACATAGTTGCTTGTTCTTCTCTCCCCTTCCCTCGTCTTCCCTGCTTCTCTGACCAACACTATCTAGACCTAGTGAATAGACTTTAGTGTACAAATGTGCCAAACTCATTTCATGCGCATGAGCTGTGACTCATTGTCAGTCACCTGGAGCCTAGGGGGCTTTCTGCATTAGGAAACCTTTTACTCCTAATAATGCTGTTTTCTGGATCACGAGTAACGCTCAGCCATGGCTGTGCTAAATACAGAAATATCTGTGTTCTAAAATCTCCATCTCCACAAAATTAATCTGATGCTGATGCAAAGGGATCCATCTGCCGAACATTTCCCAAGAATACGGGAGAAGGGGCAGACACAGTTGAGTATGCAAAGGTGCATTTAAACATTTTAACCCCTTTGAATGATGAGTAGGTTGAATATTTCTCAATGGAGCAAAATGTGTCTGGCACGCCATTGAGCAGGCATATTTAAATGATTTCCCCGTTCTTCCACCACATAAACAGTGGTGCAAATTTTCTTATGGAAGGTCTTGTTTCTCCATCTGTATATTGCGCTCCAGAGCTTTTGCTCCCAAACATACCCTTGTGTTGTTGGGGGATGGGAGCACTCAGCCTCGAGGTTGAATTCTGTCCCTTATTCCACTCACCCTCTCTTTCCTGGCCTGTTTCTTCATCGGTCAAATGGGGACAGTAGTAATGGTAAGTCATAAGATGCTTGTAACTTGGCAGATTTGTGAAAATTGTCCAGCATAGCTTTTGGCACATAAAAGGAGCTCTTCCAAAATGTTTTTCTTCTTTTGAGGGTTTCCAGGAAAAAGATTTTGAGGAAAAAGGTTTCAGGTCTTATTGGATTAAAGTCATGTTCATACCTACAGATTGTTGGTTCTCTTGAGAGCAGGCACTGTCTGGTGCAGACTCTGGGAGATGTCCCCTGCAGAAACCTAAGTTTTAACATAACCCATGCTAATTACATCATGTCAGTGACAGTGGGCATGGCAGAGCTGCTCCCGCCCCTGATAGAAAATAGTGTATGTGATTTGTAAATGAACTGTGTGCTCACGTGTTCTCTGGGAATGTAAATATTGACTCTAAGGAAGAACTAAGATAATTTTGTGGTGAGATAGTTTCTAGTTGTTTAGGCTTTCATTTTGCTTTGTTTTAATTGCATACACATTGAAACTATATTCCAGCCTTGGCCAAACTTCAGTCATTCAGATACCACCATCTACCCTTCTGTTATCCATGTTGTTATTTAATATTTTTATTTAAATCCCCTCTTTTAAAATGTAAACTTATTTTCAAAGCAAACCGTCTCTTTCTTACATAAATAGGAAACGAGTATCACATGCAGTAACTAGAAGGTGGCCTTGATGTGCAGTGAAAAACAACATCTTCAGATCAACTGAAGGCTCCAAGGCCTGAAACTCATGTGCAAGAGAGTGACTAGCAAGTGTGTGAGAGGCGTTTAAGACAGTTTCACACCAAACAGAGAGGTTCTCCTTAATATAGACTCCTGAGACAAGTTCGGAAGGTTTTCTTATTTGGATTCTTGTGTCAACATATTTTGTAGATTAGACCTCATTGAATGTCATAATCTCATCTTTTATTGATATCATTGTCATTGAGGGGTTTTGTCATCCCTTTCCATAAAATGGCACTGGAGACAAAAGAAAATAAAATTCTACACATTGCTGGGCCAAACTGTGAAACTGTACTTAAAACAGAACCAAACCCACAGTTTTGAGTAACTCTTTCTCAGTTAAGCCTTCAGGTTGAGAACAACATTGTCAACCGGGCATAATATTAATTCCAAACCCACTGAAAGGCATCAGGCAGAGAAAGGTTGTGACAACCCCCGCCATCCCACTAATTGCGGTTAATTGTGTCTGCCTGGGTGTTCCAGTTGCTTGGTGTGCCTGGCGTCTTATTGAGGATAGGAACTGTGTCTCAACACTACTATAGCATTTCTCGTGAATTCTTAGCCTAGTAAGATGCATGTGGTCAATTCCATCAATAGTTCTTGGGTAAACTTGAAACCTCCCGCAGCTTGCCAAGCAGAGCAGATGCATGTCCTTGGAAGCACTTGTGATCCCCTTTCCTTAGGCTGTCAAACAGTGTAGCTCTGGGCTGTTCCTGGCTTGTAGGGTTAATGTCGAAACTCATAGGCTTAAGAGGCTATTGTAAATATGCTTACACAGCATATTTAGTTAATTACAGTTCTTCGTTTACCCTCTCCTGCCATTTGCATTTGCAAGGAATTGAGAGAGCCTGCTGTGTTTGTCTTGGAATGGATTCTCCAAAGGCTTAGAGACCTACTTTTCCCTTTCCTTATCAGGTCCTCTGGGTCTGAGCCCCGACCCAGGGAGCGGGACTGAACAGGAAAAAGAAGAGAAAGGAGAGTTTGCTCATTCACATTTCTGTGTCTGGGTGGCTGCGTCTCTTGCTGCAAAAAGGCCAGTAAAGGATGAATCATCTAGTTTGTCCACTTTTGCATATATATATATGTTTTGTTGGAGTAGATACCATAACATGAGAGTATACCATAATTTGTTCTGGGAAGAGTTGTTAATGATAAAGAAAATTTAGTTTTCCAAACAATATTTTTGAAACTTGTAGTGATGCTTATACCTTAGAAGAAACTTATCACACTGTACAAAAATTAGGACATTTAAGATTGATATTTAGTACTTTGTTTTTTAAATTCTCTCCCTGCTGACTTTCCAGATATGCTCCTGGAGAATTTTTTTTTTTTTTCCCCACATACCCAGCAGCTTTCCCTCCATGGTATAGAGCTAGCCAAAGATTTTATTTGCATTACATAAACATAACTGGTTATACTACAGAGGGCTATTTTTGGCAACAGGATTTCTGTATTTGATTTTTTCAGTCCTAAAGAAAAAAACATGTATTAAAGATATAAACTTTTTTAATGTAAAAATTATGCATTTTCATTTTATAGAAAATATAGAAAAATATGTGACAAAGTGAAATTCTACACCCCAAAGCTAATCACTTAATATTTTGGTGTGTTTTTTTCTTTTTATGCGTAGAAAAAAATTGAGGTCATACCATTTAACTCTTGAGTTTTTGTATTTTTGCTTCTTGCTCTTGTCTGCAAGACATAAGTTGAAGTAAATGGTATTTAATGTTCTAAAATCACTAATTACAGAGTTAAGTGATTTTAAATGATGTTTTAAAATTTTATTAAATTGCATACCCTTTGAATCATAACAACATAGTCTCCCATATCTTTAAATATTTTTCAGAATTTAATGTTAGTCATAAGACATAAGATACAGCCTTTAAATAGTGAATGGCAGAATGGCAGAAAATTGTCCATGAGATTAATTGGTTAAAAGTGCTGAGATAAATTCCAGCTTTGTAATTACTTTTCTGTTATTTACGGCCATTAGTTTGATTACATAGTTTGTAATATGAGGCCTTGGATTTAAAGTGTATCATTGTTAACCTAAAATGGGAATAAAGAATAACCACATGCTCAATTCTATTGCCACATAAGAATGAAGAATTCATATCGTAAGATGAGAAATAGTCACAGAAATCCAACTTAAAAACTAGTGATCAGGTTCCAAGCGAAGATATTTCAGATTTTATTAACTTGAAGCAGCTGTTGTCTCTAATATGACACACCCCTCAGAAATGGAATAGGTCTTATGAAGAATACTTGTGTTTTTTTCTTTTTAAAAGCAGCTGGCTTCCCATCATTGAGCTGTTTTTGAGTTCAGGAACTCCAGCTCTTGGCCTTTTCCTTGTGAGAGGGAAGGCTGAGGCCCTAGAGATTTTTCCTGGTGCAGCTGCTGGAAGGACAGGGTGAAAGAGGAAAGAGCCTTTGACCAAGTTCTGTGCAGGGTCTGGGCACAGTGGTGAGGGCATTGGGAAAGAAGGATGGATAAACCCTCCCTGCATCTATGAGCACCAGCCTTGCTGCTGGGCATCTCATTGTCATCGACTCTCAGTAATAGGAGAGACAGGACAGGAGACAGTCCCAGGGGCACGTGGGAGGGGCTGGAAAGAGGAAGACAGGCAGATTCCAAGGGGCAGCTGCCAGGAGGGAAGGCTGCTTCTCAGTCAGGTTCAGGGTTCCACCGTGGAATTCCAGGAGGAGTACTCTAATCGCAGTCTCCAGCATTCTTGAAAGAGACAAGTGGGGAAGACCCTTGGGCTGGAATGTACTGGAGTTCCTGGCTCGCTGCGGTTGACTTGCTGCCTGACCTCTGGTGTTCTTCAAAGAGTTGCTCAGATGTCATTCTTCAGAGCTAACTTTGATTCCTGGCATGAAGTCATCTCCATGCACTGGGTGGTTGTCCCTACCACAGTTTCTAGTTATGTATTAGCATGATTATTTGAGTAATATTTTCCTCCCCGTATTTTATCCAACATTCTATCCCCAGCACCAGGCCCCATACCGGGCATCCTGAAGTCCACTGTAAAAATTCATCAAAGGAAAAGATGACCTTTTGAAGGTCATTTTACCTCTCTTTGCTTTATTTAGCTTTCTGAAATCTTTTGATAAAAATATATATGAAAATTTTGGGAGCTCTTTTTTGGGTGAGGTAGCATTATATTTTCCAACAGGAAAAGGACAAATTACTATTTGTATTATATATTTATTATATTTCAATATAATTATTATAAAATAATTTGCTGTTTTATATAACTTTTGTATTCTTAGTTTCTGAAACCATTTTTGGAGAAAAAATCTTAACTTTCTATTTAAATATTTTTCTCAAATGAAAAACTTTCATAGATTATGATTATTACTTATTAAATATGAGCTTTTCTTCATGTTTAAGCCACTAGAAGAATTTCAAAGAGGAAAGAGTGTGTTGGCAATTATTATGTTCATTTTAAGGATGAGGATATTGAAAGTTAAGAGGATTTCTCAGCCAGTGGTGAATTAAGGAAAGAAAATTGGGAGGTAGGGAGCATTTCTAGGAATGTTCTCTTATGAATCCTTAAGCATATTTTGTAATTACTGCCTTTTCTGAATCACCCTCTTCAGTGATTAACACAGTACTCTGCATGTGTTAAGTACTGGAGTTACAACTGAATTTATGTATGTAAGAACAATAAGGATGTGAAAGGAAGATGTATATACAGCTATAGATAGTCTTGTGTTTAAGCCTATTCTTTTTATTTTTCTACAGTTTAGATAGCTGCTTTCAATTCAGAAATAGAAAACCAAGGTTACCATTGACTTTCCTTTCACCTCTCCAAAGTTCCAATCCTGAACTTCGATCTTTTCCTAGAGCTTTCTCTTCTTCTGCTGTTAAATTCACTGGGTATATTTTCTGTCAGTGTTACCTCCCCAAAGTACAGGATTTGGTACACATGCTGTTGGTTGAGACTCAAGCAATGTGGAATTGGAGGTCATCATACTGGAGCAAGCCTGAAGACAACCCTTGTTTTCCATAAGGAAAGGGTATACCAAAGAGAATAATGCTTTTAACAAAATGTCAGTGGGAAAGTTTTAATTACTTTAGAGAGTTGGATTCTTTCTAAACATCCTGGACTGTAGGAATCTCTGCAAATTAGGATTCTCCCTACAGGTTTGTGGATTCAGAGTTTGGCTCTGCATTTCAATAATCATTGCAGCTGTTTTGTTGTGTTGTTTTACTTTGAGAACAAAGGTGTTTCTTCTGAGAGCTTCCCCAGGGCCTCACACTCAAATTTTCTTCCTCGTCCCAAGTGACATGGCAAGTTTTAGTAACTAGTGCTTGTTCTCGGGAAACAAAGTTATGGCTCCAAAATGTTCCTTAAAAATGTCAGTGATTATAGTATAATCATCCTCTCTGAAAGAAAAAAAAAAACAATTACTGGCTCTGATTCAAAAAATAACAACACTTTGGCTATAAATCCCCTAATTGCCTCTGAAAAGCAAAAACAGACATGTTTAATTTTTCTCTCCCCCCTGCAACTTATCTGCTTTGTCTGGTGATTAAAATAGGCGACAGCCAGTCAGGCCTGTTGGAATCTGGTCCCTTCCCTGCCACTGAGGCCTTGAGCTCAGACCTCATCATGTGGAAAAATGTAAGAAAAATCTCATTGTTATCAGACATGCTCTCCAAAAGTCACCTAGAACAGAATTGTTCTGGTTCACCCATTTGGCATGATGTAAAAGCAACACGTTTTAAGAATCTGGTAGTTTGATCATCATGGACACCTATCCTTCCTGGAACTTCTTGTAACTCATTCTACCGATAAATTACCAAGACGCGGAGAATGTGTGAAAGAGCATAGTCACTGCCCGTGAGTGTGGAGGAAAATTCTGGAATTTGGCTCTTATCTTTATGTCTTGGAGGCCTTTCTAAGTTGGGATATAGAAGTCTCTACCTCAGTTTTGAAAACTGCAGTGTGACAATCCATGGTATAGATATTTATTTCCTTAGCCGTTCCCTTTGAACATACATTATGGTTTGTTTCTCATTTTTCACTGTTGCAAACAACGCTGTGCACCACACTTCTGTGAAGAGTGACGATGATGATGATGATGATGACAGCAGCAAGCGAACACTGACAGAGCACTTATCTGTGCCTGGCCTTGTTCTCATCTTGGGGGGTGGTGTGTGTGTGTGTCCTCTCTCAACAATCCTGTGAGATAGATATTCTTATATACCTTCTTATTCTCATTTTATATTTGAGTAAAATGAGGTGCAGAGAAGTTTTGTGACTTGGCCAGTGTCACAGCTAGTAAGCTGCATAGCTGGATTTGAATCCGGGTGGAACCTCGTGGGTATGTTTAAGACTGTAAAAATACACGTTCCCCTTCACCAGGCCTTTCTTCTGACCTAAGTGGTGGCCATTCTCCACATCAGTCCTTGGCCCTCTGTTCTCCATGTAAGGCTGTATATAACCTTCACTCAGCAGCTCTGTGCTGGTCATGACCAGATATCCAGATCCCATGGGCCTCTACTTTGCACCTCCATCTGCCAGTGAGATAGTTGTATATAGTTGTCAGTTTCTTCCTTCCAGCCCCATTCTTTCTCATTCTTGTTTTCATGAGTCCTTGTGCCTCCTGTGGCTCTGGCCAGCATGAACTTCCTGGTCATATGTTTGCCATGCATGTTGCAACATCTCCTGTCACCCTGTCCATGCCTTCCTCACCTATCCAAATGCTGCCACTACTTTGCCAGAGCTCAAGATAAGCTACTCCCTGCCACCTTGGCCCACTCCTCCAGCCTGTATTGCTGTTTCTGCCTGCGTGTTCTGAAATCACACTGCAGAATTCTTAAGGATATAAACTGTGACATTAGAGGGCTTGAGTTCAAATACTGGGTCTGGGCTACTTTGCTTTGCTGACCTTTAGTTTCCTTGTCTCTGAAATGAGGATGATAGTTCCTTTTTTTTTTTTTTTTTTTTTTGAGATGGAGTCTTGCTCTGTCGCGCCCAGGCTGGAGACCAGCGGCGTGATCTCAACTCACTGCAACCTCTGCCTCCCAGGTTCAAGCGATTCTCCTGCCTCAGCCTCCTGAGTAGCTGGAATTACAGGCATGCGCCACCATGCCCAGCTAATTTTTTGTATTTTTTAGTAGAGATAGGGTTTCACCATATTGGTTAGGCTGGTCTCGAACTCCTTACCTCGGGTGATCCGCCTGCCTCGGCCTCCCAAAGTGCTGGGATTACAGGCGTGAGCCACCACACCTGGCCCATAATAGTTCTTACCTCAGAGTCAGGAGGAATAAATGAGATCGTTGTGTCAACCATGTTAATTATCAGAAGCATAAGCACTATTCTTGGTGCGTGACCTTCCCATGTTGGTGCATTTTTATAGGCTATTTCTGGAGTTAAGACATGTCCGCTTACTTTGAGTCAAATATGAAATGTTTTACATTTTCAAAACACTTTCCCTTCCTTGTAGTCTCTACCTTAACCTTTAATTATTCTATTTTGTATATTGGCTTTGCCTCTTTAAATTATTCGGACTCGGGTCACCTGATACTCCTCTCCTCACCCGGGAATCAAGCCACCATGGTGAGCACCTAGTAGGTTGTGTTATTGTTGTGTGATGATCCTTGGTGAGTCTCAAGTAGGCTGAAGCTGCATGATGAGTCATCACACTGAGCAACTGTGCTTGGTAGGACTATGTTGTTTATACTCTAATAGAAACATTTACCTTCCTTCTGAAGATCTGTTTTCCAAACACCTATCTGAGTATCTTCAAATGCTAAACAGTATTTATGAATCATACTTCTTCCAAGGACTAGCACCTATTCTCCTTGGGCAAGTAATCCATAAGCAGACATCTAGATAGGTCCAATTGGAATTCACTAACATGGTGATGCCTTGTCAGTAATGTTTTAATCATGTTTCTCTTACGTGCTCCAGAATCGCATTAAGAGTGACTGTTCTTTTGAAAGCTACTGTGGACACACTCACATGCACAAAAACCTCATACACACCATAAATATATGTTCTTTGTATTTTGTATTTCTTCCAGAGAAGAAAACACCCTAATTTTACAGGGTCATGAGGAATGCATGAGATAATTATGTAAACTCCTCAGTGAATCTGCTACTTAGTCCAGTTATTATCCAATTAAAGTTAATCATGAAGGCACTTCATGAAGGGGGAAAGTTTTGAGTGGTGAGAAAGTTCCTAGGGTAGAAGAAGTATAATAGTGATTATGTATGTAATGCTATTTCCCAGGGACTGTTCTAAGGTATATAGGTACACACACACACGCACGCACACCTACCTTTAATTCCCACATGAAACCTAAGAGTCAACATTTAGGTGGGGAAACTGAGGTCCTGAGATGAGTGGGAGGATAGAAGAAGAGGACTTGAGAAGGAGAAAAGGAATGTGCCCCAGGTGATTGGAGTGTTTCCCTGTGTGGTGCTGACCCTAAACTCAGGACTATCCACAAGGAAGAAGAGGCAGTGAAGGGGGATGGAAGGTCATAGGCATCAGTCACTTGGACAGGCATCGGTATTTCAGCTCAGCCACTGCCTAGCAGTGTGGCATTGAGAATTACTGACCTTCTCCAGGCCTCAGGCTTTTCACAGGTACAACAGTGGAAAGATAATGGCCTTTGTGTTGCTATGAAAAATAAATAAAATCACAGGCAGGTATAACCATAGGCTTAGTCTACTGCTTCAAGGAGATGGCATCTCAAAAATATGAACCTTTAGCACGTTCAGGATTTTCTCTGTAGACTTCTAATATTAGAAGTGGGGAAATAATTATATGTTTGTTTTTTTCTCTTTTTTTTGAGACAGGGTCTCTGTTGTCCAGGCTGGAGTGCAGTGGTGCAATCACAGCTCGCTGTGGCTTGACCTCCCTGGCTCAGATGATTCTTCCCCTTAGCCTCCCAAGCAGCTGGGACCACAGGCATGTGCCAATGCCACCATGCCCAGTTAATTTTTTTACTTTTTTGTAGAGACGAGGTCTCACTATATGGCCTAGGCCAGTCTCAAACTCCTGGGCTCCAGTGATGCTCCCACCTCAACCTCCCAAAGTGCTGAGATTACAGGTGTGAGTCACCACACCTGGCCTCTATAAGTTTCAAATGATGCCAAAGGAACATTAAACAACGGTAGCTATTACTTTCATTTGACAAAGCTGATGATTTTTTTTGCTACATTGACTTTTCTTGGTTCCCTCCCTTTTTTCTTTCTATACCGAAGTATTTCAAAGCTCATCCAAGACAGTGTATCATTTTCCCCTACAGACTACAGTATCCACCTCTCAAAAAATACATTTTCTTAATAAGCCACAACAGGAGTGACAAAATTAAACCTAAATTAAAAATTGGCAATATTACACCTTTAGCCCTGCACATACAGGGATGTTTAGCTGGTTTACTTGTTCCAAGTGATCTTGTTTCACTCAAATTTAAATGAATGACATCACAGTTTTTACAACTTCAAACATAAGGTGTTCCCTGAAAGCATCCAGCGATGTTCTGTACTGTTCCATTTTAACTAGTTTTCCTTCTTTTTTTTTTTTTTTTTTTTTGTGAGACGGAGTCTCGCTCTGTCCCCCAGGCTGGAGTGCCGTAGCGCAATCTCGGCTCACTGCAAGCTCCGCCTCCTGGGTTTACGTCATTCTCCTGCCTCAGCCTCCCGAGTAGCTGGGACTACAGGTGCCCGCCACCTCGCCCGGCTAGTTTTTTTTGTACTTTTTAGTAGAGACGGGATTTCACCATGTTAGCCAGGATGGTCTCGATCTCCTGACCTTGTGATCCGCCCATCTCGGCCTCCCAAAGTGCTGGGATTACAGGCTTGAGCCACCGCGCCCGACCTTAACTAGTTTTCTTTCTAATACTCTCATCATAAACATTTAAAAGAAAAATAACATTCTGCAACATTCTGCTTCTCCAGGGCAGAGACACTTCAGAGTATTGCTGTCTATATGACCCTGTTCCAACAAATCTGCTGTTTCCTGAAACAGCCTGTTTTTGTTTTAGTTTGGTTTTGCTTCTGTTTCAGTTTATTCATCCTTTCCTTACCCAGATCATTGGCACTTCTGTTTCTTTATAATTCACAAACCTGATGTTAGACCGGGACATCTTTGGGTAGAAGCCCCATATACAGGCATGCCTTCATTTTTTAGAAAGCAGCATTGAATCCATAATAGTAAGTTGCTTTGGGGCAACTACTTGCAGTTATTGGCAATGTCTGCTGCTATGAGATTTTGCCTGAAGCTGCACAGAGCAGGTCTGCTTACAACAGTGGTTTTCAATTTTGCCTTTGCAGTCAAATCAGCTGGGGGCTTTTAAAGTAAAGACTGAGGCCTGGGCCCTGCCTTAGAGATTTCTGGTTTAATTGGTCTAGGGTAAGACCAGGTATTGACTGTTTTTAAAAACAATTCTCCAGGTGATTGTAATGTGCAGCCAGGATTGAGAACCAGGGCCTTAGAGCAGCCATTCTCAAACTTGAACGTGCAGCAGAATCACCTAAAGGTCCTGTTAAAACGCAGGCCACTGGGCCACACCCCAGAATTTCTGGCTCATTAGGTCTGGGGGTTGGGGCGTAGCGGCGAGACTCTCCATTTCTAACCAGTTCCCGGGCGATTCTGCTACTGCTAGTTCTGGGAACCCACTTTGAAAACCACTGGCCTACAGGGATCTTTCCAGTAGCTTTATAAGATTTCATAACAAGAAAAAAGACAGGATTTCCTGTGTGTTTAAGTAAAACAACTGTTTAAGGCACAAATATTAAAATATTATGCTTCCCGGTTCATAGGCAAGTTGGACCATACCCTTTGTTTCGTAAGCCAACATCTGCACTAACAGGCAGCCAGGACCCAGGATCTGAAAGGACACGGATAAGAGGCAGGTGAGAAGTTGGTTTTTTAAATAAAAAATGCTACAAGGATCTATAGAATTGTTACTAAGATTCACAAATTACCTATGGATTCTGCAGCTTTACTGAGATACGTAGCTTAAGACGCGATGAATAATTCCCTGGGCAGCATGAAATATGGCACAGAAGTGCGAAGGTGACTCAAACAAACATGATACCTGACCCCCTAAAGAGGGCAGTTTTCCTGTAGATTGTACAGTCTGTGATGAGACATATCAATTTCTCATTTAAATGCACACCCTAAATTTCTCTTTCTCCAATTCTTGGGACTTCCAGTTCATTTCCTTTTCCAAACACTTCTCTCCGTCTTCAAGTAAAAAAGCCATTATGAAATGTTTGGCATCAAAGGATGCCACCTTTGCCAGTTACCAGAAGTGTACTTGCTGCATCATCATCCATTTGTCCTCACCTGATTTTATGGAAGTGTGAACTTGTATAAGCAGCTGTTCTGTGTCCAAAGACTTGGGATTTGGGCTTCTAGGGTTGGACTTTGTACCTAAGCTTTCAGCAGACAGTGCAGCTTGATTCACTCTTTCTTCCTGCCATGCAACTTTTGTCGGGTAAATTGCCCTTTGCTTGCTGATAGGGAAGAAAAGAGCCTATTCTATCCATCTGACAGACCTCTAATGAATAGTAATCATGAAAATTGAAGTCGTGCACTGCCACTGCATTCACCATTGTTATATTAGCAATTCCTGGACTTCACAAACAGAGCACCCCTTATTCTGCAATTAAATGAAAAATAATGGCATCACTTAGCTATAAGGAAGGAAATGTTCAAGTGCAGCCTCTGTATAATTAAGCTTAACATTATCAACAGAAAGTGATTGTAGTTGTGTTCAGAGGCGAGAAGAGATATGCCACCAACCATTTGACCTATCAAAAGAAAATGGCTTTTGTGATGTTTTGTGTTCTTCCTAACAGCCAGCCTTGTGCCTTGCATGGAGCAGATGCCATTTTCTGCAACATTTTCTGTCTTTTCCAGCTGTTTTAAAGTTCTTTCTCATCAGTTCTCATGACTGCCTTTGTAACATTTGTCTGTTTTCCATTTTTCCTTATGTCTTCACCAGCATCTGTTGTCCTGCTTTTTGTTTTATCTTTTTCTTTCTTTGGCAACAATCTATTTTCTTGACTCAGACACACTGGCTTTCTGACATATAAAATTAAAACAATCCATTTAATTTTTAACTAAAACAGGTGTTGAGTGACCCTATCAAGTGGCTCCCTGCAGAAACCTCATTTACTCCTAGCTTCTTTATTGCCCCCTCATAATTCATTAGCTTAATAAATGCTTGTGTGAAAAGGCAGAGGCCAAGATTACCAATCTTACAATATGGATGTCTGCCCACTCCCTCTCCAGCCTGCATCCCAGGGAAGTCAATTAGGTTGAGCTCTCCGCAAGACAGTCAAAGCTCCAGGGTGTATGCTACAAAGAGCCTCAAATTAGTGAGTGCTCTAAAGTAGGATCCCTCCTTTGCTTCATCATACAGAGTGCTCACCTCAGGAAAATGCTGCCTGCATCCTCTTTAGTGGAATCTGGGGAAATAAAATGTCTATATCTTCTGCTTCATGACTCCCAGCAGCCAGCAAAATATTCAGTGTTTTGGAGCTGGTTACAAGAAACTTCCAAATCCTCAAACATCATCAGAGAAAGCCACAGACTGCAAGCGCCTGTCAGATTTGGGTATGTAGTGCCTGCTGTCTCTCTATGTAGCACCTAAGGTTAGCTGGTGGATATCAAAGCCCCATAGAGGAAGGGGTGCAGGTGTGGGAGTGTTGGCCTACTCTTAATTTCGGTTTAGCATATGTCTGAAGCTTCCCCTGCTTTAACATTTTCACCAGAGCCCAGACTTATCTCGGCAAGCACTCCCCAACCTCTTCGTTCTGAAACCCCTGTGTATTATGAAGGAAATGAAATCCATATGTTTCTGATTCATTTACATGTAGCTCATCAAAATGTAGTTTTGTAAGAGCTCTTTGGTGTCCAAGAAGCCTTTGGAGCCTTTTTATAAGACTTTTAACCCTCCCCCACTTCATTCCCCTTAGAACCAGGAAGTTGGGACTTGCCAAGAGTAAATAAAAGCAAGCTTCAGAGTTGACTCTGGCTCTGGCCTGACCCTTCTCTGGTCTGAGTCTGCAGTGGACTCAGCTTCAACAACAACAGAGAAGACTGTCTTTACTCTTTCTGGAGCCATGGAAGTAGGCACTAATCCCACTTACAGCCCACGTGACAGTGAGTTTGGGCTCACAGCATCTCTTGGAGGCAGCCACTTGACTCTATGCAGTTGTTTCCAGCTGAGCCTCTTCCCTCTGTCCTGTGAACAGAGAGCTGATAGAACCAGATGGCCGCACCTGGACCAGAAGCTTGAGAAGGAGCTCCTTGAAGTGGTCCCCCTCATCTACCCGCTTACAGGCCACTGCACTGTATCTCCAAGACTTTCCAGGCCAGATTCTTACCAAGGGACTGCCTATGCATCAGGGACTTGTATCTTCTCACTGGGACCTTGACAGAGGCACCCACAGCTATACCAGGCTTCATGGTGGTATCGTTGGTGCTGCTGGCACTCAATGATACTTTCTTTCGAGTGTTTACTTTTTCTTTTCGAGTGTTTAGCTTTTCTTCATCAGGAAAGGCTTATAAGCTTTAAGGGAAAAAAAAAAAAACTACTGCCATGAAGACTCCAGAGCTTTTACTCTGAAAAAACCACAGAAATGAAATGAGTCAACCTATTTCCAGAGTTCGGCTAGGGAGAGATTGTGGGGTATTTTTTCTCCTCTATTCTAGGATGATGAATTATGGAAAGCCATTCAGGAGCTTAGTATTCCTTACTTGGGCTGTTGTCATGAGTGGGGTAAAAGGAATTCTGCCCTCATCTTTGCACATCCTGGCTTGTTTCCCTGATTCAGAGTGGTGTTGTGCCTTTCAGAGGCAGAACCTGGGTGCATGGAAATGCATAGGCATGTAGTGGGGAGAAGAGCTGGACCTGGGAGTTCTCACCTTACCTTCCAACTGCTGAACTCGGGTGTTTTCCAGTTTTATTTCTTCATGTGGATGCTTACGGTGTAATAAAATCATCCGCTCTCTTATAAATTACATCAACTCCAAGCATGTATCTTCAGAAACATGCTTCATCTTCCAGGATACAGAATTTGGTAGTAATTGCTCAGCTTCAGCGTGAGGACACTGCATTTAAATTTTACCATACACATTTTGTGTTGTATGTAAATGGGAGAATCATTGTCAGCAGAATTTTTGAAATACTTCAGGGCAACTATAAAATGTTTTAGACAAGTTGGAAAGGAGTCTGCAAATTACGTATTGCAAAACCTTGAAATCTGAGCTTCACCTGAAATCCCATGGCAGGGGAAGCCATTACAAAAAACTTGTGTTGAAGCTGTTTCCTCACTGATGAATGGGCATGGCACAAGTGTGCTTGGCTTATTTGGTTACATTTATTTCTCAAAATGAACAAGCCAGCACTTTTATGATCTAAGGATAGACAGCCGTGAGTCCATCCAAAAAGTACTTTCAAGTGGCTTTGAAATTTGCCTTATAGATAGTGATGATCATTTGATGCAGTGTGGTGGTGAGATTGTCTTCATTTTGTGTTGCCTCCAACAGGTCCGTACTCTCCAGTAATATTGGTTTACAGATGATGAAGCACTACACACATCTTCCATTTAATACCCTCACTGGGTCGCCAGTGGTATCATGCCGGGTGGAGAAACAGAAGCTAAACTTCCTCCAGTGAATTTTACCCAGAGTTATTCATTCATTGACTTGCTCATTTATTCAACATATATTGAGTGCCTACCCTGTGCTAGGCCTTATTCTGTATACTGGGGACACAGTATACAGAATAAGACACAGGAGGCCCAAGTCCAAGACACAGGAGGCCCCTGCCCTCAGGCAGCTACTGTTCTTATGGATGGAGCTTATTTGTGTTTTAGCATTCCAGGGGGTGGCAGAGCCGGATAGTGAACCTGGGCCTTTTAGCTTTGTTTAAAAAAAAAAAAAAAAAAATCTTCCAATCCTCCCCCTCACCTCCCACCAACCCCCTCCCCCACCCCCCCACCGATAAGTGTCTTCCCTCAGAACAACCCTTCTAATGTGGTATGGAAAAAACTCTGCCATGGCCCTCAGTAAAATCCACACACTAAAAGCCTTTGAGGGAAAACCTTTTTCATCAGAAAGTTGCTGTGGTCAAGAAGTTTAAAGATCCAGGGACGTTTGTTGACATGTTTTGAGTACTTTCTAGTTGATAGAATCTCAAAACTGGAATTGCTGTGGTGTGCCCTGTGAAACTTCCTTTTTCTTGCAGGTCAGAATGGTTGGACATTGGCAATTCCTCATAGTGCAGACTGTGACATTTCCCTCCTCTTTGTATCTGGTGTGTAGTAAGTGCTCAGTAAATGTACCCAGAATTGCTGTTATGTCCCAAGCACCCAGACATCTCTGAGCAATCTTAACCATTTGCCTCTTGTCCAGTTTGCATTTTTTTTTCTTATGTAGCTAAAGTTGTAGAACATTTTATTAAAACTTGGTTTTCATAAACTTTACAGCAGTAGCTAATAGGATTTTTCACAGTATGATCCTCCCTTCCCCAAAGAGTTTCTTAAACCCTCTGATCCCCAGATTATGACCTTTCTAGGAAAGAGGCTGCTGTTATTATCACCTATGGAGGCTTTAATGAAAGGGGCCCTGGTGGTACAGGAGATAAAGCAGGCTCGAATTCAGCACCAACCTTCGTGGTGGCGGCTTCCACTCATCTGTCCCCATTAGAGAGAGGCGCTGGTCAGGAGACACCAGGCGCTTGGCATCCAGTGTGGGCTCAGTAAAGCAATGATTTTTGTTATTGCTACTAAATGCCAGTGTAGGCAGGCATGCTGTAAAACGAACGGGATAATCTAAGTGAACCTTTTTTTTCCCCTTTTATTTCTTCCCTTTCACATCGTTTCCATTGTTTTGTTGTTATTTGTATATATGTGTGCATGTATTGGAGATGGGGAATACAGCTATGGAGGTTTTGAAGAGGCACAATATTGGGTTTAGTTTTCATATCAAATCTCACACATTCTGAAATCTGTGAAGAAATGTGTCACATGGTGATGCCTGGCATATAATCAGCTCCTCAGAAAATGCTGTGATTAACAGTAACTTCAACAGATATTTCCTTCTCAAAAGAAAAGCACATAGTTTTATAGCATTTTTAAATGCCAGGGCATCTCATCAGCTCAGTCTTTTCAGTAATTTAAAAAAAAAAAAAAAAACCCAGATAGTGGAAATTCAAGGTAGTCAATGGAAAAAATTCGATAAAGCTGAATATCTTGGCACCACCGAGTGATGTCCTTTGAATGTTTATCATTCAAATATACATGACAACACCAAAAAGGAAAAAGCATGTGAGGTGATGGATATGTTAATTAGCTTTATTTTGGTGATTTCACAATGTATACACATACTATCCTATCAACTAGTATACCTTAAATTATTTTTATTTGTCAACTATACCTCCATAAAACTGGGAGAAAAAGCCACTCTTTTAAAGGCTTAATAGGAAAAAAAAATCCAAACATACATAACAGTTCAAAATGCATTGTTAAAAGAGCAAGTTTAAAAATACCGTGTATAATATGGTCTCATCTGTGTAATTTAATAATGGACATGGGAGTAGAATAACAGTAGGAAGAAACACACCAATGGTGTGGGGTTGGATAAGCACACAAAACTTTAACTAGTTTCTTTGTTTTTGAGACAGAGTTTCCCTCTTGTTGCCCAGGCTGGAGTGCAATGGCGTGATCTTGGCTCACTGCAACCTCTACCTCCTGGGTTCAAGCAGTTCTCCTGCCTCAGCCTCCCGAGTAGCTGGAATTACAGGCACCCACCACCATGCTTGGCTAATTTTTGTATTTTTAGTAGAGATGGGGATTTCACCATGTTGGCCAGGCTGGTCTCAAACTCTGAACCTGAGGTGATCCACCCGCCTTGGCCTCCCAAAGTGCTGGGATTACAGGTATGACCACCGTGCCCGGCCAGCAAGAGAGTCTTAAAATGCCTTTTTTTTAATGTCATGGTCCACGTGGAAGATTTGTTTACATTTAACCTTTACATCTTCTAGAACAATCAGTTACTGAAGATCCACTGAGACAACGTGGTTGGCCTGGGATTGATGCCCAGGCAGTGTGATCGTGGGGCTATGGCTCGTGGCAACCATGTAAACAAACACATCCTTGTATTCTTGCCCAGGCGCTGGTTACCTGCTGCTTTCTGGTCATCTAGAGAGACCTGTAAAATATTTCTACTGATTTCATTTTTGCTTTGCCTTTCTCTGCCTGTAGTTATTTAATAAAGCCATCAAAGTGGGAATTGCATTGTGTACTTTTTTCCTTAGGTTGTTTATAGAACTGTGAAGACCTGTCCTAATGCAACCCCATTAAGAGTTCCCTCTGCAGAAAAACTCCAGACTATTCTTATCTTCTCTTTTTTCCCCTCATAATTTTAGGTTCTAATGGCATCTCTTTTATCAGTAGCTCCGGGTCTAGAATATTTCCAAAGCTCTTTTGAAAATTATTACTTAAATACAACCTTTTAGCTTGCAACTCTGCTGAAACTATGTCAAGCACCCATAGGTTTCTAGCATTTACAAACATTTACATAGTATCAGAAAATTGGAAAGTGGAAATAAAATAAGATGTGGTCTCTGCACTCAGTGACCTGTGCAATACATTGAGCTAAACACCACAGTGTAAAATACTAGATGCTTGAAACTGCTAAATTAGCCACTTAGGAGACTGTGGATTTGGAGACATCTAGAAAGTCTTCTTGGTAAAGGTGAGACTTTGCTAATAGTTATTCAAAAAAATTGCTATAGAAGTCCAACATGTATATATTGCATATATAATGTAGAAAAAAGACTGGAAAGAAGTACCAGAATCCCAGCCAAGTGGCAGCATATGTAATGATTCAGAGCTTGCAGCCTTAAACCAGAATGCCTAGTTCTTCCTATTACTGGCTGTTGGACCACATAACTAAGGTTACTTAACCTCTCTCTACATCAGTTTTCTTGTATAAAAAGGAGATAATTATGGTACATAACTCATAGGCTTATGTGGGTTAAATGAATTAATATATGTCAAGAATTGAGACCACTGTCTGACCTAAAGAGTACTCAATAAATGTTAGCTATATTGGGCATATTTAAAAGGTGAGATTAGGGGAGATTATATTTTCTTCATAGTCTTAAATTTTTTGGACTTTCTACAGTGAACATGTTGGACTGTGATAGAAGAAAAATATTTTTAAAGTCAGGTCTTTCAGTAAGCTTTTAAAGATATATATACCACAGGTGAGTCATACTTTGATGACTGAAAAGTCAGTTTGAGCATATTTTAATGAAGGTTAGGCAACATTTTTTGCTGACATTCAATTCAAAATTTTTTATTAACCACCATAAATGGAATTAAAAGTTTTCCACAAGTTCTTAGGACCCATTTGCTTCTTAAGAAGTTTTAGCATACATTAGAGTAGACAGTTTCATTCCCTTTATCACTTGTAACAGTAAGATATATTTTAAGAATTGGGTAAACATGCATCTCAGGGGTAATGTAATGTGTTAAAGTTGTTTCCAGAAAAGATTAATAAATATAAGTTTTTATACCTTCTTAGAGTAACTTTCTGCAACATTGTAGTCTCTAATCATTTTTTATACTCTTGTGCTTTATCATTGTATTAGTCTGTTCTCATGAGTCATAAAGAACTGCCCAAGAATAGGTAATGTGTAAAGGAAAGAGTTTTAATTGACTCACAGTTCTGCATGGCTAGGGAGGCCTCAGGAAACTTAAAATCATGGTGGAAGGGGAGGTAAACACGTCCTTCTTCACATGATAGCAGGAAGGAGAAGTGCTCAAGAGGAAAATGCACCTTATAAAACCATCAGGTCTTGTGAGAACTCATTCACTATCACAAGAACAGCAGCGTGAGGGTAACCGCCCCCATGATTCAATTGATGGGAACTACAATTTCAGATGAGATTTGGGTGGGGACACAGCCAAACCATATCAGTCATTTTATAAAATACTACGTATGTCCAATATAGAGGGTAGTTCCCTTATTTCCCAAATAAGAAGATTCAAAAACATGTTTTTTGGTTTTGTTTGTATTGGAGGAGTGCAACCTGAACCGAATATGTAAATGTTTACAGAGGCATGTGAACTGTCCATTCATATCATTTTTTTAGCTATATATATTTAGGGTCACAGATAAATCACATATAAAATGCTAAGTAAGAAATACTGACTTTTTGCTGTTGTGTTTTATGAAAATTTTTATTAAAATTTTCCTCAGTGTTTAACACCAATTATTTGCTTTGTCAGCTCATGAGAACTGTTTTTTTTTTTTTTTCATCCAACAGTTTTCAGAGCATCTGTCCTTACTTTTATCTAAGTCATTAGAGACACGGCACTTCCTGAATCATACTTGTCATAGGAAGTATTATCCTGAGCCATAAATCTTCATTCATGCAGTACTTTACCATATTTTTTTCCATTCATTCTATGAAAGTATATTTATGCTCACCACAATCATCCACTTACTGATTGCTTTTTAAATTAATCTTAAAGGTTGTTTCCAGTGCCATCTGATGCTTGGAATTGCATAGATATACCTAGCAGGAATAAATACTAAGTCTGTGTCAGTATTTTTCCCCTTGGTTTCAGTTGTCTATTGCTGTGTAAAAACCCTTCCCAACTTTGTTGCTTGAAACACCCAGGAGTCATTGTTTCTCATAAGAATTTTCTGCTGGTCTCATGTGGACTTGCTCATGTCCTAGCTGGGATGGCTGGATTGTTCATCTTGCAGTTGGTGCTGGACAATGGTGGGCTGTCTTCTCAGTGGCTTTCATGTCCAAGGAGGCTCACACAGGCTTCTTGTTAGAGCAGCAGAAGGGCAAGAGCGGATGCTGTCTGGTCTTTGAAGTCTCACTCAGAAGTCATATTTTGTCACTTCTGCCTTCTGTTAGTCCAAGTGAGTCCTGAGGCTTGCCCAGGTTTGCAGTGAGGAAATCGATTCCACCTCTTGCTGAGAGGAGCAGCAAAGAATTTGTGGCCATTTTTAACCCAGTACAACCTCAATTTTAACTGATTGTCTCTAATGACTTCTTCTGTAAGCATCCCAAACATCCCTTGATTGAAACTATCTCAAGGTGACCTGTCTTCCTTCAACAATATTTTGTGGTTCGAAACTATGTCATAAAGAGAGTGACTTGTGAAAACCTATGTAAAGACCCAGATGTGAGGTGACTGCCTGGTCTGAGGAATAATGACCTTATATTATATTTTTGGAAAGGTGGGAAAGCCAGCGAAGCAGGCCCATAGAGAAATGCAAATCTGTCTTCAGCCTTGAAGGATGGAGCAAATTTGGTGGTGCCCTGGTTAAGGGGGAACAGCACTGTGTCTTGCTGGCAAAGCCTAGGAGACTAATTTATAAAATTAACATTTCTTTGAGAATATGCTTTGTTACTAGAAAGCAGTTTGATCAATGTACTCTTGTATAAGCAACTAGATCAAGGAACAAAAGAGACACCTTAAGAAACACAGTGAGCCTTCAGAGGAGGAGAGCCATCATATCACTGTAATTAGCAAGCATCTCTTATGCATCAGTTGGGCTGCCATGAGGCTGTAATTACCAGGTCTTAGAGTTTGCCTCTACCGACATCATTGTATAAAATGAAAACCAGATGAAAAATCAAATGTTCTATGCAGGAGAAAAATGGATGCAAAACAAGACTTGCAAAACTCTTAAGTGCTCTATATTGCTAAAGGTTAACTGCATTGCCTGACATGAGGAAAAACCAGGAAACTACTCTAAATGAGGAGTAGCATCAAGAAACCACAAAAGAAAGAGCTCGACATAATAAATACATTATTAAAATGCATAGTATACAATGTAAAAGGCAGTCTGCAATTTTTGAATTATGTGTCCTATAAAAGCACATCAGGTAAATACGTGTAATTGGAGTCCCTGGTGCTCTGGCAAAGCTCATTTTGCTGACCTTCAGAAAACTGCACTGACTTTTTTAGGAGTATTATTTTGATTTGAAAAAGCTCTTCTTTGCCAGTAAGGAAAAGTACAGTATTTACAGAAAATGAGACAACCACAGTGTACTTAAAGTGTATGTAGTGCATGCATGTTCTCTGCAAGAAAATTAAAAGTCTCTGTTTTTCATTCAGAAGTAATTACAGAATGTCTTTTGTGGCTGCTGGAAAACAGATGCAAGACTCCTAGAAGTCTGAAGTGTAAAATTAAAGTGGAATGTATCATTGGGTGTCCTAATCTTCAGGTAATGGCCCAGGCCTGGGTCAAGTGAACAGACTTTGTGTTCCCAGTTGTAAATGTGCTCCATGGAGTCTATGATCATGCCCACTCGAGATGTGACAGAGCATTAAAGAGTCATTTTGGTCCAGAAATCCCTGTTAGAACATTAAACTGGGTGCTGATATTGACCATCATACCTGGAAGAAAGGCCTCCCATCATTTCTTAAAGAAGGTAACAGTTGGGCTGGGTGCAGCGACTCACGCCTGTAATCCCAGCACTTCAGGAGGCTGAGGCAGGTGAATCATTTGAGGTCAGGAGTTCGAGACCAGCCTGGCCGACACAGTGAAACCCCATCTTTACTAAAAAAATAAATACAAAAGTCAGCCGGGTGTGGTGGTGCAGGCCTATAACCCCCACTACTCGAGAGGCTGAGGCAGAAGAATTGCTTGAACCCAGGAGATGGAGGCTGCAGTGGGCTGAGATGGCACCACTGCACTCCAGCCTGGGTGACAGAATAAGACTCCATCTCAAAAAAAAAAAAAAGATAACAGGTCATATTGGCCTTTCACTAACTAGTACTGTCTATAATTTCAGAACATTCCATAGAAGGTGGATAGTTGAGGCCCTTGCCTGGGAATTGTCGATGCCAAGTATCAACACATTTCCAAATATTAGACTGATTAGTGTCACAGGTTTAAGCCACCTGGTCAAATAAAGCAAATTTTTCATCCTTATTAGGGTAGGTTAACTGTTGTAACGAACAACCGTAACACTTCAGAGGCTTAACACAATATTTATTACTTGTTCAAGTCAAGGGCCAAATACAGTTCATCAGGGCAAGGGCTCTGTTCTTTGCAAGGATTCAGGAACACAGTCTTCTTCCCTCTGTGGCCCCGCCTTCCCTAGGACCTCTGAATCTTTCCACTTGGAAAGAGAATGAAGATCCAACAGGGGAGATTTTTATGGGGCAGGCTCAGGAGTGGTGTACATCGCATCCGTTCACATTCTATTGGCCAGAACTCTGTTACCTGACCCCCAGCCAAATGCAAGAGAGACTGAAGGCTGAATTGAGCTCAGAGCCCAGAGCAGCATCAGTGAGCATTAGCAGTCTCTGCCCTAGCTTTCCTGTTGAGGACCAGGGCAGAGGGTCATAGCCACTGGGCCTCTCAGACATAATTTTCAGTCTGAGTACAAAATACGAGGCCTCTCCAATGAGCCTGGATTATATGCAACGAAAACAACTCTTACAATACAGGAGAAATTCTCCACAAACAGAGAGAATAAGATCCCACCTCTGCAACACCCACCACCTAAAAGAAGTAAAGCCACTTGATCGTATTTCCCTCAGCATCCATTTCCTTTCTCGTCTCTGATGCAGTGGTTCTTGAATGTGGAAAACCTCTTTCCCTTGGGTAGAGACCTACCACCATGTGGGACTTAAGGACCAGGACAGCTGAATAACACGTGTGGCATTCTAGACACATGGCCTTCCTTTCAGTCTCTAAATTATGTATATTGGTTTAAAGAAGTCTTTGTTTCTTAAAATAAGTTCTCCATGCTCCAGATTAGAAGCAGCTGGAAATCTTTGGGAAGGGGCAGAGGTTTCAGATGTGCCTCTGTGTATTTTTTTTCAGTGGACATGACAGATGCTCCAAAATGACACACATACCTGTCGTGCCAGCAAAGCCACATCCTCAGGGTGTCTGCCTTAGCGGCAGTGATGCCTGGGTCGTCAGGGTGGGCTCTGGACTGCCACAAGCAGTACCTCTGGGGATCCCATTGTGGGAACTCCTCCACCATTTCCATCCTGTCAACTCCTCTTGCAGGCAGGCTACAAGGACTCCAGGAGAGTATGGAATGGAGCACTGGAATCAGAATGCTCATTCTTGTATTAATTCAATGCAATGAAGCTTTCAACATCTCTGGGATGCGCAGCTGGTTCCTTGGAGTCATTAAAGATAGTAGATGCCAAGACCTATTAGAAATGGCTTACAGTGGAGTGCAGTGGCAGAGACCTTTATATTTATTACCATGAGCAAAGGTTACATCCTAAAGAAAGAAATTACAGTTACATTCCTTGGGATTGTTGTTGTTGTTGTTGTTGTTGTAGCAGCTCAATCACATTTATTGTTTGTGTGTGTTAAGGGGACCTGTCTAAATCATATCATATTTTCCTTTTACTCTGGTGTTACATAATATATAATTACAGAGAAACCCCAAATCCAAATCCTTGTAGAATTTCCCTTTACCTGCAGTTAATTCCTAAGCCAAGTCACTTCAGGGCATAGCTAGAGTCTGCTTTGCTTGTCTGTGCAATATCCCATGCATGTGGGTGCATAATAAATGGTATTCTACAATCACCTTCAAGGTGTACATTATGGGCAAGATTTACACCATATGTAACAACAGAGGACTGGAGAATGACAGTTTAGGAAATGCAGGTTATAAGCGTGCAATTACTCTAATTATGGACCTAAATGGAACTTGACTTGTTTTCACTCTGTAGTCAGCCCATGTGAACTGTCAGGTGAAACTTTCACAAGATACTCTCTCCCCAAAAAGATAGCTCTATGGACATGTGTTTGCTTTTATTTTCTCTAGAGCCTTTGCTTTTACTTTAAGCTTTGGGAATAGGAATAGGGGTACCAATAGCCCACGGCTTGGCTGACAAATCTTTGCTTTTGCTGTTACTGGGCGTTTGTATTACTGATACTCCAGTTAAGTCTCCATTCAGGTGTAGAGAGAGGAATCCTTGGATGCTGTAAGGCATTTCCAAGTCCTTATTTGCATATCTTGATAATATATTGGAGTGTGAAGAAATGCATGATCATCACAAAATGATTCTCACTGTATTGTTCTGCTTAGACTAAGCTCTGCTGCAATAACAAACAACTTGGAAAATTTCAGAGACCTGCAACAATAATATATTCTTGCTCTTGATATATTTCCATTTTGGGTCAGCAGTTGCTCTGTTCCATGTCATTAGCTTTCTAGAACCCAGGCTAAAGGGGCAACCTGCCACCTGGGTCATTGCTGGTGTTAAGGCGGAAGGAAAAGACAACATGGCAGACCCAGGTGATGGTCCTTAGCCTTAACCCCCCTGAAGGGGCAACTGATGACTTCACAAGGCACGTTGCATTAACAAGTGACAGGATGAAGTCTGACATCAGCAGGGCAGGGAAGTTTCATCTTCCCACAGGGAGGGGTAGCAAATTGACTGAGCAATAAATAATACAAGCTACTGCACTCGACAGGGCACAAGAGTGACTTGCTCAGTGCTATCCTTTGTAAACCAGAAGTTTTTTGAAGACCGGATAGCAAACTATTAGAAAGACAGAAATGGCATCTACCCTCTTTTCTGAGCCTCAGTTCCATAAAGGTGTCTTAGAATCATCAATGTCAAAAGATGTTATCTATAAGATGTGAAGAGAAGAACAGGAAATCTGTGAAAAGTGGAGCAGAACAGGAGCTTAAGAAAGGCAGTACTGCCGAAGCAAGACCTAGGGGTTCCTGCTGGCTCACGGACCCCTTGTAAATCTTGACCCATGGTTTTCTGAACCTCCTGAGATCTGGTCATTAGTTCCCGTGAACATATTCCTTTCTATAAGCATTCCATTCCAAGAAACTACTGCAATGAGTCTGCTCCTTTCACCAGAACTCTAAGAGTTAAAATAATAAAAATCAACACATAATATGAGATGCACTAGCTGTAAAATTCACTTCCAAAGGTGTGGGGATGTCCCAAATTCAAAAAAAGAGAGACAGAATTTAACCTCCATTGGAATCCTGACTGAACATAGAATATTACTGCCAATGGAATTAGCATAGCTTCAGAATAGACAAGAGTAAGTCACTCATTCACCCACTGATTCAGTCCTTCATTGCTATGTGCTGGGAATTGTTGCAGGTATTGTGGGGTTAGAGGAAAGACTGAGACAAGCAAGAGCCCTGCTTCTGAAGCATTTACCTTCTAGTGGGTGTGACAGTTAATGATCGATCATTTGCTCACTTGTAAATTATTCAAAAAATATCTGTTAATTAATTATTAAATGTTGGGAACTCAATAGTAAGCAAAAGAGTCAAAAGTTCAGTCCTCATGGATCTGCATTTTAATGGGGGAATAAATAGAAAATAAGTTGTAAATAGAAAATAATAACTGCCAAATCGACATATAAGACATCCGGTGGTACTAAATGATACAATAAAAAATGAAGAAAGGGGAGTGGGGGTAGGGAGTTTGGGGGTAAGGACTAGAGAGTTGGAATCAGATGTGCTATTTGGCATAGGGTGGCCAGACTAACCTCACTGAAGAGGTAACCTGCACGCAGAGGGGAGAAAATGAGGCTGATACTCAGTGAAGGAACACAAAGAGCAGAGTACAACACCCAGTAACACCATCTATAGCTGATTTCTTTGCTTTCTCTATCCTGGGTTTCTTACTTTGTGTATTACACCTTGTAAGACCCTCCCACTTCAGATGCAGGGGCAACTGATGACTTCACAAAGATAGTGGTGGTTACTGTGGATATTTGGTGGATATTCTGTTATATGGGATATGTCCCCAAGATAATTTCCTAGGCCCCTCCTGTTACAAAATTTTGAAACAAAAACAATTTTTTAAAGCCCTTTGAGTTTCTAATATGCCATGGATAGATATTTTTTCAATTATTGCATTTGGAGTTGAAAATAAAAAAGATGGATACGTGATTTAAAATTGTGGTGATTCTACAGCTCTATAAATAATTGAAATTTGTTTTTGAAAAGATTTAAGTGGATAGAGGTAGAAGTTTTGGGAGGAAGTTATATCCTCCTCAATGGCTTAATCATCAAGCAAAATTAAGGCAAGTAAAAATTGCAGCTGGCCTGTTCACTAATTTGGGATTCAGTTGCTTTTGCCTTAACTTTTGCCAAAAATAAGCATTAAAGAATATGGAAACTTGATTAAGTTAACTTAATTAAGAGAGATTGCTAGATGAGGTTATTAGACTTCTTTTGTAAAATGCTTCATTTCTGATCCATTTGATGTTGAATATTTTTTCCTGTCTTTGATGTTGAAATAATCAGATTAAAATCAACTTGTTAAATGTGAAACCAATGGACATAAAGACCCATTGAGTTAAAGACTTCTCAAAGAGTTTCTGGGTTTGCCTTTTATAAACTATGATTTTTAGTAGCAGTTTTGTTTGTGAATGCAGTTAGTGGCTAGATTTCTAGATTCTTCTGGTCAGTAACACTCTAGCCAGCAATCACTACACTGAAGGGCTGAATGATAAATTTGAAATGAGATCAAATTTCTCACTTCTTAGATTACCACAATAGACCATTAACCCTCTAAACAACAGCCGTGGCAATATATGCCCCCAGCAAATAACATGGAGATCTGTAATGCCACTTCACTTACTCTCCCAGGACTGAACATGCCCTTTCTGCGAGATCATCTTTGTTCTTGGTTGTTTCTACATGCAATTCAGGTTGTTTAGTGGAAAACAGGTAGATCTTAAAGTCATGCAAACCCAAATTCCAATCCTGCTGCTGCCGGGCTGTGAAAACTTAAGACAAGGTCTTTTCTAAGCACCTTTTTTCATGTGTTTGCCAGAAGTAACAATATCACAGTGAGTGTGTAATGAGGATCAAAGTGAGATGACATGAGGAATGCCATCAGCACAATGCCTGGCGCACAGTAGGCGCTCATTATTTGTTGTTTATGTTTGCAAAGCTGGAGAGACGGAAATTATTATTCAGGTATCCTGACCTTGTTTGGGAGTTATCTCCACAATTGGTAGGCTTCAGCTGAACGTCACCAAAGAAGAGTTTTGTTGAACTAACACTGTGTTTAAAAGTGCTTGGAATTTGGCCGGGCTTGGTGGCTCACGCCTGTAATCCCAGCACTTTGGGAGGGGAGGGCGATCACGAGGTCAGGAGATCGAGAGCATACTGGCTAATATGGTGAAACCCCATCTCTACTAAAAATACAAAAAAATTAGCTGGGCGTGGTGGTGGGCGCCTGTAGTCCCAGCTACTCGGGAGGCTGAGGCAGGAGAATGGCGTGAACCCGGGAGGCAGAGCTTGCAGTGAGCCGAGATTGTGCCACTGCACTTCAGCCTGGGCGACAGAGCGAGACTGCATCTCACAAAAAAAAAAAAAAAAAAAAAATTCGAATTTGTTGCCAGTGATTCAAAATTGGGAGACTTTTACAGAGAAGTCTGGAGTTTTGGCATTATTTTATGCAACACTCTCGGCAGGGGCTGCAAGTGGCTGCTTCCATTGGGTGGAGATGTGTATGCTGGG
Organism: Papio anubis; assembly: GCF_008728515.1. Classification (NCBI taxonomy): domain Eukaryota; kingdom Metazoa; phylum Chordata; class Mammalia; order Primates; family Cercopithecidae; genus Papio; species Papio anubis. Next base: position 66,557,782 of record NC_044977.1, read on the forward strand.
TTCACTTCCCTCCTTCTTGTTTCTGTCTGAACCCTGAATACAGCTAAAGTGTTGATGACACTTGGTCTAGACATTAGGCTGATTAGACTCAGTGAGCCAATGTGTGTATTTTCTGTGTGTAGCATCGGGAATTTGGGAAGTTACATGTTTGCCTTGAGATGTGTTTGTCTCTGGACCAGGAAGGCAGTCCCTTGCACACCCCTGACTGAAGGAGAGACGCCTCCTTCCAAGGAGGAGGCTACCTCTTTGATTGAGAATGCAGCTTTGGTAGCTACTAATCAGAAGTAGTATTTGGGAAGGGGACTGGGACACTGGGTCAGGCAGAAAGATCAGCCACTCTAACCAGCCATGGAGCACAGTGATAAATACAAACCCAAGTCATCCTCAAGTGTAACACAGGCAAACGTGGTTATGAAAGAGATATGAACAAGGGAAGATTAGGGAAATAGCATCAGTAGAATAGGACACATGACTGACTGTGGAGAAGCCAGGGAGAAAGGCAGGATTCATTTGATTCAAAACAAACAGGATAGTTCATTTTCCAACACCTTTTGGGACAATGTTAGCACTCTTTTTTTTTTTTTTTTTTTTTTTTTTTTGAGACGAAGCCTCGCTCTGTCATCCAGGCTGGAAGTGCAGTGATGATGCAATCTTGGCTCACTGCAAGCTCTGCCTCCTGGGTTCACTCCATTCTCCTGCCTCAGCCTCCCGAGGGACTACAGGTGCCCACCACCACGCCCAGCTAATTGTTTTTGTATTTTTAATAGAAATGGGGTTTCACTGTGTTAACCAGGATGGTCTCAATCTCCTGACCTCGGGATCCACCTACCTCTGCCTCCCAAAGTGCTGGGATTACAGGCGTGAGCCACTGTGCCCGGCCAGCACTCTTGATAAAGTAAAGATAATTAGAAATTATAGTCAACTAATAATCTTTTCCATTTATCTGGCGTTCTTCAGAGCTTTGTCCCTTATCTGATCTTCATCATAACCTGCTAAATTTGTTACAACAAAGTTACAGAGTTGTCAATTAATATTCTGGTCCATTGAACGAATTAATGACATCTCTTTCTTAAAATTCAAAGTTTTGATCAATTACATTTTGAGGTACATAAGAAATGAATAGAAACCAAAGAGTTTCCTGATTTTCTCCCTAAGAAATAAATTCAAACTTTCTGGTTTAAATTTACTTTAAAAAATAAATAAATAACAGAAGCACATTTGATCTGTATTGTTCTTACCACAGTTTAAGAGACTACATTCAGCTATGAATGCCATTTACAGTTTTGTTCTTATATTTGGCCCGAATTTAGCATAACCAGGTACATCAGGACTTTTTACGAAATCACTTTAATGGTTACTTTGATTTAAAAAAAAATTCTCAAAGCGCCAAGAATTGCCTTGGTTTTCATAAAAACTTGAATATGTTGTCGTTGATACTGTGGTTATTCATGTTAAGTTCTCAACTAATATCCATTTCTGTGAAGGATTTTGTAGGGAGCCAATACATAATCGTGGTTTTGTCATTTGGTAGTGGTCTTATGTAACCACTTAATTTTTATTGCAAGAGTGTTAAGTCATAAAAAGTGTCTACACTGCTCAGTAAAAGAACCAGATCTCTCTAGACATCTTTGTGGTCATTGTTCTAGCATTCCAGCATTAACTTCAAGCTGATAAAGAATTCATATCAACAGAACCACTGTGGTGAGGCCAAAATTTAACCCCCAGAGGGGAACGGGAATTTGTGTTCTGTGGCTTTGCATTGGGCTTTTGTAATGGTTATCAGAGTTTAAGAAATTATGATTACATGAATGGGTAAGAAGTAAAATCATGCTAATAATGTTGATGATGATGGTGACAGCTAACATTTATGGAATGCTTACACTTGCCAGGTACTATTCTGAGGGCTTGCTGTGCATTAATGCATACAATTTTTACAACCATCCTACAAGAAAGGGACTGTTACTCTCTCTCCTGTTTATAGATAAGGAACCTGAGGCATAGTGAAATTAAATGACTTGCCTGATATGTGCGTTTAATGAAGTGGCAGAACCTAGACTCAACCCAGCCTGACTGATGTTTGTTTTTGGTTTGTTTGAGGGAATTCATGAGTAAGTCAATCAAGATGATGTAGTTGGACACAGGCACTTTGAAACAGATTTCTTATCTTTCTATCCAGCCCCTTGCCATCACCTTGATAACCAGCTTTATTTTACTGTTTCTGTGATTTCCTCGTCCCACCCTCCCATAGCCCTTTTGCTTAACAAAGTGCTTTGCAGATGATAGAAAGCCATTATTTGCTGGCTTGAATTAGAAATGAATTATCTGAGCCATACTAGGGTGCAATGAGGCAGAAGGAGTCCCAAAGGTGGCAGTGCAAACTTTCTCACCGTAGCAGGGGTATAAAGCCATAGGGAGGGGTGGGGACTGTGGGCAGTGAAGAGCATGTAGCAGAGAAACCTCAGGCCACCTGTTTACAGCCCTAGATAGAGGCAGGTGTTTGTTTGCCCTGGCTTAGTACAGTTTTGTCTTAATGCATTGGGACAAGCACATGCCAGTGGCAGGGGTGCCGGCACCGAACACTTGCACAGTCTCTTTCCCCGCAGCTACTAAACAAGAAGCTAGATATCCGAGCTCTTGAGATTTCTTAGTCCATGTTTAGAAGATAGTGAAGAAAACCTAGCTTATGTAGAAAGGCAGAGTATAAGATTTTTTCCAGCAGAGGTGCTTACTTTTTATTTGCACACATGGGTCACAGTTCCAAATCCTTGCTCCACAGTCCTAGCCATGGGGACACAAAACGAAATATTTATAAGTACACATTAACCTTGTCAGAGTGATTTTGGAAAACAGGGTGATCAGCAAGTTTTATCTCCACTAACCTTTGGGTTAGTGATCTTTTTTTACAAGGTTTGCTCTGTGTGTGTGTGTGTGTGTGTGTGTGTGTGTGTGTGTGTGTCCCACAAAAGATTCTTAGGACTAAATGTGTCCACCTTACCTTGCCATTCCCCTTCTTCCTCCACTCCAAAAAGCATCGATGCACAGTCCTCAATACCAGATTGTACAAGTTAAGAAATTCTTCACCTATATCCAATCCTGCAATCTAGTTCATGCTGTTTCACCATCCTGTAAAAATGGTTCATTTTGTTACTTTTTTTGATCTTCACAACATGGCCCTGTTATGCTGTGAATATAATTAAAATCCAACTGGAAATAGAGTGAAGAATCGCATTTAATGTTTAAATTAGCAGAATTTGAAATCAACCGTATTACTTTATAATCGCATATAAAAGATCATCCTCTTTCTGAGTCAGTTGTTCATTCTTGACAGTTTATCCCCAAGAGTCTCCCTTGGGCTAAAACTGGGCCATGTTTTCTTTTGGTAACGTTACTCTAACGTTAACAGTGCTCTACTGGATATTGCGTGATTTGTCTAATCTTCATGGATGATTGCTTGCCTCCATTGGCCATTCTTCCCATTGAAATGTTTTTCTCTACACTGGTAACCTCGAGACTCCTTAAGAAGCTTCCCCTGGCCTTCAGTAAGGATAACAGCCTTCCTGGCACACCAGATAAAGCAGGACTGGGTGTTGGAAGGTTTTTAAAGCCAGCTGCTCAAAATACCTACATCCCAGGCAGGTCTAAGGTGGAGAGATCCAAGGCAACCACGTCAGTAATAAGCAGCCATCCAGCCCTCAGTATCTTTAGTCTGGGGGAGCAGCCCTTGACCTCTGAGCCCACTGTTTTTTGACCTTGACCTCCATACTTCTGAGTGTCAGCAAGAGTGATTTGTCCAGGTTTCTTGTGTGCGGACATAAGCCGGCGGGCTTTTGGCTGTGCCAGCACAGAGAGACCTCATGAATGGAGCCAATGAACATCTGCTCATCATGGGATAAGAGTTCTCTGTTCGTGTTTTGCCTAATCTGAGTAAATAGGGGTTTATTTCCATCCTTTGGTTTTTAGGTCAAGTGGTCTTTCTGGGTGGTCTGGGACATGACATGAAAAGTGATTATTTAGGATTCCTCTTGTCCTTCTTTCAACAATGCTGAGCCCACATTAACCAGAGTTCTGGAAAATGAGTCTTTCTACTATTAGGAATGGGTAAATTCTTTTCATAATTAGATAGACCACTTTAAATAGCTCAAAGAAAGACAGCCACTTTCCCTGAAACAACTTTATTCATAGACCTGAGAATTCTGAGAACAACTCAAAATGTATGATTTTTTTTTTCATGTCCTAGATTTAAGAATTGGAAATAGCGAGGCTGACAGTCAGATTCTAGTACAGATGGAGTTTTTGATTCTTCATATTTTATCATAATGGAAATTAGAAACTTTTAGAAAGAATCGCCTAACCTAATATCTACTGCACACTCAAGGACCTCAGCATTCTAGCTGCCCTTTACTGTGAAAGCAAGATATCCATGTCTAATGGATTTTCAATATTGAATTGGTAAGATCTAGGATGGAGTATAACTTGTGGCCTTAAAAACCATTTACTGGTTCATATCCTGTGCAGAGGATAGGAAATGAGTAACACAAGCTGGCTTTTACTGAGCACCTACTCGATGCCAATCTCTGCATGAGGCCTTCTCCATATATCGTCTCCTTTCGTCCTTACCACTGTGCATGAGGAAGCTTATATTGTCCCCATTTCACAGAAGGTAAAAACTAAGACTCAGCCGGGCGTGGTGGCTCACGCCTGTAATCCTAGCACCTTGGGAGGCCAAGGCAGGTGGATCACCTGAGGTCGGGAGTTTGAGACCAGCCTGGCCAACATGGTGAAACCTACTAAAAATACAAAAAATTAGCTGGGCATGGTGATAAGCACCTGTAATTCTAGCTACTCAGGAGGCTGAGGCAGGAGAACCGCTTGAACCCAGGAGGCGGAGGTTGCAGTGAGCCAAGATCATGCCATTGCACTCCAGCCTGGGTGACAAGAACGAAACTTCATCTCAAAAAAAAAAATTAGCTGGGCATGGTGGCAGACGCCTATAGTCCCAGCTACTTGGGAGGCTGAGCCAGGAAGCTTGCTTGAACCCAGGCAGTGGAGGTTGCAGTGAGTCAAGATCACGCCACTGCACTCCAGCCTGTGCGACAGACCAAGACTGTCTGCGGGGGAAAACAAAAAAAAAACTAAGACTCAAAGAATTTATGGGACAGGACTGGAGAATATGCACATTCTCCACATCACTCCGTCTGTATGTCCTCAGTTCATAATTGAATAAGCTTTTGTTTCATGGCTACAGATTTGTTCTTCATAGATATATTGTAGTGTGTTTCTGACTGCTCCTGGATGCAAAGTTGATGTGAAAACCTGACAGGAGAGATGTAATGGAGATAATGTTCTGAGTTTATGCCGGCGAGGCTGGGGCTTAGAAAACAGAAATCTCCAGCTCTCTAGTTCCTTATCTGTGGAATGGATATGGGGATGCTTTATGGGTTGGTGTGAGAATACTCTGATATAATTATGAATATATAAGTAAATTGATTTAATGACTACTTATTCAGCATCTTTTAGTATTGAGGCTGTGGATGGCATTAGATACATAGTGGTGAATAATAATAGTGCTCATGTGACGAAGGGCTTATTATGTACCAGAGAGCATATTAAGTGCTTTTCTTGCATCATCACTTTTGATTTTAAGCATAGAAAAAACATGAGGTAGGTAATATTAACCCTACATCCACTTAAGATGAAGAAACTACCACCCAGAGAGGTTCAGTAACTTGCTGAGATCATATAGCCTGTGCACAGCAGAGCTGAGATTGGGACCGGACAGTCTACCTCTAAAGCCTGTATTTTCACCATGACATCCTGATGTCTGGCTCTACTGACACAGAGGGTCCCTGCCCTCAGGAAACTCGCAATCCAGTGGAGAAAGGACAGAAGCGAAGCAAATGTAAAGACAATGCACAGCTAAGTGCCATGAAGGAAAGGGAAAGGATGAGATGAGAGAAACAAGCAAGGAAAAAAACCATGTGAGACTGGCGAATGCGGGAAGCCCTCGCTGGAGGGGTGAGACCCAGAAAATGCAGGAGGCAAAAAGTAGGGAGCAACATGCCTTGCCTTGGCAGGGGGAACACCATGTGTGAGCCTAGAGATGGGAAAAATCTGGATACCAGGGGCTCAAATAGAGTAGCTGCTCATCATGAGTGCACGTGGTTATTGGTAAAGAATACTTTGAGCTTAAAACGCATTCCCAATCATTTGGAAGGAGGACTCTGCAGCTGCCTCTCTGGATTTAGTGCCTTCTCTATTTTGTTACATATGTTCAAATTTATGAACATGAAAGAGATTCAGCCTTTTCTTGAATGCCTATAAGTGGCCACATTTCACAAATCCTCTCCCTTCTCCCAAATGTGGGAAAACAGAAGGAAGGAGAAGTTTTGAATTCTGCCTCCAAATATTTCCTCAGTGGTCTTTTATGTGGCTTGATTCCTTAGAAACTGACATGTGTTCATAAAACATGGCATTCCTCCACATATATATATATGACTTAACAAAATTATAACTATGAGCAAGGAAGCCCTCAAAAAAGCAGTTATTATAAATGCTGAAACATGCTATGCATAAAATTAATGAATGTTAATTTATTTGCTTTGCTTTTAACAGAGCCACATCATGGAAACCACCAAAAAAGATTTTATGAAAAACCTTTCTTCTAGTACCTACCCATACCTTTTGACTCTGCCATAGGAGGCAATATTTTAAAAATTATATAGATTATATATATAATTTTATTTATATAAATACATATATTTCATTATAAATATATTTATAATATATAATTTATCATATCTATGATTTTCATATATTATCTTCCATCTTTCATGTGCTTCTGTGGTATGTTTCACCTCCTGAGACACACTGAATATTTTCCCAAAATTTAAACTAGGATTATGTTCACTTTTAATTTGCATGCCTGGGTAACAATGTCACTAACCTTTGCTACTCCTTTATAAATCGAAATTAATTAAACTGGAGCTTGCCAATGAAAACATGCCCTTTTAAACATAGATTTCTGGTCTGTAGCCCTGTCTAGGGAAAAAAAAAAATCTCTTTTATTAGAAATTGTTGATCTCACATCAAAGCAGCAAGAGAAAACCAAGTTCTCTTTCATTTTTAATAAAAAGGCTTCCTGATCTCCAAGGGCACACCTGACCATGCCGCTTGCAGTACAGGCAGCCTGTGATGAGTGGCCCACAGCAGTCAAAGCCTGTGCTTTCAGAGGTCGCTGTTTTTTCCGAACTTGAACTTGATCTGTTCAGAGAGGCTAATTTGTTACTCAGAGGGAACCTGAAATCGCCCTGTGATTTCCTTCAGATGGCTGGTGGTAATATGCATCACTGTGGTTTTTAAGCTTTTTTAAAGACTTACTATGAATATCTTTAGGAGAAAGGAGTTTTGTATTTTACTTTACGTAAATTAAGCCTCAACTTGTTTTAAGTTTGCAGCTAGATTGTCTGCTAGTCTCCAAAATTCTTTGATATATTTACAGCCTTGACTATTAAAAAGGATGATGGTATCTTGCCATGGCTTCTTTTTTGCAGGGCTCTATATTAAATAGTAAAAGTCCAAATGTTTCCCAAATACCCAGAATACAGGCCCTTGTGAAGGGAGAGGTCCTGGGGAAGTGTAAGCATGCCCTGTGGTATCTGCTTGTAAGAAATATTTCATTTCACTGAAACTATCCATTACTGATTTTTGCAAATCCAATAAATTGACTCCCATGCTCTGAACTCTTTTTACAGAACTCTTTGGATCCTTTGCCAGGGTCTCAGTGAATGCGTTCTCTACTTGTTCATTTCCTGCTGCTTTTTGAAAAGCCTTCTGCCTGCTTTCTGCCAGTCGCATCTGTTCATTCCTAAATGAATGCAGCTTCCAGAAAGCAGTGGCCAAGGACATCTGAGCAATGGGAGGGCTGTCTGCTTTCCTGCTGTGTAACACTGAGGTTGATGCTTATCTTCTGAAGCCCTTCCATCCCTGTAGTTGTGCCACCATATTTTTCTTCAGGCCTTTAACCAACTGTTCTGTTTTTGTGGTCATATTTTTCACTTATTTGAAGTGCTGTAATTCATAGTCTTTCATAACTTTCCTTGTGACCCTCAGTAAAACATTGTGTTTTTTTCTTCCTGTAGAGAATCACTATACAATGCTTTTGTTGTTTGATATTTTATGTGCATAAATGTGTGTATTTGTATGTATGTGTATATATTAATATGTGTACATACATACATAGCTATTGTAATTTGTGACTATTCAAATAAATGGTATTATAATTTATTCTAAAGTTTCTTAAGGTAGTCCATTATGTCATCTCTAAATAATGAGAATTGTTTCTCTCTTTCAAATATCTCTCCCTTTTGGCCCAGCATGGTGGCTTATGCCTATAATTCCAGCACTTTGGGAGCCCAAGGTGAGTGGATCACCTGAGGTCAGGAATTTTAGACCAGCATGGCCAACATAGTGAAATCCCATCTCTACTAAAAGTACAAAAATTAGTTGGGTGTGGTGGTGCATGCCTATAGTCCCAGCTACTCAAGAGGCCAAGGCAGGAGAATCACTTCAACCAGGGAGGTGGAGGTTGCAGTGAGCCAAGATTCTGCCATTGCACTCCAGCCTGGGCGACAGAGCGAGACTCCATCTCAAAAAAACAAAACAAAACAAAAAAAACTCTTCCTTTTATTGTATTTTTCTTGTCATATTTCATTGGCTAGAACATCCTGTGCTGTCATAACTTTCCATTTATACACACATCATCGAGGTTTGAGTGAATTGATAGTTAACAGCTATGTCCTAGAGTAGTAATTCCAATTTTGTCATAAAACATAAAAACTGCAGACTGATACAAGTAATTCATGTTAGGTACAACTATTAAAGACCAAATTATGTTATCTCTAAATAATGAGAATTGTTTCTCTCTTTCAAATATCTCTTCCTTTTGACCATGCATGGTGGCTTATGGCTATAATCCCAGCACTTTGGGAGGCCAAGAACAAATCTTCTGTAAAGTGAAATATTCCTCCAAAAACAAAGAGGAAAATTATTGTAGTTCCATTTATCGGGTGCTTCCAGGAGGTCAGATACCAGGTTAAGAGGTTAAAAACTCAGTGTATTTAATTCTCACATCAAATTTCTGAAGTCTTACCATTGTGCACCTTTTACTGCCAAGGAGACTAAGGCCTAGAACGTAAGTAACTTGTTAGACATTGTCATAGCATGGTGATAAATGCAGACCCTTCTGAGGAGTGCACAGCCTGCTCACTTTACGGCACTACCATGTTTTGATGCTTATGCCCCCAAGGTAAGTTAAAATGTCTCTCATTTTTATGTCAGTAACTGGAAAGTCTAAAAGTTAAATTAAAAAGAATTCCACTTGTGAGGAAGATCATATTTGGATGTATATCTCATGTATATCTCCACATTTAGTGTTGCTGTCCATCAGGGGCCAGCATACTTCTTTAAAGGGCCAGTGAGTCAATATTTTAGACTTTGTGGGTTATGCTATCTCTGTCGGAACTACTCAACACTACTGACATGGCATGAAAGCAGCCGTCGACAAGATGAAAGTGAATGGGTGTGTCTGTGTTTCAATAAAACTTGATTTATGAACAGTGAAATTTGAATTTCATATAATTTTCACGTCATAAAATATTATTATTTCAACCACTGAAAAGCCTATAAGCCTTACAGAAACAGCCCATGGGCCAGATTTGGCTCACAGGCTGTAGTTTGTCAACCCTGCTCAATACACTGAAGTCTTAGAACTTTGACAAAACAGAGAGGGAGAGGTGCATGCAACCACTGCTTCTACAAATCGTCCTTCCCCATGACAACAGGTATTTAACAAACATTTCTGAGGGCCTGCTACTGCATGACAGCCCCAATTTGGGCAGGAAAGATACAGAGACAAGACAAATTTTTGTCTAGAGGTTCTGCAGTCTACTTGAAGAGGCGTTGTAGGGTGGAAGAGGTTAAAAAAAAAAGCAATTACAATGCAATATGCAAAATGCTTTAGACTTACAGCAGAGTGTGCAGCAGCCATCAGCTTCAGCAGGCATCTGGTGGATGCTGGGCTTCTAGAATCTCAGGACCTCTGGAAGTGCATCTCAATCCCCTTCAGTATCTTGTAGCAAGCTAAGTCTTTTTGGAGAGACTCACAAGTTTTTAGGTCATATGATGGAGTTCCTGATTCCACACTGCCGTGCTGGAGGCAATTCAGAGACCTCAGAGCAGCGAGCGAGCCCGGCATCTTTTTAATCTGGCGCCATCTGCCTGCCTACCCCTCCCAAATGCACATTTTGATGCTCTGAAGCTTGGCGAAGCTTTCCTCAGCTGATCTCAGCTCCTCAAAATGAGAGTTAATGGGGGACTGAAGGGCTGTGCACTGGCCCCAGAAAAGATGTCCATAGCATGAAGTCTTTCTGCAGGCTGAGCAGAGGAGGGGTGCTGACAGAGTGGCAAGCACACCGACCCATTTAAAGAGTCCACTGGCAGCCCAGTGCTCCTGAGGGAAAACATACATTGGCAGCACTTCCCCGCGCTTGTCTCCTCCTTTTTCTCTTGCTGACACGTCTCACTTGAATTAAATCCTGGGCTCTGCCATGCCAAGAGTTCTTTGGTTGTATTCCTGCTGGCCTTTTCCAGCTGCCTAGCTTCCAAGCCATGTGCAGCACGTTCCTTCGCTAGCTCCTGTTCTTAAATATAGAGGTTCTCTAGGGCTCTGGCTTCAGCCCACTGATTTTCCAGTGTTTACACACACCTTGAATGATCTTATCCTTGCTTGTATTACCATCTGGGTGCTGATGGCTTTTGAATCAGTATTGCCAGTCAGACCTGCCCCCAGCTTCAGGTTTCTTCCTCAAACTACCTGCCCAAGGTGCTCACTTCTTCCTCATCAACACCTGCTTGCCCCTGCTCCCCCCACCCCGCCTTCATTTTTTTCTCTGTGTGTGTGCTTGTGTGTGTACAGACATGCATGTAATGTCGGACTTGGGAGTCTTTCATCGTCCTCCTTTTTCCTTTTCCCACCCCTCTGCTAATTAAGACCCAAGTATCTGGAGGCCTGGATTCAGGGTTGGGCTGTTAAGACAACTTGGATTCCATTCAAAGAGTCTTTTACTTTAGTTCACTCTTTTTGTTGTTGTTGTTGTCACAGGGTCTTGCTCTGTTGGCCAGATGGGAACATGTAGTGGTGGAATCTTGGCTCACTATAGCCTTAACTTCCCGGGCTTAAGCCATCCTCCTGCCTCAGCCTCCCAAGTTGCTGGGAACACAGGCGCACGCCACCACACGCAACTGTTTTTTCATTTTTGGTAGAGACAAGGCCTCACCATGTTGCCCAGGCTCCTCTTGAACTCCTAGGCTCAAACAGTCCTCCCACCTCAGCCTCCCAAAGTGCTGGTATTACAGGTGTGAGCCACCACACCCGGCCTAGTTTACTCTTGACCTAGCTAATTAGCAGCCCCAAAGGTATATAGGAGACAAAGCACTTGGATGTAGCTCTCTGTTACCTCTTTCTTCTCTAAGCCGAGTGCCAGGGGTGTCTTTCCATATGCAAACCTGATGATGTCATCTGCCTGCTTAATACTCTTCTGTGTTCCCCACCGCTTTAAGGGCTGACAGGTATGGGATACAGGTTTTGCACTGCGCCACCCTAAGGAACACCATTCTCATCATAGTCTGTGAATAACACCTCCTACAGTTGTAGGAGCATTGTACAGCCTGTACTGCTGTCTGTGGCAGCTCTGGCCCATAAGGTCTAGCAATGCTTGGCCTTAGACTCCTGTCCCACCACTTCACATATGACCCTCTCCCTGGTAGACAATCCCAGGGTTTCTGAATCCGTAGTTCTGGGGTCAGGTATGATAATCTGCCTTCCTATCACGTTCCCGGGTGATGTGATGCTGCTGATCTGGGGAACACACTTTGAGAACCACTGGTATAGCCAGAGCTTGCCATTACTTGATGTTTTTTCTGTTACGACTCTTTACTCACTTAGGGCTTCCAGGACATGCCTGGACATGGGCTGCTTAACCTGATTTTGCAAAAGCTGGAGGTATCTCCATTTTATAGAAACAATTAATGATTTTACTTACTCTTTTTAAATTAATATTGAACTCTCCATGAAGCCCACGAACACATTCCTCGTGGAAGAATTTGAAACACTACAGATTAGTCTAAAGTTCCTTCTTTGTCTCATCTTTGCCCCAGAAGTTAACACTCCTATCAGTTTGGTGTATATCCCTTTTAGACTCTATTCTGAGTTTGCTGGTAGAAAATAGCCTTCATGCTGGTATTTCCCCCTCCTCCTAACCGTGAATCACATCATACTGGACCTCCTGTTCCACAGCTTGCTGTTTTTCATTCAGCTGTATGTTCTGGCCTCCTCTTTATGCTGGCATGCATACATTTTGCTGAATCTCCTTGCTCTTCACAGCCACTCTTTCCCACCCTACTGTCTGCTCAGGGGACTCCATCAGCCAGTGCTCCCTGGCTTCCAGGTGGGTGTGACCAGTGGGAGGAGATCAGCGTGAAGTAGAAAAGTGAGGTTGGGGTCTCTCCCTTCAAGGTGGTCTCATGCGGGCTGTGGCTGTGGAGGGAAGTTTCCTGAACTCACTGCACCTCTTCCAAGCACATTTTGCCCTCTGCACCCACTTTGCAAGTAGACCTGATTCATCTTAAGTATGTCACCTGTTTCCTCAGGGAACCTCACTGTGTAGGTGCTGTGGGCTGGATATTAGTGCTCCCACAACATTTATGGGTTGAAACCCCATCTCCACAGTGATGGTGTTAGGACGTGGGGCTTTGGGGAAGTGATTAGGCCGTGACAACTCTGCCTTCATGAATGGGATTAGTGATTGTAAAGGTGGCCCCAGAGAATTGCATAGTCCTTTCCACCATGTGAAGACAGAAGGCACCATCTATGAACTGGGAAGCAGGCCCTCACCAGACACTGCATCTTCCAGTGCCTTCATCTTGGAGTTCTCAGCCTCTGGAACTGTGAAAATAAATTTCTGTTGTTTATAAGCCACCCAGACTATGGTATTATGTTATAGCAGCCCAAGCAAACTGAGAAATTAGGTACAGCTCTGTCTTTTCTTTTTTAAGTTTTTAAAAAATATTGTGGTAAAATATAAATAACATAAAATGTACTACCTTAACCATTTTTAAGTGTACAATTCAGTGGCATTAAGTACATTCATATCATTGTACAACCTTTGCCATTATCCATCTCCTGAACTTTTTTATCATCTCAAACCAAAACAGTGTCTGTTAAACAATAATTACCTATTTTCCCTTCCCCTAGCCCATGGCAACCACCATTCTCCTTCCTGCCACTTGAATTTGACTCCTTTAGATACCGCCTAGTTGGTATCACACAGGATTTGTCTTTTTATGACTGGCTTATTTCACTTAGTATAACGTCCTCAATGTTCTTCCATGTTGTAGCATGTATCAGAATTTCCTTTCTTTTTAAGGCTAAATAATATGACATTGTATATCACATTTTGTTTATCCATTCATCCACTAAATGAACACTTGGGTTGCTTCTACCTTTGGACTATTGTGAATAACGCCACTATGAATGTGGGCATACAAATATCTCTTCAAGACCCTGCTTTCCATTCTTTTGGGTATATACCCACAAGTGGAGTTGCTGAATCATATGGTACTTCTATTTTTAATTTTTTGAGGATGGTCATACTCTTTTCATCTCCAGTTATGTGTATTCTTTGCTTTGACTCGAAAGACTTAATGTGTATTCTTTGCTTTGACCTGAAGGACTTAATAGTTATAGTTGCCCTATCTGCATGGTATCCCACATCAAAGAAACTTATTTTAGTCGTCCACGTGAGGTCAGCTGTTTTTGTCTTAACCCATTTATAATTTTGATGCTGGAAAATATTTTAGTGTGCAAAACATACTACCAAAGTATTATACATTACAGAAACTCTACAACATCTGGCTTGCAAAATATGAAGCCATTTTCAAAGCAGATGTGTAAATTACAGATATGGATTCAACTATATGGCATACTGAATATTTTGGTTGCCATTGCTACATATTCTACAAATATCCTCTAGTTTCCTGTCTGCCATTTTGAGAATATTCTCTTGTGTACATTTCATTCAGCCTTTTAAAGAATCTCTTAGCATCCTTTCGGGCCTAAGCCTCACTGTGACATTAACTTTGAGGGCTTTTGTTTACTTAGTATCTATTCTTCTGTAAGTAAATTTTAGGTGCCAAAGAGCTCTCAATAATTATGCAATGTTGTGTTGAGAGCTGTTTCACATAGAAACATGACCAACATAGCTTTTGTCACATAGAAAGAAGACCAGTTTGGAAAATCCTTGGCAAACTAGGCTTATAAATGTAAAAGAGACTGTGATTTGTTCTGAATTGTATTCTAACTTGCCAGAAGTTAGTCACATGTATAAATTATACAGGTTAACCAAGTTAGCCAAAGTTACAAGGCTAGGAAATGGAGGATCCGGAATTTAAGCGTGGATCTTTCCACTGTATCACCTTTCCATCCTTCCACATGTGGCCACCTGTGACAGGGTAGACGCACACATACCTCCTTTCAGATGTTCGGACTGTTTCAGCATGCCCTTGGTGGTGGACCACGAGTACTCTCCCCAGAGAGGAAGTGAAATAAGCACTTTGTATTCTCCCTATAGTGATGGGATTTGGGTTACCGGGATTGAGGAGGGCCACCAAAACCTCAGCATGGCTGTGATAACCCCGCACAGCGCCTTGTCCTCATTTTCCATTGTAGTGTTTACCTTGACCCGAAAAGCTCTTCATAGCCCATTCCGTCGGCACATGAGCACAGCCAGCACCAGACCAAGACCATAAATGGATCTGTAGAAGCTTTGGGCAGGTGTCCAGGACTCCGTGTCCTGTAACACGTGTAAACGTTTTCTGGAGTGTTTGTTTTAAATGTCAGAACTTGAGGATAATTTTGGCCAGGGTTGTTTTTACATTTTTCATGGGTGCCTATTTATAGGTCTGAATCTAATTCTATTTTTTATCCAGCCTACCCAGAAACCATAAAGAAAAAGATTGGTCATTTGACTATATAAAAATTTAAAACTTACATATGGCAAAAAAAAATAACAAACTGGTAAGAGCAGATGAAGGGCTAATTTTCTCCTTTTTTAACGTTTTTCTACCTGTCAAGGAAAAAGACACACTACCCAATAGAAAAGTAAGCTAAGAATATAATCAATAAACATGTGAAAATGTACTCAACTTCATTCATAATTAAGAAAATGCACAACCAAATGATGTTGGCAAAGATGTAATGGTCGGATAATAGGCAACAGTGATGGGTGTGTTGACATAAGCACTCATAAACTGTTGGTGGGAGTTTACATTGGTTCAGCTTTTGGCAATATCATTAAAATTAAAATGTTCATTCTGTCTGGCTAATAAATTCCATCATCTATATTGTGGATGTAATCACAAAAGAGTATGCCAAGATATGTATGTATACAGGCACACATACATGCACACAAGAATACTACTTGTAACATTATGCAATGGAAAACCCACACCGCAACAATATATCCCTTCTTTCCAAATTAGAAACAAGATAAATGTTAAATAACAATACATCTACACAGCAGGAAGCCCTATTAAAAAGAATGAAGTAGAGCTCCAAACCCTCATTTGGACAGATCTTCAAACTTTGTGGAAAGCATTTATAGAAGTTATTTCTTAAAATGAGATCTCTATACTGGTATATGCTTTTATCTGAAAGGATACATTAAAAATGAGCAGTAGTTAAACTTTGGGGACTATTGTTTTAAGAATGTGCATAGGACTGGTTGTATCTTGTTTTTATTTTATGCTTTTTAAAAGGACTTCTCACCCATGCATTATTTACTTAAAATTTGATTGAAATCCATGTGAAAATGGTTCTAACAGTTATAGATAACAAAATTTAGCTGTAAGTCTTGATTTCATCTCTGCAATATAATTGTCCAGAGCTATGCTTTTGGAAAGGAAAAAATGGAGCGGAGAGCTGATTTCCAGAGTATGATCTAGATATATACTGGGCTCTGCTTTTCTGTGGAAATCCATCTTTAAAAAATACTGGGTGGAGTTACATTTGAAATAGAGATTCTGTAATGTGTGGATGAGGTTATTTCCTTATAGGAACTTTTTGGAGTTGGGAGAGAAGCACATTTATTTCTAGGTGTTTAAGCAGGGCTGATTTTTGGTGGAAAAGGAGGCTCTCACCCAATTACCTAGTCAGAAAAGGACACCTAGGCTTTTGTGTCCTTGGAGCCCTTTGTTTCTGTACCACCAATGAATCTGTAGAGGTAAATTATTGGGGTGGAAGTGGTTATTCATGTTAGAAAACAGTATAGGGGGATTTTGCTTTATAGTCAGAAATACTAGATTTAGATATGGCTTCCATTGCTTTCTCACTTTGTAATCTAGCTGAGTTTGTTTCCTCATCTGTAAAATGGGTTTATAGATAATATCTCCGGTACAGAATTGTTAAGTGCTAAATGAGATTATGCAGGTGAAATGCTTATCTTTGTACCTGAACATAGTAAGCCTTTGTTGGTATCTGTCATTGTTGGACCACAACTGTAAAATTTTAGCTCAAGATTATGTTCATTTCCGCCAGGATGAAACCAGCAAGCTTAGATAGTTCATTGCTTGGAATTCTGATAGTTAACTGGGTTACAGAGCCAGCACTGGTCAACCAGGAAGGCAAATCAGAAGATCAGCCCTCAACCGTTGGCTAGGTGCCTGATGAGACATGCAAAATATAGAAGATTCAGACCTATTGGTTGAAATTTCTTATATCATATATTTACTGAAAATGTAGGAATTTAAGTATATTTGTGTATTCAGGGCCCTTATACCCCAAATCAAGACCAGAAAAGTTGCCTAGATAAGATGTAAGTAAACCCTAAGTACCACTCTCCTTCCTCCACCCAGTCTTCCAGCCCAACCCTTTTATCATTATCTTTTCTCAACCAAAATCTTGATAGAACTGTATTTTATTGTTACACACATGCACAGATTACACATTATAGTCCATTTGTGTAATTCATCCATCTGCCTCAGAACTGCCCTAACCCTGAAGCGTAGTTTAGGGTCTTCCCAAATGTTTAACAGCATTAATTCCAACTTGAACTAAGTAGAATAAACAGATCCCAGACCTCCTACCTTAGAGACCCAGCTTTTCAATCTTAGTTTTCTGTCTTCCTTTCAACATGATCAAAGCAGCATTCCCTAATCCTGAAGACAACACAAGTACTTCTAAGTATCCTTTGTTTGTCTTGCTTATCCCAACCAAAGGTAATTTTACATTTCATTACTAATCACCTTCCTCAAATGCATTGTTCCTAAAATTAGATTAAATGTCTCTAAATGGTTTTATTTTGTTTGACAGTGGTAGCGTGACCCTTAAATATCCTATCTGTGAATGTACCAACTAGAAGGACATAGGTTTGTATATAGAAACAAATGAGATTCTTCTATTTTGTCATCTCTGAAGTATAATTTCATCAATGCACTTAAATTTTGTGGGTGTCTCTTTTCAGGTACAATAAAAATTCATCCAAGAACAACAAATTAAGCTATTACCAATTACCATTCAACTGTGGGTCAGAATATTTTAGTCTAGTGGGAGAGCAATATTTCTTTGATTGGTTCAGTAAAGGTTCAAAAGTATTAGAAAATTGATTGAGCTTTATGCTTAGATCTTAGTTCGGGACCTCCATGTTAAATTCTTGGTTTGAGGCAGGGAAAGATGAAAACTTACTTGCAGTGTAGTTAGTGTAGAGAGAGAAAACAGTGGCTGTAGTTAGGGACGAGTGAATGTTAACAGGTTTGATTCTCAGGGGTGTTGGTTAAACAACTTCTTAACTGGCCAGGGTCCAGCTCGTTAATCATTAACCTAGGGCTGAGCATCTGCTGCCTGATGTATTCAGAATTAGTTTATCATTACCTCTAACGACCGCCTTTTATGGTTCCGAAGAGCCTCTATGCAATCTCTTATCACCGCCATGCCTAATCTTCATTTACCAGGAGCAGTGTGCTGGTGTTTCTTAGACCAGAGTGGGAAGTTTATGGTCAGTTGAAGAATTTTTAATTATAACTGTTTAAAAAGAAGAAGATGACTGTGAACAGCAGCTCACTCGTAGCAATCTTTGGACAGTACTTCGAAGTGACCCACTTTCCCATTTAACTCTTGGGAAGCCTGGGTTGCCCTGTTTTCGACTTTGGAGGTCCATGGGCTAGGTTCAGAGTGCCCTGGCAGGCTGGCTTGGGTTTGAGGCTGTGGCTGGAGCCTCCACAACGCCCTGTCTCAGCACCTGGGAACTGGCGCTTGGCACCCCATTCTTTCCTCTTTGTGTGTGTGTGTGTAAATCATTTCCATTTTTTCTACTTATCAAAGTATACGTTAAAATAAATGAAAGCAATACAAGTCCGTGTACATGGTAGAAAATCTGGACAATACTAAAAATGTACAGAAATGACTTTTAAAGATTAATTTTCAGTGTATAAGCTAAGCTACTTTTCATTTTAGTGTCTTTTTAAAAACAGCTTTAAAAAACATTTTAAAGGGCTCATCATGTTCAAGAATGAGGGAATGTTTGGCTACAAGGCCTTCAGTATGACTCTATCCTATAGCTGGAGGTTTAATAATCAATTATGTTAATGCTTTTCTAAGCCTCCAGAAGGGTCTGTCTGGGTCTTATTTACTGTAATAGGCAAGTTAAAGAAACTTGAGTTTAATTTATATTTCAATTCACTTTTTTTTAAAAAAACAACAAGTGCGATTTGGGCTTTATTTATGGAAGGAGAGAGTTGTCCTTCTCCCCGGGAAAAAAAAAAAAAAAAAAACTAAACTAAAATTCCCATATGACACTATTAAATGCCTGCCATTGGGTTTTATGTTTCCAGGATATTGTCCACATAAATATATGCAATGTTAAAAGAATGTGGACGCCTAGTAGCGTGTACGTTTTAGCCTTCTGAACCAAGGGTTTATGAAACTGGTTGAAGAGTGTTTTATTGAAACAAGACAAATATTTATGAACAATTTAGAATCATCTGTTTTGAAATGTAAAGTGTGTTCCGAGTGGCGCACAGAGTTCCAGGTGTTTCCTGTCTGAATTTGGAACGGTTCGCTGCTGTGAGGGGCTTACAGAGTTGTGCTCTCCTAGCTTTTAATAAGAACTGAAGAATCACGCAGCGTCCCTGCTAATGCCGGAATGACTGAAAGCACTCACAGGAACACACTTGATTTAATGAGTAGAAAGCCTTCTTGAGACACCTAGGTGTGTGTATGCTGATCTGTTACATTTGTCACGGAATTAACAACAACAAACTTGCTTACCGAAGGAGCGTGTTAACTTCTGCAGGTATATACGTGTATAAGCTCTGCTGCTTAAACACATTCGTACCAATCAGAGGTTTACTTTCTGGCCACTCTGACTTCTGTGTTGTCACCATCCCTGGTTTCTGTGAAATGGAAATATTGTGTATTCGCCCAGACGGTTGGAAGCCGTTCATGTAAATACGGGCCGTTGTGATTTAACTGTCAGCCTGAAAGGCCCTGCTTCCAAGGGCTCCTTTTAAACCAAGCACAATGAGGTGTCTGTTTTAGATGCAGCCGCCAATCCTTGGTTGCAAATACATGGATTTGTTAGCCGTTTGCCAGCAGAACTGCTTTTTACAACATGCCCCGCTTTGTCTGCTGGCGTGGTGGACGGTACTTTAGGGCAGTGAGAAACGCTGCCATTATCTGCCTGCATCCCCAGATCTGTTCCCAATGAGGGCTCCGAGATGGGATTGTAGGGGGAGGCGTGCAGCAAATCATCTTCTCTAGGAGCAGTCGGAAAATAAGAAGGGAAAAGCTTGTCCCACAAACAGTGTCCAAATGCACAAGCAAAACCACATGTGAAATCCCACCAGATTCACCCCCTGGAAACCCAGCTCTAGAGGATGCAGACGGGGGGGCCCAGCCGACACCCAGGGCTGGAGTAGAGGTGTTTTATAAAGGATGACCATTTTTCTAGCATGGACAACAAAGAGCTAAGAGAGTCGCCCTGCTTCCTGCTTGGTCCTTTCTGTTTTTGCGTTGGCTAAAGGCTTCTTCAGTAGACTTCACTTTCCCTGATGGTGAGAGTCTCAGAGACCAGTTGGGATACAGGCTTGCTTAATTTTTTTTTTTTTTATTGGGGGTCAGAGAGGGGTGAAAAATAGAGAAAAGCATGAAAGAGAAATGAAGTCACCCATATTTCTGCCATAAAAAAGTAAGCACTGGTAACATTTTGCCGCCTCTGCCTTCAGTGTTTTGTTTTCTCCCTCTGTATATGTTGAAAAGTGATATCTGAGTATTTTTCCTTCATATTTTCATGTTAGAACTGTAGAGTATTTCAGTGGTCCCCGCTTAGCCACAGTTTCTGTGTCCAAGATTGCAGCTACCTGTGGTCAACCATGGTCTGAAAATAGACAAGTATAGTACCTATCATAAGGTATTTTGAGAAAGAGACTACATGCGTATATAACTTTTATTACAGTATATTTTTAATTGGTCTATTTTATTGTTAATCTCTTACTGTGCCTAATTTATAGATTAAACTTTATCATATGTATTTATGTGTAGGGAAAAAATGTAGTATATGTAGGATTTGGTACCATCTATGGTTTCAGGCATGCATTTGGGCCCTGGGCAATATATCCCTAGAGGATAAGGGGGAGATGACTATACATATGTAATTAAAACTGTCCTTGGATCTACCTCCTCCCCACTGCAGGGGTCAATCTCTATGAATGTTATATGTTCTTTCCTTCTGTATTTTGTGCTTATGTGGTCTTTTAAATGGCCTTCTGACTCAGGCCTCTTCACTGGCATAGAGCACATGCTTTATTCATTCCCCTATTACGGGACATTTAGACTGCAGGTTTTTTTGCTTTTCCAAGCAATGGTGCTGCGAGCCTTCTTAGACCTCTTTTTCCTTGTGCATGTATATGTGCTAGGGTTTCTTCTCAGGTAGAGATCTAGAAATGGAGCCACCAGTTTCCAGGCAAGACCAGACGTAAAAGGTCGTACATAAGGAGCACTAGTTTTACATACCCGTGAACTGTATTTATTACGGTCGTGCTTGAGTTCTGGCTGAAGAATTACGTGACACAAAAATGGACAGAGTTAGCTACAGGAGGCAGAAAGCGTGCAGTAGGGATCCTGTTGAATCCTCAAGCTAAGTAGTTTACCAAGCTGGTTGCAAATCTATTTGGTATTTTCCTAATTATCAAAATACTTGCCTCTGATAGGAAACATTTGTTTGAGGGCCTCTCCTCCTCCACCCCCAACCTCCAGTGTACCACAAATGAATCAGTCATGGTAGAAGAAACAAATGGCTTTCTGTTGTTGCTGCTTCTTTAAAGATAATCCGTTGTTTTCAAAACATTTGCAACGATTGCTTTCAAGGAAAGGGTGGCTGGAGGCCCTGGCCCCTGATTTCCCCAGGTGGAAACATTTGCAGTGGGTTTTCAGGGAAGTCACAGAGAAGAGCCGCCCGCCCGTGCCAAGATTCAAGGCAGGAAGTTGTCTGTTTGGTATTTACTCAGGCGTCTTTGGGCAAGAATTGATTTTTCAATCAGAGTTGAAAGTTACTGCTAGGAGTTACTTAGGCAGTAAGAGAAGAGGCTGTTTTCCTTGGAAAGGCCTAAAAGCCTGAATCTCCAATTTAAACTTAAATTTTGCTGTGACTTTCCTGCGGGATCTCGGGTGAGAGATACTTCTTGCCCTCCAAGACTGAAAGCCTAGTTTATCAGTAAGTTAGTTGAGTACTGAGGGAACACCCCTTTGAGCCATTCTGGGAGATCCAGAAGGGACATTAGCCACCATCTCATTCAATGACCTTGTTTTTATAGAAGAGGAAACTGAGCCAAGGGAGATGAAATGATCAGCCTATTTCCCACATGTTGGAGAAATTAGGAGACAAACAGAGGTCCCATTCCTGCACCTAATCGTATAAGGGCAGAGACCGTGTGGGTCTGTGTCCTCCTGAATCCGCCCTGTCCTGTGCCTGTTGCATGGTAGATGCTCAGTGAGCGTGTTGCCCGGAGACCATCCCATTCCCGGGTGGCTGGTTTCCAATGTGATTATGAGGGCAAAGTCACTTCCTCACAGGGGGCTTGGAAAATTAAAAAAAAGAAGAGTCAAAACACATAAGAAATGGAAATAACAGAGTAAGCCTGTGTGTTTTAAAAATTATTATTTATATCTTGCCTCCTTCCACAAAGGATTTGAGGCAGCTTAGGAGAGTTAAACACCAACACCAGGGCCCTCACTACACAGTAAGTAACTAATTGCCACGTGAGGCTTACAGATAAATGCTGCGAGCCTGGGTGGGGGAAATTGTCTTTGCTGCTGCAAAAAGGTTTTAGGCCTGTCTGTATAAACCATAGGCATAATATATAAATAGAACCTCAAAGGGACACTAGGGGCTCTGTTGCCAGAGGTTTATTTTTCTTTTTTGGTTTTTGTATGAGAAGGCCTTGGTTATGGCTAGGGAAGTGGACAGGGGAAAGAAAAAATATTTATTTTCCAATGTATCAATTTCGTGTGCCATACCCTGCCTTTTCACATATCTCTTTCAGAAAGTCCTGCACGTTTACATTTCCGGAGAAGTTAAAATGAAAGGCCCTGTTTACATTTATAGTTAAAATTAAAAACAGGATTTACCTGGGAGCTAGTACCCTCCAGTGACTTAAGGTTGGAAATTAAGGCTTCCTGGCTTATCTTTCTTAAGGAGAGAAAACTGTTCTCTCCTAAATCGCCCCCTAGTGGTCCCTTAAGTCACTGATGGTCTCCTGCCTGAGGAGCTCCATGGCCGGTCCCAGTTGGAGGCACCGTCATCTGTTGCATTGCTTCAAGGTGAATTTGGCCATCCCGATGACAGAATTCTGCAAGGAGAAACTTTGGTTGACTTTTCTTCTTTCACTCCCAGGGTTTTCCTTTATGTCTCCGCTGCTGTTTCCAGATTTCTGAAGAACAGGACTGAGTTTATGCACGAAGCTCTGAGGACCAAAGCGGGATTGAGGTTTTCCTTGAAGATGACTCTGCTGAGGCCTTGCTCCTTGTTGAAGGCAAGGCTGTGGGAGGGGTTGTATGGAGGTGGCTGCCGCTCAGCAAAGGTGTCCAGCATGTGCGGGGGAAGAGAGGTTTTTTGAACTACATTTCTAGTCGATAGCCAAGCCTATTGTGAAGAGTGGGAACAGGGCTGGCAATAGCTGCATGCATATATATATATATATATATATATTTTTAGACAGTTTCAGTCCCCCAGCCTGGAGTGCAAGGCACAATCTCGGCTCACTGCAACCTCCACCTCCTGAGTTCAAGCCATTCTCATGCCTTAGCCTCCCAAGTAGCTGAGTTTACAGGCATGTGCCCCCATACCTGGCTAATTTTTGTATTTGTAGTAGAGACGGGGTTTCACCATGTTGGCCAGGCTGATCCGGAACTCCTGGCCTCAAATGATCACCCACCTCAGCCTCCCAAAGTGCTGGGATTACAGGCATGAGCCACCGCGCCCGGCCAGCTGCATCCCAGTCAGAATTTTTGTTAGCGAGTCTGACTTACAATTGCCAATACCTGAGAGTTCCTTTAGTATGCAGTTTTAGAGCTCGACTAAGCTTCATTTAAATACATCTTTTCTTTGCCAGGTGTTCAGCTGCCGGTAGTGATTTCTTATATGGCTGATTCTAATTAGACCTGACATTATCAAACTCCATAACTTCTCCAAGTTACAGAAGTGATACGGTTTCATTTCTAAAAGCACTGGAAAGCTCAGAGTGAGAAGTAACCTGTCATCTCACAATACAGAAAAATACCTATGCCTTATGTGTGCTTCATTAGGGGGTGTTAGAAAATGAGAATGAAATGGCCGGGCACGGTGGCTCATGCCTGTAATCCCAGCACTTTGGGAGGCCAAGGTGGGCAGATCACCTGAGGTCAGGAGTTCGAGACCAGCCTGGCCAACATGGTGAAACCCCATCTCTACTAAAAATACAAAAATGAGCCGGGCGTAGTGGCGGGTGCCTATAATCCCAGCTACTCGGAAGGCTGAGGCAGGAGAATCACTTGAACCCAGGAGGCGGAGGTTGCAGTGAGCTGAGATCGCACCATTGCGCTCCAGCCTGAGGGATAAGAACAAGACTTCGTCTCAAAAAAAAAAAAAAAAAAAAAAAGAATGTATGCTTGTATGTGCGCACACATTTTTTTTTTAAAGAGATCATCATTTTCTGAGTGTATTGTAGTCTACTTTTACTTTGCAGTGTGCCATAAACAATATTTTGTCATTGGGTAGGTTTTCAGCCTCAGGACTTGTGATGGCTGTGTAGTATTCAACCTATGTCTGTGCTGGCTGTGATGCAATTTACCTCACCTATTACTATGGTTATTTTTACCTTTAAAAACAATGTTGGGTTGAAGTTTTTTTTTTGTTTTTTGTTTTTTTGTTTTTTTTTTGAGACGTGATCACCTGGGCTGGAGTACGGTGGCACAGTCATGGCTCATTGCATCCTCAGCCTGGACTCAAGCCATCCTCCTGCCTCAACCTCCCTAAGTACTGGGGTTACAGGCATGAACCACTGTGCCTGGTCTGAAGATACTTATATGTAAATCCTTCCATTAACTTACGCTTTCCTTAAGACAAATTTCTAGAATTGGAATATTTGTGTCATTATTTTAGATACCTCTCCAGAAAAGTTGTGACTATTGCTTTCCCACAGATCATATTCAGGAAAGTCTTTTCCCTCCATAATACAGGGTCATTTTCAGCTTTGGCCATGTTGTTGAGTAAAAAGTGGCACTAGCTTATTTAAATGAGTAGCTGATTGTTATCTAGTTGGATTGAATTTTGTTTCCTTTTTCATTAGCCAATTGTATTTCTTCTTTGGTGCAGTGCTTATCTTCCCTGTTACTGGGCTGGTCTGTTTATCCTTTTCTTATTGATGTAAAAAAGCTTTATTTGTATTAGAGATGTCAACCTTTTCATCTTTGTTGCACACATTTATTCCCTGTATATGCTTTGCCTTTTCCTGAGACTTGGGAGGTACAAATCATTAATTATATGATCAGAAAACAGTTTTGCTGCCCGGGCCTGACTTCAGAAGTGGACATTGCAAGATCAACCTGACCAGCCCTGGGGCTTGTGCTCTCTCAGCCCTGAGGTACCACCTGCACCATTATTCTACTTGTGTTGATATTCGGACTTAAAATTGTTCTGAAGATATCTCGTGTATTTTATCTCAGTGCAGAGATAATGAGTTTCACATGGATGGGGTGATCACAGTGGACACCATTTCTTTTATTTTTTTTCTACCTTCTCTCTACCTGCCCGTACCTGAGTTCCATGGTTTGTGGCTGTGTGGATTCATGGGAGTCTTAGGGGGATACTTGTCACATTTAAATGAGTTCAGTTGACCATCGAAAAGGTGGCTGAGTGCCTCCTCTATGCTCATTACAGAGGGATTGGTTGGAAAGTCGGTTGGGGTCTCTAATGCAGCGCAACTTTATTTTTTGCCTCAAATTTTTAAATAGAGCTTATTTTTCCTCACACTGACTTTGTGCTTTTAAAAACAAACAAACAAAAAAAAAGGACATGTAAAATCACCTATAAACTGATGCAGTTTGAAAATATATGCTCTTTTGATACCCAGTAAGTTTCTGATTATGAAAATAAATGACCTTTAATAAACAAGTTGTGTAGTAATATGTATATTAAACAAATAGTAATCCATAGTATAAGGTTTCAACCTTCAGAGGCTTGACAGATTCCATAGAATATCATCCACAAGGTAGACAATTTGAAAAATCCTGGTTTTTTGATCGGTCTACTGGTTTGTTAAATAAGATGTTTTTTCTAATTTGAATAACCAATTGATGTTTTGCAGGTTTTGTTTGGGAGAGGTATTTTTGCATTATTATTTCCACCCAGTGTATTTGTAGTCTGGTTCTACTCAAACAATAACAAAAATCTTGACGGAGTAAAAAAAGTTGGGTGAATTAAATTTTATGACTTTTAATTCTGTGCCTTGAATCCTGAAGCAAAGTCTATCTTTAAGGGCTGGGGTTTTCTCAGAGGGCTCAGTCAGGGGGTAATTTCATATCAGAAGTGCTCCCAAATGATTATTCATGGGTAACCAGTTACATAAAATGTCATCACGTATAAAAGTATAGTTTAGTTCTTAATTAAAAAGCAAAATCTTTGCCTTCAGCTTTGTAATCTCATACTCTCAAATTCCAAGCCACCTCCCATGGGTGTCAAGCTATCTTAGACTAGGAACGGGATTGGCTATAAATAAAAAACTAGATATAATATTTCCAAAGAGCCAGGAGCACTTGCTGGAGTTGCTACAGAGACTGTCCTTTTTGTATCACAAGCACATTCGTATGAAAACATTGTTGTTTGGCTTTTTCCATACTTACTTGGAGAGAACTTCCCAGGAAGCCTCTTTGTGTATTTCCCCACAGGTCAATCAATTATGCTGTTAATTAATATAATGAAAAATTAGATCATATACACGCACTTAAATGATACGAATGCAGTTATCTTTATATATACAAGCTAGTGACTTACGTGGGTATAAGACCTCCTTAATAAAAAGTGGTATACTTTGACGATGGGAAACTGGCTTGTGGTTGCAGGGAGGTGTTGAGTCAGAGCATTGTTTCACTTCTTGAAAATGAAGCCCTCAGAAGATGGAGTCATTACAAAATATGTCAGATATGTAATCACCAAATGATTTGTCAGAAGCAGCCCAGGTTAATAATGACTGTCTAAGAAAGAGTGTTCAGATGCATGTCAGGGCCGAATTGAGTCCACTGGTGTCGCTGAGATGAGGAGTCCAGAAAAATAACATTCTCTGTTTGGAACCAGGAAGGTTGTCATGGAGATGAAAATCTTCCTGGTCCCATAAAAACCCTGCTTGTCATCTGACTTGAGCTCCGTATTTGCACAGGTGGTTCTCCTAACTGAGAAGGGCTGAGTAAAAACAAATCTATTCTTCCTGAATGGCGCCTTTATGTGTCCAAGAGAATATGTTTCCTTTCTTCAGTCCCTCAATTAATGACCCATTATCAGCTAATTAAATCATGTAAATTTTATGTGAGTTCATTTGTTACACCACATGCTAACTAACTCTATTCCTGTGTGTTTAACCATATAACTGTTTTAATTGTGAGAATGAGGTACATCAGGTGGGCATCTGGAGAGAAGAATAATGTACTCAAGAAAAGCAGACACACATACACAGTCAACAGTGTAATATTTCTGTTTATAAAGAAGGCAGAAATATGAATAAGTGGATGTCTAGCACATGCCCTGTGACTTCGGGATACTGTGTTCACCTCTATTCTCTACAGAAAAGGAGTCACATGGCTGGGTTTCTGTTTCACTGAGTTACGTTTCAGATGCAGAAGTCGACTGCATAACACAAAAACACATCTGTTTAGGCTCTCCCCCTCCCCGCTCTTGCTTTCTTGCCTATGTGTCAGAGAGCAGAACTTGATCTTCGTATACAGTTTGTTATAAAAGCCTTAATTGTAGGTTTAATTTCAGTTTGTGATACCTTTCTGCCCCAAAGAAGTTCAAAGCTTTTACCAAGTTTCTCAAGGCACATTCATGGTTGCACTGAGAGAGTTGAGTTCAGACACAGTAAACGCTGTGTTACATATTTGGAAATGTACTTGTATTGTCATTTAAGACTTTGCAAAGTACATAGGGAAAAGCATTAGATGATGTCCTCTATAGTCAAAAACTACCAAACTAAGCAAAAGAATTTTTTATTGTTCATTGGATAAGATCAAGTAGACATCAGTGGGAATAATATTTTGATTAAAGCTTTATGGATAAAGAAATGATTTTAAAGTGAAGAAATTGTACTTTTTTTTGAAGCCTGGTATTTAAAGAATGAAATCATACTTCCTTGAGGTTTAAAAATATTCATGTGTAATGCTAGACTTTGATTATGCATTCCCAGATGTTTAATGCACTCATCATTTGTAAATGGAACTTACATCAGATTTATGACCTCAGTAGAATCTTCAAGTAAATAAAGGACCATTTGTACATTTGCTTGTAAAGGTAGCACCTAATAGAGAAAATTTGAGGGAACCATTAAAACAAGTATAGATTTGGTTTATAAAAGAAACACTAGTATCTAAAACTAGTTTAATTTCTTTTAAATGGACTGGGTTACCAAAGTTCTTCATGACATTTTATGTTAGTAAAATGTTAAAATTTTAAAGTTAAAATGAAAGCATTGAGATAAAATTGCTTTATTCAAAACCATAAAGCTACCATCCATGGTAGTATATTCTCTGACCAATAGTATTCGTATACACAGGTGCAGAAATGCAAAACCACAACTGTGTTTTCACAGCTGTCTCTTTTGCAAATATAAAGAATCTCGTTTTCTTATTTTAACAGATCAAAATGACTCATCTTGTAGAAAGTATTTTATGTAAGACACTGACACCTGTGAGCCAGCAGGTGGTACTCTGGTACCACGTCTTGATCATTCCTTTCAACTGACAGAGGAGGGCTGCAGTCTCAATGATACCAGGCTCTAGGATTTTCTGTAAAATGCCACACAGCTGATCTTTAGAAATACCTGGACCCTGAGGGATTTGCTTTCCATCTGACCATTTCACATCCTTGACCGAGCTGCCTTCTCTATAGCTGTACTGTTGAAATTTGTCATTTCTTACAGCTGCCTGGGTTCATGATGCCAGTCTCAGAACATAGCATAGCACAAAACAGAAACTCTGACCATGCAGCCTTACTTATGGGGAAGGTGAGGAAGTTGGAGGGAAACAGCTCTAGTAAAAGAAAACTCAGAAAGAGAAATATTAAATGAATCAGTGGATATTGGAGAAAATAATTTTAGTTGTTGGTGGCCTTAACTTATGGAGAACTCAGTATCTTTTCTCAGCTCTACCTAACAATTCCCCTCTTATAGGAAAGCAATTATTTAGATGCCAGAGAACACCATTATGGAAATGGAGTATTTTTGAAATAAAAACCTATCATTTTGACTGTGACCAAGTTATAATTTTGACTGAATGCATAATTATTACCCCCAAACAAAAGGTTTTCCACCTGATTCTGTGCCATGATTCTTCCTCGTGTCCCTTCACTCGATTCTCCATCATGAGCAACTAAATCAAGATGCACGTGTGTAACTAGCGCCTTACTTTTTCTCAACCCACCGTTGTTTCTCTTTGCTTAATAGCACAGCTCTAAGAAAACGGTTGCATTCAGCCTACAAGTTAGAGGAAATTCAAGGAACTTCGTTTTCTAATGACTTGTTTTGTTTCGTTTTATTTCATTTCATTTATTTTGAGACTGAATCTGGCTCTGTTGCCCAGGCTGAAATGCAGTGGCGCAATCTCAGCTCACTGCAACTCCGCCTCCCAGGTTCAAGCAATTCTCCTGCCTCAGCCTCCTGAGTAGCTGGGATTACAGGTGTGTACCACCATACCCAGCTAATTTTTTGTATTTTTAGTAGAGATGGGGTTTCACCATGTAGGCTGGGCTGGTCTTGAACTCATGACCTCAAGTGATTGGCCCGCCTCAGCCTCCCAAAGTGCTGGGATTACAAGTGTGAGCCACCATGCCTGGCCTTCTAATGACTTGTTTTAGAATGTAGATATCAATGTCGCCCACCTTATTCTCACCAAATATGGGGCCAGAGGGCCAAGTTTAACAGGGTTTTCCTTTGACACCCTGGGAGCCTAGCGTTACAGCCACTTCTTTCCAACATTATTGTTTATACTTTTTACATAGTAGGTGCACAACAGGTATTTGTTGAATGAGCCATTGCTAGATTAGAAGTGGGAAAGACTGACAGTGGAATCGTTAGGAGTCGCGCGCAGTCGCCAAGGTGAGTGATGACAGTGGCCTGTATAGGGAAAGGGGAAGGCTGGATATGGGATGGATGTGCCCTGTTGGAGAGACAGATTCCACAGAATCGATGAGCAAACTCCAGGAACGTGTTAAAAGTAGATGAGACCCTGAACGGAGGGAATCATCTCCAAAGCCCATGTCCCAGTTGACAGTGGAAAGGACTCAGATGCCTCTAGCTCAGGTGAGGAGTGGATGTAATTTTAAGCCAAGGTGGAAATCAAGTGGGGAAGCTGGCTGTGTTGCTAAGAGCGCCCCCAACAGCTGTGGCTATGTGTGTGGATTTTGCCACTTGAATCAGGTTCATTAAGTATGACCAAATGTTAGCAACAGTTTTTAATGATAGGCTGTGCAAAGAGTTTCAAAAATTACAAGTATTTCTGAATTGCCTACATGGACATTGGCAGGGAAAGAGAAGAGAAGATGGAAACCAGAAGGAATATACGACACTGTGCTTGCCTTTGAGAAATTTAGAGTCTGTCATGGGAGACCAGACTTGCACATAGGAGGCAAAACACCAAGTAAGAAAAAAAATGAAATGATATAGCTCAAAATGAGCAGAAGAGTTGGTGGATAGATTCACATAGGTAGCAGTGGATCAGTTAGGCTGTGTGAAGAAATGAAAGCCTTAAGATAGAAGGCTTTGCAGAGAAAAAGAGGTTTCTTCAGAAGGCATTGGTATGGTAGACAGAGGTAGAAATGACCTGGAATATATTTGTAGGTGGTTTGAAGGGGTGACCCAGCTTGGGTGGAGGTGAGAACTGGCAGGTGGGCTAGGCTAGGTTAGTAAGATGCCAACATAAAAAGATGAGCTTTACCCTTAATCCAGTCTAGAATAAGAAGGCATTGTTGGGAGGAAAAGAGCATGTTAAGGCTGTGTTTTAAGAGGATTATTCTGGCAACAACACTTATATAGACTGGAGCCATGGCGATTAGCATTCAGCAGTCCTGGTAACTCAGCTCAGAAATATTCAGGGCCCAAAGTGAAATGTGGCACAGCCCACGTGGAAATGGGACTGGGGAGGGGAGTATCAGAAAGCATTTTAAAAGGCCAAGTTCAATCTTAGTAACAGATTAAAAAAATACATAATAAGGGCAGCCAGTTGAGCTGGCTCATGCCTATGATCCCAGCACTTTAGGAGGCTGAGGTTGGAGGATTGCTTGAGCCCAGGAGTTCGATACCAGCCTGGGCAACATAGTGAGACCCAGTCTCTACAAAAATTTAAAAATTAGTCATGGTGGCACATGCCTGTAGTCTCAGCTACTCAGGAGGCGGAGGATCACTTGAGCCCAGGTCAGGGCTGCAGTGAGCCATGATCACACCATTGCATTCTAGCCAGGGTGACACAGTGTGACTGTATCTAGAAGGTGGGGGAAAAAAAGCAAGGGCTTTCCTGATATTCTTTGTCACCTCCATTCCTATGGTGATGGGGTTTTCCAAATAATGAAAGAAATCTTCAACACTAAATAGCAAAAACAACCACAACAATAAAATTAGCTAATATCCACCAGCCTTTCTGTGTGGCCAGCTGTGGTCTAGGCTCTGTGTGATGACTCATTTCATCATCACAATAATGTAGAGGTAGGTACTTTCATTATCATCATTTACTATAGGCAAGGAAGTTGTGTCATGGCGAGATTGTATAACTTGCCAAGAAGATACGACTAGGAGGTGGAAAACCCAGGTATGAGCCAGGGAAGCTTCCCCAGGTCCCCTTACTGCCTTTTGTAATCTAACAGAAGACCCCAGCCACCACCACCACCTCAGGCTTTGGGCATTTTAGAGGATGTCAGTTAGATGCCACAGTATTAAAATTTCATCGATTTCTTATCATCTAGCGATTGACTAGAATACTTTCAGAATTAGGTTCATTCCAGAAAATCCAGAACTTGTGGTTGTTAATATCTAGAGCATCCACCCCAGAGCCTTACACGAATAGTAGCAGATGCCTCAGATACGTTTTAGGTGGTGAGTTGGTGTAAGGACTTGAGACAGAGATGACTGTGGGTCAGGTCTGAGAGCCTGGGAGGGGAGCAGCTCATGGCTCAGCCTCCATGTGTGAAAACCACAGCTTGTGGCCATGTGAGTTACCAGCGTCACCTGGGGCCAGCCTGGGCCTCATAGCTTTATGATTTGGTCATGGATGCTCCCTAATCACACTGTACGGATTACGAATGAAAACTCCATGAGATCAGGACTCTCCGGTCTTGACTGATGTTTGTAACCAGTGTCCAGAGCAGTGCCTGGCACCTGGCATTTGCTGAAGGGAGCAAGGAAAGAGGCATACTGTTGGCAGGTGGCTAAGGGATCCAGGACACTCGGCAGAGTGATTATGGAGTATAAGAACAAGCCGTGTGGTTGTTTATCCCTTTCATGCGGTGTCACTGGGAATCTCCTGGTTAAACCTCGCCTCTTAGGCAGGAACAGAGACTGGTTTCTGCCTATGCTGGGACCCTGCTACCCCAACTTGTACCTCGGAAGACAAGCAGCAAGCCTGACCAGTGACCCGCACAGCCAGCATCTGGGTCTATGCTGCGCGTATTGTAAAAAGTTAACGTATGGGACGGGCACGGTGGCTCACACCTGTAATCCCAGCACTTTGGGAGGCTGAGGTGGATGGATCACAAGGTCAGGAGTTTGAGAACCAGCCTGACCAACATGTGAAACCCCATGTGTACTAAAAATACAAAAATTAGCCAGGTGTGGTGGCGCATGCCTGTAATCCCAGCTACTGAGGAGGCTAGGGCAGGAGAATCGCTTGAACCCAGGAGGCAGAGGTTGCAGTGAGCCGAGATTGCGCCACTGGGCTCCAGCCTGGGCAACAGAGCTAGACTCTGTTTCAAAAAAATAAAAAAAAGTAACTTATGAATTACCAAAAAAAAAAAAAAAAGGTAACTTATGAATTTTATGAATTACTGTGGGCTTGGAGCATTTCACTCACTCCCTTTCTCCTGCTAGCACAAAAAGGTAGCGTTAGGTTATAGGGAATAGCAATTAATTCATTGTTTTTGATGTTGCAGTTAGGGAATAAGTACTCAAACTTACTCGACCATTTTTCAAATGCCTAGTTGTTGTTGTTTAACTCTGGTGAAAGCAGCATTTAAGAGTCCTGTGTTCTCTTTTGATACTGGAACCAGCGGAAGTTTGGTACATATTACTACCAACTGTCCCCCAACACTAACCACTGAATGTCTACTTATCCCTGCTGGGAAAGGCCAGGAGCTTTTCAGGTTAGTCTGGATACACATAAAGTCACTGTGGATGGACTTGATAGATAGAAACTCAAGTCAGGAGGATGGAGAAAAGGGGATGGGTCTGGGAAGCATTTTCAAGAGGAGTGACAGGGATTGGTGACTTACTATGTCTGGAAAGTGAGGGGGAGAAAGATGATTTTTGTATCTATACATGACAGAGGCAAATAACCAGGATCTGTGGCCTTACCTTCTCTGGTGGAACTTCAGATATAACAAATCTCTGCCTAGAGGAGAGGAAGGAGTTAGAACCAGCAAGCTCAACTGTTGTTACCTCAGCATCTTCCCAGACCCTACCACCCTTTCAGGTCTCTCTTCAATGATCAGCACACTATACCTAAAGTGCTTCTCCCTTGGGAAGTGGTGGGGGTTCTTGTGGGTGTGGGCCCAGAGATTCGAGCCATGCCCCTGTTACCTCCCCATCACTGCGCCAAGCCGTGGGGCGGGGGGGGGGGCAGAGGGGTGCTGTGCCAGCCCTAGATGAGTTCTCTTTCCTCCCTTATATTACTAGATATATATGGAGACACATCTGTTGCTGTGTGCCATCCCCGTTGTAAAACCATTTGAGGTATATTTGAAACAAGAATAACAGGTTGATAACTGTTTAAACTGGGTGATGGGTACAGAGAGTTTCAGGACACTGTCCTCTCTAATTTTATATATGTTTGGAATTTTCCAGAATTAAAAAAACTTACAACGGCAATAATCACCCTTTAATTCTTGAGTCTTTCCATACTTAATTTCTTTCTTAGTTTCTTGAGTCTTTCCATACTTAATACCTGATTTAAGTTTTCCTAAATCGGGATGCACCTCTAATATCAGAAGTGATAATGAATCATTTGCTTTATAATGGTACCTCATATTCCAGCTCTTTTGATTAGTAAAAAAAGTTTAAAAATTTTTTTTAAAGTAGCTGAATTCACAAAAATCTGATCATTTGGCTTAAAGATGAGTTTTCATGGCTTTCTTCATTATTGATAAATACACCAAGAAAAACAGGACCAAAATCCCACAGAAGCTGTTTTCCGCATTTACCTAAGTCTCCCTGTAAAATGCATGTGTGTTTCTGCCTCCAAACATACATTTTTTTTGTTTTCTGAGTGTAAAAAGCAGACAGCAGGGAAGCAAATGTTCCTGAATGGCCACATTTAAATTAATCACATGCTGTCTTAAAACAAAATAAACAAGCTCCAAACCCAAATACTCTGTAGTATTTACCCAATTATTTTTAAGCTTAGAAAATAAGGCCCAAAGTGTGTATTAGTCACATTTTAACATCAGAGTCACCATATAATTTAGTTCATTTGTTAACCGCATCAGCACACGTGTGAATCTCAAAACCCTACCAGTTGCTGTGCCCATGCGTTCGTGATTCTGCTGTACACAAGGCCAAATACAGGCCGGGAGAGGAAGAAACTGTGTCCTCAGTTAATTTCCTTGAATATAATTGGTAATATTCAGCTAGCTATTGATTACATAGTAAAAGCTCACTATTGTTTGCTAATTTGAGGGATGGATTGGCCACCTGGTAAAGCTTTAAGTAAAATATTTTTTAAATAATGTGGGGTTTTCTTGGGGTTTGTATCTTTTTAATTTTTACCTTTTTTTTTTTTTACTAACTATGAAAGGATATTTTGTGTGTTGAAGAAATTTGAATATGGATGGATGTTAGATGAAATTAAAGAATTGCTAATTGTTTGTGTGATATTATCATTGTAGTTATGATTTTGTTCTTTTTTAAGTCCTCTTAGAAATACATTATTTCTGTGTGAAATGACATGGTCTCTGGGATTTGCTTTTTAAAAAACACACCTAGGAAATAAAAAGAATGGGGAGTTGGCATATGAAACAAGAATAGCAAAATGTAGGTTAATCATTCAAACTGTGTTGGGTACATGACAGTTTATTAAGTTAGTCTCTCTATGTTCGTATATATTTGAAAATTTCCATAATAAAGTGTTAATAAGGAATCAAAGGAAAGATAAACATAAAAATCAGAATATTTACCTCTCCGAAGAAAAAGAAGGAGGTAATTGGATTGTAATCCTCAATAGGCATCAACAACTTGGAGAATGTTCTTAAGCTAAATGATGGGTATGGGGTATTTTTTATTCTTTGTACTCTATGCATCATGTGGGCATTATTTTGTATGTATCATACATTTCACTTTAAAAATAAATGAAGTCC
Source organism: Papio anubis (assembly GCF_008728515.1). Classification (NCBI taxonomy): domain Eukaryota; kingdom Metazoa; phylum Chordata; class Mammalia; order Primates; family Cercopithecidae; genus Papio; species Papio anubis. Next base: position 66,593,181 of record NC_044977.1, read on the forward strand.
ATCAATATGGAGCAGTTTTTTTTTCAAGTACATATCTTGACTTGAGACTTAGTCTTTCAGGCTGTACTTTGATGAATAGATAATCCTTATAATTAACACATCAATTAAGAACAGATATATGGTGCTGAAATCTTGGCAGGGGGGATGGGGATAGGGGGAAGGGTAGGGAATTAGATCAAGTAAAAAATCAATGTTGAGTACCAGCTATGGTTTCTATCTTAATTAGACAACCTTCCTTAAAGATATAGCAGTTCTTGAAAAGCAAGAAGAGTGATCTGATCCTTAAAAAGTGGAGAAAAATAAACAACTTTCATTTATATAAACTTTCTTTGGCACTGTGTTTTTGCTATTGCCAATATCATAAAAGTCTGCCTTGTGTTTTATAACAGTTATCTGCCTGGAAAAGTGAACATAAATCAGCCCTAGAGAAGTTCTAGCCTTATGTGTGTAAAGAGGCTTATACCTCGACGTTCATTGCAGCATTGTTTGTAATAGGAAAAAAGACAATCAGAAACATCCTAAATGTCCATCAATAGCAGAATAGTTCAATAAAGTATAGAATTAAAAATGAGACAAATGTATATGCACTGATAAGAAAGGTCTCTAAGACATGCCATCAAGAGAAAAAAAGAATGTTACAAAATAATACATAATGTTTACTGGCATTTATGGGAAGATGCATATACATGAGTCAATATAAATCTGAAAGTAAAAAGATCTGTGAGGGCACACCCCCGGTAGATGTCAGTGGTTTCTCCTTGGAAGAGGAGATGATCAAAAGGAATCTTAGCTATATTAAGCATGTTCTAACTTTTTTTACAAGCAAAATGTATTTGTTTCTTACTTCCATAATGAACAATTCTTTTAAAAAGCAAACCACTTGCCGAATGAATCTTGCTATCAAAAGAAGCTTTTCAATACGTGATTTTGTGAAATGATTGTTTTTCAGAGTAAAGTGATTGTTACATGGGTATATTGCATGATGCTAAGGTTTGGGGTATGCCTGATCCCGTTACCCAGATAGTTAGCATAATACGCCACAGGCAGTTTTTCAACATTTGCGTTCCTCTGTCCCCGCTCTAGTAGTCAACAGTGTCTGCTGTTGCCATGTTTATGTCCACAAGTACCCAATGTTTAGCTCCCGCTTATAAGTGAGAATATGCATTATTTGGTTTTCTGTTCCCTTGTAACACTATCTCTTTAAGTTACATGGTTTGTCCATTTGGTGTTTGAAAAGTAAGCTGTATCTTCTATACTGTGGTAAGTTAAGGAATCAGAAATCATATTTTTCATTCTCTTAAAAGATTATGTGTGCTCTTTAGATATTATCTTTTGGCATTGAGACTACATAAGTGTCCTTCAAATAATGCAGAGGAAAAAGATCATAGGCAGGCAAAAAGTGCTTAATAAATTTAGCTTTTTAAAGAAGTGAAAGAAAGAATTATATCCAGAACCAGCAGCTCTTAAATATTCTATTTCAATAAATACAATTTATATACAATTGCTGTGAAACTTTTTTTGGCAAATACTCTTCCATAGGTTATGAACATTTCTCTCAATAAATTTTATACTAGGTGTATACTAGGTTCCTTTATTGGTGTTTTAGATGACAGCAAATGACTTTACATAAAGCAGCTGTAGATTTTATTCACACAACTTTTCAGAAGTAGCTTTATGTAAATATGTTAGGACTGTTCTTCTTTGAGCTTCACAATTAACCAATAAAAGTGAGTTATTTTAGGGAATGGGTAATTTGGACATGGACCAAAATTAGTTTTCTAATGAGTGGTGTTAAAGATGTGTAACTACTATTACAGAGATAATGTAAACAGCCTTCTACTTTTTAATTCTCTGATTTTGATCTTGTTTTGTAGTAAGAAAGGCTTAGTATGAATTTGAGGTATTTAACTAACTTGAAGTACAGTGGTGGTCAGTGAAGAAAGATTCTATTGGTCAGGATTCTCTGGAATGCATGTGTGAAAACCCCAGCCCAAATTGGCCTCAGCAGAAGACAAAACATTGCAAAAAGCAAATGACAATTCATTGGGTAAAGCAATAGAAAAATACAAGGATATCTAGCTTGAGGCTCAGCTAGAGCCAGGTATTCAAATCTGGTCATCCAACATTGATTGGTCTCTTTCGATTTACTTAGCTGTGCTGAACTCTGTTGGCTTAGTTTTGGGGCACGTTCTTCCCGAACATGGTGAAAGTGGCCCCTAGCACTGCCAAGAATGATCCTATCGCAGCCCAGCAATCCCAGTGGTTGCTAAAAGCAAGTCCTTGCCTTGATAATTCTAGCAAAAATCATAAGGAGGTCACCCATTGGGCCAGTTTAGGTAGGTCATGTGTCATCCCTTAACCAATCAGCAATCTGATCAGCCAGGCCCGAGGCACCTCTTCATCACTAAAACTAGTCGTGATGGAGTCAACTTCAGTGGAACCCTGTTGAGAGAAGGAGAGGAGGGATGGCTGCCCAAGTGGAAATGAGCTATTACCAAGAGTGGATGAGGGCGGGCGAAACATTACGGGGATACCAGGGATTTGATCTGCAGTCTCTCGGGTTTTCCGTGAGTGCTTATCTTCTTGAGGGGATGGAGGGAGCAGTGTGCGAACATCCACACAGCCTCCTGCTCCTCCTCCATCTGCTGGGGTGCTCAGTCACCCAGGTTTGAAATACTTCTGAGATGATACCTAATGTTACAGTTCATGGTCACATGCTACATGTATGTGAGGTCATGAGTATTGTCACTGTCTCTCTTCCCAGTAATTTTCTTCAGTCAGGTGCTAGGGAATTCTCCTTTTCTTACCATGTCATGGCTGTCCTCCCCACACCATGGGGCTTTCAGAAAGACAGGTAGAACCTAAGAGTCTAGAGAGACCTTGGGTGTCACCCAGGCCATTGTGGCTCCATCTGGGCTTGAAAGAGCCCTGACCTGCAGTAAAAGTGCCTCTGAGGCCAAGGAGAAGTTACGGCATAAGAAGGGAACACCAACGAGGTGGGGGCCCAGACATACCCTCTCCCACCCCCTTCAGATTTCATTCTTTATAAAATTTCACATAAGGGAAGGGTCTCCAAGGTGTAAGGAGGGCCGAAAAAAAAAAAAAAGGTTGAAAAGCCTTCCATCTAGTCTAATCCTAAGAGTTCTCATTTATTTTTGTTTTCATTTTTAAAAATTGATACATCATAATTTTACATATTTATGTGGTACATGATGATATTTCAATACATGCATACAGTATGTAATGATCAGATTAGATAATTGGCATATCCACCACCTCAACCATTTATTATTTATTTGCGTTGGGAACATTCAAAATCCTTTCTCCTAACTATTTGGAAATACACAGCACTGTTAACTATAGTCACCCCACAGGCCTGTGGAACAGCAGAGCCTTTTCCTCCTGTCTGGCTGTCCAAATGCCAGTGCTTAGCAGCAGGGCCTCAGTACCACACTGCCTCCTCGGGTGCTTCTCTGCTTAATGTGCCTCATCTTTTCACCGTGCTGTAAGTTTCTGTGAAGAGGGGTGTTCTTAAACACCTCTGCAGCCCCAGATCACTGAGAACAGCACCATGCGCCCAGACATCCAATGAACATCCTTCACCTATGCTTCGGATAATTGTTAAGTCCCATATTTTTCAGAGCATATTCAAGGCAAGGGTCATAAATTCAAATGCCCCCTAGGGCCAAGAAGGCAAAGGACAAGAAGGAATGAGACCAGGGACCGTAGCGAGCTCACAGGCAACACAGCCTAGCCTATGATATAAGGTACTCCAGAGCCCTGGTTATCCCCAGGAGGAGATGCCCACAGCTACCTACACATCCGCATTTTTGCAAGAGAAGACAGAAATCTAGGATTTTCTGTGAAATATTTTGATAATTTTGTGTTGGAAACCAATTTAGAAATTTCAGAGGCCCCTTGAAATTGGTATGGGGGCCTGATGTGCTCAGGAAAGGGATTCTGCAGTTAGAGAATATGAGAAGCACTAGTTGAAACTTTCTTCACTGCTAGTTTTCAGAATCTTTTAAAAATTGTTCTTTTCAGTGGTCTGTGTGTTTTTTCTTTAGAAGGGACAGGGTGTGAAGAAGCATATATCAAAGGCAGAGGTCCCTAAATTCATTTCTTGCTAGAGCCTTGGAGTACCCTGAGACGTGTAGAACCCTGCACCTCATGGTCAAGAACCTTCATGGTCGCTCATGCCTGTAATCCCAACACTTTGGAAGGCTGAGGCAGGAGGATCGCATGAAGCCAGGAGTTCAAGACCAGGCTGGGCAACAAAAAGGGACGCCCATCTCTATAAAAAATAAGTTAAATATTAGCCAGACACAGTGGTATGCACCTTTAGTCTCGGCTACTCTGTAGGAGGTGGGAGGATTGCTTGAGTCCAGGAATTCGAGGCTGCGGTGAGCTATGATTGTGTCACCACACTCCAACCTGGGCAAGAAAGCAAGACCCTGAAGACCCAGCCTCTTTAAAAAAAAAAAAAAAAAGAACCTTCCACATAAGGTTTTTCTTTTGCTCTTCCTGTTGACTGGAAGTCTCTCTACTTGAATTAACAAGGTCTCTTCTTCCCGTGACCTCATACTCTCAGTTTAAAATCTGCATTTGAGCAATGGATGCAAAACCTAACTGGCAATATAAATTTGCATCCTCTTGAAATGGGCTCCCAGAAGCAACTTTGTGGCCAGTAGTGCCAGCCCAGAACCCAGGAGTGGTACAAAAAGCATTCAGATATCAAGATTCCCCTCCTGGCTGCCTCTTCTGTCGGGGAGGCCATGAAAGGGGCCCCTAGTGAACCACTGAGTCATTTATAGGCTAATCTTAGTACAGTCCCTGAAGTAGGGAATGACATGGGCTGCAAGAATTCCTCCTAAGCACCCCAGAGAGAACTTCACCGATTTAAAATATGAGTGTCTGTAACCTGAGCAGGAGCTTGCGTGGTGCCGGGGCTTATGCAGCCTGCCTGCAAGGAGGCCAGAGGGTCGCACTTACGAGCTTGAGCAAATGGGGCTGTTGGGAATCAGCAGCCTCCCTGAGCTTTCCTGGAGCGAGCTGAACTGACCCTGAACTTGGAGGACTTGCCTGGCAGGCTTTTGCTGGCTCCAGATATGGTAGTTTCAATATGAGAGGGGCAGGAAATAGAGGCCCTGTGCATTGAAGGACCACTGTGCCTGCACTTACCTCTGGCCAGGGAGTCCTTGGACACTGTTTTCTTTGGCAGCCAACTGGTCTGGGTCACTTGAATTCCTTTGAAGTTCAGGGATACAGGGAGCAGTAGCCACTGCCTGCATTCCTTACTCAGGAGGCAGGCATGGGGTCTGCCATTGCTTACCTGCCAGAGAACCAGGCCTTCATTAGAAAGGTCATTTTTATGTGACCATGAATGAATCGTCCAGCCTTTTCCCCTTGAGTGGGATTTCGTGCTGATTCAGCAGTAAAGAATAAGCCCATACCCCCCATTTGTGTTGCCTTTGCTCACATTTGAATTTATTGGTGGAGAATTGGTGAAGAAAAAAGACCTTTGTTCGATCTTTGGTACAAACACAGCTGTGAGGCTGTTGCCCACATTTGCCATGATGCAGATGCCCATCCCAAAAGGAGCAAGATCTGCTCTTGCAGTGGGTGTTGGGAGGGGCTGGGAGGCTTTTTCAATCAAACATGGAGCTGAAAACTGTCAGGATGTGCTGGTTGTACATTATCGATAAGAATCCTAACAGGAGCGCAGTTAGGAATAAGAATCCTAACAGAGCGAAGCCATTCTTCATAGTGGGTGTACGCGGTCTTGGGTTTCCATGTGCAGCAGTGAGAGTTGGTCTCCAAAGTGGAATGGTCAGCATTAACTTCAGCCAAGCAAGCATTCTGTATGGGGCACTCCCTGTAAGCCCAAGGAATGCGGGCTCTGCTGCTTTTGCCACCTTTCAGAGGGAGAGGTGTGCTCCCCCAAGGGCTGCAGGTGTGCTGGGGCGTGAAGATAAAATGAGTTGTTTGGAAAAAAATCATGTCTTTAAGTTTCTCCAGGGCAGATCGTGCCAATTAAAATCAGTTCATCAAAGGATTTTTTAGTCAATCCATACGTTTACACATAAAGAGATGTGATTGTAAGTAACTTGGCTGATTCCACAAGCTACTCACAAAATCAGATCATTATTTTATAATCACATTTGTGGGTTTAGATGCCTGAGATTCATTCTGAACCATCATCGTTTTGGGTGCCTGCAAGAATATTTGAAACTACTAGCCGGGTGCGGTGGCTCACTCCTGGAATCCCAGCACTTTGGGAGGCTGAGGCAGGCAGATTACTGGAGGTCAGGAGTTTGAGACCAGCCTGACCAACATGGTGAAACCCCATCTCTACTGAAAATACAAAAAGTAGCCCGGCATGGTGACGGGCACCTGTAATTCCAGCTACTGGGGAGGCTGAAGCAGGAGAATCACTTGAACCCAAAAGGCAAAGTTTGCAGTGAGCCAAAATCACGCCACTGCACTCCAGCCTGGGTAACAGAGTGAATCTCCATCTCAAAAAAGAAAGAAAGAAAGAAAGAAACTGCCTGTATGCATGGCTAGGACAGCCTTGATACTGTATTTAGTCTTATGCAATGAAATTCCTTTTAAGTCCTTTAACTTCTCACTGCCTTACACTATTTCTGATAGACAATGGAGAAAGAGGGTTCTCTTCAGCAGAGCTGGAGTATCTACTCTGTACTGGATGCCAAGGATACAGTGCTAAACAGGATCAGCCACATAATTTGCAGGGACCAGGGCAAGATGAAAATACGGGGATCCGTTGTTTTAAAAAGCAGGAAAAGGTACCATTAAAAGTACTAAAATATAAAGCTTTTCCTTTTCTTCCACAATCTCTCTGTCTACCTGTCCTGCTATTTGCTATTTAATATCATGCATATTCAGGCAAGGAAATATAGGACAAGTGGAAGAAGCTGCACCCTGCCCACTAGCTGCTGGGTACCTCTCCTGCTAGTCACCTATTCAGTGCACTGTGCCTTGGCTGGGGCTGGGGAAATCAAGCCAGGTATCTCCCCCATCCCATGGGCCTGCAGCCCTAATCCACACCCAATGCATGATGCCCAAAGGTATGGCAGCCAATGTGCCAGGATGTGTTAGGCCTATCGAACACACTGTGGCACTGTCATGCCCACCCACTGCAGGGACACACAACTGACTTCAACCCTCACCTCTCCCAGTCCCCACCAAGGATGGAAGTCAGCAGCAGAGACAGGGAGGAGGAGGCCAGGAGGGGCCAAGCCTCCAGGTCCCCAGTGCATGCTCTATGATCCCATCAAATTTCACTTACAAAACACAAATTCTAAGCTAAAATTATTAAGAATTTTAAGACAGTGACCACTAGAGCTTTAAGCCCCAAGCACAGGGTTCTCCTAAGTGCATGAAGCCAGCCCTGTTGGTAATAGAAAGATAGGAAGATGCCTCCCCTTAGCTATGAATATAATTTCTGCTAAGGGCTAGATAAGACGTAAACAAAAGAGGTCAGGGCAAAGAAAGGCCAAGAAGGTGAGAGACTTGTAGAGATGGTAGGCAGGTGGCTTCTTGGATGACAAGTCATTGAAGCCAAGTCCCAAGCTATGAGAAGGTAGCAACCAAGGGAAGAGCTGGGAAGATTGTTCCAGGCAGCAGGGACAGCCTGTGCAGAGACCCTGTGGTAGGAAAGAACCTGGCTCATTGGAAAAACTGAAAGGAGGTTTTGTGGCTGGGACTTGGGGACTGGAGAGGAGAGTACTATGGGAGATAGTAGGAAAGATTGATAGGGGCAGGCAGATTTGGAGACAGGGTAAGTTTTATCATCATAGCCCTTAGTTTCCCCGAGGGGTAGCTGTATCTTTCTACTCCTCCCCATCTTGGGTTAATTTCTTCCTAAAAGGCATAGGCTTTAATCCCAAGGAAACCTTTAATAGAAAAATTGACATTTTAGTTCATTTGTTTCCTTAAAAGGGGGTTTCATCTGGTAGCTATCAGACCTGTTCTGGCACCTGTTGTGGCAGTTAATTTAAAACTCAGAACACACTTTGTGCCTTTCATTTGCCACCTTGAAATATAAAAGCCTAGTGCCACCATTGCAACCTTATTGAAAAGGGCTTATCTAAAATTGGGGAATATCAGCCCACAGTAGGCATATAATGTATTTTTCTCCTACACACTGCTGTGAGATAAGAAAATGGTTTCTAGGGTTCTCATTAGGTGATGTTTCTGGGAGGCTTTGCCCTGTTGTGAAATGGCCTTAAAGGTGAATGCTTTAAGTAATGAGCAGTCAAAGGCTCTGCTTCTGGCAGAGAGCGAGAAATTGCTGGAAAGGTCAGCTGGGTTTCAAACATTTTCTGCATTTGCCTCAAATAGTGACACAGGAATTATTCAGCTTACATAAAAGCTGATTATAAATGCTTGGAGAAAATCAAGGTTGTGATTGTTTTGGCTATTTAATGGGGCCTACTTATCCCAAATTTACAGGGGAAAGAAAAGAAAGTTTTAGCCGAAGAAGAAAGCTTAGGGTCACAAGAGAACAGAGCTTCGAAATGGCCTGGACAGTCCCAGCAGTCATTAGCTGGGATCAAGCAATTGTGACATCTTCATCTTGTGTATTGTAATGAACTGATTAATCCACCCCTCGGAAAACATAGAAAAGCGAAGACAGCCTTCTCCTGGGAGGTGTAAAGAGCGAACGTTTAAAATGACTATCTAGGTTCCTCTGCTCCGTTGTATTATTTAAGTACTAGTATTGGTGGCTTTTTCTCCCCCGAGGTTAAAAAATCACGTGCTTCCTTTTTAAAGAAGAACATGACCCTCTAATAATAAGGCAGAGAATTAAATGCCACTTAAACTTATTATAGTCACAAAATTTTTTTTTTTAGAAAGTGCCTTGAATTTTAGAACCTGACTCTGTCATGTGGGAAATACCTATACATTTAGAGAGATTGAAGTTATTGAAAACAATACAGCATGTTGACATTCAGATGCCCCTATTAAAAGTCAGTTAATATTATGGATTTTTTATTATATTGCTATAAAAATCCATATGATTCTCATGTAGATGAGAAGTTTTGAATATTTGGATGTTTTAACTAATATATTGGGGGAAAGAGGAGACAAAGTGTAAAATACAATGGGCACCAACTTTGGAGCAAAAAGACATTTTAACTAGACAAAGAAGATTTAGCTTATAATAGACCATAAGTTTAAGGCTGTTTCTTAGGTTGATTTATTCATATCTCTCCAGTCCTTTCCAAATAATTAGTTTTCCTGATACGAAATACAATATCTGACCTTTGATATGTCTGATGATAATGTTTAGTTGTCTATGCCAATCAGTTACCGCCAGCTTTACAAATAATCACAAAACAAAATATCTTCCAGCTCTGCCTCCCAACTTAACCAATGCTGCGTTGAGGAAACTTTTGTAGACCTGACAAATTGCATGTATGGCTTTTTCCTTCTTTTAAAATCGTGGTAAAATATACTTACTGTTTTACCATTTTAATCATTTTTAAATGTACAATTCATCAGCATTCATGACATTCATGTTGTCTTACATCTATCACTTCTATTTCTTAACCTTTTCATTACCTCACACAGAAATTGTGTAGCCATTGAACAAATGCATGGCTTTTTGTTTATTTTTTTTGGCTGGTTTAATGGGGCTGTTTTCAGGCTTTTAAGAATCATAATGCTTGGTGGATTGTTTTTTTTTTTCCTTCCACCTCATGCTTTTCTCCATTCTGTGAGTGCCCTGCCAGCTCCAAAGCCATGGGAATCCCCAGCTGTACACTTGTGCCTGGATTGGAATCCCACCCCTCCTATCCATGGGCTCTTACACAGGCCATAGAACTTGGAGTTATTGCCCATCAGAGTCAAATTCAAGCTGTTGACCTAAAAGCGAGCCATTCCCAGCCACTGGCATCTCCCAGCCCCCACTGCCTGCTAACGTGCTTATTATTTTTCCGTTTCCTTCACTATGCAGTCTCTTCTTGCAGTGTGCTCTTTCCCATCTTCCTGTCAACTTTATCCAGTTACCTTCCTCTGATGAAGATAAAGGTTTTTTGCACAAAATCTGCTCAGCTGCATTCCATGCTGTGTGCTGGCAAGGGCATTGGTAATAGCTTTAAAATTCACTTAAAGAAATTGGAAACAGCGAGTCACGTGCAATCATTGTCAGACATGTTGTTAATTACTTGATAGAGATGCTATATGGACTGCCTTTTGGTTGTAATTAGAGGTTTTTATCATCTTTGCCTTGCCTGTAAGCTTTTCCAAATTTCTTTATGAACATAACAAGTGGAGATGGATAGGCTAACACATATCAGATTACCTGCCAGTTTCCCTGAAATTGTCTTATTTAATTGTCACTCTTTGCATGCCACTTACATTTCTTTGCGTGCCTGGATTAGAAAAATAATTTTTCATCGTCTTACAGTTTAAAATTAGCATTTCCTGCTACCAGTAAGTTTGGACTTGACCAAGATCTCATTCAGGAAGTCGTCAGAAGATTAAAATACTCTCACCTATGCTAAAATAAGAGCTTAATTCTCTGCAGTGCTTTATAGTATTTGACTTTGAAGCTGCCAGAAGTTTTAGTAGCCAAGTAGTAGTAGGAAAACTACTTCAACCGCGAAGAATCTGAATTAGGAGCAAGATGTAAACCACTGAAAAAATTTCAAAATTTCTTTGAATCTGTAAGGGTCTTATTTTGGAAAGAAGTAGAAGGAGTTTGAGGAAAGTATTTCTTATTCCACAATGATGATGCTATTAACATATTAATATTATAATTATTAATATAAATTAATATACGTATTTTAATATTACCAATTATAAGTTAATTGGTCATTTTCTTGAGTGCTGAATCTGTATGTCAGACTTTTTTCTGGGACTATGTGTGTCTATCATGTAATATTAGGTTGGTGCAAAAGTCATTGCTACTCAGTGGCAAAACCACAATTACTTTTGCACCGACCTAATATTTCATGCTCGGAACAGTTTTGAGACAGATATCTTCATTCTCCTTGTTTTACAAGTCAGAGAACTGAGACTAATAAAAAGCTTATTTTCGTCACTTATTTGGGACAAAGGAAGAAAGGTTAGAATAGATGAATGCTCCTTCTGGCTTCATTTTAAAGTTGAATTTACTCTTTCTATTTTAATCTCATCTCACTTCATCTAGGAGAAGGTTGGCTTGCCCTGGTTTCAGGTGCCTCCCAGTCTGCTCAAAAAGAAAGCCCAGGCCTCCTTTATACCAGCTTCTAGGACTTTCATATGCAAACGCATCTGCTGGGAATCTTGCTAAGAGGCAGGTTCTCATTCATTTCCTCTGCAGAGGAGTCTGAGATTCTGAATTCTAAGAAGCTCATGGGTGTTGCTGGTGCTGTTGGTCTGTAGACCACACTTGGAGCAGCAAGTTTATTTCTGTATTTCACTCCTTCCCAAAGCCATACCTAGTCCTCTTCAAGGTACTGCCACATGTCTCTCTTATCCTTTAATACTAGTCAGCTTGAAAGAACAATCTGCCGCTGCTTTCTTTTCTTTCCTTACTCTCTGTGCTATAGTCTGTCTTCTTCCCCCAGCTCTCCATAAGCTCTTCTGGCAGAGGATTTGTAGGGCTTTTCTGCCATCACATCCAACAAGTACTGTCATTTCTCACCTTAACCCTCTATTCTCTGGGGCATTGAACTAACCACCCCCCTCCATTGGAAAATGATCCTCTGGCCTCACTACTCTCGTGCATACACTGGGTAATCTCATGACTTTGGCAACTGCCAAATCACCCACGCCTCTGCTCCAGAACCCTGACCTGGGACATCTCTGCTCAAATGTCAATATACCTCAAACCTAAGGTATATGAATCCAAACTCCTGCACTTTCTCTCTCTCCTTCTCCTCCTCTTTGCCTTTCCAGTCTTTCTTAACATAGGACATCTTAGAGATGCTTTAGACTCTGCTTCTTACCCCCTGTCAATTCCTTCCGGTTCTAACTTTAAATTATTTCTCATATCATCCCCTCCTTATCCACCCCAGACCCTCCCATCACATTTGCCAGGATTGTTATACCTCCTTCCATAGATTCTACCTCCCTCCACTTTTTCCTTCCCTCCTGCAACCCTTTCTTTTATAATACCTTCAAGCATTAAAATTTTTCTAAAACCTCTATTTGATATATCTTTTCCTAATGGGTGAAGTTCTGATGGTTTCCTGGTAGAGAATATGGTTCTAGTCACTTTGCCTGGCCTCCAAGGCCCTTCACAGCATTTCACACGTACCACTTCCCACTGTAGCCTGCTCTGCCCAGCCCAAACATCAGCCAAACTGCCTCCCAAATACATCTGGGAATGTTCTGCTGCCAAGCCTTTGCATTCACTCTCTCCTCCTTCTGGGCTACCCTTCCTGGTCTTGTCAATTAAACCCAACTCACCTTTTCACTGAGTGGGTTGTAGTTGTCATTTCTGGATTTCATATTACCTACCTCTCTTTGTAGCATATGCAATTAATTTATGTCACTTCCATATATGCCACTTAAAGAATAAGTATATATTTGCTTAACTGTATGGCAGCCACTTTCCCCAGATGAGAGAATGGCAGGAAACCTGAAAGAGCATCATGATAGCATCTGGAAAATGCAAAAATAAATTTCTCCTTCTCTGTAAACACTTCAGCATTTGTGAACCCAGGGCACATTTCCTTCCTAGGACAGCCAGCAGCACTGTGAAGATATGTTGACAGAGTATCCAGCTTGCATTAAAAATGCATCTAACTAAAAGGCTTTAAGTCAACTGCTCTTTCTTGTATCTTCATTATGTTGACTTTACAAATGGGGAAAAAGCAAGTTCAAGAAGGAATATCTCTGTGGTTTCCTATACATTGCTTCAAAATGAAGCCTCTTCCCTTCATACTTGTAGATTTTTTTTGGTGACATTCTCCTTTCTGAGTGCTTTGAGCAGCCACTCAGATGCCTGGTATCTCTGTGACAATCACAGTAATCTTTTCTTCATTAATTGACCTCCTCTGAAGTTCGCAAAAAGTTTTATCTTCTACCCTGGGTTATAAAGCAAAGGCAAGGCATGCATGTTTGCTCTCTTCTGTTCCCTAATGCACTAGAGTTTAATTTACTGTAAAATAAGTACCATCGAAAGCAATTTCCTAAGCCCCTTGGTGTCCAAGGAAAAATCATGCATATGTAATGATGAAAGCTGGAAAGCAGTGCCTCCTTTGGATTGACCCAAAGCAAGTAGCATAGCTTCTGAATCTGTGCTGAATAAACAACAGGTGTGGCCTGTGCTCAGAAACAGTGTAAGTTAAAGACCCCATACATTCTGTGTCACTACGTAATGGTGTCTTGTAGCAACCTGGGATCCTTTTGTTGCTAAGGGGCTGTCCAGACCAGCCCTGAGGATATCCAAGGGCACTACCCGACTCCTTAAAGTATGTTTAGGTATTTAATTGAGCTTGCCCAGGGGATTTCCAAGATAGAGGAGATTTGCCACCTTTGGGGTACATGATGTTTTAAAAAATGGAGTTGAAGACTGTCAGAGATTTAAGAACAAACACAATAACAACAACAACAAAAACCTCAAAGGAGCCAGGTAGTAAATGTGTGATTTGGCCATTCTGAGAGGCCTAGATGAATGACAGTCACTATAGACACATAGGAGAGGTTGTGTCTGTCTAAAGTTGTCCACTATTTTATTTTTAGAAGAGAATGAAGAGTTGAGACTCTCCAGTGGATTTATCTCCTTTTCTTTGTGGCTTTCTTTTAAGGATGGGCCCAGGGTTTCTATCAAAATGTGTTTTCTCTTAGAAACAGAGAAACAATCTAATGAACTAAACCTGTGGTGGTATTCATATAATTGTTCTTGAAATGAATTATAAATACAGTACAATTAAATAGACACAGTTCTGTGAAAAACAGACTTGATAAGGGAGCAGCTAGCTCTTCTCTACTTCTGTCTCATACCTGCATCAGACATAACTAATCATCACATTCTTATCCTCAGAGTCCACCCATGGCTTCAGAGTGCTCTCAGTGTATCACTCCAGACAGCCACTGTCAGTCTATCAAAGATGCTCGTAATGTTGAAAACCGTTTGCTTGCCATCTTTGCATAATGGAAAGAATGCTAGGCGTGATTCAGGACATCTGTGTTTAGTCCTAATACTACCACTAGCTAGCTTTGTGGGTGTGAAGGGATGGTTTCTGTTTTTTGGAAGGGAGGGGGGAATTCTTTTTTTGTCTTTTTCTCTCTTCTGGACTGTTCTGTTCTTTTCTATAAAATGATTGGATAATTGCTGATGTCCATTATACTTTTAAAATTACACTCTAAGTTTTATGAACAACCTATTTATAAATTTGAATATTTCCATGTTTAAGGGCAAGAAATAAGAGTAAGAGGTTTGCTGCTCATGAACTCAATGGGTATCTCTGTGTCTAGCTTTCAGTCTTATAGGAGATAGAATCCTGCCCTCAGGCCAGGTGTGATCGCTCATGCCTGTACTCCCAGCACTTTGGGAGGCCGAGGCGGCTGGATCACCTGAGATCAGGAGTTCGAGACCAGCCTGACCAACATGGAGAAACCCCATCTCTACTAGAAATACAAAATTAGCCAGATGTGGTGGCGCATGCCTGTAATCCCAGCTACTTGGGAGGCTGAGGCAGGAGAATCCCTTGAACCTTGTGGTGAGCCGAGATCACACCATTGCACTCTAGCCTGGGCAACGAGAGTGAAACTCCATCTCAAAAACAAAAAAAAAAAAATCCTGCCCTCAAACATTTACTTTAATAAATTATATTCTCTTCATTCTTGGTTATTTTTAAGTCCAGGGAAAAGATTAGTCTCTGAAGTGATAAACTCCTGGCCGAGCTCTGTGACCCATTTGCCCTCTGCTTTGCCTAATGACCACACATAGTCTTTGTGTCAGAGGACTCAGAGCCATGTAGGAATCATCAGAGAGCAGGAAGTCTGTGTGCATAGCAGTGAGAACATCTGTGTCTGCATCAGTACAGGCTGGGGCCACATTTCAACTCTACCATTTACTAAACATGACCATGGGCAAGTCACTTACTCAAGCCCTAATTCCCTAGCTGTAAATGAAGAAGAATATGAGTATGTAATTCTTAGGATGATTGGCATTAAATGAAATAGTATATATAAAGAAGCCATCAGTGACCAGAAGAAAGTATAGAAACAGCTTGTGCTCTTATTTTAATGGGAGAGAAAATGTTATGGAACATGTTAAGAAACTAATATGAATGCAAGGGGCTTTGGCCAAAATATGCATACCAGGTTGGGAGCAGGGCTTGGGGAAGGACACTGTTTCTTTAGACAGATATATCATCTGGTGATGTTGTTGTACTGGATGCCGGAGATACAGAATCAATTAAAGACAAGTCTTTACTTTTAAGGAACACATAGTCTAGTGGAGAAAGAAGTGGAAATATCAACCCTGCTTCTCTATGAGTCAGTGCTTTTACAGAGGCTGGGGTGCACTCTGGGTGATGAGGTTGGCAGGAGGGCCAGGGGAGAACTTTCTATGTCAGGCTTGAAAAGCTGGCTAGAGAGTATGTCCAGGAAAGAACATGATGAAGTATTCAGTCAGCATGTTTGAGAAGAGAGCCAGACAAAGAAGTTAGACTAAAATTTGGAAGCCTTTCCAAGCCGAGAGACCTATGTGTGCAGAAAACCAAAGGTCTGAGCCTTCTTGCCTGGATCTTGAACAAGAGCCAAGAAATTCTGCTTGAATTTCAACAGAGGCAGAGTATGGAGGGTCAAGGGAGGTATTAAAACCAGATCACGAAGGGCCCGCCCCGGGTGCTAACCTCTGAGAGGTTTAAATTCTCTCAGCCGTTATAGCCTGTTGGCCACTGTTTCGACAACAGTGACTTCAGCCAGGCTGGCCTTCATGCCCCAATGGTTTTAGAATCAGGGCACTCTCTGACAGGTAGTCACAGTGGCCAAGGGCAGACTGCTTTGTCTAGTGATGAGGGAGTATTAATAGAGTTATTAATAGTTAGACCCTGGCCTCAGGTCCTACCCCAAGGATGGTGGCTTGAACTTCTTCATAATTCGATTGCCCCCAATAAAATCACATTACAAACAAAAGAGTTTATTGGAACACCTGGTGCCTGCATCTGTATTGGAAATTGTATTCCAATGTACTACCCTGTCCCTTGCAGCTAACCTAATTTCCTTTCCTTCCCCTCATCACCTACCCCCCCAACTCATACATGTTTAGTTTTACAAAATAATACCACCTATAGCCATGTATGAATTGTATTTTTCTTTTATAGTGAACATGAGTCCCTACCACATTTGTGAAAGGGGAGTTGAGTTCACATAAGGAATTGGGAGCACAGGCCTGGGCTGGGGTCCGGCAGGGAAGATGGGATTTTTGGGGGTTGCTCCATCTATCTGGTTATGTTATTTGAGGAGACTGAGACCAAGGGAAAAGGGAAAGGCTGGGGCCTGTTCAGCAAACTCTTATTACAAAGACCATTTTGAAGCACTCTGCTGTGCCAGCAGAAATTGTGATTGGCTTCTCAGGCTGAGCCACCCATCGATGAAGGGTTTGATCAATTCCAACAGGTGCCTGGCCTGAGCTACAGCAGGCTGTTGGATGACTCCCCTTGGTATTCCTGGAGAGTTATTGAATGTGGCCAAGCAATGGAATAACAGTGAAAAAGGAAGTCACTTTTTTTACTTCAAGAAGGTGTACGCTGGCAAAAAGGAGCCCGACCATGCCAGAGAGACCCTTATGGTCATATTCTGCTAATTGGTCTCTTTACAACTTGAAAACACTGATAAACAGAAGGAATTTAACTTTTCTTCCTTGGGGGCTGAAATAGCATGGATGCTTACAGTGGCAGTTTTATTTGAAGTTGCTGGGTTATTCTCATATATGATGATAATATCCTAAAGAAATGAGATCTTTAAAAGCCAGGACCTTTTTCAAGCTACCTAAGCTCAAAGGAGCAGAGAATTATTGAAGGTAGAATAGGATTCAGGCCACATTTCTTTTAAATGCTCGTGGAAGTCAGTCTTGATAGTGAACAGATACTCATTCAGTGGTGAATTATTAGGTTGGTGCAAAAGTAATTGCGATTTTTGCCATTACACATAGAACCTAAGTTTCTGCTCCGAGAATAAAGGCTATATGCCAGTTAATCAGTTCTGTAAGACTTGGCCAAAATGTGTTTTTAACCATTGTTAGCATGTGGTTTCTTTTAGCCCCACTTTAATCTTCTGTGGGTTATAACCCCACCTGGGATGCACTGAAGAAAACAGCAACATGGTTCAGAGAACTGGACCTTTCTTTTGACAGTTTAAAATTCTACAACAACTATTACAACTACCTTTTCAGTCAGTGGTCCCCAACCTTTTTGGCACCAGGGACTAGTTTCATGGAAGACTAGTTTCATGAACTGGGGTTGGCGAACGGGGGCAGAGGTTGATAATTTTGGAATGATTCAGGTGCATTACGTTTATTGTGCACTTTATCTCTATTATCATTACATTGTAATATATAATTAAATAATTATATAATTCACCGTAATCTAGAATCAGTGGGAGCCTTGCAACTGGATGGTCTCATCTGGGGCTGATGGGAGACAGTGACAGATCATCAGGCATTAGATTTTTATAAGGAGTGCACAACCTAGATCCCTCTTAAGCACAGTTTGCAATAGAGTCCGTGCTCCTATGAAAATCTAATGTCACTGCTGATCTGACAGGAGACAGAGCTCAGATGGTGATGCAAGCGATGGGGAGCAGCTGTAAATATAGATGAAGCTTCGCTCACTCACCCACCTCTCCCTTCCTGCTGTGAGGCCCAGTTCCTAACAGGCCACAGACTGGTACCAGTCCTGGGGTTGGGAACCCCTGTTTTAAGTCACAGTTCTATACAGGTTCAGGATTTGGCCAAAGTAATGCAAATTCCCCCTTCTTTGCTTTGATTTCATCTCAAAGTGATATCATTTGGCTGTGTCCCCACCCAAATCTCATCTTGAATTGTAATTCCCATAATCTCCATGTTTCATGGGAGGGACCCAGTGGGAGATAATTGAATCATGGGGGTGGGTTTTCCCCATGCTATTGTCATGATAATGAATAAGTCTCACGAGATCTGATGGTTTTATACAGGACAGTTCCCCTGCACACGTCCCTTGCCTGCCACCACGTAAGACATGCCTTTGTTCTTTCTTCACTTTCCACCATGATCGTGAGACTTCCCCAGCCATGTGGAACTGTGAGCCTGTTAAACCTCCTTTCTTTATTAATTACCCAGTCTTGGGTGTTTCTTAGAGCAGTGTGAGAATAGACTGATACACAAAGATAGTGATGATTTTAGGGATTCATGGCAGCATCTAACCAGTTCCATACTCTAAATGTCATTGATATTCAGTAAATCCTGAAATACAAATTAAAATATACTGATTTATGGGTGATTTTTTGCTCACGAGTCTTTGTTTTCATTATATTTGAATGTTGGAGAACATTTTTGGACATTAGGGAATACTGTTGGCTCAGCAGCCCTCACCAAGCGGACTTTAATTTTAATAATCCAAGACTATGGTTAATCCAAGACTGTGGACAATCCAGGAATTATCTGTCTCACATTTAGCATGCATTTTTGTTTGTTTGTTGGAGACTGCTTTGTCAGAGATGACATTCTGAGTTAAGAAGATGGATCTTGGAACCAGTGAGACCTGGAATCTATATTTTTTGCTTCCTAGTTATGTGGCCTGGAGCAAGATACTTCTTCTTGCTAAGCCTTGGTTTTCTCCTCTGCCTAATGAGTATAATAATAATCTTTATAGCTAACATTTATTAAGTTACTACTGTGTGCCAGGCACTGTTCTGAATGCTTTGTCCTTTAATCCATAATATAACCCCATGAGGTGTGTCAAGGTGTAATAATGATGGTGCCTGCCTAATAGAATATGATCCATTATTAAGCAAGATAGTTCATGAAAAACATTTCACATGCTGTCTAATACTTTATAAGAACTCAATAAGTATATGTTATCAGTGGTAGTTACTGTAGTTATCTATTGCGTGTAACAAATTGGCCCCATATTTAGTGCTTAAAAAAAAAAAAAACAGTTGTCTCACACAATTTCTGAGGGTCATAAACCTGGAAGACACTTAGCTGGGTAGTCCTATGAGGTTGCAGTCAAGCTGTCTACTGGTACTGTAGTCATCTGAAGGCTCAGCTGAGGGTCGGCTTCCATGATGGTTCACTCCCAGGGCTGTTTACAGAGCCTCAGGTCTTCACTGGCTATTGGTAAGAGGCCTCAGTACCTCTAAACATGGGTCTTTCCCAAAGGGCTCCTTGCGATACATCAGCTGGCTTCCCCCAGAGCAAATGGTGGGTACGTGTGTACAAGAGCAAGCAAAAAATGTACCAAAGAGTGGGTACGTGTGTACAAGAACAAGCAAAAAATGGAAGATGCGGTCTCTTTTTATAACCTAACCATGAAAGTAGCATGCCATCACTCCTGCCATTTTCTGTTGGTCACACAGAACAACCTTGGGACAGTGTGGGAACAACGTACTACCTGATATCGTTTGGCTCTGTGACCCCACCCAAATCTCATGTTGAATTGTAAACCCCGATGTTGAAGGGGGGTCCTGGTGGGAGGTGATTGGATTGTGGGGGTGGTTTCTCATGGTTTAGCAGCATCCTCCTAGTGCTGTCTAGTGATAGAATTCTCACAAGATCTGGTTGTTTGAAAGTGTGTATCACTTTTCCCTTCACTGTCTATCTCTCTTCCTGCTCTGGCCAGGTAAAAATGTGCCGACTTCTCCTTCACCTTCTGCCGTGGTTTTAAGTTTCCTGAGGCCTCCCCAGCCATGCTCCTGTATAGCCTGTGGAACTGTGGGCCAATTAAACCTCTTTGCTTTATAAATTATCTGGTCTCAGGTAGTTCTTTATAGCAATGGAAGAACGAACTATGATACTATCCAAGGGCATGTGTACCAGGAGGCAGGGATCATTAAGGCCATGTTGGAGGCTGACTGCCACAGTGGTCCATGTTTCTAAGAATGTTAAATCACATTCCAAAGCCATGAAGGTGGGAAGCTGAGCTTAGGAAAACTTCCCCAAAATTAAGAATCTGCCACCAAAAGTCTATCAGCCTAAGCAATCAGTCTGTGGTACATTTTGCAGGTAGGTGCAACCACCATGCATGTTTGAACGGTGTTTTCTGTGGCTTCTCATTTGCATATCCTGAGATGGTGTCAAACGCTTGGATTTGCTCCTCTGCCATTTGTTCACTCCAGCTTTTATTTTAATATTCTGGTACATATTTTTTGATCTTCCAGTACTGTGGGCATGGCTCATCTTACAGTCAGTTCTAAAAGTATATAGCAACCCCTAGCTAATAGTTCATTTCATTACCAACTGGCTGAAGGCAGTGAATTTATATTCAATCACCCATCTGAGTGTTTTCCCCCAATTTTCTGGGGACGGATTCACTGCAGTATTCCCCTAAATGGGTTTTTTGGCCTTTCTCTCAGGCCTGCATTTGACATTTTCTCAAGAATGTTTATTTTTTAATTTACAACTTTGAGAGGTTTATTTTATGAGATGGGTTTTATGCAACAAAACATAATGGGTTCAGAGTGGGGGGGAACCCTGTGAATTTGAAATTGACTGCCATGAGGAGGAATTATTCATTTCATTTGTGGGAGAAAAATGACAGCTAACAGGAAAGTAGAAAGGTTTCAGGTCTCAATTCACAGATGAACAAATCGCCTTTCATAACTCAGCACGCTTGGTGTTTTGTATTTGCCATAAATATCTATCTGTGAGGCTTTTGGAAGGATGTGATTAGGGTATGATCTCTCAGGAGAGGGTTTTTGCAGGGTCCTCTTAGTTAAAGGGGCCTTTTGACTTAAAACAGAAGAAAATGAAGGCCCATGCCTCATGAACATCAGAGCTTGGAGTCAGACTGGCCTGTCTTTATTCCCTTTCTTCTTTGTAGAGCTGGTGATCCCTTCTGTTTTTCAAAAAGAAGATGCTTGGATACCCAATGCCTGGGCTTCCTCATTCTAATAATGTAATGGTGAAGTATTAACTTATCTAAGTCCTGGAAGCTTCAGTAAGCATTCTGCCTGACTCTTTGAGCAGAAAAGACTGTGGAAAAATCACTGTGCTCTCATTTTCACCCTTACACCCCAAAACACTCCATTAATTTCCAGACATCACCCTTCATTAGCCACCCCAGGGCTGAAGGACTGTGTTATGAGGCTGCAGGGTCATGAACCTCACCATACACCCCTTGGTTCATTTCACAGCTTGCTCCTTTCTTAATACCTTACGGCCCATTTTCCCCACTTCACTTAGCAAGGGGGACCTTTCCCAGGGCCTGAAATGGATGGGGCTCCTGCTGCTCCTCTTTTGTTTAGTGCCTCCCTATTCTGTGATCTTAAAAGTGTACACCCTTGCCATAACCATAGCATTTGCTGAGTGCTCTCAACATAAACGAAGCTTAGATCACAATGAAACCTGCAGGCCACCTTCTTCACTGAGTCAATTTTTAAATGAAGATGGAACACAAGAGGATGATCTTATTGTTCAGTAAATTTAATACATAAACCCCATGGTGGAAGATGGCATTTGGCGAGTTTAATCTGCTCCACCTTTTTTAATGAATAAGGCAATTATAAGATGTGATTGTATTTGCTCATTATACACCACTGATAGCAGTTTGCTTTAGAAATACTGCGTGTGTAAAGTAAACTTCCTAAGCTGATCAAAGCAAGGAGAAGGGCACACCTGCCAAGCACTGGGAATTTTCCCATCTGTCTGTACCATGAGCCATGTTACCTTTGATCTTTTTCTTTGGTGATTGACAGGCTGGTGAAGACCATAGCAAGTTCTGAAAGTGCCTATCAATGTGGCAGTGGGAACAAAATTAATGTGTGTTTTCCCTCAAAGAAGATACTAGGTGCGTAAAGGAGTGGTTTAGAAGCATCGGGGAAACAGTGTAGCACTGTGGTCAAGAACATGGACCCTAGAGCCAGATAAGCTTAGGTTTGAGTCCGGGCTCTACTGCTTAGTAGATGTGTGACAAGTATATTAGTTATCTATTACTGTGTAATAAATTACCCCAACACCTAGTGGCTTAAACAGCAACCATTTATTATGTCACACAGTTGCTGAATGTCAGGCACCCAGGAGTGGCTCACTCGAGTGGTTCTGTTTCAGGGTCTCTCACAAAGCTGTGTTAGGATGTTGACTGGGGCAGCAGTCATCTGAGGCTTGACTGGGGCCAGAGGATCCACCTCGAGTTTCACTCCCATGGCTCTTGGCAAGAGGCCCCAGTTCCTCACCACGTGGGTCTGCTCCTGGCATTTTACTCAGAGTAAGTGCCTAACTTCTCTGAGCCTCTGTTTCTTCATATATCCTGTAAGGAAAATAGTAATACTTCAAAGGATTATAGTGAAGATTGAATTTCAGTGAAAGTGCTTAGCATGTCATCTGACTCATGATAAACTCTCCCTTACTATTCTTACCATTTTTATCATCATTGCGATCATCACCTATCCCATAATTCCTATAATGTTTAAATGGGCCAGTGTATCTCCAATTTCTGGGGTTTTTTTTTTCCTCTTTACCACCAACAATCCTCCCATTCCTCTGAATTTCACATTCTTTCTTGACTGCCCACAATTAGAACCCATCAAAATGTCAATACCCAAAGACAGATGGAGCCCTGCTGGGTCTCAGTTGGCTACCAGGACTTGGAAGGATGTGGCTAATGGTAGAATTTGCAGAGAACTTGCACCAAATATTGGCCCTGTCATTAAAGCAAAGAGAAAAAAATATATTTTTGCAAAAGAGTTTTTGGTCAGAGAACTACCGTTTGAGAGGAAACACAGGAAAAAGACATAGTGGAAGGTTGTAGAATATAAACACAGAGTACACTTACTAAGAGTAATACCAAGTAGAGAGCATCTCTATCTGTTACACCCCTTTCAGGGGCTCTTGAGATCGTTGGACTGTCTTCAAGGATAAGGCTCAGGTGTACACATCCAGGTTTGCCTAGAATTTTGAGACGTCCCCAGATTTCATCCATTCCCTGCAGGTTAATTAACTAAATCTATATAAACAGACAAAGAATGCAATAAAGACCAACATAGTATATCTTTAATGCATATTTGTATTGGAAAGTGAATAGTAATTTGATATTCCTTTGTACATGTCAAACATTTATACAACCACACATATTAAACTTTTGGTGTTTTTGACAATTTACTTGCTAATCCAGCTTTCTGAACTATACCAGCTACCCGTAATTTGTTTTTCTCAGCCATGATGTAATCATTAAGTTGCCATAATGAAGATTGAAGGTTTAATAATGGAAAGTGTTACAAATTTCAATTTAATCATTCCTAAATTGATTAGCAACTTTCCCCAAATGCCTGGCCACAGAAAAACAGAGAGCTAAGAGAGACAAAGTGCTGTGGTCCGAGTTTGATAAATGGTGCTTTGGTGCAGCTGTAATTGAGTTATTGAATTTACTCCTCTTCCAAATTATGTTTGCATTGTCTCAGCCATATGTGTTGAGGGCCAGAGAAAGGTCATTAGAAGCTTCAGACCGAGGGCATATATGGGTTACAGCAATTTTGAACAGCAACACCGTGGTTAGTCAATTAAAAGGAACACCCAGCAAGGTGTCCCTGAGCCTCTTGCGACAGAATGGTCAGTGGTGAGATCCCAAAGGCCTATTTAAAAGAGTCTGAAGATTCTGTAAGTAAATGTCTACTCTTGGCCTCTGGCTATTTAGCCCTGACAAATGATGTGGGTGAGACCCTGTGGGCAGATTTGAAGGAAAGGACACCTATAAACAAATCCAGCCTGGCAGCTCTAACAAAGCCAGAATTGAAATAATTAGATAACAGCGCTGGCCTCGCTCACCAAAGAGAGGAGCTGTGTGTTGTTTTCTGCATTGCTTTGCTAACACCAGATGTGAACTTTTTAACTTTCACCTAGATCTCTCTCCACAATAGTATCTTAAAGATAGTAAATCACGATGACACTTCAGCTTAAGACATTTTGAGAAAAGGCTGTGTTGTTGGTAGCCCACTAGCTTATCCCTGTCTACCTGCATTCCAGTTGAGTGTGAACATTAATGCCACTTGTGTTTCAGTGATTACTAAATAGTCTTTTTTTTTTTTTCCTGGACCCATTTATATTGCTGTCACATGGTAAATTTTTTAAAATGTGATATTGTAGAAATCCATTAGAATTCATGTGAATAAACATTCTAAAAGGAAGGCGCTAAAGCCAGGGGGCCATTTTGCCTGGGAACTAGAAAAGACAAGCCTTGAGGATGTGAACTGAGAGGCCAAGAAGTGAAGAGAAACCGGTGACAGACAGCAAGGGAGTCCCAGCCCTCCTTGAGGGCAAAACCAGTGGGGAAGGCTGACTGGGCCCAGCTGCCAGTTGGCATGGGTGAGGACCCCTCAGAGGACATGGCCCGGGTCCAACACATGCATATGGCAGGCACCACTCAGATGACAAGCCACCTCAGAACACTTGGTTTGCTTTACTCTCATAAAGGTAAAGTTCTCTAGAAGCCCCTAGATTAATTTGTTACATAGATACTATATGAGTTTTTTGGGCTGCATTTACAAAGTACTGTAAACTAGGTGGCTGAAAAAAGAGAAATGTATTGTCTCAAAGTTCTGAAGGCTAGACACCCAAAATCAAGGTGTTTTCAGGGCCATGTTCCCTGTGAAATCTGTAGGGGAGCCTTTTTTTGCTTCTTCCTAGCTTCTGGGCAGTTTGCTGGCAAGCTTTGGCGTTCCTAGGTTGCAAGATGCACCACTCCGATGCCCTGTCTTCACATGGTGTTCTGTGTGTCTTCACATCGTCGTCCCTCTGTCTCCAAATATCCCCTTTTTATGAAGACACTGGTCATGTTGGATTAGGGCTGACCCTAATGACCTCATTTTTACTTAATTGCCTCTGCAAAGACCCTATTTCCAAATAAGGTTGTATTCTGAGGGACTGGCCGTTAGGACTCTAGCATATCTTTTGAGTGGGTCGGGTGGAGGGGTGCATTTCAACACATCACAGACATCAAGTTTAAAAATTGCACAACGGAACCTCAATTGTTTCCTTTTGTTGTCTAAGTCAATTTGGAATGTGTTTCTCCCAGATATTTTCACTGAAGCTTAATTTTCTGGATGTTTAAGGGGCAAAGAATAGCACATACTAACAATGGATCTCAAAAATGTCAGTTTAGGACTAGTTGGTTGGAATGAATGGCACAGTGGGTCTTTGGGTCCTGAATGTATTCTTGAGTTAACCATTTCAAATGGCTTCAGCTCTAGGTGACAGATTTCACTCCATCTGTGGCTGGCTTCTCTAGATGTCTGTGCATTGTTTCCAGGACTTGTCAAGGAGCACAGGAGTATTTCCCTCTCATTCAAGAACAGCATCCACACAGCACATGGCGGGCAATAGGTAGGGTGGGGGAGCATGAGGCTTTGGAGAGTCACAGCCCTAGATTCAAATCCTACCACCACCTCTTACTAGCTGAGTGACCTTGATCATGTTACTTCTCTTTCCTGAGCTTTTCCTCCTCCATGAAAGCTAGTGGATGAGGCTCAAATGAGCTGGTATGAACAAAGTACTTAGCACACAGCACAGACTTCATGAAGGTTAGTTCTTCAAGCAGCCCATCCTTTATATAGTCTCAGAGCACACTGGTATAATTTTAGTTATCTCACACTGTATAGTTTACAAAGCAGTTTCACTTGTTACATTTAATTTAAATTTATTGATTGAGGGACACTATTAAAAATATAAAAATGCTTCTTTTAAATTATTCACAACTGGTAGCCATAACTATGAATCTTCCTATGTTCAATATTTTAATTATTTTTTTAGCCAACAGCCACTAATCTTGATTAGTTAGTAATCTCAGAGCTGACATCATACCCCAATGCAGTGGTTCTCACCTGGAGGCAATTTTGCCCCCAAGGAACATTTAACAATGTCTGGAGACAGTTTTGGTTGTCACTGCTGAGGAGGAGGGACTACTAGCATCTAGTGGGTAGAGGCCAGCGATGCTGCTAGACATCCTACAACATACAGCACATTGAACTATCTGCTTTCAACATAGAACTGTCTGGCCCAAGATGTCAGTAGGGCTGAAGCTGAGAAACCCTGCCTTAAGCTACCAAGATATTTTCATGAGTAAATGCTCACCTTCAGTCAATCTGTGCATCCAATCAGAAAATGGGTGCCATGTAAATAGGACTTTGTTTAAATTTCCATCCTGCAAAGAAAACATTTAAATCAGAAGTAATATTTTCTAATGTTATGGGGGGAAAAATCATCAGCTTAAGTCAATAAGCATTTGATGAGTACATTGCCCTGAGGTATTGTGTTACTGATAAATGACAGCTGTGGACAAACCTGGCATTTGGGTCAGGCTTTAAATATGAGCTGGCTAAAAGCTTTTGGGCTGACCCCTACATGAACAGTGATTGTAATCACAGTGAGTAAGCACAGAGTGTTAGTGAATTTCACTAAAAGCAGAGCCATCCCCAAGAGCATGCATACCCTACCTTGATGGAAGACTCCAAAGTCACCATGACTTCAAATAATGCAACCTCCACTGGTGGCTAGAGTTGCTCAGATCTAATTTGTGTTAAAGAGATGAATCATGACTGGGAGCGGTGGCTCATGCCTCTAATCCCAGCACTTTGGGAGGCTGAGGTGGATGGATCACGAGGTCAGGAGTTCCAGACCAGCCTGGCCAACACAGTGAAACCTTGTTTGTACTAAAAATACAAAAATCATCTGGGCGTGGTGGTGGGCACCTGTAATTCCAGCTACTCGGCAGGCTGAGGCAGAGAACTGCTTGAACCCAGGAAGCGAAGGTTGCAGTGAGCAAAGATGCCACTGAATGCCAGCCTGAGTGACAGAGTGAGACTCCGTCTCAACAACAACAAAAAAAGAATCATTTTTTTCTTGAAAGAAAGAAAATAGATATTTGGTAGCATGAAAATGCCTAGTAACAACAAGCATAATCACAATAATAATAGAAGCCAATATTACTTGAACACCTATTAGGTGTCAGGCCTGAACTAAAAGTTGGCATGCATCTTCTTTGATTCTCATAGTAGCTCCTTTGAGGGAGGTGCTAATGATCCCATTTCTCAAATGCAGAAACTGAGGCTCTGAAGTTAGGTGACAAGCCCAAGTTTATTCAGCTGGTAAGTGACAGAGCCAGGGTTAAACCCAGGATTGCTGGCTCCAGATCTCCAAATTAACCTCTGGTGCACTTTTGCATCAGTCAACACAATGAGAGGGTTTGGGTGGGGGTGCTTTTAAAAATTAACACTACCTCAGTTGGCGTTATTTAAAGCATGTTAAATACTATTTCAATCTGTCACCATGGTCATGATGCCTTTTGTGTATAAGAGATCTTAGAAAACATGGTTTGACTTTTATAGCCCAGGAGATAGGGTTTCTTTTCAAACATTAAGCATTCTCATGCCATCTTCATGGTTTTTCCATAGACATGTACCTTGTCACTATAATTTCCAAATGTGCTTTAATTGACTCAAAAAAAAAAAGAGAGTGAACAACTGTATTTGTGGCATGGGGAGGGGAAGAAAGGTGTTTAAAACAACACAAATTTGTAAGCCCTGGAAGCCAGAATCAAAATGTGTAACCAGACTGTAATCAAGGTGTGAACATGACTGCATTCTTTTCTGGAGGCTCTAAGGGAAAATCTGTTTCCTTGACTTTTCCAGCTTCTAGAGGCTGCCCATATTTCTTGGCTCATGGCCCCTTCCCATTTCCAAAGCCAGCAGTGTTCTATCTCTCTGATGCTGCTTCCATAGCCACAGCTTCCTCTGATCCTCCTCTCTGCCTCCCTCTTCAGCTTTTTATGTATTATTATTATGGTACAATATACATAACATAAAATTTGTCATCTTAACCATATTTAGATGTGCAGTGCAATAGTGTTAAATATATTTGCATTGTTGTGTGACCAATCTCCAGAATTTTTTCATCTTGCAAAAAATGAAACTCTTTATCCAATAAATGACAACTCCTGATTCCCTCCTTCCTCTAGTCCTGGCAGCCTCCATTCTACTTCCTGTCTCTATGAATTTGACTACCCCAGGTACCTCATATAAGTGGAATTATATAGTACTTGTCCTTTTGTAACTGGCTTATTTCACTTAGCATGAGTAACTGTATTTTCCATGAAAACATTCTCTAACTTCTAAAAATGGAAAATCAGTAATGCTTGTCATAAGTAGAGGGAATAGCCATAAGAATGAACAGAATGAAAGCAGCCCATTATTAAATGCTAGCTGGGTTCTACTGTGTGACACTCTGAGGTTCTTATCTCCCACTGAGATTAGCAAATATTAGCAAGGTGCAAAAGATGTAGCAGCACTGAACTGAGACTCTTTCGTAATCTGGAAGATGGCAAGAGATTTGATAAAGCCAAACTCTCTTGCTATGGGATTCAGTGTTAACTCAAGGCCTGCCTGTCCCTCCACTGCTTAAAAATAGCTCAGGTGTTACTGGGAATTGCTGTGTAGAATATCTAGGCACGAAAGAAGAAATGAACAGGAACACTGAGTGAGCAAATAATCTAAGCGGAGAAACAAATATTGGTCCTTTTGTATTTGAGTGTGTGTGTCATTGAGTATACTGAAACAAAAAAATTGGCTTTGCCATCCTGCTACTTCCTTCACCTGGGTAGATTCCAGTTGATTGTCAATTATATGTCACCAGGTGGTATCAAAAGGAGTTTAATTCCCCATGAAAATTAGGACTTAACCTGACTCTGTGGCTTTACTGCGAGTACATGGTGCTTGGAAGCTGCTCATTAATCCCATTCTGTAATGCCCTTGAGATCACCAACCTGAAAGTGAATCTCCATTTCCGCACCATCTCTGCAGCTGGGGTCAGATGGAACATCAGATGGGGTCTGATGACAGTCCCTAGATTATGGCTGTAGACAATAAACTGTGGGTATCTTAGCAGCAGATCCAGGATAAATTCCTGGGGACCCATTTTTGCCCCTTTTTAGAACTTACCCAAATGACCTACAGAGGAAGAATGAAATGATGCATCACTTAATATGTTCAAGTGGAAAGAGAACACAAATCCTTGCTCTGCTTTTTCTGGAAAATTTGCATACATTCTGCCTAGTGTTTTATGTTCCAGAATAATCTTTCTTTCATTCTTTTGTTAAAACAGAAACCAGAGACCTCATTGGGGAGGTATGGTTTTAAACAAGATTTATATTATAATAAAGAAGCCCATTTTGGATCCACATCAAAACAATTTGACCCTTTCTACAAATTCATTGTAGAGTTTCTGTGTGTTAAGGGAAAGGGTGAGGTTAAACCCAGAATTGTTGCTAGTTCCCGTATGTCTTTTATTTCCTCTTACTTGCTCTGTGGACCAGCCCCATCCTAAACTGAATAGACTCACTAAGGATTCACTCCTGGGCCAGAATCCTCACTCCAAATGCCCTAGCCGTAATCAACTGTTGTTAATGAAGCACCGTGTTCAGGTGAGGTTTTATCGTCATTTCATCACCAACTCTTGGAGACACAGCCACCGTGAGTGTCTTACCTTTTGTTGTTATTAATGGGTTTTTTGTTAAGACCACAGATTTACAGGCCTTATAAAAGAACTCCAAGGGCCATCTCCCCCTCCTTTCTTTTCTGTCACTCTTTGTAGTCCTATCCTGTGATAACTGCATTTGTTTGGGGAGATAAGGAACTTTTGTTGGTCATTTTCGATAGGATACCATATGTCAAATTTGTAAAATCTTGTTAACACTGTGTTTTCTTCACTAGAGAATTACCCTCTAGTAGGGGAAAATGGAACTGCCAATTATAGCAGGCTCCTGCTGTGAATAAACTGGTGTTATATTCCCAGACATCAGGCTCTGCAAGGAGAGAGCCCCCAATTGCCTTTTCCTTTCTTGCCTGATAGACAAAGCTTTAGAGTAAAGCATAATTAGCTTGACTGACAATCAAGAAAATACAGTCTTCAATATCTGTTTTTATTTTAAGGTCTTCCTGTTTTGGAGACATATTCCAAAGTCATTCAACAATTCATTCCTCAATGCAAAATTCAATCAATTGAAGGGCCAGAATTTGCTTAAAACATTCAACGTGTGTTTCAAAAGAAAGATAAATGAATCCACCTAGTGACCAACAAAACTTATGGTATATCAGACTATAACTATTAAAGGAGAAACTATAAATCCCCGTGGCAGTAGAGCTAATACATTTTTTTAAGCTGACCCCTTTGGGGGGAATTTGGATCTTACACTACGTTCTTAATTTTATTGAGGCAAAGATATTACAGAAAGAAAATCGTTTCTCTGGCACTAAACACAAATAATGTACAACAATAATCGTGACTTCCTAGTAGCCGTTTTCTCATCCGCGAGCCAGCTTCATCATTGTATAATGGTGAGATCTTGTTCATCAACTTCTGTCCCTTAAGAGGTTTTCCTTTCAAAATTGGAAAGGGATATTTTGTGTTTTGTTTTGTTTGTTCATTCTGGGTTTTGTTTTCCAAATCTTCTTCTCTAATTCTGCAGGCTGGAAACAGGTAGCTCAGTGAATGTTCAGACCACATCCTCTGGCACCATCTATGGAAGGCAATTTGTTATAGAAAGAAGTTAGTTGATTTAAGGTAAAGGAAGGGAAATATGCAAAAAAGGAGAGACTGAGATTCAAAATGCAAAAACTAAAACACTCAGAAGAAGGTACACTTCATCATTCATTGCCTATTTAGTACCTGCTATGTACCAGGCACCAGGCTGGGCTCCAGTGATAAATTTTGTACCAACTCTGCCTGTGAGTGCTTTCATTTAGCATGGGAAAGAGATGGTGCATACCCTATTCCAACATAATTAAGACTCATTATATTACAGGTAAGCAACCTAGAGACAACTTAGCCACAGAAACTTGTGATCACAGGTATTCAGAAATTTAGCAGAGCAGATGGTTGGGAAGACGTTGGTCAAAGGTTACAAATTTTCACTTAAATAAGAGGAATAAGTTCAAGAGATCTATTATACAACATGATGACTACATAACAATATATTGTATTCTTGAAAAGTGGTAAGAGAGTAGATTTTAAGTATTCTCACCCCAAAAATGACCACTATGATAGGTAATGCATATATTAATTAGCTTGATTTAGCCATCCCGTAATGTATATGTACTTCAAAACATCATGTCATACATGATAAATACATACAATCTTATCTGTCAATAAAAAAAATTAGAGCAGAATCTAGGTTCCGATTTTTTTTAAAAGAGACACCTTTTTTTTTCTTTTGAAATACAGGAAAATTTAAGGATGCCCTTTATCTTTATTTTAATAATGACTCAACATTGTACTGGGGATTCTAACCAATATAATAAGAAAAATAAACAAAATGCAGAAACTGGAAGGGAAGAGACATAATAGTCATCATTTATAGATGATGTAATTATCAACATAGAAAATCAGCAGAGTTTAGAGCTTATATGAGAGTTCAACAATGTCAGTTAGAGCTCGTATGAGAGTTCAACAATGTTATTTGATATAAGGTCAACTTACATAAATCAGCAGTGCACTTTCTATACCAATATAATAACCAACTAGAATATGACAAAAAAAGATATTACTCACAATAGTGAGTAACAAAATCCATAAAGTATCTAGGAATTACCCAATAAAGAATACACAGGGCCAGGCACTGTGGCTCACGCCTATAATCTCAGTACTTTGGGAGGCCGAGGTGGGCGGATCACGAGGTCAGGAGTTCAAGACCAGCCTGGCCAACATGGTGAAACCCCATCTCTACGAAAAATACAAAAAAATAGCCGGGTGTGGTGGTGTACACCTGTGATCCCAGCTACTTGGGAGGCTGAGGCAGGAGAATCCCGTGAACCCAGGAGGCGGAGGTTGTGGTGAGCCAAGATCGTGCCATTGCACTCCAGCTCGGGCAACAGTGCAAGACTCCATCTCAAAAAAAAAAAAAAAAAAAAAAAAAAAAAAACAATAAAAAAGAATACATAGGACTTTTTTTTAAACTTTTAAGTTCAGGGGTAACGTGCAGGGTGTGCAGGTTTGTTACATAGGTAAACGTGTGTCATGGGGGTTGTACAGATTATTTCATCACCCAGTTATTAAGTCTACTATCCATTAGTTATTTTTCCATGGTGTATATGTACCATATTTTCTTTTTTTTTTTTTTTGAGACGGAGTCTCACTCTGTCACCCAGGCTAGAGTGCAGTAGTGCGATCTCGGCCTGGCTAATTTTTTGTATTTTTAGTAGAGACGGGGTTTCACTGTCTTACCCAGATGGTCTCTATCTCCTGCCCTCGTGATCTGCCTGCGTCAGTCTCCCAAAGTGCTGGGATTACAGGCGTGAGCCACCGTGCCTGGCCACCACATTTTCTTTATCCAGTCTATCATTGATGGGCATTTAGGTTGATTCCATATCTTTGCTATTGTGAATAGTGCTGCAGTGAACATACATGCGCATGTGTCTTTATAATAGAATTATTTATATTCCTTTGAGATATACCCAATAATGGGGTTGCTGGAGATTTCTATCTGTAGGTATTTGAGGAATTGCCACACTGTCTTCCACAGTGGTTGAACTAATTTACACTCCCCCCAACAATGTAAAAGTGTTCCTTTTTCTCCACAACCTTGCCAGCATCTGTTATTTTGTGATTTTTTAATAATAGCCATTCTGACTGGGAGACACCCTTTTCTAAGTTACAGATCCCCTCATAGTAAATGTGTACATATGGAGTTTTCAAATAAAGGAGAATGTCTGTAATAAGTAGTAGCATGTGACTGAAGAAATGGCTTCTGGTGCTACTAGTGTCTCCAGTCATCTCAGGGACAATACCTTTTCAGACTAAGTAACCAGGCACCTTTCAAATACTGTGTCATAGGAATAAGCTTCTTCCACCGGAGAGACCAAGCTCTCTGCTTCATGCTTTCGGTAACCCTTTCGTGCTGGGCTCTAACCAAGTAAGGATGGACCCTGCTTGAAGTCACAGTGCAGTGAGCCCTGGGAAAGCAGGAATTTGGCCATGGCTAACCCAACAAGATGACCACCTCTTTTTGACACTTGTCTTCGCTTCTCACATGTATGCCAACCTTACTTGCAATGGTAACACTTTGTCCTAGCATCTCTCCTTTCTCTCCCTATCAGAGGTGGTCTTAATAGTAAGTAGTCACAAAACAAAATGACTGAAGGTGATTGCATATTTAGCTGGTCAAGAGCACAGGGTTTGGAAGCAAGACAGACCTGGCTGTGAGTCCTGATTCTGGGCATAATACTTAGTCCCATTAAGCCTCCCTTCTCATTTGTAAAAGTGTGGGCCAATAATACTTAAGGCAAAAGGTAGTTGAAAATGTTAAATGTGCTATGATGTGTGCAAAGAGCTTAGGGTGGTCCCTGTATCTGGTGGGGGCCACTTAAACGATGGCTGTTGTTAAGTGACAGAATGAGGCACCACATGCAGAGCACCGCATGCAGAGAGGTATTGAGAATACAAGTGGAAAGCTCAGTTTTCTCTTGACACGCCATCACACCCAAACTAAAGTGTTTCAGACTTACCCCTTGCTACTTTCTGCAATATGGTGAAAAATTCTAGACCCAAATGAAATCAAGTTCCTTTTTTTTTTTTCCGAGATGGAGTCTCTCTCTGTTGCCCAGGCTGGAGTGCAGTGGCGCGATCTCTGCTCACTGCAAGCTCCACATCCCGGGTTCACGCCATTCTCCTGCCTCAGCCTCCCGAGTAGCTGGGACTACAGGCGCCTGCCACAACGCCCGGCTAATTTTTTGTATTTTTAGTAGAGACGGGATTTCACCATGTTAGCCAGGATGGTTTCGATCTCCTGACCTCGTGATCCGCCCGCCTCGGCCTCAAGTTCCTTTTTAAAGGTTCATGAACTATGTGACCTTTTAATGACAAAAGTATGACTTTATACCTCTAGAGAAAATTACCATTCAGATTGTTCTGAGCTGATTACCCTTGCCTTTCAACTGCAAACCTTCCCAATCAAAAGTGTGAGCATAAAGAACAGCATCATTGCAAACGTGTACTCTATCTGACATCTTGCTTTTCATATAATTGAAAGAACACATATGTCAGTTTATACTCAAGCAAAAATGATATATGGTATCGATGTGAAACATGAGAGATGATCTGATTTTTTCTCTCGTTAATGAATATTGAGCAAATAAATAGAGCATTTCAGGATCAAGGAATATATGAGATTCTGTGTATTTATTTTCTTCATTACTGTAGCTACAATGTCACCCAAGAGTATCTGGGAGATGACAACCAGGCAATTAAAGGCAACTCTGTCCAAGCACTGGCCCTGCCAGAGTGAATCATGACCCTTTCTCTGGCCGCCCCATGGCTGAACCCCTGTCCTTGGGGAACCTCAGGCTGTGAATGACTTGGCAGTTGCCACAACACATACTTTTTTATGTACACATGACATGTCTGATATGATGCATCTGCTGTCCACAAAACCATCTAAATGGCTTAACTTCTCCAGATTTCATTTTGAAAGAGAAAGTCAATAATCTACATGAAAAGTTGTGTGTTTCATGTCTAGATTATCTTAGGAACTTCAG
This sequence comes from Papio anubis, assembly GCF_008728515.1. Lineage (NCBI taxonomy): Eukaryota > Metazoa > Chordata > Mammalia > Primates > Cercopithecidae > Papio > Papio anubis. The sequence continues at coordinate 66,627,858 of NC_044977.1, forward strand.
CTATTGTTGTAGGATGAGGATGGGGAGATGGTGTCTCTCAATAGATGAATGAAGCCAACTGCCCATTTTTAACATCAATGCATTTGTGGTAACCATTACCTAACACATTCATGAGATGGGTTCCGCTAACAACAGATCTCTCTGATGTTTGTTTATTTAATTAAATGGGAGAAGTTTCCAAATGATTTCTTTTGAGATTTCTTTGTCTCCAAACTCATGCTGCCCATTCCATATTTATATAGCTTCCTGAATTATCTGCAAAATTGACTAAGAATGCTGCAGAATGCTAAAAATAAAAACCTATACATGTAGAATAAGCCTGACTCATGGTTAATTCTTTTCAGGCATATCTCTTTTCACTGAAATAAATGATAGGGTTTAGATTTTCAGCCGCTTCCTAATGATAAAATGAGACACAGTGCTGGTCTCTGCTGATTCATTCGTTCTGAGATCAACTTATACATACTATAATGAGTAATAGCAAATATAAAATAAATCTCGGCCAGGTGCGGTGGCTCATGCCTATAATCCCAGCACTTCGGAAGGCTGAGGTGGGTTGATCACCTGAGGTCAGGAGTTTGAGACCAGCCTGGCCAACATGGTGAAACCCCATGTCTACTAAAAATACAAAAATTAGCCGGGCATGGTGGTATGCGCCTGTAATCCCAGCTACTCAGGAGGCTGAAGCAGGAGAATTGCTTGAACCTGGGAGGTGGAGGTTGCAGTGAGCCGAGATTGTGCCACTGCACTCCAGCCTGGGTGACAGAGCGAGACTCCCCTCTCAAAAAAAAGTAAAAAATAAAAAACAATCTCTGTGTTTCTGCCTAATCATACAAAAGGCTGTGTTAAATTCACTTACTAGATGAAAATAAGTATTATTAATTTGTTTCTTTGTTCTTTGATCAACTTCTTATTTAAGAACTCTTACTAAGGACACCTTCCTGCTATATTCAATGCTATAACTTTGCATTTAGAAAACGTGGTTATCATAAAGAAAATGGCGAGACCATATTTGTCAGATACCTGATGTACTCCCTGTGGAGAATTTTAAAATTTCTTCCTTTGTAAGAAGCCTGTCATTTCCAGTGGATGGTCAAGATGAATCAGGATTTGAGTTGAAGATTGTTGGTAGTGTTTACTTTGATTTAATGACTCCAACAGATGAGGGGCCACTGGGTTTGCTGATTGGGTCTGTAGTAACTTTCAGCCATCATGGTGGAGAATAAAGCTCAAGTCCATGAAAGACACAAGTCATAATGCAGGGAGTAAGGATGAACGGAGAGCATGTTAGCATAGGTAGTGATTTGCCCCGTCATTGCACTCTCACCTATTGATTTTTTTTTTTTCAGTGACAGGATTCTTTTGCTCAGACTTTTCTTTTGCTGTTACAGTAATTCTCAAAATCAACAAACTTTTAGTTGCTTAGAACAACCACCACAAAAAGGAATGTGAATGTGTTTATTACCACTGAACTGTACGAAAATGGTAAAGATGGTACATTATATATGTATATTTTACCTCAATAAATCATTTAAAAAGCCCCCATGATGTATATATGAGAATTCTAACAATAAAAGATTCTGTCAGCTTCCACAAACATTGTCATCTGCACTTTTCACTTGAAAGGGAAAGTGCAGTGAACTCTAGTGGAAAGGCGTGCATGGACTTCCATAGGCAGACATCCGGATGTGGCTCCTGCCTGCCACATATTAGCCGGGTGACCTGGGCAAGTTCTTAACTGTTCTGAGTCTCAGGTTCCCCATCTGTTAGGTGGATATAAAAGAAAAGTACTTCTCTTCACAATAGCAAAGACATGGAATCAACCTAAATGCCCATGAGTGACAGATTGGATAAAGAAAATGTGGTCCATATACACCATGAAATACTATGCAGCCATAAAAAGAACAAGACTATGTCTTTTGCAGGAGCATGGATCGAGTTGGGGGGCATTATCCTTAGCAAACTAGCAGGAACAAAAAACCAAATGCCACATGTTCTCACTTATAAGTGTGAACTAAGTGATGCGAACTCATGGACACAAAGAAGGGAACAACAGATACTGGAGCCTGCTTGAGGGTGAAGGGTGGAAGGAGGGAGAGGAGCAGAAAAAAATAACTATTAGGTACTGGGCTTAGTACCTGAGTGATGAAATAATGTGCACACCCCCATGACATGAGTTTACCTATAAAACAAACCTGCACATGTACCCTTGAACCTAAAATAAAAGTTAAAGATGAAAGAAAGTAAAAAGTACTTAATTCATGATATGGTTAGGCTGTGTCCCCACCCAAATCTCATCTTGAATTATAATCCCCACGTGTTATGGGAGGGACCTGGTGGGAGGTGACTGAATTATTATGGGGTGGTTTCCCAAATACTGTTCTCATGATAGTGAGTTCTCAGGAGAGCTGATGGTTTTATAAGCATCTGGCATTTTCCCCTGCTGGCACTCATTTTCTCTTCTGCCGCCCTGTGAAGAGGTGCCTTCCGCCATGATTGTCAGTTTACTGAGGCCTCCCCAGCAATGCAGAACTGAGAGTCAATTAAACCTCTTTTCTTTTCTTTCCTTTCCTTTCCCTTTCCCTTTTCCCTTTTCCCTTTCCTTTCCTTTTTTAGATAGAGTTTTGCTCTGTTGCCCAGGCTAGAGTGCAGTGGTGCAATCTTGGCTCACTGCAACCTCCACCTCCCGGGTTGAAGCGATTCTCCTGTCTCAGGAGAGTAGCTGTGGCTATAGGCGCATGCCACCATGTCTGGCTAATTTTGTTGTATTTTTAGTAGAGATGGGGTTTCACCATATTGGCCATGCTAGTCTCGAACTCCTGACCTCGGGATCTACCTGCCTTGGCCTCCCAGTGTGCTGGAATTACAGGTGTGAGCCACCGTGCCCGGCCCAAAAACCTCTTTTCTTTATAAATTACCCAGTCTCAGGTATTTCTTCATAGCGGTGTGAGAACGGACTCATACAATCTCAAAATGTATGAGATGCTCAAAATGCATGCTTTGAGATCTATGAGATCATACAGGTCAGTTTCCTAGCACTGTACCTAGTATGCAATAAGTGTTCAATAAATGCTAGTTTGCCATGAAAACTTCAAATAAGCATAAACATTGGAGAAAAATTACTTTAAGTGGGAAAAAGACTATTTAAAAACATCTCATTGAGGCATAGGATTTACGCACAGGGAGTTTGCCTGACCCTGTAAGATAAAGTCCCTTGGCTTTGTTCAGCAGTAGAAGAAACCAATACTTAGAGGTGGCCCATCTCTGAAAGAGAGGTATTGGCATCAGACTTGGGAGTGGTCAGTTAACAGCTGTTACAGGAATCTACTGGGCACCTAGCAGAATCTACTCATGAAGACTGCTCTGTTGCCTCCTGTTTTCTCATTGTGTGGATGAAGAAAGCAAAGCCACCCCAACCTAAACTGTAACCCATTGACAAGGGCCATATTTGGAGGGTCCACTGTGCTCAGAGTCCTTCAAGGGAGAAAAAGAATAAAAAGCAAGGACAGACCACATTTTTCCCCATTGGTAACCGAACCCTCAGTCTCTGAGCCGTGTGTGCCTGTCTCTCCAGTTTCCCTGGTAGAACTGCTGCTGCCTCTGCCGTTGTATGTCTGTTTCCATCTGATCAGGCTGCTATAACAACATACCGTAAAATAGGTGGCTTATAAACAACAGAACTTTATTTCTTGCAGTTCTGGAGTCTGGGAATTCCATAATCAGGATGTCAGTAGATTTGGTGTCTAGTGAAGACCCATTTCCTGGTTTACAGATGGTGCCTTCTTGCTGCATCATCACATGGTGGGAAGGGCAAGGGTGCTCTCTGGGGCCCCTTAGAAGGGCACTCATGGCATTCATGAGGTCTCAGAATCACCTACCAAAAGCCCCACCTCCTAACACCGTCACCTTGGTGATTAGGTTTCAAAATACGCATTTTGGAGAGACACATACATTTAGACTACAGTGACGTCTCTGTGGTGGCAAGTACTGGGCTTGCAAAATGATGAGAAACAGGACCAGGCCAGATATGGAGGAAGAGGTAAGGGAATCCAGGGGCACATGGAAGAGCACCCACTCTAGGAGTGTGGCTGTCAATATCCCAGAGTCGGTTCTCTCTGGAACCCAACAAACCCATATTGGGGCCATTCTCCACTCAATATACCATTTCTTCACCAACACTGTTTCTCTACTCCAGAGCCTTGATGGTGCTCTTAATATGAGCTGAGGTATGGCTGGGCTCGGTGGCTCATGCCCGTAATCCCAGCACTTTGGGAGGCTGAGGCAGGTGGATCACCTGAGGTCAGGAGTTTGAAACCAGCCTGGCCAACGTTCTGAAACCTCATCTGTACTAAAAATACAAAAATTAGCCGGGCATGGTGGTGGACGCCTGTAATCCCAGCTACTTGGGAGGCTGAGGCAGGAGAATCACTTGAACCCAGGAGGCGGAGGTTGCGGTGAGCCAAGATCGCACCACTGCACTCCAGCCTGGGCGACAGAGTGAGACTCTGTCTCAAAAAAAAAAAAAAAAAAAAAAAAAAAGAGCTAAAGTAGGAATTTCTTTCTCCCTGCCATGAATCCATTCCTACTACTTTTTAAAGTAAGCATTTTGTTTTAACATACCAACAGGATACGTATATTTTAAATGGTAATGTCTAGTAAGTACCAGTTTTGTTCCCCCCACCCCCCTGCCCCAATTCCACTTCTGGAGAGAACATCCCCTCAAAAATCAACAGAAGAAATTCATAGTACAGAAATCAAGTTCTTTATATATTATCTCTCTGGCTAAATTGTATATCATGCTGGGCAGTATTTATGCCTGTGTTGTGATCATAACTGCCTTTAACATTTAGCCTAGTCTTGAATGTTGGTCTAGGAAACAAAACTTTTCAGCCCTACGTATCTTGCTTAACCTGTCAATGGTTGAATAAATGAATGCCTTTTATCTTAACTCCTATTTATACATGACGGAGTTATTGTGATGGGAGGCATATATCTGTGTACTGTCCTATCAGTCATTTTATTTTTCAGGGGAAAAACTGTGAACATCATATGGCTTCAAATTTGGAAATGGTGACTATTTTACAATGTTAAGCAGGACTTAAGGCAGATAGTTTTTTTAAAAGAATAATTTTATTTTTTCTTTCTTTGTAGCAATAGACATTATTTTGTTTTACTTCTGTCAAATCTTTATTCAACCATAAATGTAAATGTTGATTGCCTCTTAGAAGAATAAGGTTGGCTCACTTGGGACTTTGTTTAAGATGAGCAAGGCTAAAATGAAAGCTCCTGTGAAATCAGTGTCAGATACAACAAGTACTTGCCAACTGTAGGCAGGTTTCACCATCTGACCTTAATTATTCCACAGAGGGGAGTTTCACCATGATAACAAGGAGAAGCGCGCGTGCGCACACACACACACACACACACACACACACACACATTTTTCTTCTCTTCAGTACCCAAGAAGTCAACATTTATACATAGACCATATGAACAGTGTATTAGATTTCTGCCCTAACACCATTCCAACAAAGTAAAGCCTATTTTCGGATACTAACAATGTAGTTTTTAAATATATTTCTTCCTTCCACCATTACGACTATTTTATAAGATACCCAGAAGAAATGGTTATTATTTATGCAGGGTTTGTGCTCCCTCTGCTGGTTCTGTAATTAACTAATAAGTCTAATTCCCATAACTATGCTGATGTCATCAATTATTTTTGTGCATGGACATGGAATTACCCAAATCAGCATGTTCTGCTCAGACATCATCAGGAAAATTAGCAGGGGGTCAAAGGAGGACAGTTGGCCTAGTGAAGAAAGTGTACCTTTTGATTTGTCCAAGTCTGTATTTGAGAAACCTAAATGCAGTTTTATGCTTTTATTTGCTCCATGCTAGAGAAAAACTATCTATTATTATTAAAACTAGCATATTACATCCCATCCTCTCAGAGGTAAATAAGGTTGGAGATAAATAAAGGTTGTTCATCTTTCGAACAAGATTTATTATAATATCTGTTTCGCAGGTGAGAAAAAAATAGAAGTTCAGAAATCATATATAGCTTGCTGCTGAGAGTCTCTGCAGGCTAAAAAAGTAGATTTCTAGAAGTGGCACGTAGTGGCCAATGCCTTGACTTCCCGGATCTGATATGTCTTTTTCACAAGTGTGAGGTCAGGACATAGCCATTTCTTAATGTCAGTACAGCATCATGTAGTCATGAAGACCATAAACTCTGTAGCTGGGTCAACAGTGGTTTAATTCTGGTTCTAGCACTTACTCTGTAATCCTGAGAAGGTTAGGGTACCTAACCTTCTAGACCCCACCTTTCTTGTCTACAAACTGAAAATAACATTGTTGGCAAGAGTTCTTACCTTGTAAAGTCATTGTGAGGATTAAATGAAATAACACATGGTACTTAAAGCAAATGGATGATAATGATGTTGATCTGAAAATACTGTGGTCATTACTCATGGTGATTCTTTTTCCAACATGACAGCAGCTTCTTTTCCTGATAATAAAAACTTATTGTGAAAACTGGGAGGGCAACTTTCAAATGATAAGGGTTCAATACACCAGGAAATATTATACTCGTAAACAAATACTTTGAAATAAGAGGGGTATAATTGGATGGAACTCCAGGAGAAATTGGTCTTGTGTAGAAAGAACAATTGTGTAGAAAATCAAGACATTTCCTAGAGATGATAAGTCAATCCAACCAAGATCACAATAAAAAAAAATGAAAAAACTTTAAAATAGGTAATATCCTAATACATAGAGATGATATTTGAGTATATATCCTCTGGATGTTTTATATTCATTTATTTATTCATGTTTTTAAAAAATCTATTCAGTTACTTGTAAAATAATGCTACACTTTTCATGCTTTTTTGAGAACCTCCTTATTCTCAATCAGTACCATATTCTTGCCATCTTTCCATGGTAGTACATGGGGATTAATGGTCGATATTATTCTTGGCCTCCTTGGTCCTGTCACTCTTAGCATTTATAGATACCACTCCACCCAGCTCAATGACTGTATTCTTAGATGATGCAGATTACTTCCAATAACAGCCCAGGCAAAGCAAACGAGTAAATCTGGAGTCAGGACAGGTGGCGTGTTGTCCTTCCCAAAGCCAGGTATCAGGAACTCTTGGACTACTCACATCAGCCCCTTTTCCATGACCTCTTCCAAAGAGAGTGGTCTGGAGACACATTGATGTTGCAGTGCCTCACCCTGCTCAGGTGGGGGTTGGGGTGTCATCACTGATGGGTTTTGGTGAGGGAAAAGGTGGCTCCAAGTGGTAAGCCACTTCCCCTCCCTACTCCAGGTTTCTCTATACTCTCTGGTTCTCTGACTCTTGTAGGCTTGTCAGAGACTCTGAGTTTGTATAGATGGTGGTAATTTCTGCCATGTGTGGGAAACTCTTGTGAAACATATGTGCCGGGGGTAGGAAGGCCAGGCCTCCTCTCCTGCCCAGGCAATACCATCATCTATATTTGTTTTTAAGCTGGTCTTAAAATGAGGAACCTTGTGCTAGAAAAGCTTGCTGTGATCTGACTATTTAACTATAATTTTTACCTGTACTTTTCACAGGCTTGGCCTACTCTCTGCCGTGAAAATATTTGGAATTTATACTTTAAACAGTGTAGGCCACTTTGGTTGTTGATTTAAAACATGCTAGAGGTTTTATAATGGTTATTTATATTGGCCAACACTGACCCCTCTGCAATGACCTGTTGATGTTGGACAAGGATAAGAGGCACTGAATACAATGCAGGAAATGGAAAGAGATCAAAAAGAATGAATATGTGAGCTTAGTAACAATGCTTTGTGGCTTAACACGGAGATCAATTGTCTGTGTGTGTGAGGTTTTCAGAGTTGCAGTATTTAGCCCACTTACAGGAATTAAGCATTCTCTTTGGAGAAATTTAAGAGTTTTTCAAACTTTGTTTTGCATTACAATATCAACATTGCTAACTCTCTAAAATCATTGTTGATTATATACAATTATATGTAAATGTATATATACTTAAAGCATGAAGAAAAGACTTCATGTATCTATATATTGAAATTATTGTACCTTTTTTAAAGAAAGCATAACAGCCATTGAGTAAAGCAAGTGTCTCTGGAAAGTAAGGCCATTTCTGTAGACCATTCAGGAATTAACAGCGAGTTCTTTCTTTCTTTCTTTTTTTCTTTTTTGACATGAAGTCTTGCTCTGTCTCTAGGCTAGAGTGCAGTGGCTTGATCTCGGCTCACTGCAACCTCCGCCTCCTGGGTTCAAGCGATTCTTCTGCCTCAGCCTCCTAAGAAGCTGGGACTACAGGTGCACACCACCACACCCAGCTAATTTTTGTATTTTTAGTAGAGACAGGGTTTCGCCACATTGGCCAGGATCGTCTTGATCGCTTGACCTCATGATCTGCCCACCTGGGCCTCCCAAAGTGCTGGGATTACAGGCGCACCTGGCCAACAGCAAGTTCTTTCTAGCCTGACTGCTGGAAAGGGAAAATGGTATACTTTCTCCCACCTGTGTCTCTTGCCCCTATACTCCATTTCTTGCTTGTATTCAATGACAGTGTCAGTTTGCTTGTAGTCCACTTTCTATGTCATTTATCACTGTACAAATGTCAGCTATGAGACAGGAGAGCATGCGTGTTTGATAGCTGCCCAATAAATTATGCAGAAGAACAAGTTAAAGACAACTGCATGGACTTAAAACATACACACACACACACACACACACACACACACACACACACACAGACATGTGGCCCGTTAGAGAATTTCCTTTGGAAAGCTTGCTTTGTTGGCACTAGTCTTTGCCTCATGAATATCTTATAAAATTATTCAACCGTAGCCACTGAGTGAAGCGTTAGTGTGGTTTGGGAGATAGCATCAGAGTAACTCACAACTTAAAACCAAGTAAAATCTGGTGCCTCACAAAAAGATCTGAAAGGAGATGCATATGCTTTAGAAATCCAAGTTTTCAATCAATGTCTGAATAATACCACCAGTTAGGATGGTGGATGAGATGATCCCGGAAGCCTGGTCCAGCCAGGACTGACTTGACCATACGTCTTGTTCCCTGTGAAAGTAGGGGTCCCAGCACATGCTTCTGCCTTCAGTGAAATAACAGAAACAAATTTAAACGGAATTACCTTTGCAAAGTTAAAAAGTATATTCCCATACCAGTTTTGGAGAACTCTCTGTGGCAGTTATTTTGTGGTTTCTTGGAGAAGATAACCAATAAGTATGTTGGTGGCAGAGAAAAGCCATGTGTTTCGCGGCTGAAGTCTAGATCCATTTATTTACTCTCTTTCTCTACCCACCCCTATTTGAGACCCTGCTACTAACCTACCACCTTGGCAGTGTCTTTGCTTTGTGTCAGGTAGCCCCACATTCCACCCCAAGAATGTATATTTGTGGAATGATGGCTGGAGATAAAGGAGTCAGTCTGTAGCCAGGAGATCATTTGTCCTCTTCACCTGGGAATCAGACATTGCTGTGGCCCAAGATATATCCGTGATCTAACCAGCTGAGCTAACTAGCCCATAAAGACGTGGCAGGTTATTGCTTACCCACACTAGTGAAGATTCGATTCTGTTTGGCTCTCACAATTTTCTCTGTGTTCACAGTTCATGCCAGCAAGGGATTCCTGTTACTTAAGAGAACTGACTAACCAGTAAACACCATGAGCACAGTCATCTTTAAATCTATATTTATATGGCTGTGTGTGTGTGATGAGAAGCTAGAGCATCTGTGCGATTCAATAGGCAGAAAGCTGATGACCTAATATATGATGGTAAATGACTATGACATGAGTGAGAGTTACTTGGCATCAGCAAGCTGGTAGTTATTTTAAGAAAGGGGAAGCAATGTTTTAACACAGTGGGCAGAGGTGCTGAGGCAGGAAATATATTTTACCTAATCAAGTAGCATTTAGCCAGGTAGTTGGCAGCTCAGCCTCTCTCTAAAACCAACTTTGCTTTGGTATTTTTCTCCCATTTATTTGCTCTCTTTAGTGACCCTGTTTGGCACATCTTTGCACCATGACCAAAGTGACAGATTTTGGTCTCTGTTGGACTAATCAGTGTGTTCTCTGATCCATGACATATGTTCCCTGTAGACATTTCAAGTCAACATATTCAGCACTTGTGGTCTGGCAGGTCAGAGTTATTAACTGAGCTGATAGACTGGTTTGGATATTTGCATCCAGAAGACTTTCCTCCCCATCCTCTAACACATAGAGCCACACATCCACTCCCAACAACACAAATATTGACTGTACCAGTCATTCATTAGCAGTAAAAATTTGAGAGCAATTATTTTTTTTACTGCGCTTGCCCTGAAAGACACCATTAATTACTTTATTGCCTGTGGATTTGAGCCAGTTTCGGTGTCCCAGGAGCCTGCTCCCCACCCGGAAGAAGTATTTGCAGCTCCGAGGAACCCAGCATAGGATGTCATCTGGCAAGCAGTGCACTGACATTGTCTTCTGAAGTGAGATGTCAAGACTGTTTCTGCCATCCTATTGGATTCCTCCCGACTCGGAGTTTACAGGTCAGGATTGGTGGTGACGGTAGGTTTCCCCAACGGCCTAAACTCAAGTAGAGGTGGGTGTGGGTGAGATTTGAGATGTGCCAGCTTTTTTTTTTTTTAAAGGGCACGAGAAATATTCCAAATCATCCTAGAATAATTACCAGGGGAAGAACTTTTTTGATTGTTGATTCTGCAGGTCTCATCCAGAGGGTGAAAAGAATTAAGGCTTCTGATGGGCAGCACCAGCCAGTCTGCCTTTTTAGTTCTGACCTTTCAAAGACAGGCATGATGCAAAGATAGTAATGGTGCTGTTTGATGGTTTTCCTCCTCCTGCTACTCTAGTTAGCAGAAATGCAAAAATGCCTTTTGGAATTTAAACTTGTACCCTAAACCAGTTTGACCACATTTTTTGCTCAATTTGGAAAATCCCACAAGCCATTTGGAATGTATGTATGTATTTATTACAAGTGGGCTATTCCTTTATTAAAAATGTACTGATTAGATGTTTAGCATGTCCTCCCTGCTAAGAAGAAAACGAATTGTGACTTACTAATGTGCCTGATTACATGATAGGCCTTGATATCTGTTGGCTGCACTGATCAGCTTGAGCCTAGCTCTTCCACACCTTTTGTATTTTGTGTGTGTATTGATTATGATGCCAGTCTGCACATTCATGAGCAGTGTCACCCATTTTTAAATATAACTTGGAAAATAGCTAAGTAGTATGTTTAACAAGGGCTTGAGAATGTTTAGTACACTCGATAGGGTAAGGAAGAATTGCTACTGAGAATGTGTATGGGATCAGTGGCATGTCAATGTAGAACACAGTAATGTAGAATGGACTGGCATTGTGAGAGGGAAGTCTCTCTCATATTAAATATAAAAATAGCTTAGGAAACACTTTCTAAAAACCAATGCTGTTAGAACTTGCAGTGGAACTGGGCTGACTTATTTCTTCCTTCAGAAGTCTGTAATTAATAAAATGTGAACTGAGAGTAAAGGAAAAGGCATGGTCCATCCTGTGCTTCCTGAGGACCCTTCTCATCATCGTCCTCCAGAGGAGGTATCTGTGGCATGTCCTGCCCAGCTGTTGGTGGTTGGGAGTGTGAATCAGACTGAGACTCTGTCTAGGGGTGCTGGTTTGGGTTTTTTAAGTCGATTGCCTCATCCACATAAAGCATGCAGTTAGAACAGGCTTTTCTTACACCCCAGACTGGAAGCATTTTTTAGTTGAGAAGTCAATTTAAGGGAGGCAATATATTCTTTAGCAGCCTGTGCCATCAGAATAGAAGTCCAGGTTGCCACTTATTACAGTTTAACTGAATGATGGATTCTAGCCTGTTTTGATTAAATTACATATTCAATTATTTTTGTTTGAAATTAAAAGCTTGATTATATTACCGAATGCTATGTAATTTTACATGCGTTGTTCACTTATTTAACAGTGAGGCGTGGGATATGATTAACAATGTGGCTGCCAGTAGAAAGAAGCAAAATAATTATTTTTTCAATATACAAGTCCTCATCATGATTCAGAAATCAATATGCATCCATGGAGGATTTGCTCACACTGTGGATTATGGACCTCAGGGTGGCCTTCCCTCATTTCCCCATGAATGTCAAACCTGGAGACTTTGGTTCACCAGGCAGGCTTTTATTTCCCTCTCTCTCTTTTTTCTTTTTTAAAGGCTGATGTTTAACTACAGCCGTTGGGACCTAAATCAGAGCATCCAGTGCCCGAATATGAATATTAAACAGACGCCAGGCCATGGAGTTCCTCGCCGAGTTTGACAGTTTAAAGGATCAGTTAGTTAATTAGAAGATGACATGGCACGCTGGGTCCCAAGGCTCTGTCCTGCCTTCTGTCTCCTCTTTTCATTTTCCTTTTTGACAAGTTGGATTACATCATTACTTGTAGTTTCACTTGTTAGCCCCACCATGAAATGAGAATATTTTATGCTTTAATTATCTATGATTTCTTCCCCCTTTCTCTGCAAAGACCAGGCTTAAAATGAAGCTCAAAGAAACATGTAAGAATCAGAGGTTCAAAGGCCCATGAAAGTCAGTCTTGTGACTCCAACCATGCCACACACCACATTGCAGTGAGAAATAGAAGGTTTGTGGTAGTGTGAGAAACTGGGTTGTGGTAGTCATGGTGACTGGTTTTAAATATAAAAGGTGCCTGTCCTGACTTTTGTGCCGCAAGTACAGATGTATCACACCAGGTGTTTCCATGGCTTCTCTGGCTTGAGGTGTTACATACTGTGAATATTCTCGGGGGTAGTCACGAATTATTCTGGCCTACGTTTCTTGCCCATCCTAGTAGCTAGATGCACCCCAAACTCTGAACAATTCTGTTCTAAATGTTTTTTTCTTGCCATGATATTGCTCACTTGTGAAGCTTCTTTTTATTTACATGTGCTCTGTATAGGAGCTTAGTCCCCAGGGGGAAAAAAAAAAAAAAAAACAAGATTGAGATTAGTGTTTAGCTCTTCAAATGAAGGTTTTTCGGATGCCCTAAGTAGAATTAACTCTTCACTCCTTTATCTTCATCTACTCTGCAGACACCTGCTGTAGCACATCTAAAGTTTAATTACACCAGACACTGAGCTATACAAGGGATGGAACTAGGGTTCAGCATCATCCCTAGCAAACGTTAAAAGTGAAAATGTAAAAAAGAAAGAAAGAAAACTAAAATCTAAGCATTTACCATTAATGCTGCAAACTAGCCACTTCACTGAGTCACTCTGTATGAGTAATTTCTCATTAGCCTTCACAACAATCCTAGGTGGTTAGAAGAAAAAATGAAGACTTGGGAAGAGTCTTGCCAGGTCACAGCGGCATGTGCTAAAGAGGCTGAGCTTGGATTTGAAATTAGGCAGTCTAATCCCAGATTCCCCTCCTGTGCTGAATCTCACATGGTAGGTGCTTATTTACAGGTGATGAAAGAGAAGGATGTTTTTGGTTGTCAGAGGGCATTTCTAATAGGTTGAACTCCCACTGGCAGTATATAGAGACAGAAGAGAGGTGGGAAGAAGAAAATGTGTGTGCTAGATATGATCCTTACTACTGGAAAAGCTATGATATTTAGGGTATATCTACATTTATGTAGAATGCAAGAGGAAAAGGAGCTAGCAGGCATTACCCGAGGGATCTGTGTAGATGAGGAGTGTATACTATGAGAGAACCAGGGAAGAGTTAAGAAGGAGTGTATAGTCAACAGGGTCAGATGTTACACGGAAAGTCAAGGCAGGTGGTGGTCTTTAGGAAAAAGAACATCAACATGGTGACCAGAAGACTGGGGCCACATCTCAGTTCTGCCAGTAAGTAATCTTTTTGGACTGCAACTGAATTATCTCCAAAGCTAGTAGAGGTAAAGCTTGAACTATGAACCTCCACATCCTCTTATTTAGATAGTTTTAATGGAGGACTTACAACAAGCTCTTGATTGCACCAATTGGGAGGTCATTATGACCCCAGATGGTAGTGTGTGTGTGGCTATGGAGGAAGGGTTGTGGAGGGCAAACCAAAGAGAATATGTGTAAGTGTAGACTGCTCTATGGAGGAACATGGCAGCGAAAGGAGGGAGAAGGAGAAGACTGGGGAGTAGCAGATTTGGGAGCCTTCAGAATGTCTTGAGAAACCTCTGTCAGCCTGGAGAGGGAGGAGACAGGCAACAGGAGGCTAGGACAGACAGCACGGCTGGGAGGGATGGAGGTCTGGGAGAGCCTGAGTCCGAGGGTGCAAGGCTTCGATTTCCTGCGTAGACTAAGAGAAGCAGTGCAACCAAAGAGAGGGCAGAGCAAGGATTTGCAGTTTAACAAAGGGCACAAAGTTTGTTTCTCCACCATGAAAATAATTTGGTGATGGGAGTGAACACAGAGACAAATAAATGGATTGCTATATTATATATATATGATATGTAATTATATATATATATAGTATATATAATATGTAATTATATATATATAGCCAAGAAGTTGGCAAGAAACAGGGAAGGTTCAGCTCACATCCATCTGAATTAGTCAGGAATCCTTCCCTATCATTGTCTGTCACCAGAGGGCTGGAGCAAGCTGGGAAGTGGGAGAAGGCAGGAGCTAGGAGTCAGCTCACCCAGCACTGTCGAGATCAACAGAATGCACAAGTTACAAGGGTAAGACGTGAAAACCTACTCCTTCGATGCAGTAGGATTCAATATTTTAAAGAAGGAACTGAGCAGAAAAGGTGCTCAATTCTCCATTCTTCTGTGCACCCTGGTTACCCTTCATCCTAAGGTAAGGGAAGGTTCACGTCGCCAGAAGCAGTCTGTTTTCCATCCACGTTTTTCCTCAGCTTTCCTAGGACATGTTGCTGTCTGTCCCCGCCAGCAACTGAATCCCTGTAGAGAGAGTCAGGCAGATAAGAAAGTGTAGTGAGTATTTTGTAAATTTAAACTTACTCTGTTTTGAAACGCCTGAGGTTATGTCTGATAATTTTTTCAGGATTTTGTTTTCCAATTAAGGTACTAACGAATGAAGTTTTTAAAGGTTCTTAGAGGACAAATACATATTTGGCCACTCTGTTAGTCCTCAGCATTGTTCCCCTCTAATTTTACCAGTCCATGAAATCCAAATGATGGAATAGTGTTGGTGTGTAGAGCACACGGTATGATTGGTTGTTAGCTGGTGTTGTGGGATCATGGCATGGCTTGGCCAAGCAAAGCTTTGAGGAAACACTCACTGCCCATGAAACTGTATTTTTTTCTTTTCCTGAAATAAAATGCCTCACCCCAAGGTAGGTCATGGTAGATGGACTCAAAGAGAAGGTGGGCAGAACTCAGAGTGCTGACGGGGACCTCTCTGCAGTGTTAATGTGCCCCATTTCATCCCAAAAAATAAATTGTGGTTTCAGAGCACCCACTTATCAGCTTTCTAGTTGATATCACCCAGCACACTTGTGCCTACCCCCTGGGACGAATCACCTGAAAGATGTTGGGGTCAAGGCGTCAAAACATTTGGACGCACATTAATGGGTTTTACACCTTTGTATCTCTCTGATATTACTGTTTCGCTTCAGCAAGCCCACTAATATCAGATATATCCTATCAGGGACTATTTTAAATCACTTCAATTTTCCCTGCCCCTGGGCTCTTGCCATCAGACCAGAATCCTAAGCGTGTGTTGCCTATGATCTAGTGTTTTCCTTTCCCCCATTTATAGGAGAGGGAACTTTATTAGCTTTTGGACACACATATATCAGTTTTAAAGATTAAGTACAACATCAATAGTTCTTACCCGGCTCTCAAGTCTATCGAGTTGTTATATTTTCTCAGAGAATGTTAAAAAATTAGTATTGCCATTTGTGGAAGCATTTTTCTCTTAAAACAAACCATTGGTCATAATGGTGTTTACTTACTTATTCTCTGAAGTACTGTTTTATAGAGAAAGTAAATCCAGGGTAGAAGCTTGATAAGTAATTTCAGACTTGATAGCACATGAACGTTATAGGTACGAGTGAATTATGAAGCCTCACTTTGCAATGTTTTTTTTTTTTTTTTCTCAAGTATCTTTCTTGCAACTACTTGTTTTATCTTCTGGGTGACTTTAAAATATTAAAGTAGCTTCCCTTTAGTGCCCAAGTTATCCATCCAACTCATGCTTCTCCTAGCCTCCAAATTCTTTCGGACACAAACAGCCAAGTCACCTATGACTCAATTACAGGCTGTTAGAAAGGACCATCTACTACGAGGGCGTGTCCTGAATCCTAGAGTCTGGCCAGGAATGAAAACAAAAAGCTGTGTTTCCCAGATCCACTTCTGGCTGTGGTTTGACCTGAGATCCACCAAACAGGATACAAAGTAATTTGGCAATTGAGATTCCCAGTTCTGAATTCAGATTTAGGCTCTCCCTATCTCTGCCCTAGTGTCACCCTCTCACCATTTCATACCTTCCTACTTCACTTTGCCTACACGCCAGTCACAGTCCCTTCGCCAGAAATCATTTCCATCCCATCATTCATTTGCCTTCAAGACCGCCATTCATATGGATTCATCTTCCCTAGGCACCGCGGCCCATGTACCTGCTTCACCTCTATTCAAAGAGTTCTCCTTTCTGCTTTTCCTCTCGTATGGATCCAGACTGG
Source organism: Papio anubis (assembly GCF_008728515.1). Lineage (NCBI taxonomy): Eukaryota > Metazoa > Chordata > Mammalia > Primates > Cercopithecidae > Papio > Papio anubis. The sequence continues at coordinate 66,644,524 of NC_044977.1, forward strand.
CTTGTTTTTCCCTATGTCTGTATTCCCTCCATCTTGCAACAACTAGCTCAGACTGTACCTTTTCCACAAAGGCTATAGTATCCACAGCAAACCAAAAAGCATGGCCCCAAGGGTTATAGTGTAGTTACCTCATGGGGGTTATCAGGAGAAACCTTCCTCACTCCGCCACTACCTCCGCTCTGTACAGCTGACTTCTCCTCTCCCTCTTTATGGTTTAGTCCTGTTTCCCAGGAGACATCATAAGCTGCTTGAGTATAGAGACAGGTTTTACAATTTTTCTGTATTCCCTGAGCTGGGACGATGTGTAGCACAGATGCTCAATAAGCACTTGCTTGTTGATTAATCACGGTAATGAAGCTGCTTATTGGTCATAAACCATGGTGGGGTTTTTGTCTTCAGGAACTTGTCGCTTTCCTCTTAGAAGGAAGAGACTGGCCACAGTCACCATTCTGTCCTAGACACTTAGCATAACATTCTCCTGCTTAAATGAAATAAGTAGGAAGACAGATGGACATGCCCTCAAGAAATTGGCACAGCGCAGACGGCAGCAAATCCTCTGGCAGAGCACCTGGGAGCTAGTGATCAATTCTGATGGACAAATTGGGGTGGGCTTTAATATCCATGGGATTGGAAGGATGGAGCTCACATCTCAACAAGCACAAACGTATGTGTGGAAGGTATTCCAGGTAGGACTAATGAGGTCAATAAAAGCATCATGGAGTGAAAGGATTAGGGATGTCAGTCACAAAGCAGACCCAAGCATGGGGTTGGGGGCAGGATAGCCGGAGACAGATAGGAAAGGCTGATGAGACAGATGTGGGAAAGGTCACAGTGAGGCTGAAATTCTGTGCCAGTTGGGCGTTCGTTCCAGCCATGTTACATATGGTGGGATATCAGAATTATGTGGCATAAAGATGAGCCCTTTTTAATTTTGAAATTGATGTGATTATAGTAATTTTTAATACATAGCAAATGATGCTGATTTTCCATTTACAGTGGGGATTAGATTTTATTTCAAAAGTACTTTAACTTAAACCATGTGAGTAACTTTAAAGAAAAAGCTGGAGCAGGCTTAGTGGCGCATGCCTATAATTCCAGCACTTTGGGAGGCTAAGGCAGGAACATCGCTTGAGGCTGTGAGTTCAAGACCAGCCTGAGCAACAAAGTGAGACCCACCCCATCTCTACAAAAACTAAACAAATAAAAAAATAACCAGGCATAGTGGTGCCCACCTGTAGTCCCAGCTTCTCAGGACGCTGAGGCAGGAGGATAGCTTGAGCCCGGGAGTTCAATGCTGCAGTGAGCTATGATCGTACCACTGCACTCCAGCCTGGGCGACAAAGCAAGACTCTGTCCCTCCCAACCCCCTCCAAAAAAAAAGAGGAAAATAAATCAAGTTAATAGTAGTAGAGGCTATACGTCAAAAATCATGGTGGTTCCCTGCAGCTGGAAGTTTGGAATGCACAGATCCGGAAGTGGGAACACCCCATGTGGAAAGTCACCCAGGCCAATGACTCCAAAGACTTGGGGCTAGTTGGAGTTTGACAACTGGGAAGCCATCTGCGAACTTAGAGCAGCTGTCGTCCTGGGGTGGCTGCAAGTCAGATGCAGACAGCAGCTTCAGGAGGGTGAGGGGGGGTTTTGTGTGTTGTGTTTACCACTAAACAACAGTGTCTGGCTCATAGCAGGCGATCAATACAGAGGCGTGAATGAATACGTGAAAGGTATGAGGTGAGGTTTTTATTTCCACCCATGACACTGACACCCACTGGGCCGGTGCTGGGGCGCGGCTGGGAGCAGCCGGATTCCCACGCCCCCTCTTGATGTGAGCTCATAGGAGACACAGCCTCCCTTCAGGTGAAGGAGGGAAAAAGGGAGGGAGGGAGGGAGGTTGCAGTCTCTATGATCTTATACCAAGGCTCTTCTGTTTTATATTGTCATTTATAAACAACACCACAGGGACCTAGGCACCTTAGTGTACTCCAGCTGAAAGTGGCCAGTGATGAGGCCCAGGAGGAGCTGTGGCACTGGGGGACCACATACCCCATCTCAAGGGATGTCTTTACCCTGCTTCTACTCGTTTTTGTCACATGGGAATGCAAGGTCATGTGTGCCACACACTGGGAATTTTCAAAAGATGTAAAAAAAAAAAAAAAAAAATCCACACATTTTCAGATGACTGCTGCTGATGTTTTAAATTAGTGCCTATTTAAAATGTTAAAGACACCACAACAGCCCACTGTAGAGTTTGTGACCTCTCACTTAATTCTTTTGTTTTAACTTAATGCCGTCACATCTCCCTCAAGGATTTGTAACACCCAGTGTTTTTCCCAGCCTGTTATTCTAGTCATTTCTCTGAATCCACAATAATACAATTGGTGTCAACCTTCACGTGCCCTGTAGCGCCAGTTCTGAATCTCTCCCCTTTCTTCATCCTATCACTTGTTCTCCTTTTCTCTCCTTAGGGTCTCTCCCTTTGCAGCTAAGCCTGGCTTAAGCTACCTAGGACTTTGAAGCATGCAAAGGCCACCACCTGAATTCCTACAAATCCTGGCCTGATGCCCTCCCCAGTTCCCCTCTGCCTCGAGTGTTTACCACGCATCTCTGTTTGTTTCTACCATCTCTCCTGCCTAGACTCCAGGCCTCAAATCTGTTTTCCTGCTGTCAGGTGGAACCCCATATCCAGGGGTTGAGGCAGGTCCTCCAGGAGCCCAGCAGGGAACCCCCAGGATGGCTAGGAGCCTGGCCCAGATCACAGAGCCACAGTGCCCACCACTGCCCCACCATGCCATTTAGAATGGAGCCTTTGATACATTGGTCACATTCACATGGGCAAGGAGACCACCAATGGGCCATGATTGAGACCCGTCATATCCCCCAGACTCAGCAGGGACTCTGTGATCAGGCCGTTTGGTGGCTGTAAGTATTAAAAGGAAACCTCATATCTGGAAGGAGGTAGTCTCAGCAAGCCATGCCTTGTCCTGTTCAGCAGGCCAGTAATTTACAGACTCTGTGTGTTGATCGGCATCCTCCCGAGTACGTTGTGTTTCTTGGATTGTTTTCTTTACCAGCCCCTGCCATTTCCCAGGAAGCCAGTTTTGAAAGCCTGTTTGCCTGCCTCAGCATTCCTAATGAAGATGTAAGGTCTTACTCACTTTGGGGTTACAAATTCTGATCTCATTTCTGCCACTTGCAGGCTGTATACTCTTGGGCAAATTACTTTGCCTCCCTGAGCCCCAGGTCTCTCCTGGGTAAAATGGGGGTAAGAGGAATACTTCATCCTAACCGTATCATCACCGAGTGTCAGAGAACTCTTGGCTCAGTCTGCGATTGTTTTGTTGTCAAATTATGGTCCATAGGCCAAGTCCAGCACACAGCCTGGTTTGGTACAGTTTGCAATGAAGAATGTATTTTATTTTATTTACTTATTTTTTTGAGACGGAGTCTCACTATGTCACCAGGCTGGAGTGCAGTGGCGCGATCTGAGCTCACTGCCACCTCCGTCTCCCGGGTTCAAGTGATTCTCCTGCCTCAGCCTCCCAACCAGCTGGAATTACAGGCACGCACCACCATGCCCAGCTAATTTTTGTATTTTTAGTAGAGACGGGGTTTCACCATGTTGGCCAGGATGGTCTCTATCTCCTGACCTCGTGATCTGCCCTCCTCAGCCTCCCAAAGTGCTGGGATTACAGGCGTGAGCCACCATTCTCAGCCGTATTTTACATTTTTAAATGGTTGTTACATAAGTATCTATATATTCTCCTTGATTTTGTCTCTTGGCCCACAAAGTGTAAAATATTTACTGTTCTGTCCTTTCTAGTAAAAGTTTGCCAACCCCTGTACCAGAACATGCTGGAAGGGCTTTCTGCCCCTGGTTTGTGACTGTTCCTTTGGTTTAGTGCACACCCACAGACCGTGCTTCGATACCTTTCAAGGCTTTCTGTCTTTTCATGAGCTCTCCCCCTGGTCGGGAGATTGCCCTACTATTAGTGGGAGAAACCAAGTTCCCAAAAGGCTGTGAATTTCCCATGCTCTATGCAAGTTGTTCTGAGGGACCGGGCTGAGTTCACTCACTACACTTCCCTGCCCCATCCCTGAGACACTCATGTGCAAACTCACACCTGTTAATTCCAAACAGTTAGCAAGGGCCTTTTGGAGGCTAGGTGTTGTCATAGGCATTTCAGGGGTTACAAAGATGACTTTTTGGGGAACCACCATCAGGAATTGCAAATCTAGTTGAGGAAATGGGGGCACCCATTTGTCACCAGTGACGGGAAACACAGTGTGTTTTGGGACCTCCAAGGAATCAAGTGTCTTATGAGGAGTCCCTGAGGCCTCAAGCCCCTCAGAAAGCTTGGACTGTATGTTGTGACATCAAGACCCATGAGATCTCCTTCCTGCGGGTGGCCTAGGGCAGAGATGCCTGTATTCTGGCCTCCCCACTCCCAGTATCTGTGGCTGTTGCAGCAGCCTGTTTCAGGGTCTGTTGCATGACTCTCAGAGACTGATGCTCACTGGCCTGCATGGGGTTTGGAGCTAGCCATGGCATGCACATAGTAGGCTGCCCTGGCCACCTGCCTTGCTCCCCTTCCCAGCAGGGCTCAGCATATGTCTCCTCTATATGTTATTGTAAAAACCGCAATGACTTTTGTACCAAACTAGTACTTCAAGTGAAACTGAGCCATCAGTCTCAGGCAGCCAGGATGTTCCTCCAGATCTCTGCAGCCCAAAGAAAATGCCCTCAAGACAGCAGCACCTCAATCAATTTGGCAAAGGAAAAATATTTTTTCATTTAAAAAAATAAATAAGAGGCTGGGCACGGTGGCTCATGCCTGTAATCCCAGCACTTTGGGAGGCCGAGGTGGGTGCATCATTTGAGGTCACAAGTTCAAGACCAGCCTGGCAAAGATGGTGAAACCCCACCTCTACTAAAAATACAAAAATTAGCCGGGTGTGGTGGTGCATGCCTGTAGTCCCAGATACTCAGAAGGCTGAGGCAAGAGAATCGCTTGAACCTGGGAGTTGGAGGTTGCAGTGAGCTGAGATCACACCACTGCACTCCAGCCTGGGTGACAGAGCAAGACTCTGTCTCAAAACATAAAATAAAATAAGATGTGAAGGCCTAAGCAGATGTTCTGAGCTGACATAGCTTTTCAGAAACAAAAACTGCACTCACAGCTGCTGTTATGTATTTTTTACTTTGACATTTTTTGTGTGTGCATTCTGACATCTTTGAAGTTGTTTTTTTTCTTTGCTAGGAAGACACAATTTTCATCCACCTCTTACTCCTTGTTCAAGAACCAGTGACCACTCACTAAATAGGGTTCAGACAAGCTGTTGAAAAGTCACCTTGACAGGGGTGAGGGTTCACGGGTGACTAAACCATTTCCTCAACAGATTGTGATTTGGGCTTTCTAGCCATGAAGAGTATACAGGGCTTGTGGGAGCGACTGTCCCACCAAAGGCAGAAAAAGCGATTCTTCTAGGTCTACCGCCTTGACCTTCTTGTGAGAGCCAGGTTCTTTGTTCGTGTCAGACACTACTGTCCATCTGCTCACTACTGTACTCCCAAAGCCCAGAAAAGTGCCTGGTGCCAAGCAGGCCCTCGGTACATATCTGATGCTGAATTTATCCATCAGATATTTATGGAACATCAGAGGAGGAAGTTGGTAGGCATATACTGCTGACTGAGGCCTGGTTCTTGCACTGGAAGAGTGCTCTCCAGGGAAGAACAGAGGGATGCAAACACAAAGTGACCACCCGTATGAATCGTGTCGTAAGGAAGCACCTGGGAAATTGTGCAGGGCTATGAGGAGGGTGGGGCAGAGGAGGTGAGACTCAAGGGGCACCCCGAAGGTGATGGAGTTGAGCATTCCAGGCAGAGGGCACGGCCTGTGTGTAGACGTGGAGGTGTGAAGGAACCTGACCCAGTTCATTCAGCACTGCCGGAAAACAGCATGCGTGTCCAGAGGACACAGATGAAGCTGGGCAGACTAAGAGAAGCTGGGTCTATGCACGTGAGAAATTGGGCTGTCTTGAGCTTGATGGGTTGATTGGCTGTGTGTGTATTGTTAGGGACTGTTCTAGCCCGGCGAACAGTAGAACAGTAGTAACTGAAGGGAGAGTGGGGTTCCACCCGGGAAGAAGACAAGTTAGTGAATCTGTGTGATCCAGAAGAAAGATGGAAAGACCCCCAGGAAAGAAGAGCCAGCGGGCAGGTCTGAGAGATTTGAGAGAGGAAGAATCTGTCCCGTGACTGCCCAGTGCCTAACAAAGGGATGCCATTGCTCCACGGAGACCTGTTTCCTCCTCAGTCCTGCCATCTCACTTCTTTTTGACATGACTCTTCCAGAAGCCTGTGTGGCTGGACTGGAAGTTCATAGCATGGTGAGACCTGTGTTCATCATTACAACAGAGAAAACAAGGTTGCATTGCAGGTATCAGGCAAATAGACAATCCAATCAGCATGCTGAAAATAATATGCTTGAATTAGATAGCTTATTCAGCAATTAAATAAATAAAAGTTCATGTCTACATCTGCTGGCTGTCTGTAGCACCCCGATGACTTATGGAAGTTCAAAGAACGATTATGAGGGATATTCCCTGGGCACTTTAAGCCCTTTGTGTATATGCCTTGTCTGTCTGTTTGTCTCATTGTGTGTTCCTTGCTGACCCCTCTTTGCACTTTATTTTTAATTTCCATGAAGGCAGGAAGAGGCAGGCGTCTGATGGTGCAGAGCACCCGAGAAGAGTGCCTTGTGCTCTGGTGAGCTTATTAGGCACTTTCCAGTGATGTGATTACTAACTTGAAAAAGACGTTAAGCATCTTCACCAAACAATGTGTGCCTTTGTGTGGCCAGTAGTTTTTTCATTTTTACTGGGACAGCTGTTCTCTCAAAAACAGTTCTATTATAAATAACTTGCAGTCACTAACAGACTTTCTTTGCCCTTACACTGCCTCTGGGATGAGCTTGACTAAATGCTACGGTGTGTATCATCAAGCAGGTGAACCTCCTTTTTTACACAATTGTGTGTTCCTTACTATAGGAAAGCAACATTTTGAAAATAAAACACCATCCTAAATGTGCTAGATGATTTTCCAAAGTAAAGGGTACTTTAAATGCAAAAAAACAAAACAAAACAAAAAAAAACACTTTTCGTGTGTCTTGTTTTAGGCATAACGGGTACATGAGTGTTTTCCATTTTTTATTCCAAATGATACATATTAATCACAAGAATGGAAACCCAACCATGAGTCGAATTTGTATTAGTATCCTTTCCATTCCTCCCCGTACCCTGCAGCGTGAGGCTCTTAGACACCAGACTCACCCAAGTACCCTTGTAAGGTAGCTGTTCTCAAAGTAAGGTCCGGGCACCCCGGGGGTCCAGGACACTTGTTTCCAGGGATCTGTGAGGTCAAAAACATTTTCGTAAAAATACCAAGATGTTATACTGTCATTCTTTTATGAACATATAGTACAGTGGAGTTTTCTAGCGGCTACATGACATATCGCAAGCATTTGAATTTAGAAGCAAATGTGAAAATCCAGCTGTCTTCTATTACACTAGACCTGAGAGAGCTGTTGGAAAATGTAAAACTATGCTTTCCTTCTCAAAAACTTCTGTTTTGGAAAATATAGTCATTTCATAAAAATGTTATTTATATTATTATGTAATGGGTTTTTTATTGCTATTTTAAAATGAATTAATGAATACTTTAAAATTTCTGATTATTTCTAATATGATAAATATTGCTTAATATAACCCATATAAACAACAGTCCTTGAGGTTCTCAGTAATTATTATTATTTTTTATTTATTTATTTATTTATTTTTGAGACAGAGTCTTGCTCTTGTCACCAGGCTGGAGTACAGTGGGCGCCATCTTGGCTCACTGCAACCTCCACCTCCTGGGTTCAAGCAACTCCCCTGCCTCAGCCTCCCAAGTACCTGGAACTACAGATGCATGCCACCACACCTGGCTAATTTTTTGTATTTTAGTAGAGACGGGTTTCACCATGTGGGCCAGGATGGTCTCCATCTCCTGACTTCGTGATCTGCCCGCCTCAGCCACGCAAAGTGCTGGGATTACAGGCGTGAGCCACCGTGCCTGGCCAGTTCTCAGTAATTTTTAAGAGTGAAAGAGTTCCTAAGGCCAAAATGTTAGAGAGCCACTGCTCAGAAATACAGTACCATATGCAGTAAAACTCTCCCAGCTTGTCACTGAGATTGGGAAGCTTTCTAACAAAGAGTAAAAGGATGTGTAAAAGTTGCCTAATCATGTAACTTAGGCCCATTTCTACTTTTATTTGTGGATGTGCAGGAAAAAGGTGAAGGACTACGTTGAAACCACAGAATCTTATGAAAAACATAACTTAAAGGCCCTCAACTTTGGGGGAGGAGAACCAACCATGATTGCAAACCTTTCCTTTGTGGGGACACCCAAGCACACTTTGTTTTCTCTCCCTGCTGGTACTTGACAATTGTGCTGTGATTGGCGGGTCTGTGAGATCGCACAGGTCACCCTTCATGTCTTCATGCAGCCAACGAGTATGTGTTTCCTGAGCACCTTCATGGGGCCTGGGCTGGTAGAAATTCAAACCCAGTCGCTGTCCTCAGGAAGCCAAAAGGCTTGTACCAGGAAACAGTCAGCAAACACATAAGCATTAAGTGAATAGAATCATTACTGATTTTGGAAAGTGATGCAAAGGAAATGAATGGGGTGATATGACACAGTACTTTGGAAGATCTGAAAGTAAATTCATACAAGATACCTGGCAAAGGCTTTTCTAAGGAGGCTTCATTTGAGTGGAGATGGGGGTAGGGGGTTGGAAGGAAGGAGAAGGGGAAGAGTGGTTCCAGCAGAGGGAACCTGCAGAGGCCCTGCGGAAGGGCATGGCTTGCTGGCAGTGTGGTGACCACCAGGGTGGGTGAGCGATGATGGGTATGGAGACATTGATGGACAAAGGCCGGATTTTACAGAGCATTGTAGGCGCTGGTGAAGAATTTCAGTTTCAATCCAGGAGTGATGGGAAGTGATCTGAGGGCTTTTTAGCAAACAGTGGATTCATCCATTTCTGCTGTGTGAAGACCAACCTGGTGACTGGGTAGGGAATGAACTAGGGGAGAGAGGCAACTGGTGGGTAGGCAGGAGAGGAGGCAGAGAGTGCCCAGGAGGCTCTGGACATCATCAGGTGAGAATCCATGGTGTGCAAGGGTGACCGGCAGAATGGACAGGTTTGAGATCTAATTTGAGGTAGAACAGACCAGACTCACTGATGAACCAAGGGTGGGAATGAGGCAAGGAGAGTGAAGAAGCATGACCTCTGTTTTTTTTATTAGAGCTGCTTTTGTTTTCTCAAATCATTGCAACAAAACTCTGCAAGGTAGTTAGCATCATACCTATTATTTAGAGATGAGGAGACCAAAGCGCCAATAACGTGCTCATGGGTCAACAGGGCCCTGCACAGCATCAAAGCAAGTCAGCAATTAACTGCAGCTGCCCCGCTTCATCTGTGGCTTCCTTTCCCTGGTGGCACGCTCCAGCTTACTGCTCCGGTCCAGGCAGTGACACCAGGTGAGGGCCCGGAAGCAAGGCTCCTCTCCCTCCAGCAAGTCAGGGCTGTTCTGGTATGAGCCAAGTCACTGTGCCTCGTCTTCTGTGTCTGAGAAATGGGTCCAGAGGCATCTGCTGGCCATCAGCCCAAGTGGGATTTTATTGGAACTGGTTTATTCACGTCTCAGGTGTGTCTTAGCTCCCTGAGAAAGGGAGCATTATTCTTCAGGCCCCATGACACGTCTCAGCAGGGGACGTGGGAGTCTTCCTTGGAGACAGTTAAACCTTTGTAAAATGAAACCTTTGTAAAATGGCGAAGGCTCTGGAAGCAATTGTGAGAATTTTAAACATGGACGGTTTTCGTTGAGAAAAAGGGTACCTGTGCATTGCATTCAGGCAATGGGGCAATCATTTATTTAAAAACAAAGTTTTTAGAAAAGCTGTCAGGCTTACTCAGCGGGACAGAGGCTGAAGGAGGAGAGAAGCAAGGCAGCAAGAATCAAAATTCTTAAATGTTATCTTTTCTCACTTCCCAGGTATAATCTGGCAGCTCTCTGCTTTCTTCACACACAACTCGGCACAGCTTCAGAGGTCTAGGCAGGTATGGAACATCAGATACAGATCCATAGTAACCAGTGACAATCAGCCCAGCCATATCATCTCTGAAATATCTGCAGCATCTATATAGCTGAGGGGATGGCATGAAGCTGACTGCTTCTCTTCCTCCCAGTTAGTTAGGCAGCCCTTCAACAAATAACTTTCTGCTTTTGGAATTGAAAATGCATTTGGGGAATGATTATCTGCTTTCTCACCTGTAGGGCAGCCTCTCTCCTTATAACCCCTAGCTACTTTGCATACTCACGGATATATCCTGCCATTTAAATTTTTATATTTTATTCATATGTGGAGTATTTTTCCTGCAACTTTGTAAAGCACTAAATATTATATGAACATTATTCAAAACATGTCCTTTCCATAAAGTCCGTGTATATGCCATCATTATCTGCAGCATTAAATACATTTTATATCATCAGAAATTTTATGATATATTTAAAAATGAATTTCTACTTAGCCAAAACACATTAGGGATTATCCTAAGAGACCTTGCTAAAAATGCAGTCATGTTTATTTGTAACTGCCAGAAAATAGCTTGCAAAATTGTTAGTGTCTTTTATTATTCCCTACCACTGGAGCACTTGCTTGTTAATTAGAGAAATTTCAACTGTCATAGTTGGCAATTATAGCTTCTGTATCATTGTCTGTTATGAATAGTCAATGAGAGCTGATTAATATGCATGAGCAGCAGTATATATAGCGTGTGCATTGGACCACAATCCAGCTGCCAGAGTCACTCAGAGGAGGGAGTGGTGTGCTTGTATGTCTGTGTGTATGTGTGTGTGTGTGTGCACGCGCGTGCATGCATGCATGCTGCGAGGCGAGGAAGGGAAGCGTGGAAGCGGGGAGAGAGTTGTTGTCTAGCGTCTGAGAGCAGCGCCAATGTGAAGCTTTGCAGCCGCCTGACTCACCTGAGGCTCTCCAAGGATACCTTCAATGCCTGCACTGTAAGGGAGCTGCTTTTCCCGGGTGCTGGCGAGGACGGAAGCCTTCCTTTGACGTTTTTCTAAACATGGGATGCAGTTTGTGCAGCCTGCAGAAGCAAGAGGAGCAGTACAAATTACTCTATGAAGTTTGTCAGGTAACACCCTGCATTTTATTCCGTAGAAGTGCATAGGCACCCAACTGGCCAAGTGTAACTTCTGGGAAAGGTATTGGGGATTTGTGTGTGTGTGTTTGTGCATATTTTGTATTCTGAAAGAGGAAGCCTTTCTGACTTTTTTGTGTATTTTCTCTTAAGTCTGTTATAAAATTTTCCATCCAGTGGCACTTTGGTGCCTGCCTTTGGATATATAAATATATGTTGATGGTCATAAAATGTGTTTCAAGCAGTCTTGTCACAAGGCTTCGTCACAACTGACCTCTCTCCAGAGTGTCGAACTCGAAGGGTCAAAGAGTGGTCATGCACGCTTTGAACAAGTTGGAGAAGACGTGGATGATGATTAATGCTTGCAAGGTTTTGTCTGTGTTTACAAATAGGTACAAGGCGCTCCTTTCAGTACAGCCCAAGCCCTCTGCTGATTTGGTTCTTTTAGCAATTCTTGTAGTGGGACATATGGTTCAAATTGGTACTTCTCACTTGCCATTTCTGTACCTCTCTCTGAAATTTTTAAGAACTTCAAAAGCAAGTGACTCGATCTTGGGTGCTGTCATTCACATCGGATGACTTGTATCTTCTAAGTCATTGTGAGCAACATGAAAATTTCAGTTGAGGTGAAATGGGATATTTATAATACAACCCAGATAATTTATCTTACGTCTCTGTCAAATGTTCTATTTTTAAATATTCAAGTCCTACTCTCAACTAGGAGGTTTTAATACTGCTGTTGGTAACCTACCTTGGCAGGTAAGGATTTTCTCCGAAAATCATTCTTTAAATTTGTCTTCAGTAATAAAAATAATAATAATCCAGCTAAGGCTTTCTTTTAGATAAGCGCTTTAGAAGAAGGTTGTTACAGCAAGTGAGAAACAAAGGGTGTGTGTTTCTTGATTTATAACAATCAATGGCATCATACTTTTTAAAGAGCCAGACTTTTTAAAGAAGAATTTGATTCTCCATCAGTTGAGTGTCATTTTTTGCGTAAGCCACCAGGGGGTGATATGCTTAAAGAGACACAGTGAGACACGGCAAAAAGTGGGTTGGCTGCCTCTCTGGGCAAAACCTAAAGATAAAATGACCCTGGGTGAACAAAAAGTGTCTCTCTCTCTCTGTCTGCCTTCCCCACTGAGACAGAGAGAGAGAGTCAAAACAAACCTTTTGAGGCTTGGTACTCTCCTTAGGCAAGGGGTATATATCTTACAAAAAACAAGCATCTTAAATGAGTCTTGGGAATAAATACATTTCCGACCTGTGACTTCACACTCAGGACTTCACTGGACTCAAGTCCTTTTCAAAGCATTTGGGAGACATGTTGGAGATCTTGGGCAGAAGCGCTGTCGCGACTGGCGATCTAGCCCCCATCCCTTGTGTGATCATGTAGTGAGTTGTAGTCCTCAGTTTGCCAAGTTATCCCACTCAGTGAGCTGGGGAGTTCTCAGTGAGTCCAGCACATAAGCAGGAGACAAGTGGAACAGCAGATGCCGTCATTCGGGCAAGGTGGTTGTGTTACAGACTTTTGCCGCTATATTTGAAATAGCCCAACATAGTAAGTCAAAAGGTAGTTTTTTAAATTTGCCTTTTAAAAATGTTTTGCTTTTTACCATTAATGCACAGAAAATATAATTCAGCAATCACAGCTGTGGATGTATTACACTGGCACCCTCCAAAAAGTAACTCGACCACATCTCTGTCAAATCTAAGTGAACCTGTCTTTTATTCTTCTGTATTATTTGTGCTCAATCCCCCCAACCCCTCCCACAAACACACACAACTGCCCCCAAAAGAGGGAGCCTGGATTCTGTTGTTTGTTTTTTACTAGGTGAATTTATGTGGAAATATTTCTGGCTGAAGCATCGCTCAGTAAATTGCTGATAAATGACTTCCATCTGGAATATACTTGGTCAGCAATTTAGGAAGCCATGCAGATTTATTTTCAAGAAACTCAAACTACTTTTCAGACCCATTACCCTTGTGCCAACTAAGTAAAATCCCCCTTGCTCCTATTCTTTGTGAGTCCTGAACCGTAGCATAAAGGAATTCACAAAACACTTGCAGGAATTAATAATTGCATTCTCGCTCTTATTATGCAAAGCCTTATTAGAGCAGAGAAATTAAGGTTTCCATAAATTACAGTTCCAGAAGGTCCGGTGCGTCTGGCTTCAGTAAGCCCTGGTAACAGCAGCACAAAGAGGATCAAATATTCCAGGGCTCAGACTTTATCCTTTCCTCATCCAGAGATAATTCAAAGAGATGCTCTTCATTAGGGCCATTGGCAAGCTGCCTACAGTTTCTTTTTGGGGGCTGCTGTGAGCTTAATGATGCAGAACAATAGCTTTGCCTCTTGTTGCACACATACCTCATTGTACCTTTAATCACATTAGAAAAACAACAACAACACATAAAGTTGCCTGGTCATTAAGGGGCATTGCAAAGAGTGCAGACACATCAGTGATTGGGGTCATGCATTAAAAGATGCACCAAGACATTTAGGGACACTCAAACACTTCTATGGGGAGGAAGCTTCCTGCCTACCTGGAGTTGTAAGGTCAGGTCAGTCAAGTACAGCGGTTCTTTATACTTTCATGATAACTGTGGTGTCCAGGTGGTGGGGGTTGTGGGGCAGTGTGAAACATCAAGACAGGGCCTCTGCCTACCAGAAATTTGAAATTTAACAGTTGCTTCCTGATTTGGAAAACTTTAGCCTGTCTTGAGTAACCTTGAGTACTCACAAGCACTATTAGGGTGAAAGGACAAGGAAGCAAGGAAGATGCTTTAAGGTTATCAAGGAGTACAGTCTCCTGCTTGGATAAATTAATTGGCACCGGAGAGCTCATGTTCTAGGAGTAATGGGATAGGGAGCCTCACAGCTCTTGGGCTGTGGCTAGAATCCAGCTAAGGGTGGTTACCAGGTGTTGGGGCCAGGGAGTGGGAGTTGGGGGTGTAAGGATGGGAAAGTCTGTGGCTCTGTGGGTTTTGATGCCAGTGACTCCAGCACAGGCTAAGCACCAGCCTTGTTTGTAGCCGTGTACTGTGAGGTCATCGGGACAGCCAGTCGGTGGATGCTTTGAGGAGGGTCTTCCAATGGAGGCCAGGAAGAGGGGAACAGAGTGGCACCTCAACCAGTATCATTTATTCCCTCCACCTCTTCTAACATCAACCAGAGACTCTTTGTAAAATGGTGACCTTTGCTAATTTGATGAGGCAACAAGGAAATAATTGTGATTGGGAGTTAAGCTTCAAACTAGAAATTATGACTAGCACAGTGTCCTAAAGTCTGCATGCACATTTTCAAGATAAGGAATACGTATCTATAGTCACAGGACTATTCATTGCCGACAGCCACAGCATTATTTATTGTGCACTTACTATGTGCTGGCACAATGCTAAGTGTCCACTGTGCGTTTTCCCATCAGATCTGCACAGAAGCATGAAGAGATAGGTGATACTGTCATCCCTATTTCAAAGAGAAGAAACTGACATACAGAGGAATTATAGTGGGACTGGGAGTCAGATCTGCACTATAATTCCCACATCTGCGAATTCTTTTCTTGCATAACTCATTTTCCAGCAGTGTCAATGAATGAATCATGACCAACTTTATAGGATACCTGTGGGCCAGTTTTCAAAAATCATGCTTGCCTCTGTGGGGCTAACATAAAGACCCTGCAGTCTCAGACAGGCCCAGGTGCTACATGGTACCTCCTGAGAAGGGTTCCTACGGGCTGGCTGGTCCTTCATACCAGGGGAGGGTGGTGCGCAGAGAAAAATGAGCTCCAGAGTAGCACGGAGTTCCCACTGGCTTATCAGGCAGCCTGAAGAATGGATGATTTGAGAACGCTCATGTCCTTTTGCCTCTCAGTAATAACAGGAAATATCACGTAAGATTAATTTGTGCCTCTTATGCCGCTTGAAGTTGTTAGTTTTGAGAAGCAAAAACTTTACCACTAACTCTGACTTGCCGGAAAACTATAGATCTGATACAGATTTGTGACCCTTTATACATCAATCTCGTAGCCAGTTGGATAGAAAAACACAGATTTCTACAGTAAATACTAATCAGAATCCAGTTTATGGGGAAGTCTGGAAATTTGACTTTGCACAATCCTGCTTGCATATTTAATTAGCTAGATGCAGTACTCAGATGAGTTGTCTGCTATAGAACACAGAGACTGCATCAGCTGAGAGTCAGATGGGTCACGGTTCGATTAAGTATGGACCCAATTAATGACGGTTAATTGGATGAACATAAACTTGACCTCCACACAGCAGTTTTGAACCTGGCAAAATTTTCCTGCAAGTAGGAGTGTGTTTGCTTAAATAGCCTATTCTAAAAGCTTCGTTTTAGAAGCAGCTTTACATTCTGAATTCATGTAGGCAAAGTAGGTATGGAAAAAGAAAGCTCATCTCGGCCGGGCATGGAGGCTCACGCCCTGTAATCCCAGCACTTTGGGAGGCTGAGGTGGCAGGGTTGCTTGAGCCCAGGAGTCCAGGAATGGCCTGGGCAACTTGATGAGATCCCATCTCTATAAAAGAAAAAGAGAAAGAAATTTAACTTAGCCAGCCATGATGGTGCATGCCTGAAGTCCCAGCTACTCAGGAGGCTGAGGTGAGAGGATCACTTGAGCTTAGGAGTTGGAGGCTGTAGTGAACTATGCTGGTGCCACTGCATTCCAGCCTGGGTGACAGTGACAGAGCAAGACCCCTTCTCGGTGGTGGGACGGGGGGTATGCCCATCTTCTCCCACCTTGACAAACCAGGGCCCTTTATTGAATATGGGGCCAGCATATGGCTGAGAAAGTCACTTTTTAATATGTGGCCATTATTTGTCACTAACTGTTGTTTTCTTGTCAATTAACAATGGATTATAAACCACTTTTATGTTGATTCTGGAAAGGAATGACTGAGGGTGGGACCAGAGATTTCCTCTCCTCTTTCTGTTTGTCTCCTCTTGAAGACACAAAGCTTTGGAGGACCATAAAGGAGTTTTCCTTCTTTTCCCTTAGGACTAGGGCCTAATACCCACCATCCTAGCTTAGGTGTCCTTCTGAAGTGTTCCCAGGGTGCCCTGCACTTCCTTCCACCTTGTTTCCATATCTATGTTAATTTGGCCTCCCATGTTACACTGTAGACTAGGAAGTCTCATCACTACTGTTACTTCTCAGCACATGGTTGGTTGAATAAGTTGGATTTTGTAATGTTTGTTGGGAAGAGTGAGGAGCAAGAAAAGAAGAATACAAGTTAGGAATTTAGAAAGAGAACTAGGTGTTGAATGAAATGACCGTGGTTTGGACCACAGAGGTGAGGATGTGGAACAGAGGGGACACAAGACATTCATTTATCATTCATTCAGCCAACACATTCACCAAGTGCTGAGAACCGAGATGCTCACCCACTTGCTCACTGGCTTCCCAGTGCCCTTAGAATTCAGTGAATTAACTGTGGCTTACAGAGCCCTGTGAGATCCAGCCTCTTCTGACCTCTCCCATAAACCTCCTGCCCTGCTCATCTGCCCTGGTCCTGCAGGCCTCCTTTCAAGACACAGAACCCACCTTATTCCTTCCTTCTCAAGACTTTGCAAACTGGCTGTTCCCTTCTGCCCGCAAGTTAGTTCACCAGTTCATCCTTGAGCTCAGCTTAAATGTCCCTCTTCCTGGAGACCTTACCTGACCTAAGAAAATCCGCCCACTCTAACATCTCTGTACACTGTTGATTTCGCTGCTGCATTTTGTTGACTCGCTTATCACCTGTTTTCAACTCCAACCTCCCGGACAAATGTCAGCCCCGTGAAGGTAGGAACTTTGCATCGTTCTCTGTGAAACCCCAGGTCGTGGCACATGACTAGTAACTGTTCAGGATGTGTTTACCAAAATTAACTTCTGAGTGAGAAATGTATCAAGTGGATCCCACTTTGGTTTGGGAAGGGTTTTACCATGACAAATGAGTCCATATCCCTGGTCTCTAATGGCTTCCACAGATACAGCTGCATGTTGCCATAAGGCAGGTGGTACGGGGTCACAAGAGAGAAGACAGCCCCTCTCTCTGTGTTCCTGTCACCCACCTGCCATGGCACGCAGAAGGAAACATATGGAACAGTGAAAAAAATCCATCTTTAATAAATGAGTTCTCTTGTGTTCATTAATAATGCAGGAAGAGGTCATGGTTAAATGTGGGCGGGGTGGGGGTGGGTAATGCACAAAAGAATACCGTCAACAGTTCGGAGTGAAGGCACGGCAGAGCCCTGCTAACCCTCCTGCGTTCTCTGACCAGTGTGGGATTAAGTAGGGAACAGCCTTCACTCTCTAAAGCCCACAAAGCCAGTTTCTAGCAGTGCCACCGTCATTTATGTGACAGGTGTCATAACGTTGGTAAAATGTAGTCGAGCTGTGCTGCAGAAGAAATGTCAGGAATGAATGTGTCCTGCCTGGAGTGACCTGCTTGCCTACTTGTTCATCAAGGGCATTTTGAGTTGTGTGTTCATTGGTGAACTTTGGGGAAAGGGTCCCTTTTCCATCTACTAATTGCCAGCCTCAGAGGATAATTTTTTTTTCCCAAATACATTTGATGATATTCATCAGCTTGTGATAAAGAATATGCCAAAATAGTGCGAAAGTGAAAGAATATTATTGGCACTAATGTTCAGTTGTGTTGCATGCTGGTCTTGATTTGAGTGGCAGTAGGAAGCAGGGACAGCTTTTGACTGTGGAAGAGTCTTTGGACTCTTAGATCTCAGATTAGATCTCAGAGTAGGGTCCTGGCCCAGCAGCAGCATCATCACCTGGGAGCGTGTTTGTTAGAAAGGTACTTTCTCAGACCCTGCCCCAGAGGTACTGAATCAGAGACTCTGGGGTGGGGCCAAGCAATTTGTTTCACAAGGGCTCCAGGTGGGTTTGGCGTAAGTTCACTTTTGAGAGCCTCTGTTCTATATTAAATGCTGGAAGAGGGAGGACTGCTAGGTGACCTAAGCCTTTTGACAGATTTTCTTGAGTCTTTGTCGGATGAGTAGGCAGCAAAGAAGTCACATCTCAGACACTTAGATGTGGATCAAAAATTTAGCCATCTGTTGGTTAATACCAAAAATAAATTGTTTTGTTTGAGAACTTTTCTCAAGCAAATAGTTCTGTAATATCTAGTTTACAAGTAGAAAATTGAAGGTTATTGAAGTTTTGTCTAAAGGAGAGATAATATATAAAATTTTCAGATACATCTGATATTCAGCAGCTTGTGATAAGGAATAAGCTGAAATAGTACAGAAGTGAAAGAATGTTATTGGCACCAATATTCAGTTTGTGTTGCACACTGGTCTTGATTTGAGTGGCAGTAGGAAATAAGGACAGCGTTTCTGACTGTGGAAGAGTCTCTGGAAGTTGCTGTATATACATTATATATATTATGTATACATTACGTAATGTATACATATGCATGTGTATATATATCCCACCATATTCTTTCTCTGAATCACTCCAGGCTCCAGCATTATCCTATATCCTCCTAAACAAGACACCCCCTACTCCTCCAAATACTCCCTTCCCAATAGTAAATAAGAAAGTAATCTGATTCATTTCCAATAAGGTGAATGATGATGGATAGAATTCTCCTGCCAGAAGAGAATGTATTTTTAGGAAGGACCTTATTACCCAAATGAATCCGAATTGGCAGAATTCTTGTGGAAATAAGTTTGAGCAGGGGCCTCTTCCTGATGAGAGCTATATAGCTATCACCATGACAGGTCATGATTTATAGACACCACATCTTGGGGGGCTTTCAGGTTATAGCCTGTCAATTAAACAACATCATTGGTCAGTCTTTAGTGTACATTTCTAGGAGTAGATGTTTTTATATCTGCGGATGACCATTTTTAAAAGTCTTTATAAAGATTGCCCCCAAATGAGTCTCTCCGCGTAATACCCACCAGTTTGTGAGTATCCGCCTGACCTCGTTCTTCACCCCAAGGGGAATCTTTTTTTTTTTTTCTCTTGTTTGCCTCTTTGGTGTTCAGCTTGTCAAGGTGACAGACTGGTAAAGGATGGAATCCTGTTTTTAACTCTCAGGCTTGTATCAGTCTCAAGGTAGAAAAATTCCACTAGGGCAGTGGTTCTCAAACTTGAACTGGCATCAGAATCACCAGGAGGGCTTGTTTAAACACTGGGCACTTCACCCCTAGATTTTAGATGCTTCTGACCTGCGGATCACCCTTTGAAATCCACTGCTCTAGGAGAATCATTATTAGATAAGACTGATGGATGAGTGGATGAGTGAAGGGATGGGGGAAGAGAGGGCATTTATGTGTCTCTTCAGTTCTACTAGTGTCAAATTGCTTTCCATCATTATGGTAGAGAAGAAGTTCGTGTTGCTTCACATCCCTGCCAACCCTTGGTATTGTCTGATTTCTTAGTTTTCCAATATAGTGAATATGAAGCGGTATCTCACTGTGACTTAAATTTGCTTCACCCTGATTATGAAGATGAGTATATATTTGTGTATATTGGCCATTTTTTAGTTTCTTCATTGTGTGTAAAGTGCCTGCTCCAACTTTTTGCCCATTTCTCTGTCGGATTTTTCATCTTCTTCTCCTGGTTGTAGGATTTTGAAAAATGTAGTCTGGATACCAACCCCTCAGATGTAAGTGTTGCAAACATCTCTCAGTTTGTGGCTTGTCTTTGCATTTTCTTTATGATGTCTTCTAATGAACGAAATCTCTTAATTTCATATAGTCAAATATATCTCTTTTCTTTTGGTTTGTGCTTGTTGAATCTTTGCTAGGAAATATGTTTTCTCTCTCTCAGTCGTAAAGATATTTACTAATATTTTCCTCCTAAAGTTTTATATAATTTTTGTCTATCATAGTTACTTTTTTATATATGGTAAGATGTTAGAGTACAACTTCATTTTGTATAAATATAGGTTTTCCAGTATATCTTTTTTTTATTTTTTTAGACGGAGTCTTGCTCTGTCCCCCAGGCTGGAGTGCAGTGATGCAATCTTGGCTCACTGCAAGCTCCACCTCCCGGGTTCACGCCATTCTCCTGCCTCAGCCTCCTGAGTAGCTGGGACTACAGGCACCCGCCACCATGCCCAGCTAATTTTTTGTATTTTTAGTAGAGACAGCGTTTCACTGTGTTAGCCAGGATGGTCTTGATCTCCTGACCTAGTGATCCACCCGCCTCGGCCTCCCAAAGTGTTGGGATTACAGGCGTGAGCCACCGCGCCTAGCTCTGGTATATCTTACAGACAAGCCCATCTCTTCCTCATCACGGGGAAATGCCAGTTTCCCTCTATGGTTGGTAGGTTTACAGGCATTCATTGTAACATTCTTTTTAATTCCATACATATATTTTAGAAATTTTAAAACTTATTTGACATTCAAGAAAATATTAAGAGGAGACCCAAGAATAAATATCTTTTATTAAAAGCCTCCACTACCCCAAATTCTGAAGGAAAGTAAATCAGAAATAGTAATGGGGGAAGACAGAGTTGGCTGACTGTAAACATCTTTACAAAAAGTACAAAAAGTCGCTTTTTTAAAAAAACATAAAGCATTCTTCATCTGTAAGATTTTCTCAAACTGTAACATTTGTTGTAAAAGAGAAGACACATCTGTAAGACTACAGTTAGAACTAATATTTTTATAAACACATTTCCTAAGTTTATATGTTTTAGCCAAAGAAATCTTAAGCAAAAAGTGTATCCTTTTTTGTGAACAAACAGTACATGAACCAAATATGGCAAACAAACACTTAACTATTCACAGCACTAAAGCAGTGAAAACAGAGGTAATTTGTCAGACATCTGGGAGAATAAGTTTTCTCCCAGTGCGTTAAGCAGTTTACCGTAACACAGACACATTCCTGTTTTGCCACACATGACAATTATTCCCCTCCCCTGCCCAAAAGTGTCAGCGGTTGTGGCACATAACATTAGAAGTGACATGCATTTTAATAAAGTAAAACTCTAAAGAATATGAACCAATTTCCCTTTATCAAGCAGCTGTTTTCTATTTTGGGAGTCTCAAAACAGAGAAATTACTATCCTTCATAACAATATTTCAGTTAGCAGCAGGAGATGAAAAGCAGCAGCTATTTCCCCTCAGAGTCACAATGGTATTTTACATTCAAGATTAAGTTCCTTTTATCTAGTTAGGGGATGACTGGCAGGAATAACTTGTAATGCACATACTGTTCGTTTTATATACTAGTTACTATGTGTTGCAGCTAACTGCATCCATTGATGCATTCCTATTTGGACTAGCTCCTTAATAAGAGATACCTCTGTTTCCCTTCACTTGGTATTTTCTCCTTTTTATTTCTCTCTGGCAACTTTCTAAATCCAAGATTTGTAGCACTGGACTGAGTATCTGGAAACTTCCCAGTATTTAAAGTTTGAATTGTTTAGCATGTCTATTTAATCTCTCCCTCCCCAGTTAAATTAACTTGAACTTTTTGTTCAAGTTGCGCCATGGATTGGAACGAAGAAGTAGTGGCTGTTCCCCAAAGAGGAAAGGGAGGGAGTCAACCACCACTGAGAAATTGACCAAAAAGGTCCATGCATCCTTTTTATCAGTTGTCCATGAAGTCATAGAACCAACTTTACTCTGTCTCCAACCATGGTTAAGAAAGCCAGGGGAAGGAGGACACAATTCCAGTGTTGTATTATTTATCCTTGAATTAACAAGTGATAGCCCAAGATTAATATTTCAGTGATTTTTTTTTCCTGTCCTCATAAGAACAATGATAAATAGCTTTTGAGTGTTATTTATCCTGCACAGGCTTTAAATGCATGAGTTATATACAAAAGCTCATGTAATTCTCACACAGTCCCTTAAAAGTATAGATACTGTTAATATTTCCATTTCACAGATGAGATAACTGAGGGTTAAAATAGTTGACAAAGTGGCCTGGGGTCACACACCTGGTAAGTGGCAGAGACAAGATCATAACACAGGACTGTCTGAGTCCAGTGACTTTGGGCAGACTCCCTCATTCATCCCATCACTCATTCTGTTAACACACATTAGTGGGCGTCTCCCTCCAGTGTTCCTGGAGAAATGTTCCAGTGTAGTACAATGCAAAGGAAAGTCCCTGCCCTCAAGGGGCTTACATTCTAGAGAGAGGTGGGGTCAGAAGTTAAATACTACACTCCTGAGAATATAATTACAATGTGGAGTAAAGGCCCTATAGGAATGTGGTTCTACTGCAGAAACATCATATGAAGACCCAAACAAGAAACTGCCCAGTTTTCTCCTCTGTAAAATTGAGGTACTTGTCTGGGCACGGTGGCTCACGCCTGTAATCCCAGCACTTTGGGAGGCCAAGGTGGGCAGATCACAAGGTCAAGAGATCAAGACCATCCTGGCCAACATGGTGAAACCCTGTCTCTACTAAAAATACAAAAAAAAAGCTGAATGTGGTGGCACACACCTGTAGTCCCAGCTACTTGGGAGGCTGAGGCAGAAGAATCGCTTGAACCTGGGAGGTGGAAGTTGCAGTGAGCCAAGATCGTGCCACTGCACTCCAGCCTGGCAACAGAGCAAGACTCCATCTCAAAAAAAAAAAAAAAAAAAAAAATTGAAGTAGTTTTGTAGCTTTAGCAGTTAAATTGAGGTATCAAGGCGATACCTTGCTCAAGTGGAAGTTCATCCTGTTTTGTTAAAGCAGGAGAAGGATTCCATTTGCAAGTTATCACAGTCTAGAACCACCTGATTGTCTTAAAGGCAGCATTTACTGAGTGCCTACTATGTTCTCTGGGTCATGTGCTATGCTGAGGGAGAGGTTAAAATAGCCACTTGCTCACAGTGTTCATGTCCTACTTCAGAGGACCTCCCTCTCCCTCAGAGCTTTAGCTGTAAAAGGGGAAGGCTTGGGTTCTTTTTATGGCTCTGCCATTGAGTGGCCCTGGAATAGTCTCTGGGCCTCTCTAAACCTTAGACTCTTCTCCTGAAGCTCAGGAATATGAGCTGTTTCTCCTAGGGTGTTAGGAGTGTCCAGGTGAGCTTTAATGTGTGTGTGAGTGTATCTGGAACATGTGTGGCATGGTGTAGGCTCTGTATGTGGGCATACAGTCAGCACTTCATATCTATGGGTTCTTCATCTGTGGATTCAACCAACTGAGGATCAAAAATATTTGGAAAAAATAATTCCACAAAGTTCCAAACAGCAAAACTTGAATTTGCCACATGCCAGTACTATGTTGAATTCCCATGATGTAGGCATTGTATTAGGTATTATAAATAATGTAGAGATGATGTAAAGTATATGGGAGGATGTAGTTGGTATGCCAAGCCTACAATAGCAATTAGGACAAGTATATGGTCATATGATTTAAACTATATGGGAGGATGCAAATACTCTGTGTGTCATTTTATATATCAAGAACTTGAGAATTCATGGATTTGGGAGGATACTGGAGCAAATATCTCATGGATATGGGGAGATGACTCTGTTGTCTAATAAGCCAATCTAGGGGTTGAAGGAAAAAGCCAGCATTTCTAGAGAATGCGGAAGCAGCCAGGCTTCCAAAATTGGGTCAAAGAGGGTCATCGTTATGGGTTGAAGGTCTCTTGGGGGACAGTTAACATGATGGGAATAGATCCAGAAAGGTCAACTTATGTGGACATCTTCGGAGATCATTGGCGCTACGTCATTTTCTTTAAGGAACAGCAGAGAATAAGGCTTTCAGCAGAAGTATATAGGGCCAAAGCTTCTTAAAAACAGTATGCAGCGGTGGAAATATGCAGTACTTTTAGAGAAAATTCTCAGATTCAGTATTTGTTCAGCGGGATATTTATTGGACACCTCCAGTGTGCCAGGTAGGGGCAGGGCATCCCCTGGCGGGACTACAGTGGTCAAACTAACAAGGTCGTGGTCTTAGATGGAGAAAAACATCCACCAAGTTTTATCACGCAGATGAAAATGCACCAGCAGCCAGCACTTGGGGTGGGCAGTGCCACGTGCAAGGGGAACAAAACAGAGGATGGGACCCAGTTACAATGGCCAGGCTGGGCTTCCTGAGTCATCTGAATATGGAGCAGTCAGCTTCAGCCAGGCAGAGGCTCCAAGACAGAAGGAGTCATGGATTTCTAGGAAAAGCATTTCACTGATAATACTTTAATGTGCATCTGCCTCCTACACTGTCTCATAGCCAGAGAGGGCTGTGTTTCTAGGGCTGTCCCAAGTTTGACACATATTCCTGGAGCTAAAGCAAGTGAAAACACTTAGGAAAGTATGAAAGCTCTGTGTGGATGGTGGTGTATGACTCTGCAATGCATATTTTAAAGAAGAAATATTTTGGAAAGTCATTAAAAATGTTAATCACATCCCCCTCCAAACTAAAAAGCTGATGAAGGGAACATATTTTCCAGTTACACATTTTAAAACATGTATGTTTATATCAACAAAAGATAGCCTATGTTAGACCCAGGTATAGTTGATATGCCCAGCCTACGATAGCAATTAGGACAAGTATATGGCCAGAATGTCCTCTGGACATACTCAGCGGATGGTACCGTTTTTCAATGAGCTCATCTGTAAGGCACGATGAAACGAGGTCAAAGAAAAACTTAGAGAGCTTCGTACTCATGGTTTTAAACTCAACTGAGAAAAGATTCAAAGGAAAAAATCCCTGACCCAAACAAAAGCAGGAGGAAACTTAGTGTTGCCTAAAGCAACTAAAGAAAAACACCGTGTTCTCCTGGTGGCTGCTTTCTGCCGTTCCATGTGCAAGGGATCCATATTTTTGCCTCCAGCAAACTCATTTCTATTTCTCAGACCCACACACCATTTTGCCGAAACAAAGCTGCAAGTGCATTTCCACCCAGCTGGGCACACTTGCTAACTACACTGATGCATCAGAACTATAAATGTCACCCCCGTCATCTCCTTCTACCCTCTGATAACTTTACTCTTTAAAAATGTGTTAACATCCTTTTTCCAGCCTTACGTTTGACATAATCAGTCATGTACATGAACTCCCCTCTCTCTCTCTGAAAAACCCCTACGTTTCCTCAAGTTCTAATTGCATTATCAAGTGTTTTGTTTGGTTCATTAATTCCTTCCCAGATGATTTGCTCCTGGTAGGTTTCTAGCAAATTCTACCCATATCTAATAAATCATCTTACAAAATGCTGCAGGTTTTTCTCCATTATAGGGATCGAGTCCGCACGCTAATTGTTGTGCCCCTGCGAAGTTTTATTCTCCTTCCTCTCACTAAAAGCTGCCCGTTTAGCTTCATTTTAAAACTCTAACAATTCGACAACAGAGAAAAGATTTCAGAACTGTGCTTTGGCCAGGCCAAGTCCCCAGAGTCATTTTCAACGCTTGCTGCGCCAGAATACACCCAGGTTTATTCTGTCATCTAAACAAACTTCCTCCAGGTGAACGCAGCAAAGGTGTCCATCTCTTCTGTGTCCCCTGTTGGACCTGGGAGTCAGGGAGATGAAGGATCCATTTGTCCTGAGGCAACACTACCATGTAACTAACCTGAGAACAAGAAAATGAAGTCAGGAAGTTGTAACTGCATAGCCATAGGGTAGGGAAGGATGTGGGGCCCAGTTCCTGCTTCCAGGACGTGATAGGATTGTTGGGGCAGGAGATTGTGGAGTTGTAGCTACAAAGGCTATAAAGTATTCATAGAAGACCAGATGGGGAGTGATCTGAAATAATCCAGAAGGGTGTAAGTACCAGTCTAGTGAGGTTCCTCCTATATTAAAAATGATCATTATCTAGTTTCCCAGTTTTTACAGATAAGGAAATTGAGGTCCAGAAATGATCAGTGGTTTCTTTAGATGCAAGTGTACTATTTTGTTTACTTTATCATTTGATTCCCAGCATTTATCAATGGACTCACCTATACATGAATCTTGTAGTGTTTTTAGCCCAGTTCATACTTCCCACAAACATGTTTAATTTTACTTCAGTTCTCCAGCGGTATCGTGGGCCTCCTACATATAAGTCAGGTGTTCTGTGCAGCTAAGATATGCTATTATCCCACAATTCTTATTTTTTAAAATGTAATCACAAAAAGCAAGGATCAATTATTATAATATGGTCATATTTTAAAGTCCTTCTGTGCCTGTGAAGTCGAGAGGGTGAGTCATTTTATTTCCCATTTTACAGGTGATAAATATCTTAGGATGTCATTATTCTTTTTGTGCCATTTGTAAATCACATTTATAAATCTTTGAGAAAGAAGTACACACTTAAGTTTACTTTTGATTCATGCAGGTTCTAAATCTTCCCAATTTCTCTATCTTCCACCGTGGATGTCTCCACTGTTAGTTATTCCTGCTCATTTTCATTGGTTCTTTTTGCAAAGCCAATATTTCCAGAAATCTGCATCGATTTCTCACAGGGATTGCACATTTCAGTGGAGATAGCTTGGAGATAGGTTATACATTCTACTGATAAAAGTAGTCTCTGGTTGCATGGAAGGGCCTCAGCAAACAGAATATTTTGGCAATTCAGTAGATACATCTGGATGCATTATTGCACATAAGCACTCTTCAATGGAATAGTCATACATATTACAAATTAAGTTTGAGCTGATAGGGAGGGTTTCTTTTTCTCTTGTAACTTTTAGTAACACAGCAGAAGAGAGGCAAATATTTTCTCCTCTAACCTAAATTTCACCAACTTGAGCAATAATTTGCAATTAAAGTACAGAATTTTGACAAAGTTTAGGACAAACACAAAGTTAGTTTTTGTGCTTTAATTCTGTATGTGAACTAGATAAGCAATGAAATGGTATTTCCCCGCACATGCACACATAGATAGCATCATTCTCCAGAATAGTTCATTTGTCATAACTCAGTAGAATAAAATATGGACCACTGCTCCTCACTCTAAGAAAGCCTGAGCAACAAGGGCTGCCCTGCTAACTGCAGGCTTCAGTTTTCCTTATGGGGATAAGTAAGAGGGAGAAGATTATGAAAATTTTCATAATGAAGAAAATCACCTATTATAATGCCACTTTGAACTGTTGATGTTTCTTAACTTACGATGGAGTTACGTCTTTAATAACAAAAACAAATGAACTTACGATGGAGTTACGTCTTTAGTCAAAACTAAAAATCATCCGGGTGTGGTGGCTCATGCCTGTAATCCCAGCACTTTGGGAGGCCGCGGCAGGTAGATCACTTGAGGTCAGGAGTTCAAGACCAGCCTGGCCAACATGGTGAAACCCCGTCTCTACTAAAAAGACAAAAAAAATTAGTCAGGCCTGATGGCACATGCCTGTAATCCCAGCTACTCAGGAGGCTGAGGCCCAAGAATCACTTGAACTCAGGAGGCAGAGTTTGTAGTGAGCCAAGATTGTACCACTGCACTCCAGCCTGGGTGATGGAGTGAGACTGTCTCAAAAAAAAAAAAAAAAAAATCTAGGCAGGTTAAAAATGGATATAGTTTGGATTTTTTTAATATGGTTCTAAAAACAATGGGGGACAGTTCATGCGAAGAACAGAGTTTTAAGAGAAAGTGGGTAGAGCTTCCCCCACTGGGGCTAGGGAATGTGCATCCCATTTTGCAGAGAATTTCTGAGATACAAGATTCAGTGGCTTTTCTAGCCACTCACAGAATAAACCATTCTTCCTTCTGCATCCAACCTCCTTGTTGGGGGAGATAATGATTCCAGAGTCTTAAGCGAAGATTCTAGAAATAAATAATACCCCAGGTTGGGGTAAGAATAGTAGACAGTGTCCTCAACATTCACATGCACTTGTGAGGGAAGCCCCCAAGAAGGAACAGTGACTTGGGATCCAGAGCCCATTACAGAAAGACTGTCGGTATGGAGTGATCTAGTAGCAGAACAATGAAAATTCTCAAGAAGCCCAGGATCTATCTAAGTCCTAATTTATTTCAAGCTTCTGAAATTTAGTATTTGCATTTGCTTTGTCTTGAGACCTCACACTTCAAGTATTTTAGCTTAACAAAGAATAATGTATTTGGAAGTAAGAGGCCAAGTTCAAGCTCCCAAACTACTGTTTAGTAGCTAATAACCCTTAGGCAAGTCACTTACTTTCTGAAGGGCTTATGGTGGGAGGGCTTCCCTTCCTGTCCCATGTCATCCTAATTTTTTCTGATCTCTTCTTCACACAGCAGCCAACTCCCATGATCATGTCTCTAAGGTACAAACCAAAGTGGGGGGGGGGGGGCGGGAAACCTTAATCTTGTTGATTCTCCACCCTCCTCTTAAATCATCTAAAAATCAAAGTCTTTTTTTTAAATTATTTTTTGGTGATGCAGGTACCTAAAATCTACTCTTTTGGCAAATTTCCAGTATGTAACACACTATTATTAGCCATAGTTAATACTAAAGAAATGAAAAAAGCTAACTATAACAACTATAACATGATGGATATGTTAATTTGCTTGACTATAGTAATCACTTTATTACACATATGTACAGGTGTTCCTTAACTTACGATGGAGTTACATCTTAAACCCATTTTAAATCAAAAATGCATTTAATATTTCTAACCTACTGAACATTGTAGCTTATCCTAGCCTCCCTTATGTTCAGAACACTTACATTAGCTACAGTTGTGCAAAATCAAACGCAATAATAAAGTTTTGAATATCTCATGTAATATATTGAATACTATACTGACTGTGAAAAATAGAAGGGTTATGTGGATACTAAAAGTACAGTTTCTATTAAATATGTATCTCTTTCACTGTAAAGGTGAAAGATCATATCAAAATATGCTGTACACCTTAAATATAAACAATAAAAGTATTTTTTAAAAACAGTCCAATCTGAAGCCTCCAAGGGTCAGCATAGCCTGCCCTTGCCCATGCTTCCAGGCTTAACACGTGATAATCTGCATTCCACTCATGTGCACCAGCAGCCCGTCAGCTGTACCAGGTTTTCTCCTACCACAGGACCTTTGCACATGCCTTTCCCTCTCTGGAGTACTCTCTCCTCTCTTCCTCCCCACTTAAATCCTGCCCTTTCTTTGGATTGGTGCTCCACACCTCCTCCTCAGGGGACCTCCCTTTGGCCAACCCCTGTCCCTCTCTCTGCCAGGTTTTCTTTCCTTCTCTCAGTAGTGGGATTCCTAGCATCCTTCTCCTTCACCAGACTGTCAACTTCCTAGGGGCAGCTTCCATTTCTAGTTTTGCTCACCACTATATTGGCAGCCCCAGGCAGTGTGCTGAGCGTGAAGTCATTCGGAATCATTATTTAACCAATAAACAAATGAATGAGCCATTGAATGTACAGTGCCAAGCATAGTGTATGGTACGTAGAAAATAACTCGGAAGTGTTAACATTGCTAGAGATTCAAAGAAGCAAAAGATGATTCCTGCAATCAAGTGGCTTTCGTCTTGGAAGAATATTTCAAATGCATGCCATACTCTTTAGTTTATCGCTGGTGTGGAATTATTTTTAAATGCTGTCTAGGAAATTGGAGGCATTTGAGACGATCTGTCGTAATTTATTTAGAGTGTTGATTATGGACAAGCCAACTAATGATTACTGTTATAGGAAAACAAAAGAAAAAAATAGCCCATTCTATCAACACTCATTGGTAGTTTTATATTCATACTGGCACCGGCTCTTTTCAACTGAGTTGTTTTGAACCACTAAAACCATGGTTTAATATAAACAGCATTTTCTTCCAAGGATCCTATCACAATCAATTTAATGAAAGTTTTTCCACATGGTCTGTAAACTGCAAGATGAACTAGTTGGCGATGCAGGAGCCAAAATTAATTTTGATCAAAGTGATACACATCATAATTTTATTTCTTTGGATAGAAAACAAAAAAAAAAAAGAACAAAAAAGATGCCAAACCACTCTTCGTAGGTTACACTAAAATTTTGAAACACAAATCCACAAGAGCCAGGAAATTCTATTTACAGTGAATCAACTTTAGCTTTGATTTTTCCTGGCATTCATTGGTTTGTTACCTGACTTTTGTGTTTAAGGAGTTTTCATACTCTTATAATAAGAGGAACAAATAAAGAACAGGACATTATTAAGTCCAATAAGCATTTTTCAAAAAAAAAAAAAAGTGATATTGCTTGTTTTCTTGCTGCTCAGAGATTTCTGTGACTCTGAGAAATGACTGACATTACTTTTGTCCTAACTGTACTATTTTAAATGACATTCCATCCCAGGGGCTTTACACATGGCCTATAGGACATCTGTAGGACAAACACATTGAAATCTGATGAGACAAGTTAGTAAGAAATGAATAGACAGAAGAAAATCAATTTCCGGTAGGTTAGTGAATATCCACAACTAGTGTTTTCTCCATCCTGCTTGTTAAACATGATACCATTACCAAGGTGAGTTCCTGGGAAAGGTCAGTAGACTCAGCTGACTTGGTTCTCAGGGTAAAGCGCACATGCCCTTGCCATGGCATGTACCACGAACACCCTCCTTTGGCAAGTGTCCTTCTCACTGGAACATCACCTTCTACCTCCAGGCCCCACCTCTCCCTCTTGTTGATGACTGCCCCTTTTCACTACACCCTCACATCTTGGCATCATACAGTCACTGGTGACTGAACATGTCAGCTTCCTTTGCTTTACAGCTCAGGTCAGGTAACAGCACTGCCAGCTGTGCTGCTCAGTGGTTAGAACACGCATTTTGAAGTCAGGCAGACCTGGGTCACATCCCCATTTCTACTTTCATAAGCTGCACAACTTTTAGGAAGCTGCTCAGCTTCTGAGGTGGTAGAGATAGCACCACCTACCTCACCAGTGACTCCTTATTCTGAAGATGGGATGAAATCATGTGTCTGAAGCATTTATTGCAATGCCCGACACAGAACAAATGCCCATATGCGGCGTTCAGTGTCACATCCTTGAAATGGCTCCCAGGATCCAGAAAAGGCTCCTCCCTTAGACATGACTGCAACATAAACTGCTTTTCATGGGTTTTCTTATGTGACTTATTTGGAGTATGGTTTTTGCTGAAATTTGGCAGCTGGAATTTGGGAGCCCAAACCTAGGCTAGCGTTTCCTGTAAAAGATAGCATTTACTGAGTGTGCTAAGAGCCAGGCGCTCTTCCAAGCTCTTTACAAGGAATCTTTACAACCTGTTTACACATGAGGTGCAGGAAGAGGCTAGGAAATGTGTCTAAATGTGGACAGTTATAACAACAGCTGACGTTGGTCACTGTGCCAAGAGCTTTACTTTACCTACATCATTCAGGTATCATCTATGAAGCATGTACTTAAATACTCCTCATATCCTATTGAGGACACTGAGGCACACAGAGATGGAGTAATTTACCCAATGTCACACATCTGATAAATGGCAGAGCATGGACTACTTACACCCCCATGTGTCTCACCCTAGAGCCCCAGTGATGCCCACTCTCACCCAGTGTTACTGAGCCTTGCTCACCACTTTATCAATACATGGCACATTGATTCTGCAAGTCAATGAGGATAATAAATAGCTAACCTTCGTTGAGCACTCGCTGTGCACTAGGCATGAACCATAACTACTTTCTATGCAGGGCCTAATTCAGCAACAGCTCTGTGAGTTAGGTCCTGCTGTTAACCCATTTTACAAAGAAGAAAACTAAGGCATCAGGAGATGAATAACCTGCTCCAGATAGCACAGCTCACAAGTGCTACAGCCTACACTGAACCCCAGGCAAATGGATCCAAAGCTTTGCACCTTGACAATGGCCCTCATCAGATGTAGAACTCCTGCCTGCTCCTCTGCATCTTCATGCAGCATCCTTAAGGATCCTCTAATTTTAAATGTAAATGGCTACGGTGACACAAATATAAAACACCATTGAACACTCATTTTAACTCCGTGTGATAACAATTCCGTTAATGGAGGACTCTTCCTGTCCTTTTCTCTGATGACTAGAGGCTTGAGAGTAGAAATTTTATTGTAGCCAGCCCTCTAGACTCTGATGAAAACAGTTAACAAATTCAAGTTTATTCAAGGTATTTATGAGACCAATATGAAGTTTACACCAGGGAGAGGAAATGGCATAATAAAATGGCTTTCATAAAGGCTTTGGGCATGATGCTTGCAAAAACCTAACCACACCTTCCTCCTTCAATTTGTGGCTGTATTTGCCTTTACAGCAGGAGATAATGCCAATGGATCATTAAATGCAATAACATTGACATGTAAAAAAGAAGCATGTCATCTTCTATATTCTGAACTTAGAGCATGCCTCTCCCAATTCAAGGTGAAAGCCGCCAGCATCTTAAATGAAATGTCTGCAGATGCACAGATGCCCTCTGTGTCTCTCATTTTTGTCGGTGAAACAGTGATAGTCGTCGTACTTCCCTTGTGTGAGGATTACATGAGTAAATGTAGGTAGAGTGCATAGAATAGTGTCTGACCCAGAGGAAGTGTTGTACCACTGATTGGGTTTATCATGATTAAAGTGTCAAAAGCTCCAGCATTTTATTTGAAGTATTATGGACACTCACGTATAAAAAGGTGAGTAACGAAGCACAGAGTGGCTGATAGCGACTTTCATGGACTGTTCAACCGGAAAGTGCTCTGGGAGACACCCTTTTCAAGCCCTTGCTATAGAGGGAGCTGAGTCACCCAGCAGCCCCTTCTATGTGTCCAGGGCTGAAATGCAGGAGTCTGGAGGCCAGATCATCACGTGCTGCTACTATGGTGGACTCCTGACCTAGTTACAGCCAGAAGCAGGACCACCGCCAGCCCTTACAGGCACTTCAGCGTGATTTAGAGGAAGGCTTCACTTCCTCTGGATGGATACGGCCTCTAGTCCACTGCCCTACTTGCCACCTTGCGTTTGCTCACACCTCAGCCTACACATCCCTAATCGGGGTACTACAGTGAAGTTCTAAAAGAGACAGAGAATCAGTTGTCCAAGAGAAAGAAGCCACTTTGCATGTTGTGATTTTCTGCGAGGTCTATAAACTTGGTGTTTCTTGTCTCTTTCCTCTCTGTGTCATTTTTCACTTGAAATGGCCCCACCTTGTCACCTGCAGTACAGAAACCCGAGACAGCAGGAGAGCTTGGTAAGAGCCACTTGATTATTTTGCAAACACTCCAATACCCTTCTGAACCTCATTTTTTCATTCTCCACAAAGCAGAGGATACTGTCCTTGATACTATTTTTATCCTATCAAGAAATGGTCTAGAATAAGCTTAAGAGCAAAAACACTTCTCATTAAATACGTATGTATTTTTTACTGGAGAAGACACTCAAGTTCCTAAGAACTCTTAAGAGATGTAGAAGATAGGGAGATTTGGCTGTAGAAACAGCTTGTTGCCAGTTGGCTTTCCTATAATATCTGGAGCTGCTGCTTCAAATTATCACCTGTAAGGTGATGCAAAAATGTACATGTTAATTTTTCGATTCATACTGGTTCAAATATACTGTAGTTTAATGGACATTTGGATGCCATTGCTTGATATGAGATTTCATGTGATGACACCAAGGTTTCCAAAGGAGATATTAAGGTGGGATTGGTATCTGAAAAGAAGGTATTTTATAATATTTTGAAAGTATTTATATTATTTTTTAAAAATATTTACTTTTTAAAAAGTAAGTACATGTATGTTTTTAACCTCTAAGACACATCATCTATTTTACTAATCAGAGGCTGGTAGTCAGATGTAATTCTATATTTAGGAAAACAGGAAAGGATTTTAAAATGTGAGACACGTCAGTTAGGCACAAAGAAGACTTTTCTAACAAGGAAATTACCCAGGCTATAAATTTATCTGTGCAGGATGCTTGAAATGGAGTCAGGAGGGGATCTGATGGTTGTGAAAATGCCAAATCTAGGGAAATAACATCAGGATGCATTTAGAAAATACCATGGACAAACTCTGCTGAGGTCCCAACTAGAACCCAACACACCCATACATAGAAACTGATAGCTGTGGCAGTGCCATCTGCAGATATACATCTCTGAAGTGAAGTACTTTCCTCTGAAACACATTAATTTGAACACCATTCATTCCTGAAACTCACATTTCTTCTTAACTGCCATAATACCTGCATTTTAGATAAGTTGCCTTCCCTTCTCCAAGCCCTAGAGGAGACTATAAATTTGAAATAAATTAAGATAGACAGGAGTTTCCTAAATGAAAAAAGATTTTTTTTAATCCAACCTAAATCAGGGCTTGAAACCTTTTACTTTTCAGTATATAGTTTATTATCGTCTATTGCTTCCAGTGGATTCTATGTTTTAATTAGTTTGAAAACATAGGTGTGATATTTTACAGAATGAAATCACTGCCCCTGTATTTAATTAAATGAACCCTATAAAAGTTGGATTTTAGCCAGGGGCATAATTTATACTAGGCTGAATTTAAAATTGCATTCATACTTTATATGAGGTCATTTGCACATGTAATAGAAATAGAGGTGACTGTGATATGCTGAACTTCAGAAACCAAATGTCCCCCATAAATGGGTACTTAGTTTCTAATTTGGAGAGAATATAGTATGCCTTTTCCAAATACTACATTTTAAAATATCCTGAACTGCTTACAATTAAGTTGTAGAAAACTTTGGAGGCTCTCTGGGACTCTGTTTTGAAAGGTGCTACTGTATGACAATACTTTAACCCATGGTATTTCTAAGTAGACCGTGAAAACCAAGCCTGTCTCTGGGTTATGGGCCTGGCTAGCATTCCATCGTGTGTAGTCTCTGAGTCACTGGATGTCTGGGTAAAACGCCACCCATAATGCATTTATCTGCCCATTTCTTAAGTAGTTCCCATGTGTTGTAGCCTCATTTTTCCTCCAAGGACTTCTTTCAGTGACATTCCGTCAGCCAAGAAGGGAACTGGTCTCACTAAATAAGCTCAGTGAATTCTTGCTGAATGAGTGAATGACTGAAAGATAGACAGATGGGTTGTCAGTGAAATTTACCTCCCACATGGAAAGCTGGCCAGCTTTGTGTTAGTTCTCAGGACCGACTGTGGAAAAGACAGCTACAAGTACCTCCTAGGAAGAGCAACAGCAATGTTATTCCAGCCCAAATTGAACCAAGGAATGGTTCCACGCCCTCAGCGTAATTGTCTGTCTTGTCTCGGGAGATCTTATGCTAAAGGACCTCTTTAAGGTCCCTTAGTGTCATGTCATATTTGCGTCAGTGATGTTTGCCTTGAGACTAACTGATTGGATTTTTGCCATAATTGCACCTAAGTCCCAGGGGACCAGCCAGAGCCTTAGGTGAATAATTTAAGCATTTAATTTATAATAAAGATAAAGTTTGCAATCAGCATTTCTTGTTCCAAAACATTCCATTTACTTGGTTTTAAAGCTGCATAAACTGTTTTAAAGGCAATCTGCTCAATTGGGCGAGTTAATGATATTGAATTTGACCGGGCCAAACGTCACTGGGTGAGCATCCCGTCTATAATCACAGCCATCATCACCGCCGTTTTGTGTAATGTAGATGCAATGCTAATCCTGAGAATAAAAGTTGTCATTCTCGGTTGGCTGACGGCGTGCACCGGAGTCATCACCTCGCTAAGTCTCTCAGTGATGTGATTGCAAGATGACAGTGTAATAAGTGTTATGTGCACAAGGTAATTCAAAACAAATTTGGCTGCAAAAATGGATCGTCTAGGATAGTAAACTCCCGCCTTGTCTCATCTTCTTTTAAGAGAATGTAATGATGCCTAAAATACCTTGTCAAGAAGCTCATGTGGCAGGGGTCAAGTCCTGTAAAATTTATCTGTTGCACCCCCCTCCTCCTCCAAGAATCCCAACTCAAGGACTGAAAATATCAGTGTGCATATTGGTACCCCAGGAACACACAAGACGGGCGGACAGCTTCTGGGAAGCTAAGAAGCCTTTCAGCATACGAATGTCTCTTAAGAACACCTCACTAGGCTGGGTTTCGCTTCTTTGATTATAGATTGTTTCCTCATGGGAAAATGTGTCTCTTCTACTATAGGATCCCCACGAGCACTGGAGTCTTAGTAAATTCTTATTATTGGCATTTAGGCATTACAAGTAAGTTATCTCATCTAAACTTTATATTACCCTAAGAAGCACGATGCTATATTTATTTTGTAGATGAGGAAACTGGAAAGAACAGTTAAATTGCCCAAAGCCCACGGCCAGGATTCCAATGCTGGCTTCATCCCACAATTGCCGTCCCTGCACACTCCACCTCTGAACTATAAAAAAAGGAGGAGGTCACCTGGCTTGTAGAGGAGCTTATTGGAGCTGTATTTGATTGAAAACTGCATGAGCTACTAAATTTGTTTTCTTGGGCACAGTTGTCAGAAATGCCTTTCTGTGGAACCCAGCCGTAGGCAGGGGGGACATTCTTGTGTGGGATGACAGGGCATTTCTTAGTCACCCCAAAGTCCCAGTTCTCCCTTTGGGGTTGCTACTGCTCTTCCCTCTGTAACCTGGGCAGTATGGATGTGGTTGTATCAGTGCCGTTTAATAGTACCGAAAGCTGGATGGATTCAGAACAGCTTTCCTGCTTTTTGTAATTGAGTGTGTCTCAACACAGAGGAGCTCTTTGTAGCCAAGAATGCTTTTAGCTTTAGGCTGATCCAAGCAGGTCCTTCATGCATCATTTTCTTGGTACCATTTAAACATCCACTCAATGGTACTAGCATTTGGTTTATAAAATCTATCCAAGTAAAGCAATAGTTGCCATCACCTTGCTATAAAAATAAAATAAGATGTACTCCTGATCAGAGAAGGCTTTTCACTAATTACCCACATAGAAGACTGTCTCTAGGAATGAATGAGAAGACATTTGTGCCTAATTTTACAATATAGCTATGTGATATTTACACCTTTTAGGATGTTTTGGACTGTAGGTAGTTAAGATCCAAGTCAAATGACCTAAAGTATAAGAAATGTATCATTGAATATAACAAGAAGTTTGGGGATAAGAGGTTCTAAACTTGGTTAATTCACTTACTCAGTGATATTATTGGGACCACAATTCTCTCATTTTTCTACTCTGCCATCCTCAGTGTGTTAAGCTGGCCTCTGAGGCCAGCTCCCCACAGGGTCCCAAGATGCTGCCACAAGTCCAAGGAAGCATGCAGATGACTTGCCTAGGGGCAGAAAATGGCCCTCTCCTGTCTCATGTCTTAGTTTAAGGATGAACAAAACCTCAGAGCTCCCTAGCAGTTCTCCCATCCCATCCAACCAGCCAGAATTACACTGTATACCCATGCCTAAATCCATCATGAGGCAAAAGGACCAAGACCACCATGATAGGCGGGAGCCCATCAAAATCCACACCTCAAATCTCCCCCAGAAGGAAAGATATAGGATCTGGTAGAAAGGAAACAAAGAGTTCTTTTAGCAGAGAGGAAGCATTAGGGTGAGGATGGGTGCGTGCTGCGCAGGCAGCTGACATTGTCTCCTGTGGTGTTTGTAAGAATTATGTGTCTCTAAACAGTGTAGACCTATAGGTTCCTTTCTGGACATAACTAGAAGATTCCCGGATTCTAATTCCCCATCCTCTCCCTCACTTAGCTTAGTGTTCCTCTTAACAAGAAGAGGAAGTTATAAAGGAAAAAGATACCATAGTAAGAAAATCCCATTCTTATTCCTTTTTGGCAAAAGGCCTGGTATTTATATAGTATTAAATAGAGGAAGAACAAATTTGACACATCTTGTAGCACCCACTTGAAAATCCTAATGTCTGAATTCATTGTGGGTATAACTAACATTGGGGCAAGCCATCCCTAGGGAGTACAAAGGGCAGAAGACCGGTGTGACTGGGTGGTATTGAACACACCCACACCTCCTAAGGGTGCTATCTGTTGCATTAAGTTATTCTCAGGAACAAATTTACTGTAGCATTGTAAATTCCTGTACTATCTGACTCTTGGTGTCACACATTTAGTGAAAGATATGGCCCAAACAGTTCGGCCCCAGAATGAATTCCACAGGACCCCAAGTTGTTTTTCATCCCCATCTACACCCCATTCCCTCCCATGCCAAGCCCTCAGCATTCGAAGGTCTAAGCAGGGAAGCACTCACCAAGGTCACTTGGGGCGGAAAGCTAGAAAGAATTCTTTCTTGTCCTTTCATTCTTCTCTCAAAGGGAGAAACATGGCAACAGTTGTAGTGTTAAACCCTGCTTTCCAAGTCCTCCAGGATGGGGAATTTAAAAGTTCGGTGGTTCAGACAGTTCCTTATTTACTGGTGCACTCAAGTCATTTTGTGACCCAGAGTTCTTTTCTGCCGAACTCCCTCATGATGTAAATAAATTACTTAAGTGGATTGAATCCAAATCATTAATAACCTCCACTGGCATGATTCATTTGGGCTTCATTACAAGGAAAGAATTCAACATCTATTTCTCAACCCAACAGTTGTTTACAATGCACTTCGACCTAAGAGTTGTTGTCCCTACAGGGCCAGAGTGAAAGGGTTTGGGGGAAAAAAAGAGAAAAACAGCTTTGCAATCAATACTTATGTTCTGCCTGGACAGAGGGAAATTGAAGTGCTCTGAGGATAGACCTAATTGTCAGCATGCTTTGAAGTCCAAGATACTAAGGGAGGAAAATGTATATATGCCAGATAGGAAATGGCTGTGGTTCAGTGTTCATTTTGACATTTATACATACATGCTAACAACACGCACATTGCAAGAATGGACTATTAATGTAAGAGATTTAAACTCAGGGATTGCTATGTGGAGTGACTTGAGTGGGTCGGTGTTCTCCAGAAAAGCTTTGAGAAGCTGAGCAACTTCTGCAGTCCTGTGGAATATGATTCCTATACCATCATTTTACATTTGCTTTTTAAAAGCCCACGAAACCTCTTGAGGAATACCGTAATATTAAAATATTGTGGAGCCTGATGCATTTTATGCAGTCCAGTCATAAGATATTACCAGACTTTCTGCCCATAACTACCTGAACATAGTTCCTTTGTTTTATGGGGGAAGGGAAAAGAGAGGATAAATTAAATCATTGGACTTCCATCTAACTTGGAATGACTTTGATTTTTAGAAATGACTCTGATTTCTATTTCATCTTATGTAAGCTGTTCTAAAGATAGCCAGGTTGGGTGAGTTTTGATTGTACCATTGGGGAGAATCCTGGACATAGCATCCAACGTTCTGACCCAGCATGAACTAGTAAGGTCCTCTCATGAGGTCTGAGGCTGCAGGGAGGGAGATGATCTTACTTTCAGTCCTGCCAACTTCACAGGACTATGATGAGAGAACTGTTGAGAGGTATCTTCATTTAAGCCATGCAGCAGACAGTAGTCACTCAATAAGTGCAGGCTTTGAGGATGCAGTAATAGCAAAACACTGCACACAGTGGGAAACAAAACAGCAATTAAGCCAGTGGTGACTTCCCCCCAAACGTTGGCCATTTGAGTTCCTTCTCCATAATACTTGCCATGTGCCCCTATGACCTGAACTGTCATTTACTTAATATTGTCAATGGACTTTTTAAAGAGCGAAAGGATTAATTTTAAGAGGAAACTTCATATTACTTCCATGACGGGAAGACTGGTATCATCTGACACAAACTGGAAAAATACACACTATTAAAACGTAACAGTGTAATGAATTTCTAGTTAGCTATTATTGCCTGATAAAGGCTCGGAGGCTGAGGCTGGCCTTTTCTTTCACAGGCAAGATTAGCAAGTGATGAAATTGTGTTAAAGATATTCCACGGGGAAGCCAAGCTTTCCCGCTGTGAGATTTACTATTTCATGCCAGATCTGAATACCTCCAAACTCACTCTTTCCACCAGGCATTCTTTGGGAAACCTAAACATTAGAGAAGTGAAGTTCTCTGACCCCATCGCCTGCTTCTTTTAGCTGCTTACACATGAAAGGAGCCAATCCATGTATCTGTCCTTCCATTTTCTGCTTCATTCTAACCTTGTCCCACCCTAAATATTTTTCCAAAGGTCAACGGCAAAGACTTGTCCAGAGCAACTCATGACCAGGCTGTGGAAGCTTTCAAGACAGCCAAGGAGCCCATAGTGGTGCAGGTGTTGAGAAGAACACCAAGGACCAAAATGTTCACGCCTCCATCAGAGTCGCAGCTGGTGGACACGGGAACCCAAACCGACATCACCTTTGAACATATCATGGCCCTCACTAAGATGTCCTCTCCCAGCCCGCCCGTGCTGGATCCCTATCTCTTGCCAGAGGAGTAAGTAACCTAATCTTGAACCCCTAACGCGTTAAGTAAAGAAGTATTTCCAAGTTGTTTTTTTGCTCTTCCATGTGGCAAAAAAAAAAATTAATGCACCCTATAATTTTCCTCCAAGTTGCCCGTATTTAATTTTATTGTTTATAGAGGCAATAAATCGAATCCTGCTCAAAACCGCTCTGACATATTAATTACTTTATTATAACCCTGGAGCGGACTTATTCAAATTATATCCTAAGAACAGAATTACTTACAAATGTTGTAAAAGTTGTTTCAGAATAAAATTTAATCACCCCAAATGGTAATTTGAAGATCATGCAGTTATTACTAGAGGGAATGCTGATCATTCTTTTAAATAGA
The DNA here is from genome assembly GCF_008728515.1 of Papio anubis. Taxonomy (NCBI): domain Eukaryota; kingdom Metazoa; phylum Chordata; class Mammalia; order Primates; family Cercopithecidae; genus Papio; species Papio anubis. Next base: position 66,685,229 of record NC_044977.1, read on the forward strand.
CAACAAAGTAAGTTGTGTGTGTCAAGAGAGCCCTAGAGGTTGTGCCTTCTGCTTTCTTGGGTCTCATTTCAAGCCTGGATCCATGTAATAAGCCCGCACATGCCTCATCTAAGTACTGCATCAACCAATTAAATAACAGCTGCAACTCAGCACGCCACATGGATTTCTTTACACACACCTCTTCTCCCATCTTATTTCTGTCAGCAGCAAAGATTCCTTCAGAGGCTTCAAGTCAGACAAACCTGATGCTCAAAGTGATTTCTAGTTGTGGAACTTGGGTAACCTACTTTGTTTTGTGGGGCTGTATTTTTCCTATATTAAAATGGGGATAACAGTATCAATCTCTTATGATCGTTGAAGGATTAAATAAAACAGTATGTGGGAAGTGCCTATGGGGCATATGGTAAGCACTCGGTACATGATAGCAGTGATCCCCGTTAATTTAGTGGGTGAAGTAAAATATTCAGGAAAAAATGAAGAGCAAGACATTTTCTGTGATAGACTGCTGGCCTCCAAGGCGTCCAGTTCAACATAGCTTTAAACGAAGCTTTTCGTGTGTGACTTCGCACATCTGAGGACACAGCCTCTCCAGCTGATGTTAGGGTCACCCCTGTGTTTTCCCATCTCAGCTCCATCTCGGATCAGATCATTTATTTCAAAGGGCATTTTCACCTCTTACAGGAAAATCCACTGGGTAATACCTGTTGGATTCCTAGTAGTAAGTCAGTAGCTGGAGTGAGCACTTGTTTCCTGTGGTTCTGTCAAGTTCCAAATAAAGGCTTGCGCTTCATCCCTTGATTTTAGTGGCTAGCTGTCACTGGAACCCAGGGCTAATTCCCCAGGCTTGACAGAGTAGGTTTGGCGGCAGCTGGTAGCGTAAAGACAGAGGACAGGGCATCCGTCTCACATTCGCTCACAGTGTGCACATGTGCAAAGCACTATTATCTCCTTTATTTCTCATGACTGTCCGTTTATACAGGTGAGGAACTGCAAACTCACCAGGTTCCACTGAGCTGATGGAAAGGCAGGTCAGTCAGACCCCAACTCCCAGCTCTGAACCACAGTACCCTGTAGTGGCCCATTCGATCCTCTGGAACAACTGGCTGATTCACTGAGTATGATTATCCAAACCATTTATCTGACGTTACAGACCAAACTGCCTCACATTATTGATGAGGCCTTTAAGGCTACTTCTGACTCTCAGATGTTGGCCTGTCACAGTGACGGGCCTTTTAGAAGCTAAACCTGTAATTTCCTCTTAAGTCTAGTTAACATGACATGACTTATCCCCTGGGGGCAACTTGAGAAATGTCAGAAGAGTCCAGAGGTCAGGCCTCTTCAGGTTCTGGCTAGGTCAGACAACAGCAAGAGCGTGCATCGGGACTGAACGGGGAATGTTAAGTTGATGCGTGAAAGCCCAGACCTTCCAACAGTATCCTCAGTACTAAAAGCCCTTTAAGTGCAGGCAGTATATTTGCCTGATGGATCCAGAAAATTGAAAGCCAGCCCTTATTTGAATGGCCACTCGTGTCTGATCTGTTGTTTCAAAACTAAGTGCCTGGCAGGGAAGACTAGGGCCCATTGATTGCTGTGCTATGACCTTTGAGAACGTGAAGGTTTGGGTCCCCAGCCAACAATCAGAGGCTGAAGCTTTGCATCTGGCACCGTGGACTGTTAAGCTCCTTTCAAAGCCACTGATCCAGTATGTTATGACTCCCACTGCCTTTGCTCCTTGAGGTTCCTTTAATGACGCTTCCAAAGATGTCATGAGTTCTGTGGATTGTATTTTGCATATGTTGTCCTAGGGAAACATATCTTTATATGCATTGTTATATGATGCATATAAAAATGCATATAATGATGCATATAAAACATCATTATATGCATTGATGCCTACATGTTTGCACATACGTTTCAACCATGTAAGTGCATACTGCATTGTGATATCAAACATATCTTTGTGGGTAACATTCAAAAAGACACCGTCCTAGGTAACAGCAGCAGAGTTTCAGTCTCAGCCTTTTGAACTGGTCTCAGGGGCCAGCACATATCTTAGACTGTTGCCTGGGCTCGAGCCTAGTTTTCTGCAGAGCCTAGTTTTCATCTAACAATGAAGCAATAAGCAGTAAAATACTGTCCTCTTTCCTGCGTACAGATGGAGTTAGAAATTAGTCACATTGAATCACATGACTGGCAGGCTCTGGGATGGGCTCTGCAAACAACAAAGCCCATCAGGCTGGCACTTTGCATCTTAAGTCCTTCAGCAGGAAATGGACTAAAGGCAAATGGTAAAATTAGGATGATGGAGGTCCTGACCGTGCTGAGAGCCCCATCCAGAGGGAAGTGAGTCATGAAAGGGCCTACACCCTGGGAACTGTTCCTGTGCCACTGGCCTGACCATGGGTGTAAGAGAAACAGATCCTGACACTGGAAACAGGGCTGTAATGATGTTGCATCTCTTTTCAGGCATCCCTCAGCCCATGAATACTACGATCCAAATGACTACATTGGAGACATCCATCAGGAGATGGACAGGGAGGAGCTGGAGCTGGAGGTATGAAGAACATCCTTGTCTCATTTTAGGAGTCATTATTAAGAACACAGAATGCCTAATAAGTTCTCTATAAACATAAATTAGTTTACAGATGCCAATGGAAAAATAACAAAAGCAGAACCACTTTTACTCATGCCCTTTGAAAGGCACAGCTGAGATTCTTCTTCCCTCCTTGGAAATAGAGCTTAATAATCAAGTCCCAAAAGCAGAAATGTAAGGTTTTTTTTTTTTAATTTGAATCACTTAAAAGATAGGACAGTAAATCCTGTTGTCAACCTTTGAATCCACATAATCCATACATTCTTGTAACTAACATAAGCCTCCTCACCTTCCTCCCTTTTATGTCATCACAACTCTTTACTCAAAGGCAGATGGCTCAAGAGTAGGTGGATAAATTACTTCAGTGAATGCTAGCCTGTCCTAACAAAAAGGTTTGTTCACTGCTTCACTTGCTTCAAGCTTGCTAACATTGATATAGAAGAAATTAAACAAATCCATAACTCTTCTTAAGTGTTGCTTGAGGCCACACAGGATTAGGTAAAGATTCAAGATGCTACATAATGTCAAGTAGGTCTTTGTTAAGGTTTAAAATATTTAGAGGACACCAGGTTGCCAACAGAGTTCTACTTCCCATTTTCCTTTTAATAAGGGTGATAGAAAATACAGGAAACACTAACTTGTATAATATATTTATATTTTGGGGGAAACACTTTTATATTTCAATGGGGTTTCAAAACATATAAGAGCATTTCTGAAAGCTGATCTTGTGGAATAAAGTAAAAAGACACCTGATGTTGACAGGCAAGCCCTTGGGTACCATCAAAAGGTCACCCAGGAAAAAAATCGAACATTTTATCCAATTTCATGGCTAACTGTTGTGTAATCTATGCTGTCCTACCAATACTTCTGAAGCTGAACTGTTTAGTGGCAGTAGGTTCTGTGCAAGGACAGAAGCAGTCGAATAGTAGAGAACAGCTGTGTTCCTCTACTTAAAGTTACCAAGAGTTCTTATTCCAAAACAGAAGTTAAAAATCAATAAATGTGGGCAAACGATGACTTAACTGACGGTTAGCCAGATACAGTCAAATCAAAGGACTTGTCGCCAGTGGCATGACTGACTCAATGCAAGTTTTTAAAACTTTAAAATTTTCCCTAAATGCAGCTGTTCTAAACAGGAATGGCCACTATAAAAACTTGACTTTCTGCTTGCTGTCAACCACTTACCAAAGCACTTGCCATTTAACGATTGCTCCAGGGAATGAAGTTTTGTCATTTTCAAAAATCAGGATTCTGCCTCTTATTTAGTGTCCTATCACCCCAGCTTCAGGGATGTTTGGTGAAGCAGCCATGACTCCTTCAGGACACTTTTCCTTAATTTGTTCCTTCCAAAGGGGGTTCATAAGGAAATACATTTGAGAAATGCCAGATCGAAGAAAACTAAACAGATTTCTTGGAGGACTTCTGAGAATCTCGACTATCTAACTAGCATTGGTAAATCCCCTGGGGGAGTGGGCAGAATTTCCCCCACCTCTCTGGCCAAGTACCTGTTTATACTTCCTCAGTCTACAGTTCTCTGGAACACTGTTGGAGAAACACTGCTCTCCAAACAGAGGGCTATTCAATCATCTTTATGGGACGACACTGCTTTTTGATGATGTAATTGTGGCAAAGTAGAGTTCTTTTAAAAAGCTGTCAGGTGTTTCAGAAGCTAGAGGTATGAAGTAGTAGAGACTCTGCAGTCTTTGGTATTTAGTTAAACTTGACTTTATAGCAGTGGGTTCTTTTAGTTCTTTTTTTAGTTTCTAATACCTTTGAGAATCTGATGGAACCTACAGCCCCTCTCTGGAAAAACTCTGCTGCCTGCGAGAGCTTGCATACAGTTTCAGGAGATTCACTGAGCCCCCACAGTATCTGCCCAATTTGGGCCATTCTGTCTTACAGTTTTGTTGTTGTATCTGAGTATCACCAGAACTCTTATGTGCTTTCTATTTCTCTTTAACTCGACTCAACTTATTTAAACTACGGTAATTTTATTTTAAAGGAAACACTATACCACTGCCTCAAGCAGAAAGTCAGCATCCATTGTCTTAAATAGAAAATCCCATACAATTAAATACAGTGGACACAAGCCAGTGTTATTAAATCCTGGTGCTCAATAAGGGTGCCCGCTGAGGGTTGGGAGCCTGGGGTCACTACATCCTGCCTTTTCTCTAAGGAGATTAGCTAGTATTAAAGAAGTGTTAAGACTAGCCTGAACTGAGTCTTTCTCCCCAAAGCCTAAAGCACCTGAGAGCATCCTGCTTTCAAAGCAGGAGGGAGCCACTCAGAAACTGTTCCCTAGAACCCTGTTGTTTAAAGTGTGGTAGGAGGACCAGCAGCCTGGCTGGTCAAAGTAGAGTTCTCATCTAGGAGATGTGGGAACTGCACAAACTTGGCCCCCCAGATCTTCAGAATCAGAATCTGCACTTTAACAAGGTCCCTAGGTACCTCGGTGCCCATTACCCTGACCTACAGGCCACAGGCCCAGATAAAGAAGCCCAAGCTATCATTTCCTCTTGTTCTCTTGAGTCACTCCAGTGAGGCTTTGGTGGTGCCTTTCACTCACTGCAGTGTAGAGATGTGCCCCCGAGTCATGATTATTGCCCACACTGTCCATGCAGAGTAAAATTATCAGGGCCTAGGAATGACTAAACCCCTCGTAGGCATGTGACACTGAGTTCCTAAGACTGCTTCTCTCTTTTCATGAATAAAAGCAGACACAACGCAGGTGTTTAGAAAACTAGCCTAGGATTAATATTTTAAGCTAGACCTTGGATGCCATCAGACTTTATATTCGTGTTTATTTTCAATTCCATTCATTTTACTGAGCATCTCTTACATTAAATATACTGTTTGGCCCTAGAAATGCAAAATCAGGAAGTCACCACTCTGCCTGCCTGTAAGGAGCTCACAAGCCTTTAGGACCATTAGACATTAGCTTTTCATTTCTTCTTAAACAACCAGAATAGGGGCATTCTCCATCTCTAGCCCCTTTGAACAGTTACCATGGAGTACTGTGAGTCCATAGCAGCCAGGAAGTCTTGCTTTAAACATTTGGTCTTTTGTCCACAGCAACTCAGATGTCACCAGGTCATTTCTGTTACCTAAAATGAACCTGGCAATTTTGGACAGATGTTGTCCTCAGTTCTGTGGCGGTGATGGCTCAGGCCTCCTAGGCTAGGAACACATCAGCTGAGGCCTACTGCAGCCACTCACCGGAAGGGTCTCTCCACTACAGAACAGTAGCTGTACCTCCAGCATTGCTGTTTCAGAGGTGTGTCTCTGAAAGGGCCTCTGCTCAGTCCTTTCCAGAAGGTTAATTAATAAACCCCACATGCTGAGAAGTGAGTTGCCTAAAGTGGGCCCAGTTTCCAGGGAGACTGGCACGTGCCTGTCATCCCTGCTTCTGCACGAGATTTCTTAGAACAGTCGCAATCTGCCTTCTAGATTCCATCCTGTTTTGTTCTAACTGTTGGGTTCAATTTTAGTAAAATCAGGCTGTTATATTTAAGTAAGGGGCCAATCGCAACAGACCACTTATCATCTAAATTGAATTGGACTAAAGTCAGCACCTTCCAAAGAACAACTAGTTCCATGGATGTTATATACGAGGAAAATATGTATGAGTGTGTTGAGATTTTATTAAAGCAAATGCACAGAGAAAAACAGATGTTCTGGCCAGACACGGTGGCTCACGCCTGTAATCCCAGCACTTTGGGAGGCCAAGGTGGGCGGATCACAAAGTCAGGAGTTCGAGACCAGTCTGGCCAACATGGTGAAACCCCGTCTCTACTAAAAATACAAAAATTAGCCAGGCATGGTGGCATGCACCTGTAATCCCAGCTACTTGGGAGGCTGAGGCAGGAGAACTGCTTATACCCAGGAGGTGGAGGTTGCAGTGAGCCAAGATTGTGCCACTGCACTCCAGCCTGGGCAACAGAGCAAGACTCTGTCTCAAAAAAGAAAAAGAAAAAAAGAAAGAAAAGAAAAACAGATGTTCTCCCTTTTAAAGTACACAAAATGATCATATTTAGGTAAGTGTCAAATCCCTGTTATTATGAGACTGCTTAGAGTTAAAGGGATTACACCCAAGTGTACCCTAGGGTTGAGCAGACAAATAATTACCCATAAATTTTCAGGCACTGAACACCTGCTCTACATCTTCCTGTAGGCAATTAAGAAAGAAAATACATGCCCAAAGAAGGCTTTTCCTTTTGTCTATTGTTTTAATTTCCCAGGCGATTCATCAGAAGCATCCTATGTAGGCTGTGAAACTACTGTCACCTGTATTGTGTTCTCATGATGTAATGAAAGGAAAGGAAAGCTACAATTTCAATAGGAGACTAAAATGCTCTCCAAACCTGGTTTTATAGAGGAAGCTAAGTATATCAGAAGGGAACCGGGATTGACCTGGAGATTATGCAGGATGCCCCAGCCAGTCTAGAACTTTTTCTTTAGCCTTTGAGGCACAGGACAAGGAAGAGATCCTTAGGGAACCTTTCCTGGTCAGCCCCATCCTGGATTGAATTGGCTTCCTCATTACTTTTCCTGTGTAATCAGGGTGTTTGCCACTTTTTGTACTACGCCTTCTAACAGCCTGCGTGGCAGTGCCCCAGATGTTTACATGCCTCAATCTTTTCTCCAAATGTCACCTCTCCAGAGGAGCTTCCCTGGCTACTCTCTGAAGCACCCCTATGCCACCAGTACCATTTTTTTTTTTGGAGACTGTGTCTTGCTCTGTCACCCAGGCTGGAGTGCAGTGGTGCAGTCTTGGCTCACCACAGCCTCTGCCTCCTAGGTTCAAGCAATTCACCTGCCTCAGCTTCCAAATAGCTGGGATTACAGGCATGTGCCACCACACCTGGCTAATTTTTATATTTTTAGTAGAGACAGGGTTTCACCTTGTCGGCCAGGCTGGTCTCAAACTCCTGACCCTCAAGTGATCTGCCTGCGTTGGCCTCCCAAAGTGTTGGAATTACAGGTATGAGCCACCACACCCAGCCCATTATTTACTTCTTATCTGTCTTCCCCACTGGAATACAAGCTCCCTGAGAGCTAGGCTCTGGTCTAACTCATTTACCGTATATTCCTTTTGCCCAGACCATGTCTGGCATATAGTAGGCACCCGGAAATGTTTTTTGAATGAAGGAATAAAATGCCTTGTTACCGTATCTCAAACATAAGGTCCTTGAGGGAAAATGCAGTCTTTAGAGATATGTCTATATCCCACATAACACCATGGAAACTGTTGAGATAACTTAAATGTGCACAGCAACCTGGACCAATAAGTTGAAGAGTTATGCTTTAGTGGCCAGTCTTCCTGGAGGTGGATAAAGCATTGAAATGAGTCTTTGAGATCCCCTTTGATTAAAGTAGCTGATGCTGAAACAGAGTTTGAATCAACAAGGTGGAATGGCCCTCTTAAAACTCTTAATTGGAATATCGTTTCAATTTCATCTGAAATGTCAGGCTTAGCTGTTCGTTTTTATCAACAGTCCATCTAGACCAGTAAGCAACAAGATACCAGTAACAGGGGTAGCTGTAATCCAGATAATGTTACTACATTATTCATACCAGTTTGATTAATAGTCTTCTTTGAAATCTTATCTCCATCACAGACAGATACATATTGATAACTTCTATGCTTTCAGCAATATGCTCAATTGTGTAAAACTAGATCCGTCACACAGAAATGCTGAGAATTTACAAACCACCCAGTAAGTTTGAGGAATTTTACTTTCCACTGAGTCCCCAAAATATTGTATCTTAAAACCACAGAATGGCTAAGTTTGTCGAAGTTCAATGACTTGCTCAAGGCAACCTCCCTCATTAAAGATGGAACCAAACTGGTTTTTCATTTGGATCATCCTGCCTTGGACTCTGAAGTTCATTCAATTTTATTGACCACCTACTGTGCACAGCATACAAGTCTAGACACTGCTTTCATTGCACAATTCATTATTCAGCTACCATTGCCTTACTGTAATCTTCTTTGTAAGAAAACAAGGTAAACCCTAAATCCATACAGAGACAGAGACAATACCAGCTCTTACACTGTTGTTTTTCAAGAGCTTCTGAAAGCCTATTATGGATCACTCCGTGCTTAACTGTCAGCAACCAGATTCTTCTCTGTGATGTTGAACCATCCC